>NC_079506.1:16096199-16770721 GCF_030052815.1 Hevea brasiliensis
GGCTAGTTCTTCTATTGGGAGGTCTTTGCAAATTGGGCCAAGTTCATTAAAGAGATCACTTTCCTGTGGTGGAAAATTGTTCTTGTTAAGGTATAACAGGAACAGAAACTCTGTTCTTCCTCTGTGATGCTAAATCCTCCTCAATGGTGTCCTTTAATGAGGTGAGAAATCTGCAAACTGAGATCTTTTCAAACTTCTCCACAAGATGAGAGTTTTACATACTGCAAATACACACCAAAATACTGTAATAATGAAGACATGAAATTATGATCTATTAATCCTAAACTGGATAATGTTACTTTTTTTACAATACCATGTAATTGTAAGTAAAACTTTTGTTCTTACAAGTGATTGTGCTTTTATGCTGCATTCTTAGTTTACAAATTTGCTTGCTTTAATTTTAGTTCTGAGAATAGTATGCAATTTTATAGATGAAAATGATCATGAAACAAAAGGCTTGAAATTTCAATTTGATCAAACCCTCAATTATCTTCAAGCAGATCAATACCTACAGCTATTGCTATGCTTGCTTCTTCCATAACTTTATCCTAAGAATTTGTTTGCACCCTGTCTAGTGCAGTCCACCTTTCATCTCAAACATGTGAGTTGATTCAAGAAAATTAATGTGAACCATATAAGTAATTGAGAAATTTTTTTTTAAAATATATCAATTTGAGGGTATAATTAATTTGATGTGATTTATTTAAAATAAATTGAATAATGTAATTAAATAATTTTTTCAACAACATTTAGAATTAAATCATGTTTTGACCTTCAGCCACAATATTAAAAGGAAGCTTAACATTCCTTTTGAAAGGAGATTTTATAGGAAAATAAGAGGTTTTTTAATGTTTTAAAATCATGAATTTATATTTGGAAGAACTCTTGATTTTATGAGATATGGTTTTTAGAGGTTTTTGAAAATTTATTATTATTTTTTTTTTAAACAGAAGTATAAATTTTATTAGCCAAGCAGGCAAATCAGTGCATCTGTTGAAATTAAGGCTAAACATTCTGAGAGAAAATCTATAATATATAACTGCGTGATATTTAAATTTCAATTTCTAATACAAAATTTTATCGATTTTAATTTAATGAATAATAAACTACAAAAAAATATTTATCTCTCAACTCGTTTTAAAATTTTTAATTATGTCCCTCTCTGTCTTCATTAACACTCCCTTTAACTCCTTCCCTCTTTCTCTTTTTCATGTTTGAAATATAAATTTTGCAAAAATACAATTCAATTCATTAATTTTATTAATTTTTATGTTTGTAATTAAAGGATTTATTTTCTTTAATTTAAAAAATTTTTTATTTCTCAAAAAATAATAATTAAATATAATTTTATGAAAATTCAATTAAATTCTTTTCTTACAAATTATTTATTTCAAATGCAGCTAATTTCATTTTTTTTTTTCTATCTCTCCCTCAAGTTATCCAAAACTAACCATAGGAATTGAACCCATGGATATATCAGAACAAAAATTTCAATTTATGAACAAATTTCTTACAAATTTTTACAATTTTGAATTGTTCTAACAACAAAATCAAAACAGATTCAATCAATTGAAGCAAAGTTGCCACCATTTCATGTTCCTCATAGATCAAACCCAAATAAAAAGAGTCTTTGCAGTAAAGTTGATTATCTTGCATGCGATCGTAGAATTCTGAGACCTTGAAAAATTGAAAAATAAAAAATTGGCAGGAATATCTTTATTTAATTAATAACATGTATTCTAGTAATAAGAAAATTTAAATATCAATATTATCTACACTTTGGTCCCCGTAAATCCAAGAAAGATTTTTACATAAGTCTAAATAAATAAATAAAATAAACAATTTGTTTCCCCAATTTTCCAACTAAATATATTTTATAAATTAATATTCATATATAACATTAATAAACTTTATGCCTGTAACATAATAGGTTAGCTAAATTCCTCAAGCTGAACATCACCATTATCATCTTAGTTAGGGCCACTAGCTTATAACAAAATAATAGCACGAAAGCACCAGTCTCCATGCACACAGTTCTACATTACTATTCATATTTAAAGAATTCATTTTTCAGGAGAGAGGTTCAACATCTGCCAGGAGGGAAATTTGTGCTTCAACAATCAATGTATCATCCACTAGAAATCCCTTTGATGCATCATAGATATCATTAAGCGGCATGAAGTCAGAACGTCCCCAGCAGCAATCAACGCTTGATTTGCTGATGAACCAATCACTTCCTGTCATGGGTATTGAGAAACTTGTATCAGAAGTTTGTTTTGAAACTACACTGCAGACACAGAGAAATTACATACTTGTGCTAATACAGAATCTAAATTAGTTTACCTGTAATCTTATGATGGCTTTCCTGGACCTGATCTTTTACTGTCAGCTTATATTCTGCATACACTCTTAGTTGAGGATGAGCACTGTTGTTAAGCAATTGTAAAAAGAGTGACAGACTATTTCCTCCTGCCATTGAATCTCCTTTGGGATATAACATCAACCGCCTGAAATCATTACTCTCAATCATTAGAAAATCAATAAAAAAAGTCATTAATTAAAGTACTGAAACAAGAAAAACCAGAATCCTGGGCTAGCAGTGTACCACTTATGTTTTGCAACAGAAAATTCCTTTGAAAAATTGCGACCTTTTTGTAATTTTGAGAATCTCTCAATCTTCCATGTAAAAGCACCATTATCAGGTTCTTCTATAATGGAAAATTTCTCTCCTTTACCTTCATACTTATTAACATGAACCTCTGTTCCGAACACGCAGTGGTCATCAACAAGATATCCATTAGAAGGATCATTGAACATCTTGAGTGAGATTAGTTGGTCAAAACCATTTTCAGTCTTCAAATAATGGTAACGCCTCATTTCATCATCTGCATTTACAGTCAAAGATAATAATAATTCTTTGGACCTGTCAAAATGGGATAATTCAGAAAATGGTGTGATAATTACTTGCAAGAAATATTTCGACAGTGAGAATTTGAAAACTTCTAGACAGAATAAAGGTCAAATGGAAAGACACCTTGGATCGTTAAGTACTTGTCTCGAATGTGATCATAAACAAAGAATTTGAGGGTCACATCAACTTGTGATCCAGGAGGAATAGCTTTTGCCTCTGCAATGGCTAAATAGAGAGAAATGTGACCATTCGCACCTCTATTCCAATTTCCATGAGGATAAAGCACCATTTTCCTATATCCCAATGCCAATAATTACAGCCAGTCTCATGCCAGTAGCAAAATAAAGTGAAATGATAAATTACAAACCATTTGTAGCCCCCAGCTTCAAAATCATCAGATTCATATTTCTCAAGGTCATTGTCTCTAAGTATCCTGCACAACTGGGAGAATGACTCAACCTTTAACGTATAGTGAGCAGGAGGAGCATCTCTCTTTGATCTTGAAATTTCTGTAACAAAAAGAAATATGATATACTAACTCGTCTTAGAAAATATATAGTCAGAAGAGTGAATGAGAATGAGAAGCATTACCAAGTACTCGTACATTATGGCTAGAAGTATCAGGATGCAGAGTTCTATCCTCCATATCTGGTCTTTGGCCAGGAAGTTTGTTGCTTGAGCTTTTATCTTTTATATAACAAAGACAAGGTACCTATGGAGAAATCATTTGGGAATGGATGAGCACAAACTTTAAGGTTTCTAGGTCATTAATCACCAAACCAAACCATTGAGCTTCACGATGCATACCAAGTTCGTCAAATATGCATTTTAGTTCCCTACATATCAGAACCCACAAGGCATTTATAGCTTGATTATGATAAATCATTATTAAGTTCTCAAGAAGTAGGCTATTCTACTTTCCTCGTACAAGAGAAATAATTTATCCAGGTCACACCCTATCCTCTAATAGCTATTAAAGACATAAATTTCCTCTTCCTAACATATATATATATATATATGATCTATGTAAAATCTAAAAGTTTTCAAGTGAATATAACGCAGCTGTAGTAAAATATCAACAATCAAAATCAAGCACTAAGCCCATACTATCAAAAATAATAAAGGGTACTTATTCAATAGTAGCATTATATTATTAATCCATAATATCACTAGAGAACAAAAATTCAAAAGTCAATTGTGTGTTCAAACATAACTTACAAAAGACGAATGACAAAAGAAACTCAAAATAAAACCTTCTAAATAAAGAAAACAAAGTTCACTTTCTTTGAACCGCACTCACTTTGAACCGCACTCAAAGGCTACCTACGTATCTCCTATAGAGGATTAAGTCCACATAGCCCTTAAATTATTTATAATTAACACTTTTAAATTGTACTTTCTAACTATAAACTCTACTACAAAAATTTTAGCTATTTCCAAATTCATATAGAAAATTTGGCAATATCTCCCTTGAAAGCTCAACAATTTCCCTTGTTCGAAAACAAAATTTCAACATGATTTTATCCACCAACAATTCAGTTAAGATATATGCCCATCCATGAAGTCTCTCATACAATAAATAAATAAATAAAATCCATCCTCTAACTCATTGTATTTTCTTGTCTTTTTTTTTTAGCATCCCAAAGAGTATATTACATATTATCGTATTCTTCCACCTACCACTCATTAATTTCTGAAACAAAAATGTGGTAGTAATTCACTTAATCAACCTCAATTCCATTTAACAATAAATAAAGTAAACATTTCACTCCAAAACCATAATCATTACATACACACTAGCTATAATAACTCCACCTATCAAGAATTTTATATATATATATATATATATATATATATATATCATCCAATCGACTAAACTTTTATAGATACAGCCAAAATCGCAAAGCATTCTTAAGGAATAAAATTTTCATTTTATTTCACTTGCCCATAAAAAATAATAATAATAAGATTTGAATTACTGTTATATTTTCATACATCAGCTCAACCTATTTTTAGCAGACAGTTCAAATAAATTCATAAACAAGAACTGGATTAGTAGAAGACGCTAGTTCCCTAATTAAGCTTAGCAAATCGATAGACATTAAAGTTGATGAGATTTTTAATTATGAAGGTTCCCTAAAGACACAAAACTGAATGAATTGGAGAAAGAAATTAACCAAGTATGCAGCTACTAAAAGAAAAATTGACATATAATAATAATAATAATATTTTTTTTTCAACACTCCCAAAGGTAGGGTTAAATTGTTAATTTCAAAAATCCACCTCTATGATTCAAGTTTTGCCCCTATGCCCCATCTAGTTGCTGTGTATAAGGATAGGAATGCGAAAACAAATCACATTCTTCAACCGTAAATTACTTGAAAACCTACAAAAGCAGAAACTCTACTTGATGCAGCCTACACCCTGGGCTATTTTAGTTATGCCCTTAGTTTAATATCCTTTGGATAGAGAACATGTAACCAGACCTTTGAATTTCCTAATTACTAATTATTTGTTTCATTCTTCCATGATTAACACATTTGGATGATTTTGTTTTACTAAGCAGCAATTTATTAATGAGATGAATAAAAGACAGGGGAAGGAGAGAAAGCTTCCTAAGCTAACCAATTTCCAACAGGAAGAACCCCAAAACACCCAAACCTAAGAAACTAACACTCCTTCAACTATAACACTTAAAGAAAAATTCAGCCCTTGTACAACCAAATATATTTAAGTAGATGAGCAGAAATGACAAACAACCAAAGATATGATTAAATCAAAATGGGGAAACTAAAAAGAAAGAAAAGTAACCTGATTACTGCTTGTATGTGACCTTGGCTTAACAATAAAACGATTAGATAGTGATGATGACGAAAAAGAAGAGGCTCAAGTGAACTCAATGGCAGCCTCCATACGCTGAAAATTTATCAAAGTTGAAGTTGCAAGTTTTGTTTCTCCCAATTCTTTGATTAGTCTTCACCTCTAAACTCAATGGCTAAAATGAAAGTTAGGAAGAGTTTAATAGAAGCTGAAGAAGGTTAGGGATCACTTAGGAGCTCCAATTGATGCCGTGATCACCTCTGGTAATGACGGACAGCAGTGGGTGACACTCATTCGTTGCTTGATTCGCTTTTTTTTTTTTTTACTTTTTTTTTTTGGTAAGAAAATCAGCAACTCAACTATAGTATGGAAAAAGGTGGGCTAAATAAAACATACAAAAATAGAAATGTTTAACTATTAATCAGGCAGGTTGGGCTCGTTACAATTTTGAAGCCCAATGCCAATTAAAGACATTTTGCAAATATTAAAGATATTCCCTCTTCTTTAAATATACAATAACAGAAAAACATTAAGATATAGCATCAACCATGGCCCTGAAAAACAAAAGAACAGCAAATGATTGCTGGGCAAAGAACAAAGAAAACTAGATAGGAATGCCAAAGCAATCGCTCAGCAAATGGCTATAATCGCATAAGCATCATCAGCAATGCCAATGAAAATCAAAATAGTAAATTCACTGGCCAACAATTTCATTAACAAAATAATTGATGATGTCCTCTGAAAATCTAGCTAGGAAATACGAAAGAAGTGAAATCTCTTTCTTCCTCAGACATCTATATATCCAACATGAATTAAAGCCCACTAGCTTATAACAAAATAATAGCACGAAAGTGCCAGTCTCCAAGCACACAGTACTGTATTACTTTTCATAGTTAATGCATTAATACTTGGGAAAACCTTCAACATCTGCGAGGAGGGAAATTTTTGCTTCAACAATCAAGGTATCTTTCACTAGAAATCTCTTTGATGCATTATAGATGTCATTAAGTGGCATGAAGTCAGAAGAACCCCAGCTAGAGGAGCTTGATTTGTTGATAAACCATCTACTTCCGGACATGAGTTGAGAAACTTATATCAGAGGTTTGTTTCGAAAGTACACTACAGACACAGAGAAATCACATACTTATGCTAATACAGAATCTAAATTAGTTATTATTTCAACTGTACGCTCACGATGGTTTCCCCAGACCTGATCTTTTGCTATCAGCTTATATTCTGTGTACATTCTTCGCTGAGGATGAGCACTGTCCTTGAATCTCCTTTGGGGTATAACAACAATCGCCTAACATCATTACTCTTAATCATTACAAAATCAATACAAAATATATATATTAAAGCACTACAGCGAGAAACCCAGAATCCTGGCCTGGCAGCGTGCCACTTATGCTTTGCAACAGTAAATTCTGTTGAATGTAGTATCTTTTTTGTAATGTTGAGAAGCCCCTAATCTTCCATATAAAATTACCAATTTTAGGTTCTTTTGAGTGAGAGTAGTTGGTGAAAACAGTTTTCATTCTTTAAAGAATGGTAACGCCGCATTTTGTCAGCTGCATTAACAGAAAAAGATAATAATAAATCTTTGGTCTTGTCAAAATGGATATAATTCAGAAGATAATCCAATGATAACTTTACCTTGGATGGTCAAGTATTTGTCTCGAATATAATCATAAACAAAGAATCTGAGGATCACATCGCCCTGGGATCCAGGAGGAATTGCATTTGGCACAGCAATCGCTAAGTAGAGAGAAATGTGATCATTTCCACCTTTTTCCACATTTCCAGGAGGATACAACACCAATTTCCTAAATATTGCAACAGAAACGGTAACAAGTTACAACACCATACTCATGTGAATACTGGTGGAATTAATTGCAAACCAAAACCAGTTATAGCCGCCGGATTCAAGACACTGAACAAGTATGAAACTGTAATGCTAACCAGTGACTCAAGTGCGGACAAAGCATTTATGGGTATCTCCAAGTGAAAGAATTTAAAATCATCCAAGTTGTCACCTTGCTGAATAAAGAAAGTGGAGCCTGTTGCGTCTACGAGCGCATAGACAAGTAAGGTTGTCCACATAGGTATTAATGTTAAAAGTTTCTTTACTCGATTCGCTTCTTCTACTGTGCAAAGCCTCCCTTGCTGTTTTCCTTGGTAAGGGAAGGAAGTTTCAGGAATTGCAGCTTTGTCTAAGCACCTGCAAGTAAAATCTTCATCAATTAGTTTTCAATTGATAGAGGAAGAGATTGAGACTCGCATATGCATGCACAAACCAACGACATGCCTGAAGACCCTGAAGATTGGATTGCAAGGCAACAGAAGTACTTCATTGCTATCATTCTTGCAATAGCCACTGGCATTTGCTGGGTAATTTAGGTGCCTTTTCAAGATGGCCAGCTTAACAACTTCGTAGATAATGGTAAAAGGGCTCCCACTTGATACATATGGGGATTTTTTCTGTACAGGCGTATTGTGCAATTGGATTTACCGAGAAAAAGGATGTGAATCAAGAAATTTACGAGAATAGGGTGACATGGAGAGAAAACGTTTATCAAAAAAGCATATTAAAACGAAATTGGCCAAAAAAAGCTAATTAAAATGGTGTGCAAAGCGCAAAAACATTAATTAAAATGGCGTGCGAAGCAAAACGCCATTAAAAATAACGTTTTCAAAAAAACAGAATAAAAAAAATATTTTTGTACTAAAACGCTATTGTGGGTGTGCTATACAACACCCAAACGCCATTTTGAATGGCGTACTCATGTTGTGATTTTTTTTAATTAAATTTCTTTAACATTAATGCTTTATGGGGCATATAATATATTGGGGATTTTTTTTCGTTTTATTTTTTAAAAGATGTTAATTTTGTATTTTTAAAGGTAGATTAGTTTTATAGATTAAAAACATTAAAGTATAAAATTTTAACCATATTTATTAACGAAAATATATAATATAATTTTTTAAAAAAATATGTTAGTTTTATAAATTTAAAAAAATTAAAGTTTGAAAATTTAGCCATATTTGTTAATGAAAATTAATATTGTAATTATTTAAAAAAATATTATTTTTATATTTTTAAAAGTAGATTAAAAGTATTTAATACTTTTAAAAATATAAAATTAATATTTAATATACTTTTAAAAATATAAAATTAATATTTTTTTAAAATAATTACAATATTAATTTTTATTAATAAATACGGTTAAATTTTCAAACTTTAATTTTTTTAAATTTATAAAACTAACATATTTTTAAAAAAATTACATTATATATTTTTGTTAATAGATACGGTTAAAATTTTATACTTTATTTTTTTAATCTATAAAACTAATATATCTTTAAAAATACAAAATTAACATCTTTTAAAAAATAAATTAATATAAAATTAAATATTTTTAAAAATATAAAATTAATATCTTTTTTTAAAATAATTACAATATTAATTTTCATTAATAAATACGGCTAAATTTTTAAATTTTAATTCTTTTTAATTTATAAAATTAACATATTTTAAAAAAAATTATATTATATATTTTCGTTAATAAATGTGATTATTAATGTTTTTAATCTATAAAACTAATAAATGCGTTAATTAATATTAAAAAATACAAAATTAATATCTTTTAAAAAAAATAATAAAATAAATTTTTTGATTCACACTCTTTTTACGAAAAAGCAAATGCCAGACCAAAAAGATATATGAGCAACTCCCAAAATCGTTGCTGAGGCTATTAAAATTACTTTATCTTTTACATCTGAAAGTGATAAACTTATCACAGATGTGGCAGCACCTAGGAACCATGCAACACGCCACCACAAAATTCTGCGGGCCTCAACTTGGTCCTCATCAGCAGCATTGACGACGTTTGCCTTTTTAGGGTTGATTAATTGAGAAATGCTTTTAGTGTAGGGCCTCGACCTGCTATGCCCACTTTCATTAGCAATATCGCCAAGAATCCAGTCTTATGAACTAAAATCAACAGCTTCAATCCCTAAACCATTGGAGACATAACACAAACAAGACTAAGTATTGTCAACCTTCGACTATATACATAAACTATCGAAGTACGAAATTTAAGTGAAAACCGTATATGTGAAAAATTTATGTTTAGAACTTATTGATTATAAATTTAAGACATAAATACGAGTTTCAATTCATTATAAATTAAGTTTAAATAAGAATTTTTTTACTAATGATTTCACAAAAATATATATATTTTTTTTTTACTTTATTACAGCTAACTAGAATTGTGGTTTCACAAAAATCTATCAATTTAGTTAAAATCTAGAAGAAAATTCTTACGAGTACAGTGAAATAGGGAAACTTACTTGAATGTATAAAGCAGTGGTAAATGCTACCAACAAGAATGTATAAATTATTACTGTTGTTGTATCTTAATTTTATAACAGTAAAATTCATGTTATTATAAAATTATTAATTTTTTTTTGGTTATTCCTATTGTAATTTTTCCTCCTCAGGGCAACCATAAGCTAAACCTGATTGATCCTGCTTCTGCTTTTGATGGGCCATTATTGCCCACAACTTTCCAGGTCAATCTATCGAAGGAGTGCCGATGTCCGAATAGAAACACTGAAATTGCTTTTTATGATCAACACCCTCTCATCTTCAATGTGGCCTTTTTTTTTATTGGGCTTTAGTTTGGCTTGCTCATGAGCTTTTGGTGTTGAATACAAACATGCCTCTTTTTCTTTTACTTTGGTAGACATTTTTTTTTTCAATGGAAGTTTAGTGTAATAAATAATAATGAATGAATATAATATGAGGTAATTTTTTTAATTAATTTTATTTTAAAAGTGATAAATCTCATAATTGGATACACTTAAATTTAAAAACTTCTCACTCCTTGTAAGAGTGAGCTACCGGTTAATTCGGTTTAATTTAAAAAATAAAAAAAGTGAATAAATTAAATTTTTAACAAATTGAAACGAATCAAATTGAATTATAAAAAAAATAAATCAGTTTTGTTTGATTTTATTTAATTTAAGCCTCATCTTGAATTTTTTTGGAGTCATTTCAAATTTAATTTTATATATATTTTGTATTTTTAACTATAATTTGAGACTTAATAATAATTAATCAAAATAAATAAACTATTCAGTTGATTCAATTCTACTATTTAAAAAAAACCAAATTAATTAAATTGAACTTTTAAAATTTAAACTTAACTTTCTCTTTTCTTAAAGATGAAAAAAAAAAAGTAAATTACTTTTGTTAGCTAATTTTGAATTTTTATTGTGCTTTCCCAGTTTTGGGTAAGTTTTTTATAAAAACAAAAAAAATCAAAATTTATAATTAAGTCTTAAAATGATACTCTAAAAGTTTATTAACGATATATATATATATATATATATATATATTCTCAAAGGATTAAAAATATATTTCACTAATATTAACGTAATGGTTAATTATGTAGAAACTCATATCTTACCTTGCAAAGTTTAGATCGGATCTAATTCACCTTCAAAAATTAGTTTAAGAGAAAAGATTGCTTAAATTTTTATAGAAGTCAAATTACTCATACACTTAAAGTTTCATTTGATAATATTAGTTGTTCTAATAGCTATTAGTTGTTTTAGTAGTTGTTAATTGTTTAACTAATTGTTAGCTATTAAATAATAGCTATTAGTAGTTAACTGTTTGTCATGACTCAAATTATGGGCCAGACCGACATTAGGACTTGGTTAGTATAAAGCCCCTAAAGCCCATAGTAAGTTTAACTATTCCAAGTCCAAACCTAAGACTTATCACTGTAGTCCAATTTCAAGAAGACAAACAAACAGAGTCCAATGATAAATTGGATTATCCAATGGGGAGTTTTTAGCTCACCCAATTTGTAATAACAAAATATATCAATTTGGGGAGCTCAATTCGCCCTCACAATCCTTAATATAGCAATTTAATCAAATGGGAACTCAGCTCCCTCATCCAAGATACATATTTATCTCGTATATCCACACATACATAAATAATAAGTTTATAATTTCAAAATAAATAAACTATTACAGTCTCAAGCTAAATAAAATACTTCTAGAGCATGCAGAGCTCTAGATTTTTAATTAGTACTATGAAATACTGATATTGCTGCTAAGAGACCTGCGAGGAAGGAAACAGGTTAATCACAAGAAGGAAATCCTCCTGTAACCTGGAAAAACATGGTGAATAGGAGTAAGTGTTCGACTTATAGAGTAAGATATTGATTTTAAATATAATTTCTATAACAACCTAAGACTAATACATCCCTAAGAATGAAATACGACAAATACCAACATATTCAACCAAATTCAAACAATATTCGCACAAAAAATAATTTGGAGCACTCACACACCCGTGTGTCATATCAATCAAATATATATATATAGGAGCTGATCTCCTACAGAACTCTTTTAATTCCAACCTTTGCCAACGAGATTAACTCGAGCCAGACTTTCTCTTAATAATCCAAATACAGGGGTCAGCGAAATTAACTCAAAGCTGTACTTACCCTGACTTATCACAAAAAGGATCGGGCCCCAAGCGAGATTTACTTGTCCTACCCATATCCAGTACCATACCTCACACACGCCGACGCACGCACACAGCTCCAAATTACCCTAAGGTGACACCCGCATCAATTTCATAAAATAATAATGCAACACAAAGCGTGCCTATAATAGTTATGTACATATAATTATAAGTGAATGCATGAGCATATCTTGTATGTATGATGATATTAAAATTATAAATAAAATCAATATCTACTCACATATTAACTAGAAATCATTGAGACAATTGGGGGGAGGAGAAGAGTTAACTTAGATTACCTAACTAATTATATACATGAATTTATTAATATTAAAACAAAACATGAAAGTTAACGAGTCAAAGACATCCTAAATTTATACCGAAAAATTGGTAAAATTTCCCCTGTACCTGGGAACTAACCAACTTGTAAGGCAACTCAAACAATACTTCTACATCCAATGGCTTTAAGTCCACATCACAACAATATCATATTACCTCTCCTAGGCCTGCCAAACCAGTTAAAAATTATATAATTATATATAAAATAATTATTTAAAAATTCAGGGTATTACATTCTTTCCTCCTTATAAAAAATTTATCATCGAATTTTTACATAAGGCAGAACAATGATATAGAGTTACATATCAAATAAATATGAGTACTTATTGTGCATATCCCGCTCTGACTCCTAAGTGCATTCCTCCACAGATTGACTCCTCTACAGGACTTTAACTATAGGGATCTTCCTTGACTAAAGTTATCTCATCTGATAGTCTACTATGGCTACTGGTTGCTCCTTAAAGGTCAAATTCTAACTTAACTCCATTGTGTCTGGTTGCAGCAAATGAGAATGATCGGGAACATACTTTTTGAATATAGAAATGTGAAATACTGGGTGGACATGAGAAAGGTTTGGTGGCAATTCCAACTGATAGGCAATTGCTCCTACTATGTCCCTGATCTCAAAAGGTCCTATGTAACGGGGTGTCAACTTGCCTTTCTTTTCAAATCTCATAACCTCTTTCATAGGAGAAATATTCAAGAACATGTAGTCACCTATTGCAAATTCTACATCTTTCTGCCTTGGATCTGCATAATTCTTTTGCCTGCTGAAAGCTGCCTTTAAACATTCTCAAATCAAAGAAACCATCTCTGAAGTATACTGCACCAGATCTAAATCATGTACTCTCGCCTCTCTAACTTCTATCCAACATAGAGGGAATCTACACTTCCTGCCATATAATGTCTCATGAAGCGTCCTTCTGAAATAACTACCTTTGCATGCACCTTATCAAAAATCATTTCTGATCCTATTTGGCCATTGAAGCGTTAGCAAGACTTTTCTCTGTGATAAGAGTACTTGTACCTCTTATTTCTGTGATATTATGAGCTTCTAGTCTACTTTTTGTCATGACATCATTGTACCAACTCCTGCCTGTCTTTTGTAACTACCTACGTAGAACTCCATCCATCTCTTCTGCCTCAAATTTAATTTCTTCTGTTGAAAAATATACTTTAAGCTTTTTATGGTGAGTGTATATTTCGCACATTTCACCATATATGTAATGCTACTAAATTTTTAGTGCAAAGGCTATAGCCGCCATTTCCATATCATGAGCAGAGTAGTTTTGCTCGTGCTTCTTTAACTGCCTTGAAGCATAAGCCACTGCTTTACCATGCTGCATCAAAACACACCCCAACCCAACTCTAGAAGCATCACAGTACACTTATATCCTTCTCTACCCACCACTAAAGTTAACACAGAAGATGTAGTTAAATAGTCTTTAAGCTTTTGGAAGCTTTCCTCACATTCATCTTACTAAAAGAACAAGACATTCTTTTGAGTCAACTGTGTTAGAGGAGCTGCTATTCTGGAGAAATTCTGCACAAAACGCTTGTAGTAACTTGCTAGGCCTATAAAACTTCGCACCTCGGTGACTGCAGTAGGCCTAAGCCAACCAATTACTATTTTAATTTTCTTAAGGTCTACTCGAATACCTTCACTAGAGACCACATGTCCCAAAAATAAAATGCTCTCTAGCTAAAACTTACACTTCGAAAATTTTGTATATAGCTGATGCTCCCTCAATGTCTGTAACACCATCCTTAGATGCCACACATGCTCTTCTTCTGTTCGAGAATACACCAAAATGTCATCTACGAATACAATGACAAAGTGATCCAGGAACGGTCTAAACACCCTATTCATTAAGTCCATAAAGGCTGCTAGTGCATTAGTGAGTCCAAAAGACATCACTAGGAACTCGTAATGACCATACTTAATCCTAAATGTTGTCTTTAGCACATCCTCGCTTTTGATCCTCAGCTGGTGATAACCTTATCGCAAGTCTATTTTTGAAAAGTACTTTGCTCTTTGTAGCTGATCAAATGGGTCATCAATCCGAGAAAGTAGATATTTGTTTTTAACAGTCACTTTGTTTAACTATCTATAATTAATACACTCACTTTGTTCAACTATCTATAATTAATACACAACCTCAGAGTTCCATCCTTCTTCCTCACAAACAGAATAGGAGTACCCCAAGGTAAAGTGCTTAGCCGGATGAAACCCTTATCTAGCAGCTCTTGTAGTTGCTCCTTCAGTTCCTTTAGCTTTGCTGGTACCATCCTGTAAGGTGGCATAGAAATGGGATTTGTACCTAGCATAATATTTATGTAGAACTCTATCTCCCTATCCGATGGCAATCCTGGAAGCTCCTCATGAAACACATTTACAAATTCTTTGACAACGGGTACATTTTTTGCATAAGTATCTCTAGCAGATGTGTCCCTCACTAGTGCTAAATATCCTTGACATCTACACCTCAATATCTTTTTGGCTTTATTGGCTGACACTAAGTTGTATAGAGCTACTCTCTTGTCACCATCAAAGCTAAACTTTGCCACTCCAAGAATATGAAAATACACCTTTTTATTATTTCTTAATCTTAACTCTGCAATTAGTTTTTACTAGCACATCCATCATATAATATCATACTGTAGTACTAACCTACTAGTCATTTTATGAAACACAGGCCATTCACCATGGATGATTCTTCCTGTTCCCCCTTCCTAACATGATCATCAAAACATTATCGCCCCTATTATCCTTTGTAAGGAATTGCTGTTCATGGTTGGATTGGTATCCTTGAACCTATAAGTTTCACCTAAACTGTCATAGCAGTGATAAATGTGTGTTGTACCATAATCCTAGACAAGATACTTTATGTATTCATTTTTCTTGATGTAGCCACATCTATTGCCTGCAGCTTTCTAGACCTCAGCCTCAAATCTACCCATTAGCAAAAGTTTTATCCATCGAATCTCATCCACAGATAGCACTCCTTCTAGCTTATAGTTCAAAAGGGCTACAAGCCCTTGTAACTAACTTGATCTAACTCCTGTTATTACCCTAATCGTCCATCCATCCTTGAGATACTGGGTACCTAAACCCATCATTAAATTCAAAGACTTTAGGTTCATTATGATTTGATCATTTGTGTTTCCTATAGTGAAACTCATGCCCCTCTAGGACACTTGAGCCAACAACTCTCTATCACATATTATAGTCCCACCTAGGATGCCATTTGGTAGGTCACTAACACTGGTAGCAATCTACTGTCTCTCTTGAAGGACATTACCATACTCTACAACACAACTGACATTAAAAGAGGTACCATATCTACTATATTGCCACAATTACGTTAGGCTATCAGCTCTCTTATCATACTACAAACTTTTCTAAAACATCTTTTCATAGGCTATAATATTATTCGTAACCTTCGATCTACTTTAGGAAGCAGAACCGCACTCTACATTTCACTGTCACACAAAGAGTACTATCTTTATCAAACTCTAGGCAAAAAGTACACTGTAATGATAAAACTAAGATTCCATACCTAAGACCAAATAGACACACTCTATGAATGCTACCTTTACTTTGCAAATATACTTGAAACCTTGAATCTTATGGCAACTCTTAATATAATTCTAGCTCATGCTAGGGTAACTGAGTCACTGACTCTAGTTGCCACCCAATTGTGACCTTTGATATTCTAGCATAAGAGTTTTAAACCCTTAACTAGGAGTTCCAAACTCTCTTGCAAAAATAAAACTCTGTTCTGACGTAATTGTACCGAAATATAAGTAGTCTGCAAACACCCTCATCATGGAACACCACAGGAAAGCTCACAACTCTACACAATAATCCCATGTTAATACTGTAATATGTAGTTTACAGTACAAATATTGAGAATATTGCACAATTACTACGGCATATCCCAACAGACCATGTTTTCCAATCTTTTATCTCTCTTAAACCCACTAATACTATAATTTTCTCTGATTGGGCTATCCACTGATGACAGCCAGTAGTGATACCTTTACCCCTATTTAGAGCAGCTATACTATCATAACTCGCCCATATATACTCATGCCTTGCATTAGATAGGCGCAACATTTGGCCCTACTATGATAGAAACATAACATTTTTTAGAGTACGTATTCCTAAGGCAAACCTCAACACCTTTGCTAACTTTAACCCACATCACAATGTACTCCACAAAAATTGAACCACTAAACTAAAGCACTCTTACAATATCCAAGGAATAACGCAGAATCTAGAAATAGAAAAATTACAAAAGAAGACAAAACAGAATCCTGTACTTCGCATGTGACAACTCTAGGTACACACTTTTCCATGAATCTAAAGCCTAAGCTCTGATACCAACTTTATTATGACCCAAATTATGGGTTAGACAGGCATTAGGACTTCGGTTAGCATAAGGCCCCCAAAGCTCATAGTAAGCCTAACTATTTCAAGTCCAAACCTAAGACCCATCACTGTAGTCCAATTTTAAGAAGACAAATGAATAGCGGTTATAAATTGGACTATCCAAGGGGGAGTTTTTAGCTCACCTGACCTGTAATCATAAAATATATCAATTTGGGGAGCTCAGCTCACCCTCACAATCCTCAACATAGCAATTTAATAAAATGGGAATTCAACTCCCTCATCCAAGATACATACCCATCCCATATGTCCACACATGCATAAATAATAGGTTTACAATTTCAAAATAAATAAACTATTACAGTCTCAAGCTAAATAAAATACTTCTAGTACATGCAGAGCTCTAGATTTTTAATTAATATTATGAAATACTGATATTGCTGCTAAGAGACCTGCAAGGAAGGAAGCAGGTTAATCACAAGAAGGACATCCTCCTGTAACCTGAAAAAATAGGGTGAACAGGAATGAACATTCGACTCATAGAGTAAAATATTGATTTTAAATATAATTTCTATAACTACCTAAGACTAATGCATCCCTAAGGATGAAATGCGATAAAACCAACATATTTAACCAAATTCAAATAATATTCGCACAAAGAATAATTTGGAGCACTCACACACCCGTGTGTCACATCAATCAAATATATATATATGAAATGATCCCTTACACAACTCTTTTAATTCCAACCTCTGCTAGAAATATCAGCTCGAGTTGGACTTTCTCTTAATAATCCAAATACAGGGGTCAGCGAGATCAACTCAAAGTTGTACTCATCCTAACTTATCACAAAAAGGACCAGGCCCCAAGCGAGACTAGCTCAAGCCGAGTTACTCGTCCTACCCATATCCAGTACCACACCTCATACGCGCCGACACACACACACAGTTCCAAATTACCCTAAGGCAACACCCACATTAATTTCAACAAATAATAATGCAACACAAAGTGTGCCTATAATAGTTATATACATATAATTATAAGTGAATGCATGAGCATGCCTTGTATGTATAATAATATTGAAATTATAAATAAAATTAATACCTACTCACAGATTAACTGGAAATCATTGAGGCGACTGGGTGAAGGAGAAGAGTTAACCTGGATCACCTAAACAATTATATCCATGAATTTATTAATATTAAAGAGTCAATAACATCCTAAATTTATACTGAAAAACCGGCATAATTTCTCATACACCTAGGACCTACCCAACTTACAAGGCAACTCAAACAACACTTCTTCATCTAATGGCCTTAGGCCCACATCACAACAATATCATATTGCCTCTCCTAGGCCGGCCAAATAAGTCAAAAATCATATAATTACATATAAAATAATTATTTAAAAATTCAAGGTGTTACACTGTTTATATAATGATTTAAAGCGTAAGTATTCGGTAAAAATAATCTTTAAATTAGTTATTAAATATAAAAATAATAGTAAATCTTATTAACTCTGGTTAAAATGCCCTCTCTACTTCTAAAAGTTATGAAAGATACTTTTCATTAACTATTCCCTCGACCTCTAATCACTACTTTAACTTTTCATTTACCACTTTCCCAACATCTAAATACTACTATAAACTAGTCATTTTGCCACGCATTACGTGACTTTTTTTTTCTTAATATATAATTTAGTATTTATTTTATAAAATTTTATATTTGAAAATTATACTATAAAATTTTATTCTTAGTTAATTTTATTAAATACAATTAAATTTTTTATTAAAATTTTAAAAAATTATATTCCTATTTAAATTAAATTTAATTTTCATTTTTAAAATGATTATCAATTATTTTTCTCTAAATATTCTTTCGTAAATATAATATCTTTACAATACATTTGTGCTTAAAAAAGCTATATATTGTTAGAAATAGTTTGTCTATAATAATTATAATAATAAATATGCTAAAAATAAAATCTTAAATATAATGGTAATATTCAAGAAATAATAATAATAATAATAATAATAATAATAATAATAATAATAAAATATCAAATAATTTCTTAATTTATGATTTACATTTTATTATTCTCTTTTTTTTTTAAGTCTTAAGTTTGTTCTTCTAATTTTGAATTTTTTTATACTTCTCAACAACCACAAATTTTCATTGTTTAATTTTCCTATAAAATATTTTGTATTTTTTAAAACAACATTTATTTTTTTATATAAATCACTGAAAAGTTATATAGTTAATGGTATATCTCTTTATTTTAGTCCTTTAATTTTCAAATTCTATATCTTTTATAAGAATGTTTATTTTTTGAAATATAGTCTATAATTATGTACACAACAAAAAAATTTGAAAAACAATTTATTATTATAAACATAATGAATTTGAAAAATAAAACATAATCAATAATTAAAAAATAATTATGTAAATTTAATAATATAAAACAATTAAATTATTACTATAAATAGGTAAAAAAGTTAGAGATTTTAATAAGTCATATACTCAATATTCAATAAAAATGAGAAATGAATTTATTTTTTAGTATTAATAAATAAACTATTTAATAGTAATTGATATGAGTATAATTTAATTTTGAATTTTAAATTTTGATAAATGATTTGTATTATATTTTCAATTAATCCATGTATACCAATCAAAGGTTAAAAAAAGCAAAAATAAAAATGCTATAACTTTGAAAGAAGTAAAATAGATAAAAAAAAATGAAGATTTAAATTTTAAAATTAAAGAGCATAAATTAAATTTTAAAGTAGTTAATATTTATGCCAAATAAATATTATTTGATAAATCATTAAGTCATATGAATTACAAATAATGACACATGACAAGTTTTTAAGTATATTAATAAATCAAATATTTAATTTTATGAGATTATTTTTGTGTTTTAGCTTTAATATATATATATATATATATATATATATATATATATATATATATATATATATATATATATATATATAATGTCCAAATCTTTACAAATAGTATATTTTCCACGCAACTAACCAATGTAAATGATTAACATATAGAGGTGGAATAAAATGTCCAAATCTTTACAAATAGTATATTTTCCACGCAACTAACCAATGTGAATGATTAACATATAGGGGTAGACACGGTTCAATTTCGAAAATATGAATGATTAACATATAGGGGTGGACACGGTTCAGTTTTGAACTGAAATCGAATTGAAATTGATTCGATCAAAATCGGATCGAAACCGGTCAAAATCAGAATCAACTTTGAACTGGACTAAAACTGCCTTTTTGTAGTTTGGTTCAGGTTCATATTTTTAGGTACCGTGAACTGATGGTTTCGAGTCAGATTGAATCAATAGTTCTAAACTGGACCAAATCGATGATTTACAAATAAAAAATTTTAATAAATACCTTACCCCACTTCTAATTCATTTATATAAATCATTAATTCTCTATACACTTATTCTCTATGCTATCTTTAATTCTTAATAATCTTTCAATTTCTTTCAAATTTTCTAAACAATTATTTTCTACATTCCTTTTAATTCCCAATACTCTCTCAATTTCCCTACTTTACTATTTTATATGCTTACTGAAATTTTCAATACTATCTCAATTACTTTATTATTATTTTATATTCTCAATAAAATTTCCAATACCCTTTATTTTAATTTTTTTTCTCTTTTATACTTTTTTAATTATCAATTATCATATAATTTTTAGAAAAAGGGCAAGTAATAGAACTGAAAATTTTAATTCCTCTAAATTCTAAAGGGATATATAGACAAAATTAAATTCATGCACATTTTTCTAATTTCTTTAAAAAAATTAATTTCATCTCTAGTTTTTAATCAAGTCTAAGTCTTTGCTTATTAAATTTTTCTTAAAGATAAATTATTTTCATTCTCTCTTTTTCTTATTTTATTTTGATTAAAAGATTTCATAAAAAAGTTAAAATATTTTTAAAAATATAATTTAAATTCTAAATTAATAAAATTTTCTTACAAATTTTTTATATAAGTCGCCCTTAAACCTCCTCTAAACTGCTTCTAAATCATCCTCTAAACCATCTTGAACCGTCTTTTTTCAAACTGTCCTTCAAATTATTCTAAATTGGGACTCAAATCGGAATTGACAGTTCATGAATCGTCTTTTAAATTACCCCATAACGATTTAATTTAGATTTATGATTTCATTGAATTTAAACCAGTGGTTCAGAAATCAAAACTGACGGTTTCTGATCCGCAGCCACCCCTGTTAACACACCTCCCTTATCCGGACAACCCATTTCTCTATCCAAATTAATCACAAAGCTTCCTCTTCCTCAACTAGAGTTAGTCTGAAACTGCTCCACATCCACCGTCTCCTCTCTTCCTTTCTCTTTATGGCAGAAACAGCTTCTTTCCTAGTTTCCTCCAACCCATCTCCTACTCTACCGCAAAATATCACAACCATTAGAACAATAGCTGAATCACCTGGGCTCACCTCCATCCCCTCCGCGTACACCTTCACTCCTACTCCCCATGACCAAGTAGTTTCAGAGACACAAATCTCACTTCCTGTCATTGATTACTCTCTTCTCACTTCAGGTACTCCTCATCAAAGGTCCAAAATCGTTCATGACCTTGGCAAGGCCTGCCAGGACTGGGGCTTCTTCTTGGTAAAAACTTCTCACAATTTTACCAACACATACATGCGTCTTTTCAGATTAATCTTCCATATTAATTATGTTGAAACTTTGATGAATCAATATCATCAGATGATCAACCATGGAGTACCAGAAAGCCTGGTTAGATCGATGATTGATGGTTGTAGAGGATTCTTTGATCTCCCTGAAGAGGAGAAGGAAGAGTACAGAGGGAAGCATGTGTTGGACCCAATAAGGTGTGGAACTAGCTTTAATGCTTCAGTGGAGAAGGTTTTCTTTTGGAAGGATTTTCTCAAGATTCTTTCACATCCTGTGTTTCACTCTCCCAGTAAACCTGCAGGCTTCAGGTAATTAGAAGCCTTTAACTCAGGGCCATATATAGTCTGCTGTAATAGGGAAGAAGATAAGAATGAATCTTGGTTGTGAGAAAATGCATATTTAGACAAGTAGAGTAACATTCCTGGTAAAATTGATTGCTGTTTCAGGAATTGAATTACATATTGCATATTAAATTTTGTAAAATTTAACCAAATTCTTTTGTCATTGTTTAACTCGGGCGGGACTTCAACTTGAGACTTCACAGTAAAAATATTAATTTTAATAAGTCAGGTGATTCTGTTAATATAGTTGAAGTTTAATGACTATAGCTAAAATTAAGGTCATTAAATGAATTAGCATTTGTTAGGAAATATTAGCATATCAGGAATAATAACTGTTGATAATAACAGGACTGGTTTGTGAATGTTACATTATACCAAACAAACAGGAATACTATTGTCTTTTTCTCATTGGATTTATGCTCTTTATGGATTCTATTCTAGATAGCTTCTTTCTGTTTTCTTCTGGTTAAAATATTCTAGTTAATATGGGAATTGAGAAGTTAAATTACAATACCAGTAAGTGAAAGGCCTAAATTATTTTTTTTTTATTTGACTTTATTAATGCAGTGAGACTTCATTAGGGTACTCCAAAAGAGCTAGAGAAGCAGCAAGAGAGCTGCTAAAAGGAATATCAGAGAGCCTGGGATTGGATCCCAATTATATAGAGAAGGCATTGAACTTGGAACAAGGTCTACAAGTGATTGCAGCAAACTTCTATCCACCTTGTCCACAGCCAGAACTTGCAATGGGCATGCCCTCTCATTCAGATCATGGACTCTTAACCTTTCTAATACATAATGGAATTAGTGGCCTTCAAGTGCAACATAAAGGGAAGTGGGTCAACATAAATGGCATCCCTAACTCCATTCTAGTTAACATTGGAGATCATCTTGAGGTGCATTTCCCATCATGCTTTCTTATAACACTCTTTTCTTTTATGAGCTAACTTATTTTTATTACTTCAATTTTTATTTGAATTTGGGAAGTGTCAAATACACACAACCTTCTTCGTAAAGGAAACTGCTTCTGTGGTTTCAACTCGTGACTTCTTGATCATAAGAGCGATTTTACTATTACTAATACTCACCCTTTCCCAAAATCTGTAATGTGGAAGAAATTCTCATTCACTGTGATTTGTTTTCTTAATGTGCTGTTAGAGTCTGAACTCTGAACCTCATACAGTAAGAAACAGGAAGTGATCACTACTAGCCCAATTAGTGATGTCTTTTATTTATCCTCCTATCCTAGAACATCAAATGTTGAAATTCTTTTTATCAGGATCTCTGTTTATATTCTAACAATTTCATTTTTCTTGATAGATTTTGAGTAATGGGAAGTACAGAAGTGTTCTACACAGAGCAATGGTGAATAACAAAGCTACAAGAATATCCATAGCCATAGCACATGGACCATCACTGGATACAGTAGTTAGCCCAGCACCAGAGTTACTAGAAATTGAAAAGAAGGCAGCAGCATATATTGGCATAAAATACAAGGAATACTTGGAAATTCACCAAAGCAACAAGCTTGATGAGAAATGCAACTTGGATAGACTTCGAATTTAAGCTGTTTCATTAAAATATACTGTAAATAACTTGCATAGATACGTGCGTATGTGAGTGTAATTATATGTGTGTGTGTGTAATTCAAGGGGTGAGTATATCAATTATAATATTGTGACTCTTGCATTTAAGATATTTAGTGTATTTAGAAAACTTTTTTAAAAGATAATTGATAGTTGTCTTTTGTATTATCCCTAAATAGAACTGTTCAAATACAATTGTGCCATTTTTGCACTATAAAATAGTGCTAAGTACAATGTAATAACCTAAATATTTGTAATTTTAAGTTTCAACACTATAGAATCATAATCTTTTAAGTTGTTTTTTCAAATTTTTTTAGCTCTTCTTAAGTTATTAAATTAAAATTTTTAAATTATTTATTATTTATTTAAATATTTCAATAATAAAATAAATGATATGATGTAATAAGCTTATAATTACATATTTATTTTAATAATACATAAATTTATAATTATATATGTCACCCCCGTCTCTAACCTATAGAAACGGATGTAACCAGAAAAACTAGCAAAGTTTTCCTTAAATCTATAGTTAAAAGAAATTCAGAAACCTGTGAAAATACATCTGATGTGTAAAATATGGCATCTGTGCCCATCAACATAATTAGATACATTAATATTCATATACCCTCTCTATGAGGATTAAAATAAAATATTTACAGTTCAGAGCTTCTAGTTATTTTTATAGATGTACAGTATACTAAAACAAAATAAATATCCAAAAGAAATATATTGGCCCAATTTCTACTAGATTCTGTAGCTGGTGAAGTGGAAGAGAGGACAATACTGAAGAGAGGCTGCTAGTGGTGGAGTCAACAAAAAGAATATGAAATATTAAAAATTAAGAGGGTGAGTACAACTACTCAATGAGCAGATAAATAAATAACAAAGGGGAACATATAGGGTTTTAATACTTAATAGTACCAATTTTGCTATGTTAGAACATGTCAGCTGAATAAATATCATTTAATCTAAATCATATAGCTAAACTGAAATAAAATTCATGCTGTAATAATATCGCTGAAATAAATATATTAAAATCACAAAGCCTGCAATATCCTCATACACTCGCAATATGCTTCTTGTAGATAATGCTGGCATTTCAAGCGCAACAACAAACTCTGGCAGCATGAGAGCAATGCTGGCATCTTGGGCTCTATAATGACACCATAATAACTCAAGAGCAATAAAAATACTAATCATACACATGTGCAAAGCTACCCCTAAAGGACGACCACCTGATATAGGCCCCAAAAGCTATGTGTATATCAAGCGCTGTCCCAAAGACAATATAAATAAAAGCTGAGCTAAAAGTAATTCACTCGTTATCAAGGTGTTATCTATTCAGTGCATATGTTGAGTGTATTCGGTCATTTATTCAGCTATAATTATAAATCTCATTGTAACAACCAAAAAAAATAAAATAAAATAATAAAAATAAATAAATAAATAAATTAAAAATTAAATTAAACATTAAATTTAAAATTTTTCCAGGAATGAATCTGAACAACATGTCTGTCCAGATTCATTCTTAGAAATTGAAAAAAAAAAAAAAAACAAAACAAAACCAGCAGCCCTTTAAACTCTCCCTTTGTCACTCTCCCTCCCCCTCCCTTTTTCTTCTGGCCGGCAAGCCTCCTGCAACCATGGCCGGCCGGCGAGGCGTCCCTCCCACCCTGGGCGACGCCGGCGAGCTGCCAGCTGGCCGGAGCAGCACCGGCAGTGGCGCAAATGGAGGAGTTTTCCTCCTCAACGCGCGCACAATGGGCAGCAACTTCTCGACAGGATTCCGGCTTCATCCGACATCCGATCGAGGCGATTCAAGTGGCGTTGGAAAGCTTGTTCCGAGAGCTTTCTTTTGATACTCATTTTGCAGCAAATGGAGGTCGGATGAGTGAGATATGGAGGAGAGAAGTTTTGGGTTTTTCAAGCTTTTGGGTCAGATCTAGGACGATCCGAGACCACTTATGGACTGAGGGAGAGGAGAGGAGAGGAACATGATGGTATGACTAGATCTGGCAAATGTCGTCGGTGGCTTCGGTGAGCTTTGGAGATGATTCAACTTCCAGAGGCTTCCTCATAATTTTTGGAATTTTTGAGACACAGACAAGCTTCAGGTAAGATTATTTTCATTATTTCTCTGTCTGTTAAGCATAAATGCAGTGTTTCTTAAACAGAAAAAATTGGAGAAAAATTCTAAGAAAAATATATGATGAAAGTAAAATTATTTAGAGATATTCTATGGTGTTTGTTAAATTTTTGAGTGATTATAGAATATTTTTGAAAAATATAGATGGATTTTAGTTAGATTTTTAGCATATAAACATATAAGATTATTTAAAATTATGATATTTAAATTTTATATGATTGGTTGAAGCTTGAGGATGGAGGTTTAAATATGTGAATATTGAATTGGATTGAATTAAGAATATGTTAGCTGTTGGAAACTTATGAAATTGATTAATATTCTTGAATAAAATATTCGTAGTAGCTTAGAAAATTATAATTCCTTTTCATTAGCTTAGTAATATTGCTAAGGTCCGCGGGGAAAAGTTTTGAAATTTTTAGAGCTCGTTTGGGTAGTTTTTGCAAAAGGGTTAAATTATAAGGACTAAACTGTAATTTTTCATATTGTGATTGTTCACTATTTGGATGGGCCCAGGAGGGGCCTTGTGATGTGATTGAGTTGTGATTGTGTGATTAGCGGATATAGAAGTGTATTTTGAAGCCTTTTGCAAGTTGGGTAGGTCATAGGTATAGGGGAGACTCTGCTGAATTTTCGACACAAATTAGGATGTGTTTGCCTCTTTAAAATTTATTTTTAAATGAATTAGCACTAATAAATTCACAATAAAATTATGTAGGTAATCAGGGTCAACTATCTTCCTTCACCCAACCTCTACAGTCGTCTCTGATGTACTGTGAGTAAAATATTAATTTTAATTGTAATTTCGATATTATTATATGTTCAAGCATGCCCATGCATCACTTATATGTATATATCTATGTAATTAAACTCTAGGCACGTTTTATATTGCATTCATAATTGTTAAAGTGCCATGGATGTTGTTTGTGGTAATTTGGAGCAGTGTGCGTGCATTGGCGTGCGTGTGGTATGGTGTTGGATATGGACAGGACAGGTAGACACAGCTTGAGATCTTTGCTGAGACCCGGTCCTTCGGGGTAAACACAGCTTGAGTTCTTCGCTGGGACCCCGTATTTGGTTTATTAAGTGAAAGTCTAGCTTGAGATCTTCGCTGGCAGAGGTTGGATTAAGAGGGATATATAGGGGATCAGCTCCCATATATGTATTGTCTGACACTCTCGGGTGTGTGAGTGCTCCAAATTGCCTTTTTGATGTGTTTTGTATGAAATTTATGACGATGTTGTATTTCACTCTGCAGGGTGCATTAGCTTTAGATAGCTATAGAGATTATGGTTAAAATTAATATTTTACTCTCTGAGTCAAATGCTCACTCCTGTTCACCATATTTTTCCAGGCTACAGGAGAAAACCTTTTTTAGAATAACCTGTTCCTTCCCTTGCAGGTTATGAAAATAAAAATTTCTTAACTGTATTATTATTATTATTATCTAAATTTATAATTTAGAACTCCGCATGTACTATTAGTAACATTAATCCTGTCAGGGACTATATGAATTTAAGTTTTTGTATTAACAAATGAAAAATTTTTATGAGTCTTGAATAGTTTGTAAATGATGTAACAAGGTTGAGCTGGGCTCCCCTAATTTTAGTTTCGGATAATTGCTGGGCTAAATTTGGCCCAAAATAAAATTATAATAGTTTAATTTAAATAATTTTATATGCATATTGGGCCTAAATTGTGGGCCTGGTCATGGGTTTGAGAACAGTAAGGCTTACTACGGGCCTCGGGGGCTTTATACCGACCCAGGTACCAGTGCTGGTCCGGCCCATAGGTTGGGTCATGATAAGAGTGGTATCAAAGCTTAGGCTCTAGATTCATGGGAAAGAATATACTTGGGAGTGTAAAACGAGTCTTGTTAGGATGTTACATGCGGAGTATAGAATTCTGTTTTGTCTTTTTCTGTAATTCTTTGTTTCTAGATTCTGCGTTGTACCTCAGGAAATATAAGAATACCTCAATTAGTGTCTTCATTTTCGTGGAGTACATAGAAATGTGAAATAGATTTAGCAAACGTATTGAGGTCTACCATGAAAATACGTACTCTAATAAATACTATATTTTTATCAGTATGGGTTTAAGTGGTATGCCCATTTCGTGCAAGGCACGAGCACATAAAGGTGATTTTGGCAATATAGTTGCTTCAGATGGGAGTGAGGATACCACTGCTAATAGTCATCAGTGGATGACCCAGTCAGAATAAGTTTATGACAATAGTAGATTCGGGAGAGATAAGAAATTAGGAGATCTAGTCTGTCAGGGCATACCGTAGTAACTATGCAATATGCTCAAAGTTTATGCTGTAAGCTGCATATTATAGTACTGACATGAAATTATTGTGTAGAGCTACATGCATCCCCGTGGTGCTCAATAATGAGGGTGTTTGAGGATGGCCTCTATTTTGGTACAGTTATGCCAGAATAGAGTTCTATATCTGCAAAGGAGTTGGGAACTCCTAGTTAGGGATCTAGAGCTAGAATATCGAAAGGTCACAGTTGGATGGTAACTAGAGTCAGTGACTTGGTTACCTTAGCATGAGCTAGAGTTACATCAAGAGTTTCCATCAGACCAGAAGTTGTGGATTAGTTGCAAAGTAAAGGTGACATCTATAGAGTGAGATCATCTAGTCTTCAGTATGGAATTTTGGATGGTTTTGCCAGTACTACAGACGTTTTGCTTAGAGCTTAGTGAGAATAGTATACCTTGTGTGTATCAGCAAGGTGTAAAGTACAACTTTACTACCTATAGAAGGTCGAAACTATGAATTGATGATTTATAGAGCTATGATATGATAAGAGAGTCATTAATTTGACATGGTTTTGGCAAGGTAGTAAATGTAGTACCTTTGTTGCAGTAAGTTAGGGTATAGTCCTATCTTTTCAGAAGGGATCGAAGGTTATTACTGATAATGATGACTTATGGAATAGTGTCCCAGATGGGACTGTAGAGTGTGGTAGAGAGTAGTTGGCTCGGGTATCCTGGAGAGGATATAAGTTCCATTATATGAATCATATATAATCAGATCATGATGGATGTAAATCCTTTGAATTGGATGACAGGTTTGGGTGCCCAGTATCTTAAGTTTTGGCTAATTGAGTAAACATGAAAAAAAAAAAAAATAATAATAATAATAACAACAACAATAACAATAACAAATAAATAAAATTGCTGCAGAATCAGTTCTCGAGGTAGTAAGGGTATTATGTAAGCTAAATGATAAGAATAGAGATCATACAATAAAAGTATGACTGTAATTTCCTGAGTTCCTTTCTAACTTCATATTGTTCAAAACAATAGTATAATCTAATTATAATAGTGTTAAGAGTAATAAATTAGCGAAGATAAATCACAGAAGGCCAATGGATAGAGAAAGTGCAGAATGAAAGTTTGGACAATTGATTGCATATCCAATATAATCTAAATGCCAATGGAAGTACTAGCTAGAGTGGTCAAAGGACCAAATATGAGTAGCACAGATATGTGATAACGCGGTAGAGACTCTGAAAGATATAGTTAAAAAGTACAGCTGTCATTTTAGGAAGAAGAATGGAACCAGGGATAGAATAGTCAAGTTCTATTTTGGGTAAGACAAAGGAAATAAATGAAAGGACAACCTGAAGGGCGCATAATAAAAGGAACAAAGTTAAGATATAGGGTATGCTAAGTGTTATTCTTGGCAAGGTAAATGACAAGGATAGAGAACCCAAAATGGGACCACATTAGTGAGAATAGTGATGGAGGTATGGAATCTAGTAATGTAATGCTCAGAGCATGATGTAGTTGAGGTAGTGCCAGGGGCTAAAATATAGAGCTTGAAGTTACATGATTGGATCATACTCTATCTATTCCCTATTCCTAAAGTGAAGTGGATAGCAATGGGGCAAGATTCTTTTAACTTGTTAACAGTATCAAGAAGATTAGACGAGGAATACAATAATAATGAGCAAAAGCTAGAAGGTGTGCGATGGTATTGCGGACTATCTAATTAGGCAGAGAAAAAGAAGTTAGTAAGTAGTAAGTTGAATAAAAGTCAATCTAAGGGATTAAATAGGTATGATGAGAGGAAAAGAATGATAGATAATGACACATAGGTTTTAGGTCAGATTTTTGAGATAGTGAGAAGGTAGTTAGAGGTTCGTTATGAATGTCAAGCAAACATTTTCAATGTGATCAACAGAATCACTTTGTAGTGAAGCAATAACGACAGAACAACGATAGGGGTAGAATGAAAAGTGACAAGTATGAGTGGTTATAAATCACTAGAAAGTTCAATGATCAAATTAATGACCATAGATAAGGGTGGAATTAGTGCTGGAAGAATCTATTAGTGAGAGAAATCTTTCAGGATTCAATAAAAGTTAAAGGCACAATATAAATGATGATAGATATGAATCATAGGTCGAGTATAAGTAAAGTTAATAAATTATAAAATATTATGTCAGGAAGGACAATGGTATGGTAAAGGGTTCATGCATATGATACCTTATAGGTAGAGCACAATTGTGCTAGGAGATGATGAAATTTGAAGAGAAAGACTAAGAAACATAGGTTAAATGTTATTATATGGACAATCGGGCGTAGTTGAATATAAAAGGATATTTTTCTTTCTTTTCAAGTTTAGTTTGTGCTTTTGGTTCTAGAGGGTTATATAAGGAACAGAGACTGAGTCAAGGAGACCTAGTTATTTGAGAGTTTGGTAGGCACCAATTCATACACAATTTCCTGATATGAGAATAACAGTAAGTGCATACCTAGTATTAAGTATGACAGGACGATCAGAATAATGACAGGAGTTAAATCGAGCTAGTTACTAGGGCTTACAACCCTTTTGAACTATAAGCTGGAGGAAGTGCTATTTGCTAATGAGTTACAGCGAATGAAATTGTTGCTAATAGAAAAAGTTGAGGTTGAAGTTTGGAAAGCTATGGGCAATATATGTGATTATATTAAGGAGAATGAACACGTGAAGTATCTTGTTCAGAATTAAGGCATGACACATATTTTCCACAGCCGTGTTAGTTCATATGGAACTTATAATTTCTGGGGCTCCTATCCATCCAGGATGAGCAATTTCCTACTAAGGCTGGTAGGGAATGATAATGTTCTGATAGGTAAGTTGGGAAAGGAGATACAAAAAGAATTTTCTATGGTTAATTACAAGTCTTACATAAGGTGAAAAATGTGCTGGTAGGAGTAAATCGTAAGGTTAGAATTCTAGAAGTAATGGAACTAGTAATCAAGATAAGACTAAGAAATAAAAAGAAAGTTAAAGTTGATGATGGGATAGACATCTTTGAATGAAAAGGTGTAAGGGTTAGATAGGACTAAAATTAAGGAATAAGTACGGCAGGTTGAAAAGATATCAACAATACCAAAAATAGGAAAAAAGAAGTGGATAAGATCCAAAGGACAGGAATAAAGCTCGGTAGAGCTAGTTAAAATGATGAGGATAAGAAGGAATATGTATGCTAGGAACACATTAAGAGATGTTTGAAATCAGTTATTATGAGATAATATATTAAAGGAGTAGTGGAGCCTCGATCTAAGTGCCAATGTGTCAGAAGTAGGACACATATTAAGAAGCTTTAGGAAGAAGTCTAGATATTTTCGTTCCAGAGAAGGAGTGGGAAACGATAAAGTCGCATAGACTGAGTTGTCAGGGAATATAAACACTTTTGTCACCTAAAAGGAGAGACCCAGTTCACTTTCCAATGTTGATAAATGATACACTTGGCCCTTGGAGGGGACTTTACCTGACTGGTTACATAAGATGGACAGAGGTTAGTCTAAGTACCTTAGTAATGACACAAATAGATTGGAAAATTGAAGTATAATGAAAGTGAGAAGATGCATTGGTACTAACCGTTAAGGTCAAAGGATAAGTAAAGGTTTCGAACGAGATGTATATGATAGGTGCTACAGGAAAGCATTTCATAGGATACTATGGGGTAAGGAACATAATTTATGTTTTGGGGAAACAGAGATTATTGAAACAAAGGAATGAGGACTGAAGTCACCAAGAGACACGTTAGGGAGTAATAAAAGTGAGGTAAGCGCCAAAGTTGATTAAAGTTATCAGATATCAAGTCGAGAGTAGTGGAGTTACAATGAATACTTGAGATGTCAGAAAAATGGTCAATGAATAGTCAAGAGATAAGAGCATCTCTAGGAAGAGATGATGACAGTTAGGATACTATAGTAGAATCAGAGAGCAGTAGAATGTCATATATAATATATGAGGAGTTTGAAGAATAAATGTTTTACTAATCTCTACACAACTGGAGGAGTAATGATTGCATTTGTTCTAATAATCTTCTTTTCCTTATCTCTTGTTTATTCAAAAATTCGAGGGCAAATTTTTCTTAAGGGGGGAAGAATGTAACAACCAAAAAAAAAAAAAAAAAAAAAAACAAAACAAGCCGCTCCCCCTCCCTTTTTCTTCAAGCCGGCAAGCCTCTAGCCACCATGGCCGGCCGGTGAGGCATCCCGCCCACCTTGGGAGACGCCAGCGAGCTGCAAGCTGGCTGGCAGCGGCACAAATGGAGGAGTTTTCCTCCTCAACGCGCTCATAGTGGGCAGCAACTTCCTGACGGGATTCCGGCTTCATCCGACGTCCGATCGAGGCGATTCAAGTGGCGTTGGAAAGCTTGTTCCGAGAGCTTTCTTTTGATACCCATTTTGCAGCAAATGGAGGTCGGATGAGTGAGATGTGGAGGAGAGAATTTTCAGGTTTTTCAAGCTGCTGGGTCAGATCTAGGACGATCCGACCGTTGGATTGACAATCCGAGACCACTTATGGACTGAGGGAGAGGAGAGGAACATGATGGTATGATCAGATCCGGCAAATATCGCCGGTGACCCTCGGCCGGCCACTGTGCGCAGTTATTGACTATCCGAGACCACTTATGGACTGAGGGAGAGGAGAGGAACATGATGGTATGATCAGATCCGGCAAATGTCATCGGTGACCGGCGGTCGGCCACTGTGCGCGGTGGTTCCGGCGGTGGCTCCGGTGAGCTTTGGAGATGATTCAACTTTCAAAGGCTTCCTCATAAATTTTTGAAATTTTTGAGACACAGATAAGCTTCGGGTAAGATTATTTTCATTATTTCTCTGTCTGTGGAGCATAAATATAGTGTTTCTTAAACAGGAAAAATTGGAGAAAAATTTTAAGAAAAATATATGATAAAAGTAAAATTATTTAGAGATATTCTATAGTGTTTGTTGAATTTTTGAGTGATTGTAGAATATTTTTGAAAAATATAAATGGATTTTAGTTAGATTTTTAGCATATGGGCATATAAGATTATTTGAAATTATGATATTTAAATTTTATATGATTGGTTGAAGCTTGAGGATGGAGGTTTAAATATGTGAATACTGAATTGGGTTGAATTAAGAATATGTTAGCTGTTAGAAACTTATGAAATTGAGTAATATTCTTGAATAAAATATTCGTGGTAGCTTAGAAAATTATAATTCATTTTGCATTAGCTTAGTAATATTGCTAAGGACTGCAGGGCAAAGTTTTGGAATTTTTAGAGCTCATTTGGGTAGTTTTTGCAAAAGTGTTAAATTATAAGGACTAAACTGTAATTTTTCATATTGTGATTGTTGACTGTTTAGATGGGCCCAGGAGGGGCCTTGTGATGTGATTGAGTTGTGATTGTGTGATTGGCGGATATAAAAGTGTATTTTGAAGCCTTTTGCCGGTTGGGTAGGTCCTAGGTATAGGGGAGACTGTGCTGAATTTTCGGCACAAATTAAGATGTGTTTGCCTCTTTAAAATTTATTTTTATATGAATTAGTACTAATAAATTCACAATAAAATTATGTAGGTAATCAGGGTCAACTATCTTCCTTCACCCAACCTCTATAGTCGTCTCTGGTGTACTGTGAGTAAAATATTAATTTTAATTGTAATTTCGATATTATTATATATTCAAGCTTGCCCATGCATCACTTATATGTATATATCTATGTAATTAAACTCTAGGCATGTTTTATATTGCATTCATAACTATTAAAGTGCCATGGATATTGTTTGTGGTAATTTGGAGCAGTGTGTGTGCGTTGGTGTGCGTGTGGTATGGTGTTGGATATGGACAGGACGAGTAGACACGGCTTGAGATCTTCGCTGGGATCCGGTCTTTTGAGGTAGACACGGCTTGAGTTCTTCGCTGGGACCCCGTATTTGGTTTATTAAGCAAAAGTCCGGCTTGAGATCTTCGCTGGCAGAGATTGGATTAAGAGGGATGTATAGGGGATCAGCTCCTATATATGTATTGTCTGATACTCTCAGGTGTGTGAGTGCTCCAAATTGCCTTTTTGATGTGTTTTGTATGAAATTTATGACGATGTTGCATTTCACTCTACATGGTGCATTAGCTTTAGATAGTTATAGAGATTATGATTAAAATTGATATTTTACTCTGAGTCGAACGCTCACTCCTGTTCACCATATTTTTCCAGGCTACAGGAGAAGATCTTTTTCAGAATAACCTGTTCCTTTCCTCGCAGGTTATGAAAATAAAAATTTCTTAACTGTATTATTATTATCTAAATTTGTAATTTAGAACTCCGCATGTGCTAGTAGTAGCATTAATCTTGTCAGGGATTGCATGAATTTAAGTTTTTGTATTAACAAATGAAAAATTTTTATGAGTCTTGAATAGTTTGTAAATAATATAACAGGGTTGAGCTGGGCTCCCCTAATTTTAGTTTCGGATAATTGCTGGGCTAAAGTTGGCCCGAAATAAAATTATAACAGTTTAATTTAAATTATTTTATATGCATATTGGACCTAAATTGTGGGCTTGGTCATGGGTTTGAGAACTTTAAGGCTTACTACGGGCCTCGAGGCTTTATGCCAGCCTAGGTCCTAGTGCCAGTCCGGCCAGTAGGTTGGATTGTGACACTTATTTTATTCAATAATAAAATATAAAATTACTATTCTCTGTTCCCACTTTCATATAAAAAAATAATATAAATAATTTATATTTAATAAAATACCAGTGTTATATATTGATCCACTCACCTGTACTAAAGACATATTAAAACCTAGACCGCTGGAGCACCCTTAGTATCTACTATAGTAGCTGGATCCTCTTCTAAAGTTAAAGAAAATAAAAATGAATCAAGACAGGAATTTAAATCCTATGATGGAAATATGAAATATGAAATGCATAATCTCATTCTAAAAAAAATTCTAAGAGAATCCACCTCGACTGCTGAAGCACCCTTAGTATCTACTATAGTAGTTGGATCCTCTTCTAAAGTTAAAGAAAATAAAAATGAATCAAGACAGGAATTTAAATCCTAAGATGGAAATATGAATTATGAAATGCATAATCTCAGTCTAAAAAAATTTCTAAGAGAATCCGCCTATATTTTAGTATAATTCAAATGTTCCCAAATTTTCCAATGACTCTAACAAGCACTCTAAAAGTTACAACAAATCACAAGATAATTAAAATTTCCATTTAAAACTTATACAAAAATACCTATACTTTTCTCAACTATTTTTTTCATTTCCTACACATTGATCCATTCATAATATTTCCATTCACTTCCCTTGTAATTCCTACCAATTCTATTCTTCAAAATAAAAATTAGCAACATAATAATGATAAATCCAATTCCTTAGCTCATTCTTAAAATAACATACCTAAATTGGAATTAAAATTAATGTTAAGCTTGCTCAACAAATCCTAGGACATATATGAAATTTTTTTACTCAATTCTTCAATAAACAAACTTTACTATAAGTTATTCAATAATATTAAGCAACCATGGAAGCTCATGATGTAGCCTAACAATTTAAAATAAAGAAAATTCAACTTGAAAATCCTAGTATAGAGAAATTGACGTTTGGCTACCTATTGTCCATATCATTCTTTAGTTTCATTGTTACCCTAGAAGAATATCAACAACTTATTAAATCATGAAAGGAGGAAGCTATTAGTGTTACCTTGATTAAGAAACAACAAGAAAGAATTAAAGATATCAGAATCAATAAGTTTAATTTCTTGATTTTAGAATTAAATTTCTTGATTTAATCTCAAAAATTAATAAGTTCCATTTTTTGATTTTCTTGATTTTTGGATTAAATTAAGTTTAAATTGTAACTTTTGGACTAAATTAGATAAAAGTTGAAAATAAGATAAATTAAACTTTCTAATAAGCACAACAGGTATAATTGAGGTTTAAGCCATAATCTTAGCAAGCACTTAATATAAATCGGCCACAATCAACTATTAGTTATCATTATCACTTAACATTAACCACTATCAGTTGCATCAAATAATTAAATCAAATAGACTCTTAAATCATGAGATTTTTTTTTCACATTGACTGAGTTAAAAAAGGTGTTTGGCTTAACTTATAAGTTGGTCTTAAATTGATTTGTTTGTTTAACATACTTTTAGAGCTTTTAAGTTGTGCTTATAAAAAAAGGAAAAAAAATTAAGATAAGGAAGATGAGCTTTTCATCTTGACGCTTATAAGCTAGATGCTTATAAGTTAATTTGACTCAATATTTTATTATATTACTCTCATTTAATTTTATAATTTTACTATGTATCCTTATTGTATTTATTCTCATATTCATTTTAAAAAAAAATTTTTCCTACAATATTTTAAATAAATTATTTACATTAATTTTAATAAATTTAAAATCACTTTTTATTGATTTTAATAAAATATTTTTCCATAAAAATTTATTTATTTAATTTAAAATTAAATTATGTTATAATATAATTTAAATATATTTTAATAATATTATAATAAAATATTGAGTTAATGTAATTTATCATTTGAGAAAATAATTTAGTAGACTTTTTAGTTATTTTAATAATAAATATATTTATAAGTTATTTTTTACTAAACGTGACTGTTTTTTATTAATAATTTATAAGTATTTTAATCAAATATATAACTGTTTAAAATTTTAAATATTTATGAGCTTAAATTAACTTATAAACTATTAGTATTTATAAATTAATTTTTATGAGTTAAGCTAAATACTCTTTAAATTTTGCATTCTTTTTTTTATTTAGATAAGTACTATATTTTATTTTGCCCTGTTGGCTGAAAAAATCAAACCTTATCACAATTTGGCGCTTATTCAATCTTTTTATTTTTGACACAATCAATCAAAATTTTAAAATATATAAAAATTTTACCCAAATTTTAAATTGAATCTAGAGAAGCTGACATGCTACGAGCCAGATAAGCTTGACCATAGTTAAAAGCAAACTAACCCCGATCAACAATGAAACCAAAATTAAAATTATTGCTCCTCATTTGCAATCCCCAAATTAAACGAGGGAACACTTCACTGATAGAAGATAAGAGGTGTCAAAGAACCAGTTCTCAATATCGACAATGTCAAGGAGATTATGCATGTCTTCAACTTCTGCACTTTCTTGCTGCTGCTGTGATATTGGAATTGGGAAACCCATTTTTGAATGCGCCTTTTCTCTATTGCTCTTTTTCCCTCTTGTTCTTTTTTTGCCTTTTGTGTACACATTTTGATTCTCTTGAAAACACTAGAGTTTTGAAAAAAGATTGTTCTTTATTAAGTGTTGTACCTTATTTCCAATTAAATATTGTTCCAATTTTAGATTGGTTTCTCTGTTTTGCTGTTTATTTTCTCAGAAAATTTAAGGAATGGAAAGGAATGAATTTTTTTTTTGATATATTGTGTATTTTTTTCTCGCATGTTTAAATGATGTGCTTAAATACTACATTAATCAAATACGGTTGCTAACGAGACAAATTTCACCCATATCATCATATATTTCTCTGCGTGATTGAAAATCTTGCCTTTTCTTAATAACCAAACACTGGATTTCACTTTCTTTCTTTCTTTTTTAATCTTGCATTTTCTTACTAACCAAACACTGAATTTTCACTGTTTTTTTAAGTAACGGATTATGCAATTTTTTTTTGCCCAGTAAAACAGTATGTTGATTGAAATAGTGCAAATATTTAGGTGGGAATGAATTCAGATTGTCACAATAATCTCAATTCTTGGTATAGTATTCATATAATCTCAAAAAAACAAGGGCTTAATTAATTTTGTTATCTACTTCTGGGTAAGAGGCTCGAACAATATATGATTTGCTGCATGTTGGTAAAGAAAAACAAATCCGAAAATTTAACTTGCTAATGTAGGATTAGATGTGACTAATAATATGAGCCCTTGGCACAGTATATTCCTGCTTGGGTAAGAGGAAAAGATGAACAAATCCTGAAGAAACTCCTGCTCGTGCTGAATTGTACATTGTTGGGCTTGGCAATTGTGGTGATCCATGAAAAGAAGAAAAATTATACGGCCCACGGCCACTTTGGTTGCCGTCCACGTTGCACTGCCACAAAACAGTCACTGAGCTCTTTGCAATACGTGTCCCTCAAGCTGAAGGGTCTTCTGCAGCTATTTGCACCTGCCAAAGCTAGCATTAAAAACTGCAAGTTCCATATATCCTTGCAAGGTATCGCCTTTTGAGTCGTGTATTACGTTGTTTCTTGTTTTGGATAAAATTGCTTTCTGCTTTCTTCTTTGGGTGAGGAGTTGGGGCGAGTGGTTTGTCCACGCCTTTCACTTCAAGGTATTTATCTTTCTACAAAATGAGGAGTTGGGTCGAGTGGTTTGCATGGCTTTTCATATGCTGCTACTCTCTTTAGCTACCACATAATTTGCTAGGACTGTCTTCTCTCAAAAATGGCCTTTTGGGTTGTTCTTATTCTTCTGGTGTTCTTTGATTTTGAGGTGGTGGCAGCCTAGGAAATCTTGTTCTGTTCAACATTCAATTTCCATTCTCGAGGAGGTAACTTTATGATTCTTTTTCTTGTGTAACTGCATGCCATTAATGTTTAGTTTCCTAACTGTTGAATGTGAGTCCTTTTTTTTTCTACTCCCTTGCTGATTATTAATCTCAGCCACCAATACTAGTGATGTTCTGAGTCGAGTAAATTTGGATCAATCAAATGTTAATCATATGGCTGAAAGTGCGGATAAATGAATTTTCCTTCTTACATTTGAATTCTGAAGAGGGATGTATTTATTTATGTTCTTATGTGATGATCTGTTAGAAGGTGATTTTCCAAGGGTCAAATCTCCAAAGATTCCTAATAATTTGTATTATTTGAGATTTGAAATTTATTGTATTATCTGGTATTCAAGAATTTGTAAAATCGCCTTGGGTTTTCCAAGGAAGACCATATTCATCTCCGCATTTTAAGACGCTTATACTACCACTGTGGGAAAATTCTTATTTGAACAAATCAATGGTAAATGAATAAAAAAGGAAAAATCAATATGGTGCTAAAAAGCAATAATCCATTGTGAATTCTGTCTTCTTCCCTGTGTATTAGACTGAATTAATCCATTTCTCTTTCTAGTGCAAATGAAGTTTACTGATTGGACATGTAAACCCCCAAAACCTGGAAATTACTCATAGACTAACTGCGGCAGAAGCCCTGCAGATCCTGCTTCCAGAAGTGTATGTAATATGAATCATTGTAAATTTAGCAAGCCTTACTTTTATATCCTGCAAGCATTTTGATGTCTTCATGTTCCTTAATTTATGTTTAAATAGGTACAAATAAGCCTGTTATAGAGAACTTTTTCAATATCATTGTCAGGATCCATTCTGTGAATTGTGATTCTTGAGATTGAGCAGATACTGTGCTTGCAAAGATGGAGACCGAAATTAGTAATAACCAAGTATCAGGTGAAGAAGAGAAGATGAGCAAATCCCTAAAGAAATTCCTGCTCATAGTGAACGGTGCAATGTTAGCGATAGGCAATTGTGGAGGTCCCCTTATCCAGCGTCTCTACTTCTTGAAAGGTGGTAAGGGTGTCTGGATATCAAGCTTTCTTCAGACAGCTGGTTGGCCATTTATCATATTTCCTCTCTTTGTTTCATACTTGTATCGTCGAAGGAAGAAGGGTTCCAGGGCCAAGCTTTTCTATATAAGCCCTCATCTCTTTTTAGCTTGTGCTGTCATAGGTGTTCTTACTGGCTTGGATGATTTTCTTGCTGCCTATGGTGTTTCTCTTCTACCCGTCACTACTTCTGCTCTTATAATAGCTACCCAACTGGGCTTTACTGCTGGATTTGCTTATATTTTGGTAAAGCAAAAGTTCACACCTTTTACCATTAATGCAATTTTCTTATTGTCGATTGGAGCTGTTGTCCTAGTCCTCCATGCTAGTTCTGATCGCCCTGCTCATGAAACCGACAAACAGTACTTTATGGGTTTTTTTATGACACTTGGAGCTTCAGCGCTTTATGGGTTTGTGCTACCCTTGATCGAGTTGACATATAAGAAAGCACAGCAGACCATCACTTACACTCTAGTTATGGAGATGCAGATGGTTCTGTCTTTCTTCGCTACTGCATTCTGCACCGTTGGGATGCTTCTGCATAAGGATTTTGCGGTTTCCTCTCTCTCTCTCTCTCTCTCTCTCTCTCTCTCTCTCTCTCTTTCTCTCTCTCTCTCTCTCTCTCTCACACACACACACACACACAAGCTTACATATATATTCAAGAACATGTCCTCAATGGTAATTTCCTTTGATAAACAGTACTTATTTCGATAAACAGTACTTATCCTCTAATTAAATTTCAATGCTACATCATAGAAAGGGATATGAACTCTTAAGCGGCTAAAATTGAGGGAGTGTTACCACTTCCTATTTATCTGAACTTGGGACTTCTATACATATCAAATGGTTGCTTACCTTAGCATTATGATAATGTTGAATGACAATTAAGAATGAAATCTAAAATGGATATTATAACTGGCATGGCTTGATGCAGACAATTCCAGGAGAGGCAAGAGACTTCGAGCTTGGGAGAGCAAAATATTATGTGGTGATGGTGTTTACTGCAGTATTTTGGCAATTCTTCTTCATGGGAGCAGTTGGTGTCGTTTTCTGTCATTCCTCGTTGCTCTCTGGTATTATAATTGCTACTCTGCTGCCAGTGACAGAGACATTAGCTGTGTTGTTCTACCATGAAAAATTCCGAGTGGAGAAGGGGATTTCTCTTGTTTTGTCTCTCTGGGGCTTCATTTCTTACTTCCATGGTGAACTCCAGCAAAACAAGAAACTTAGAATCAGGCTTCAAAATTAGGAGAAGTTCGATCATATGTTGGATATATGTAATAAGTGCTTGTATATGTTTGTTACCAAGTTTCAGATTGAGAGACAATTGTTATCATGTGACCATGCCTGATTTAAAAGTTCTGTCCAACTGAAGTTTTTAACTGCATGATAAGCTCACTTGAAATAAGAGAGTTGCTTCTTTACCGTGTTTTGCTATTTTTTGTATGCTCAATATTGCTTTCGTTTTTGTTGTTGTTGGGATTAACTACATGTAGCGTTTTAAATGTTTCCAGGGTTTTGTTCTTACCAAACAAACTGTAACAAGTTGATATCTATAACAAAATATTGGCATACAAGAACATTAAGAGCTGAAGAATTCCCATCCGCTATTGAATTGTATGATTTTTCAACATCAGCAAACAGAAGTCAGTACAGAAATTTCTAAACATGCATAAAATCAGATCACTACAGTTTACGACTGGGAGCTAAGGTATCCAGGAAAATTCATTGCTCCAAAAAGAATAGCAAGCATGCCTCCACTTAAGCTAAGTTCAACTGTAGAAGTTACAAAGATTTACATGTATCTCCAGGAAAGTAGAACGCAGGCCTCTAGGACACTGGTCCAAGATAATCGCCCTCCAAACTAACCAATGCCTGAAACTCCCTTTCTGAATCAAGCCACTTTGTTCCAATAACAATGAATCTTACCACCGCATCTTTTTCAATCTTTGACATCTTGTCATTCAGAAAGACTAGATTCTCTTCAGGAACATAATGGTAATCTAGCATTTTCATATAAGAGAGATACATATGCTCAGTTGGTTCACATCTCAAGAAAACACCATGCTTGAGTACCTTGTGAACAACCCCTTCATGCTATAGTTTTAAAGCATTGCTTGCTCTTCTTCAAAATCCATTCATGTCCAATCTCATAAATCAGAAAGATAACGAAGGAAACACACCTCTCCACCTGCTTGCTGCTCTTGGGCTTAACTGTAAAACTCTAATAAAGCATCCCCTTTGTGACAAGAATGCTACTAATGACGATAACTTGACTGCTCTGGACATTGTTTTGGCCACAGCTGACATTGTGAAAGCTAGTTTAATAAAGGTATTACAACTTAAACCATTACACATATGAGAACGGAATACAAAAACCTGATTTAGCACAAGTTTTATTCATTATAAAACCTTCATGTAACCCAACAGAGATGATAAAGACCATATAAGATAAAAACAACTATTCTTCTTCAACATAAATATTAATATTCAATGTTTTAGCAACTTTTGATATTGACACTTCAGCAATCTCATATGGGAAAAGATGACTAAAGGAATCTCAATAAATACATGAAATTAGCCAACAAAGCATAATGAAAAAACTAAGTGCGTCACTTCAATAACTGACTGACGGTAGATGGGCTATCTACCACTTGAATTAACTAGGTATATACAATCATGTGCGTTCAGTAGAAATTTATACTTTGGACCAAAAAAAAAAAGAAATGAAAGCAGAAGAGATAAATTCACAAAAATAGAGAAATATCACCGTATAACCCTAATCCTATGTTGAATTTTTTAACAAGTTAGAGACAATAATAAAAATAAATCACAGTGCCAAAGAAAGACAATACACTCCAGTATTTTCATCAAGAAATCATGCCAAAACTTCTCGCACAGAACTTTTAGGCTCAGTTATAGTAGATTCCTGCATCAATCTTGACTAGCCACACTACCTTAGAAGAATTGTGTTTCATTGCCATGCATGCTACATCTCTACATCATTGCAGTTTTTCAATGATTCAAGTGAACACACAATTATGTTCCACATATTTAGTGTTGTACAATGTAGACACACCCACCTGTTCACTAATTTACTAGAACCATCACCAATTATGCTCAAGCAAATCACTAATTTACTAGACCAATCATCAATTTTCAGTTTTGAAGTTTTATAGCTTTTCCATATGATATCAACACCAGCAGCATGCATGTTCAAAAGCAATCTAAAAACACACAACTAACTAATCCAATTGCTACCAGAAACCATCACACTTATGAGCAAAACAAACTCACTAATCCATCCCAGGAAGATTATAATACCATATGAAATTCCAGTTCAAAAAATTTAAAAAGACACATAAGAAATTTTACCACACAGCTTAATGAACTGTCTGATAACAAAAAACACAACTTTACATAGCTAAAAAGCACAGATTAATTAGAGGCCTGCTTTTCCCTCTCTCATTTTTGGTAGAATGACTTTCGTTGAACACAAATAAGCATACCCACAAACCATGTCTTCATTAAATTCTAGAAAAATAAAATAAAATAAAATAAATGATACCCAGAAAAACAAAATTTGAAAACAAAGGAAATTTATCATTCATGAAAAATCTCATGAATGATAGCCCAACAAACTTACATCAAAACCACCATAATACAACGACACAGAACACATAAAAAAGCTAATATTGGTATTAAAAAAATCCCTAACATTCGGCATTGTAGCATAAAAAGCCCCAAAAAAAGACAAAAAACAGAAAGCACAAATTACAAAATGCAAACAGAAAAAGTTATTAAGTGCTTCGGGGCAGAACCTGCTTTCGTCAGAGACGTTGCGAAATGCGGGTTCACTGGTTCTTCGAAGGTTGACCTTGTAACTCCCCCAAAATTTTAAATTTATGAGTATTTTTTGTATTTTAATTTTATTTAAATTTTAGAAATTTTTTTGGGATTTTTCGGATTTTAAAAATCGGATTCGATTTCCCGAAAATATAAACTTTGATCATTTTTAAAAAATTAATTTAAAGACCAGTGGCAAAACTAAAAATATATTTAGAGTCTACGTATTTTTCTGAGTTTTCTGAAATTTTTTCGAAATTTTTGGACCTCGTTTTCGGTCCCGAGGCAGAGTAAAAATTTAAAATTTTGTATTTCAAATCGAACCGGACCGGATCGGACCGGCTCCCTTTCCTTTTTTTCTTCCCCGCGCGCGTCGTTCCCTCTCCCCTTCTCTCTCTCTTTTCTCTCTCCTCCCTCCCGCCAGGCGACCACCTCTCCGCCACTCCGGTAGTGGCGCGCCCAACCTCCCGGCCCGGTAGGTTGCCGCGAAACGCGGAACGCGCAATCTCCCTCCCTCGCGTGTGCGTCGTTTCGGTTTCTCCGGCCAAAATCCAGCCGATCCGGCTACCAATTGGACCGGGTCTTGTGTCTAAAATCATATACTCGGCGAGAGCTTTCCATAGACACCAAGAACGCCGAAATCCATCGAGCGGTTTGTCCGATTTTTGCTCGGGAAGATTTTAGCCCATTTCGACTTTTGGGCTAGATTTCTCGAAAACCGTGAATCCCACGAGAAAACCGAGGCTACCAGCGCTCTCCACTCGTCGAGAGCTTCGCGGCGACATAAATTTCAAATTTTTCCGACACCGTTTTTCGGTGGGTCTCACGAAACTTCGCAGTATTTTTCCGAGCATTTAATGAGCTTAGAAAATTCTGAAAAAATTTATGTACTAACCCCCGTGTTATGGGCTTCGTGTAGGTATCCTCGATTCGCGGAAATTCGACAGTTGACCGGGTCTGCGAAATTCCGGCCAGACAGACCCGTTACCAGAAAAGTCTCCGAATTGGACCGAGGTTTTGGCTAGCCGCCCATTGTCAGACGTCCCGAGCACGTTCCCAAAGTCGGAATTGGCAAAGGTAAACCCGAACCTTGCTTTTTCATAATTTTCTAGTGCTTAAATAGGATTAAAAATCCATAAAATATTCGTGGTAGCTTAGAGAATTATGATTCTTTTTGCAATAGCTTAGTAATATTGCTAAGGACCGCGGGGCAAAGTTTTAGAATTTTTAGAGCTGATTTGGGCAATTTTTGCAAAAATGGTCAATTATAGGGACTAAATTGAAATTTTACATATTGTGATGGATGATTGATTTGATGGGCCCAGGAGGGGCTGTGTGATGTGATTGAGTTGTGGACATATGGATTGTGAATATAGAAGTGTGTTTTGAGCCCTTTTGCAGGTTGGGTAGGTCCTAGGTATAGGGGAGACTCTGCCGGATTTTCGGCACGACTTAGGACGTATTGGTCTTTTTCTTTGTTTGTATTGAGTCTTTTATATTAAAAATTGTAATGTAATTGTCAGGTGAGCCGGGACAGCCTTCTTCCTCCGCCCAGCCGCCACAGTGACCGTTGTCAAGTCTGTGAGTAAAATATTAATTTTAATTGTAATTTCGATATTATTATATGTTCAGCCTGCCCATGCATCACTTATATGCATATATTTATGTAGTTAAACTCTAGGCACGATTTATGATGCATTGATAACTGTTAAAGTGCCATGATGTTGTTGTGGTAATTTGGAGTAGTGTGCGTGCGTTGGCGTGCGTGTGATGTGGTGTGGACTATGGATAGGATGGGTAGTCACGGCTTGAGTTCTTCGCTGGGACCCGATCCTTCGAGGGGTAGTCACGGCTTGAGTTCTTCGCTGGGACCCTCGATTTGGTTTATTAAGTGAAAGTCCGGCTTGAGTTCTTCGCTGGCACCAGGTTGGATTTAAGAGAGCTGTATAGGGGATCAGCTCCCATATGTTATGATTGATGCTACAGGGTGCGTGAGTGCTCCAAATTACCTTTTTGATGTTATGATGTGAAAATGATGTGGATGTTGCATTTCACTCTACAGGGTGCATTAGTTTTAGATAGTTATAGAGATTATGGTTAAAATTGATATTTTACTCTCTGAGTCGAACGCTCACTCCTGTTCAATATTTTTTTCAGGCTACAGGAGAATTTTATTTTGGTTAACCTGCTTTTCTCCTTCGCAGGTTGTTTATCAATATTTGTGTAATTTTATTTACTCCTAGAATTTTCGCATGTGTTAGAAGTATTTATTTGATTATGGTCTGTAATATTATTATCATGTTGGACCTGTAAACGTATAATGATATGCATGTTTGATGGATTGGATGAGGGAGCTGAGCTCCCATTTATTTTTATGAGGATATGAGTATGTGGAGGGTGAGCTGAGCTCCCCAATTGAGTATTTATTATGTTTTACAGGTCGGGTGAGTCGAAAACTCCCCGTTGGAAAGTCTATTTTATGGCCGGACTCTGTCCGTTTGTTTTCTTGATATTGGGCCCAAATGGGCCTTAGAGTTGGGTTAATGAACAGTTAGGCTTACTACGGGCCTTGGGGGCTTTAGGCTGGCCCAGGTCCTAGTGCCGGTCCGGCCCATAGGTTGGGTCGTGACAAATGTGGTATCAGAGCTTAGGCTCCAGATTCTTAGGGAATGTTGTCTAAAGTGTTGGGAAGAGTCTACTAGGAGTCACATGCGGAAAAATAGGGTCCACATTCGTCTTGCATTGTCGTCTTTGCTTCTAGTTTCTGCTCCATATATTGTGTATAAATATGAGTCTATAGAGCTGTGCAATGTGCAGTTTTGAATTTTGTGGGCTAATGCTGCTGAATTTCAGGAAAATGCGTAGAAGTAGGAGAGCTGCCACTGCACCAGAACCAGATGTGCCTGACGAGGTGTCGGCACAGGATGAGGCGCCTGCCCCGAGGAGGCGGGGTAGGAGGCCTAGAGCTGCTCAAGTAGAGGAGCAGCTACCCCCAATCTGAGATCGATCCTTTATGGCACAGGTCCCATGGACCCCATGGCGCTACTCTAGGCTGATGCGAAGAACCATCGACATGATGGCGCAGTATATGGTCCACCCTCCACAGCAGCAGCAGTCCACCGCACCAAGAGAATCTTACAAACAGATCATAAATTTCAAAAAGTTGGTGCCTCGTACTTATGATGTGTCAGACGATGCATATCGGTTTTTGGATTCTATGACAGCGGGAATAGAATTACTGATTGGTGATAGAAGATTGATAGAGTGTATGCGGCATGTCATAGGGCTATGCCTGACAATGGATGAATGACTACGTGTTACCGGATGGAGGGTTTGACATGGGCTCAGTTTGTGGAACTTTTTATCAAACGGTTTGTGCCAGAAAGCTTCAGAGATCAGAAGCAGTGGGCCTTTGAGGCCTTAAGGCGAGAATGGCGGTGCAGAGGCGAATATGCTCTGCAATTTCTGGAATTGAGCAGATATGCCCCTGCAGCAGTAGCTACAGAAACTATGAAGGTGAAGAGATTCCTAAGAGGGCTTGACAGGAGGTATGCGAACCCAGCCATGATGTCTGATCAGTCTTTTGACGTGGTAGTTGATCGAGCTAGACAGATAGAGATCAGCTATGCTGCGAATGACAACGGGAGAGCCAAGAAAAACAGAGCAGAGGGTTCCTCAGGTGTCCCTTCCATGGGTACTCTAGACAGTGGTGGCCAGAATAATTACAGAGGAAGAAGTAGGAACAAGAAGAGTGGTTTTAGACATAGACCACGAGGATTCAGACCAGGGTACGGATCCAGCAGCGGTCACAATTTGGGGTACAGATTAGGTGCAGTTCAGATCCTCTTTGGCACCGTGTGCAAAGTGTGGAAGAGGACAATCAGGACCTTGTTTGATGGGATCAGGAGTATGCTTCAGGTGTGGCCAAACCGGTCACTTTGCTAGAGAATGCCCGTTTTGATGAGCCACGGATGGGGTCACGAGTTACTTGCAAATGTTCCTCGCCGATTGTATCCGGTACTTCCAACATGGCGGCGATCGATTCGATGGCCAGGCCGAGGACAAGGGGCGTGGATTTGGAGGCGGTCGAGGTAGAAGTCGATGTCGAGTTACGCCACTCAGGGTAGGGGTCAAGCTCAGGTTTTCACCCTGACCCACCAGGATGCTCAGGCTTCCAATGCAGTTGTGGTAGGTATTCTTCTGGTCTGTTCTTATGAGGCTCGTGTTTTGATAGATCCGGGTACTACGCACTCATTTGTCTCCCCTGTGTTTGCCATGAGGTTGGGTAGAAATCCTACAACCTTAGGATGTCCTTTGTCGGTAGCTACCCCACTTAGTGACAACATAGATGTAGATATGGTTTTTCTGGGTAGCCCAGTAGTAGTGGATGGAAAGATCCTCCCAGCAGACTTGGTTCCTCTACCAGTAATGGATTTTGATGTAATCCTGGGGATGGATTGGTTGTCAACTCACTATGCCACTTTAGACTGCAGGAACAAAAAGGTGTATTTCCACATACCTGGTGTGGAAGAGTTTAGCTTTGATGGTGACAGGAGCGTGGCTCCATATAATTTGGTGTCAGCAATTAGTGCTAGAAAAATGTTGAGGCGTGGATGCCAAGGGTATTTGGCATTGGTGAGAGATACATCTGTAGAAGGTGTCAGCATGGAAAATGTTCCTGTTGTCAGAGAATTTATGAATATCTTCCCAGAGGAGCTTCCAGGGTTGCCACCAGGAAGGGAAATAGAGTTTTGCATTGATGTTGTGCCGGGTACAAACACCATATCGATGCCACCTTATAGGATGGCACCAGCAGAATTGAAAGAGCTGAAGGAGCAACTACAGGAGCTTTTGGACAAGGGTTTTATACGTCCGAGCACTTCACCTTGGGGCGCTCCTGTTTTATTTGTGAGAAAGAAGGATGGGTCATTGAGGTTGTGTATCGACTACGCAATTTGAACAAGGTATTTGTGAAGAACATGTATCCACGTCCTCGGTTAGATGATTTGTTTGATCCGCTCACAGGAGCTAGATTCTTTTCCAAGATAGACCTGCGATCAGGCTACCATCAGTTGAGAATCAGGAATGAGGACTTGTCCAAAACGGCTTTCAGGACAAGATATGGTCATTATGAGTTCTTGGTGATGTCTTTTGGACTCACTAATGCACCAGCAGGCTTCATGGACTTAATGAACAGGGTGTTCAAGCCATTTTTGGACCGTTTTGTCATCGTATTCATAGATGACATTTTGGTGTACTCTCGGACCGAGGAAGAACACGTGTGGCACTTGAGAATGGTGTTGCAGACGTTGAGGGAGCACCAGCTATATGCCAAATTTTCAAAATATGAATTTTGGCTAGAAAGCATCTCATTCTTGGGACACGTGGTTTCTAGTGACGGTATTCAAGTGGATCCCAAGAAAATTGAAGTCAGAATCGATTGGCTTAGGCCTACAAATCCTTGAAGTGCGAAGTTTTAGGTTTAGCCGCTACTATAGGCGTTTTGTGCAAGATTTCTCCAGGATAGCGGCTCCCCTAACTAAGTTGACCAGGAAGAATGTTCCATTCATTTGGACAGATGACTGTGAGGTGAGTTTCCAGAAGCTTAAGGAGTGTCTAACCACTGCCCCTGTGTTGACACTACCTGTGAGTGGTGAAGGATACACCGTGTATTGTGACACCTCCAGAGTTGGCCTAGGGTGTGTTTTGATGCAGAATGGAAAGGTAGTGGCTTATGCTTCAAGGCAGCTGAAGAGGCATGAGCAGAACTACCCCACCCATGATTTGGAAATGGCAGCTGTAGTCTTTGCACTAAAAGTCTGGAGACACTACCTGTATGGTGAAGTGTGCGAGATATACACCGACCACAAGAGTTTGAAGTACATCTTCCAACAGAGGAATTTAAACTTGAGACAGAGGAGATGGATGGAGCTTCTGAAAGACTATGATTGCACCATCCAGTACCACCCTGGGAAGGCCAATGTTGTAGCAGATGCCTTGAGCAGAAAATCTTCTAGCAGTTTGGCGCACATTTCAGTAGAGAAGAGACCATTGATTCAGGAGGTACATGAGTTGATGGATCAAGGTTTAATCCTAGATCTTTCAGATGAGGGGGTATTGTTGGCTCACTTTTCAGTGAGGCCAGACTTGAGGGACAGAGTTAGAGTTTCCCAGCACAGAGACCAACAATTGATGAAGATTATAGAAAGAGTACAGCAAGGTGAAGGTGGTGAGTTTGGATTTGCCAATGATGGCGCCTTAGTGAAAGGTTCTAGGATATGTGTGCCCGATGTGGACAACCTCAGGAATGAAATCATGCGAGAGGCACACTACACACTGTACAGTGTCCACCCAGGTTCCACCAAGATGTACCATGATGTGAAAGATAGCTATTGGTGGAATGGCATGAAGAGAGACATAGCAGACTTTGTGTCCAAGTGCTTGACTTTTCAGAAGGTGAAGTTTGAACACCAGAGACCGTCAGGGAAGCTGCAAGAGCTCCCTATCCCAGAATGGAAGTGGGAAATGATCACTATGGATTTTGTGACTGGGTTGCCTCGTACCACGCGAGGATATGATTCGATATGGGTAATTGTGGACCGTCTAACCAAATCAGCTCACTTTTTGCCTGTGAAGACTACATATTCTGTGGCACAGTACGCCCGACTCTACATTCGAGAAATAGTCAGATTGCATGGAGTTCCAGCTTCCATAATATCTGACAGAGGGCCCCAGTTCACTTCTCAGTTTTGGAGAAAGTTGCAGGAGGCACTTGGCACACAGTTGAACTTCGATGACCTTCCACCCTCGCATGCAGACGATCGAAAGGACAATCCAAACACTGGAAGACATGCTTCGCATGAGTGTTTTGGATTTTGGAGGTCAATGGGATGAGCAGCTAGCTTTGGTGGAGTTTGCCTACAACAACAGTTACCATTCCAGCATAGGGATGGCACCTTATGAGGCACTATATGGAAGAAAGTGTAGGTCTCCTCTGTGTTGGACAGAAATGGGGGAAGCGAAGGTGCATGATGTAGACCTAGTGCAGTACACTTCAGAGGTAGTTCCTTTAATCAGGGAACGACTGAAAACAGCTTTTCAAGAGGCGTAAGAATTATGCACTTTGACGGAGGGATGTGGAGTTTGCAGTGGGCGGCTATGTATTCCTGAAGGTTTCTCCAATGAAGGGAGTCAGAACGGGACATGCGTAGCAAGTACCCTTATTTGTTCAATGTATAATCATGTGTTTTATTCTGCCTTGTGTAAAATTCAAGGACGAATTTTTTTGTAAGGGGGGAAGAATGTAACACCCCAAAAATTTTAAATTTATGAGCATTTTTGGTATTTTAATTTTATTTAAATTTTAGCAATTTTTTTGAGATTTTTCTGATTTTAAAAATCGGGTTCGATTTTCCGAAAATATAAACTTTGATGATTTTTAAAAAATTAATTTAAAGACCACGTGGCAAAACTAAAAATATATTTGGAGTCTACATATTTTTCTGAGTTTTCTGAAATTTTTTCAGAATTTTTGGACCTCGTTTTTGGTCCCGAGGCAGAGTAAAAATTCAAAATTTTGTATTTCGAGTCGAACCGGTCGAATCGAACCGGACCGGATCGGACCGGTCGAATCGGACCGGCTCCCTTTCCTTTTTTTCTTCCCCGCGCGCGTCGTTCCCTCTCCCCTTCTCTCTCTCTTTTCTCTCTCCTCCCTCCCCACGGCCACCACCTCCCCGCCACCCAGTAGGCCGGCCGCGCCCAGCCTCCCGGCCACGGCCGCCGAACGGCAAAAACGCGCGATCTCCCTCCCTCGCGCGCGCGTCGTTTCGGCTTCTCCGGCCAAAATCCGGCCGATCCGGCCACCAATTGGACCGGGTCTTGTGTCTAAAATCATCTACTCGGCGAGACCTTTCCATAGACACCAAGAACGCCGAAATCCATCGAGTGGTTTGTCCGATTTTTGCTCGGGAAGATTTTAGCCCATTTCGACTTTTGGGCTAGATTTCTCGAAAATCGTGAATCCCACGAGAAAACCGAGGCTACCAGCGCGCTCCACTCGTCGAGAGCTTCGCGGCGACATAAATTTCAAATTTTTCCGACACCGTTTTTCGGTGGGTCCCATGGAACTTCGCAGTGTTTTTCCGAGCATTTAATGAGCTTAGAAAATTCTGAAAAAATTTATGTACTAACCCCCGTGTTATGGGCTTCGTGTAGGTATCCTCGATTCGCGGAAATTCGACAGTTGACTGGGTCTGCGAAATTTCGCCGCATGCACTTCATGGAAAAGTCTCCGAATTGGACCGAGGTTTTGGCTAGCCCCCCATTGTCAGACGTCCCGAGCGCGTTCCCGAAGTCGGAATTGGCAAAGGTAAACCCGAACCTTGCTTTTTCGTAATTTTCTAGTGCTTAAATAGGATTAAAAATCCATAAAATATTCGTGGTAGCTTAGAAAATTATGATTCTTTTTGCAATAGCTTAGTAATATTGCTAAGGACTGCAGGGCAAAGTTTTAGAATTTTTAGAGCTGATTTGGGCAGTTTTTGCAAAAATGGTCAATTATAGAGACTAAATTGAAATTTTACATATTGTGATGGATGATTGATTTGATGGGCCCAGGAGGGGCTGTGTGATGTGATTGAGTTGTGGACATATGGATTGAGTTGTGGACATATGGATTGTGAATATAGAAGTGTGTTTTGAGTCCTTTTGCAGGTTGGGTAGGTCCTAGGTATAGGGGAGACTCTGCCGGATTTTCGGCACGGCTTAGGACGTATTGGTCTTTTTCTTTATTTGTATTGAGTCTTTTATATTAAAAATTGTAATGTAATTGTCAGGTGAGCCGGGACAGCCTTCTTCCTCCGCCCAGCCGCCACAGTGACCGTTGTCAAGTCTGTGAGTAAAATATTAATTTTAATTGTAATTTCGATATTATTATATGTTCAGCCTGCCCATGCATCACTTATATGCATATATTTATGTAGTTAAACTCTAGGCACGATTTATGATGCATTGATAATCATAAAGTGCCATGATGTTGTTGTGGTAATTTGGAGCAGTGTGCGTGCGTTGGCGTGCGTGTGATGTGGTGTGGACTATGGATAGGATGGGTAGTCACGGCTTGAGTTCTTCGCTGGGACCCGATCCTTCGAGGGGTAGTCACGGCTTGAGTTCTTCGCTGGGACCCTCGATTTGGTTTATTAAGTGAAAGTCCGGCTTGAGTTCTTCACGGCACCAAAGTTGGATTTAAGAGAGTCAGATAGGATCGGCTCCCATATGTTATGATTGATGCTACAGGGTGCGTGAGTGCTCCAAATTACCTTTTTGATGTTATGATGTGAAAATGATGTGGATGTTGCATTTCACTCTACAGGGTGCATTAGTTTTAGATAGTTATAGAGATTATGGTTAAAATTGATATTTTACTCTCTGAGTCGAACGCTCACTCCTGTTCGATATTTTTTTCAGGCTACAGGAGGATTTTATTTTGGTTAACCTGCTTTTCTCCTTCGCAGGTTGTTTATCAATATTTGTGTAATTTTATTTACTCCTAGAATTTCCGCATGTGTTAGAAGTATTTATTTGATTATGGTCTGTAATATTATTATCATGTAGGACCTGTAAACGTATAATGATATGCATGTTTGATGGATTGGATGAGGGAGCTGAGCTCCCATTTATTTTTATGAGGATATGAGTATGTGGAGGGTGAGCTGAGCTCCCCAATTGAGTATTTATTATGTTTTACAGGTCGGGTGAGTCGAAAACTCCCCGTTGGAAAGTCCATTTTATGGCCGGACTCTGTCCGTTTGTTTTCTTGATATTGGGCCCAAATGGCCCTTAGAGTTGGGTTAATGAACAGTTAGGCTTACTACGGGCCTTGGGGGCTTTAGGCTGGCCCAGGTCCTAGTGCCGGTCCGGCTCATAGGTTGGGTCGTGACAGACCTCAGTAGCTTGCTGCGACAGTAGGAGAAAAGACTCTGAGTAGAGCGATGGAATTGGGATTTTCGTAGTATATAAGACGTGTAGTCGTTTTCCCTGTACATGATAATTTCTCTGTATGTGACAGCTCCCGAACAAAACTTAATTATCGAACCAACCGAGCTGGATCAAATTCGACTTCCTATAGGTTATAACTATTTATAAATCACATGCAGTGCACATGTACATTTATTTATATGCATAATAATTGAAAATTATTTTAATTATTTAATTAAAATATTAAAAACTTTTTACAATAATTAATATATAATTTAATTGGTGCAATATATTTTAAAACATTCCATTATTTTATTGTTAGAAAAATACTATATTTAAAATAAAATTTTTAAAAATATAATCATTTTAATTTTTTATAATTATTTATTGTGTGAGTTTTAATTTAACTATTTATATATGTTAATATATTTAATATTAAATAATTAATATTATTATTGTAGAAATGACAAAAGTTTTTGAACTCGATTCAATATATTTCGAACTCGATATTGTGTGGGACATAAAAAGGGAGACTTTTTCTTAACTCACTTTCAATAATAATAATATATTATTATTTTTATTAAAAAAATAAATTATTTTTACGTATTTATATATCTAAATTTTTATTTATTTTATAAAAAATTATTTATATATAAAAAATATTTTTATTAATAATTTTTTTAAAAAATATATTTTTAAAATGTTTCCTAAAAAATTTATTATAACATCCTTAATTTTTAAATAATTATTTTATATGTAAATATAAATATTTTTGTCTAAAACCTGGTATTATAGGCTTTGCGTAGATACTTTCGTTTCGTAACAATTCGACCGTCACTCAGATCTGCAATTTCGGGCCAAGCAGATAAGCTGCCGGAATCACTTTGGAATCGGGTCAAAATTATTGGCTACCTCACCATTTTCAGATGCCCCGGACACGTTCTAAGCGTTAGAATTGGCATAGGTAAACCCGAACTCTGAGTTTCTTCAATTTTATAGTACTGGATTTAGAATAAAATTTTATAAAATATTCGTGGGTAGCTATAAAATTATAATTCCTTTTGCGTTAGCTCTATAATATTGCTAAGGACTGCGAGATAAAATTTTAGAATTTTTAGAGTTAGCTAGAATGACTTTTGTAAAATATCCATTTTAAATCTTATAATTGAATTGTTAGATTATGTGAAATTTGTCTGAGTTGGATGACCCAGGAGGGGCCATGTATTATTGTTGAGATAATATCTGACTTTAGAAGTATAATTTGAACTACTTTGCAGGTTGGGTAGGTTTTAGGTATAGGGAAGGCCCTGCCAGATTTCCGACATAAATTAGGATATCCTTATTTCTTTAAAATTTAGATTTGGGTTAGCATTAATAAATTTATAACATAATTATCTTGGTGATCAAGGTCATCCATCCTTCTCCCTTCAACCACCGCAGCGGTTTCTGATCAATCAGTGAGTAAATATTTATTTTATTTATAATTTCAATATTATTATACTTCTTACATTCTCATGCATTACTTATATATATATATATATATATATATATATATATATATATATATATATATATATATATATATATATATATATGTAGTTAAATATTAGGCATGCTCCGTATTGCATTTGTACTTGATGAATACTATTTTAGTTACTATGTTTTGATAATCTGGAGTTGTGTGTGTGTTCGCGTGCGTGTAGTGTGGTGTGATGGATATGGGTAGGACGGGCAAATCAGCTTGAGCTAGTCTCGCTTAGAGCTCAGTCCTTTTTGAGAGAGTCGGGGTGAATACGACTTTGAGTTGATCTCGTTGACCCCCGCATATGGATTATTAAGTGAAAGTCCGGCTCGAGTTGATCTCGCTGATAGGCCTTAGATTAAAGGAGTTGAGTAGGGGGATCAGCTCCCCATATATGTATGCGTGAGTATGGATTTGACCCAGGTGCGTAAGTGCTTCAGATTATCTTTGATGTGACTTAATATGATTTGTATGACTTGTGTGAAGATGATGCATTTCATTTCTAAGGGTGCACTAGAATTAGATACTTATAGAAATTGTATGTAAAATAAATATTTACTCTCTAAGTTGAAAGTTCACTCCTGTTCACCTTATTTTTTCAAGATACAAGAGTTCTTTTTCAGAATAACCTGTCTTCTTCCTCACAGGTTTATTACCAGCTATTTATTTGTGATATATATTTTTTTTAATTTGAAATCTAGAACTTCGCATGTGTAAGCAGTATTGTAAATATTGTTAGAGATAGTGTTAAATTGAAATTTTTATTTTTCACTGAATGATAAAAAATTTTATGATATATAAATAATTTGTAAATTGTGGTAATATGGTTGTGTTGAGCTCTCCTCGCTTTAGTAGCTGATAATCATTGAGTTGGGTTAACCTAAATTCAAATGAAATATTTTTATTTTATTTTATTTTATTTACATGTTGGGTCTTAGTTTTGAGCCTTGGTTATGGATTTGGGAATAATAAGGTTTACTATGGGCCTCGGGGGCTTTATGTAGGCTTAGGTCCTAGTGTCGGTCCGGTCCATGGGATCGGGTCATGACAAAGTTGGTATCGGAGCTTAGGCTCCAGATTCATGGGAAGTGTATGTCTAGAGATTTAAAAGGGGTCTTGTTAGGAGGTCACATGAGGAGTATAAGATCCTATTTCGTCTTCTTCTATAACTCCTTGTTTCTAGCTTCTGTGGTATTATAAGAGTACTTCAGTTAGTGTCTTGATTTTCATAGAGTACATAGAGATGTGAAGTAGAGTTAGGAGATGTGTTGAGGTCTATCATGGGAATACGTACTCTAAGAGATGCAGTGTTTTTGTTAGTATGGAGCTAATGATATGCCTATCTAATGCAAGGTACTAGTATTTAAAGGTGAGTTATGATAGCATAGCTGCCCTAGATAGGAGTGAGGGTACCACTGCTAACAGTCATTAGTGAATAGCCTAGTCAGAGTAAGTGTATAGTATTAGTGAGTTCAAGAGAGATAAGAGGATCGAGAAATCTAATATATGGGACGTACCATAGTAACTATACAATGTTCTAGATGTTTGTGCTGTAAGTTGTAGATTACAGTGCCGAAATGAGATTATTGGGTAGAGCTGCGTGCTTCCCAGTGGTGCCCATGATGAGGGTATTTGCAGAGGGCCTCTATTTTGGTATAGTTACTCTAGAACAAAATTTTATTTCTGCAAAAGACTTTGGGACTTCTAGTTAGCAGTTTAAGAACTTAGAGATAGAATATCAAAGGTCACAGTTGGGTGATAACTAGAGTCAGTAACTCAGTTATCCTAACTTGAGTGCAGAGTTATAGCATAAGTGGCATGAAACTAGAGGTTTTTAGCACGGTTGCAATGTAGTGATGACACCTACTTAGTGGGATCATCTGGTCTTCGGTATGAGATCGTTGGCAGTGTTGGCATTAAGGTGGACATATTGCCTAAAGTTTGATGAAGGTAACTCCTTCTTTGTGTGATAGTGGAGTGTAAGTACAGCTCTACTCCCTAAAGGAGACTGGAGGTTACGAATAAGATTCGTAGTCTATGAAATGGCATCCTAGGAAAGTTTACAGTATAAGAAGAGAGCAAATAGCTTTATATAGTTGTGGGAATACGGTAGATGTAGTACCTCTCTTATATTCAGTTATGCTACAAAGAATGGTAATGTCTTCCCAGGAGAGACAAAAGAGTATCGCTAAAATAATGATTTGTGGAATAATATCCTAAATGAGATTTTAGTGTGATAGAGAATAGTTGGCTCAGGTATCCCCCTTAGGGAGAGTACAATTTTCGTTATAATGATCATAAGGGATAAGATCATGATAGATGCAAAACTTTTGAGCAGTAAGGAAAAAGGGGATCCTGTAGATTCCCTCCTTAAGATATTAGAGGGTAGTTTGTAGCTAAGCAGAAGAAAGGACAATGACTGCAAGTCAGCGAAAATAAGTTAGTAGATAAAAGGAATTATAGAAATGAAAATTTGAATGGTTGGTCTTAGATGTAACGGGAGAAAAATGGAATTAAGGAATAAAGTAATCAAGGTTCTATTTTGGGTAAGATAAAAGAGATGAATTAAAGAGCAAATGGAATAGCCACGAATAGGACAAGGTTAGAAAGATCAAAGTGAGATATAAAGTGCTATCCTGGGCAAGGTAAATAGGTTAAACTGAAAAGTAATATTAAAAAGGCCCGAACGAGATTACCTAAGTGGGGACAGTTGTCCAGATATAGAACCCAAAAGTGTAGGACTTAGAGTTGATCATAATTGGTGTAGTGTTAGGAGCTAAAACATGAAGCTCAAAGTCGTAAGATATATATTAGACTATTTATTTTCTATTCCCAAGGTGGAATAATGGCCAATGGGACAAAATCCCTTCACCTTGTTGACAATATGAGCAAAGTTAGTTGAGGAAATGCAATTAGAGCAAGCAAAAGTTATAGGACGTACAGTGGTGTCATGAACTGTCTTATCAAGCAAGGGAATGAATTAACAAGTAGTAAGTTAAATAAAAGTAAACCTAATGGTTAAAACAGGCATAACGAACAAAAAGGATGGTGGAAAAGGGCACATAGCCTTAGGACTTGAGCAGAGATGGTGAGATAGCAGTTATGGGGTCTGCGATCAAGGGTTAGGTAAGCATTTTCAGTGTGACCAATAAGGTCACTTTCTAAAGAAACATGAATGAAAATAAGTGACAGAACGACAATAGGAGATAGAATAGGAAGAGATATGTATGAGTGGTAGTCAAAAGTCACTAAGAAATACTAGGATAAGAGTTATAGTAGTGAGTATGATTGGAATCAATTATGGAAGAGTCTGTTACTGAGAGGTATCTTATAGAATATAGTAAAATATAGGAATGCCAAGGAGCAAGGGTAGGCAAAAAGGGTAAAAATAGAGTATAAGTAGAGATAGTAAATCTTAAGATGATATGTCAGCCAATTAGTGGTACAACAGAAGGATGGTTGCGGTTGATATCTTATAAAAAGGAGATGATGAAATTTCAAGGAAAAGACTAAATAAGTAAGAAAAATTGTGTGGAGGCGACCCAGTATTTAAGAATTTGGTAGGCATCAATCTGTACACATTCTCCTTAAAAGAAAATGACGTTAAGTGTGTACCTAATGTTAAATATGAAAGGATGATTAGAGTAGTGACAGGAATTAAATCGAGTTAGTTATCAAGGCTTGCAACCCTTCTGAACTATAAGCTAGAGGAAGTACTATTTATGGATGAGTTACAGTGGATGAACTTATTATTGATGGGTAAGTTTAAGGCTAAAGTTTGGAGAGCTGTGGGCAGTATATGTGATTATATTAAAAATAATGGACATGTGAAGTATCTTATATGAAATTATGGCATAGTACACATTTCCCATAGCCATGTTAGTTCGAGTGGAACTTATAGTTTTAAGGACTCCTATCTAACCATGATGAGCGATTTCCTACAAAGAGTGGTAGGGAATGATAACTTTTGATGGTCAAGTTGGAAAAGAAAATACAAGAAGAATTTTCTATGATCAATAACAGGTGTTACATAATGTGAAGTATATGGTGGTAGGAGCCAATCGTAAGGTTAGAATTTCGGAAGTGATGGAACTAGTAATCAAGATAGGACTAAGAAATAAAAAGTAGATTAAAGTTGATGATGGAATGGACATCTTTAGAGGTATAAGGGTGAGAGAGGACAAAGGTTAAAGAATAAGTATAGTAGGTTGGAAAGATATCAACAATAGCAGAAACAGGAAAAGGAAATGGATAAGATCTAAAGGATAGTAGAAAAGCTCGGTAGAGTTAATTACAATGATTAGAATAAGAAGAAACAAGTATGCTAGGGACACGCTAAGAGATGTTTAAAATAAGTTATGGTGAGATGATAGACTAAACGAATAATGGAGCCTCGATTTAAGTACCAATGTGTCCGAAAGCACGTCAGATAGTAAGAAGTTTCAAGCAGAAGTCAAGAAACTCTCTTTTTAGAAAATGAGTAGGCTATGATAAGTAGTATTGACTGGGTGGAACTCTAGACAACTAATTATTTAAGATAGGTAGGAATTGTTACAAGGAACTCTTTAGTGACACAAAGTAAGTTAGAAGCTTGCAGTATCATAGAATTAGGAAGGTAAAAATGTTTTTAGTATGGGAGGATCTAGCTAAAGCTTCAATGGCCAACAGAATTAGCAATGATCTTAGGTAAGGTGCATGCAAAAGTAGTTATTAGAAGGGTGTTTCATGAGACGTTGTAAAACAGACAATATGAATCACATCCTTACACCACAGAGATTGGTAATAAAGGGGAGCAAAGGCTAGTGCCGCAGGATACCATATTAGAGTGCAGAAGAAGCATAGATGGTGTAGGTACATTTGGCATTTCGATGGAACTCTTCATGACTAGTTGCATAAGATGGACAGGAGTTAGTCTAACGACCTTAGTAATGACACAAAACAGATTAGAAATTCGAATTATCATGGGAGTGAGAAAATGCATAGGTATTGACCATTGAGGTCATAGAACAAGTAGAAATTTCGAATGAGATGCTTATGACAGGTGCTACAGGAAAGCATCTCATAGGATACTATAGGATAAGAAACATAAGTTATGTTTTTGGGAAGTAGAGATTCTCAAAACAGAGGAATGGGAATTGAAGTCACTAAGAGATATGTTAGAACACAATGAAGGAGAGGTAAGCACCAAAGCTTATTGAAGTTATGAGATATCAAGTCAAGCGTAGTGGAGGTATAGTGAGTACTGAAGATGTCAGAAAAATATTAAGGAGTGGTTTGAGGTACGAGTTTCACTATGAAATGATGATGATAGCTAGGACACTACAGCAGACAAAAGAGTTATGCAGATCCTAAGTGAAAGGATTTAGGGTTTGCAGTGAGTGATTATGTATTCCTGAAGGTCTCTCCAATGAAGGAAGTTATGAGATTTGAGAAGAAGAGCAAGTTCACATCCCGATACATAGGGCCTTTTGAGATTACTGATAGAGTTGGTGCACAGGCCTATCGGTTGGAGTTACCACCAAGCTTTTCTCATGTCCACCTAGTATTCCACATTTCCATGCTTAGGAAGTACATACATGATCCTTCCCACGTGTTACAACCCGATACATTGGAGTTTAAAGAAAACTTAACCTTCAAGGAGCAGCCAGTAGCCATAGTGGACTTTCAAATTAAGGTAAAAATAGATCCCTATGGTTAAGGTTTTGTGAAGGAGCCAATTAGTAAAAGAGTGTACCTGGGAGTTAGAGCAGGACATGTGCAAAAAGTACCCGTGCTTGTTCACTATTTAATCTTGTAATTCTTTATTCTGCCTTGTGTAAAATTCGATAATGAATTTTTTGTAAGGGGGAGGGGGAGGGGGAGGGGGAGGGTTGGGGGGGAGGGGGGGGGAGGGTTGGGAGAATGTAACACTCCTAATTTTTTAATAATTATTTTATATATAAATATAAATATTTTAGTCTAACCCCTCGTGTTGTGGGCTTTGTGTAGGTACTTTCGTTTCGTGACAATTCGACCGTTATCCGGATCTGCAATTTCGGGCCAAGCAGATAAGCTGCCGGAAGCACTTCGAAATCGGGTCAAAGTTATAGGCTACCCCACAATTTTCAGATGCCCCGGACGCATTTCAATCGTTAGAATTGACATAGGTAACCCCGAACTCTGAGTTTCTTTAATTTTATAGTGTTGGATTTAGAATAAAATTTCATAAAATATTAATGGGTAGCTAGAAAATTATAATTCCTTTTGCGTTAGCTCTATAATATTGTTAAAGACCAAGAGATAAAATTTTAGAATTTTTAGAGCTAGCTAGAATGACTTTTGCAAAATATCTGTTTTAAACCTTATAATTGAATTGTTAGATAATGTGACATTTGCCTGAGTTGGAAGGCCCAGGAGGGGCCATGTGTTGTTGTTGAGATAATATGTGGCTTTAGAAATGTGACTTGAACTACTTTGCAGGTTGGGTAGGTCTTAGGTATAGGGGAGGTTCTGCTGGATTTTCAGCATAAATTAAAGTGTCTTTAATTCTTAAAATTTTGATTTGGGTTAGCATTAATAAATTTATAACATAATTATCTAGGTGATCAAGGTCATCCATCCTTCTCCCTTTAGCTACCGCAGCAGTTTCTGATAAATCAGTGAGTAGATATTTATTTTATTTATAATTTCAATATTATTATACTTCTAGCATGCTCATGCATTACTTATATATATATATAGTTAAGTATTAGGCATGCCCCGTATTGCATTTGTACTTGATGAATACTATTTTAGTTACTGTATTTTGATAATCTGGAGCTGTGTATGTGTGTCGGCGTGCGTGTAGTGTGGTGTGATGGATATGGGTAGGACGAGCAAATCGGCTTGAGCTAGCCTCGCTTGGGGCCCGGTCTTTTTTGAGGAAGTCGGGAGTACAACTTTGAGTTGATCTTGCTGACCCCCGCATATGGATTATTAAGCGAAAGTCCGGCTCGAGTTGATCTTGCTGGCAGGCCTTGAATTAAGAGAGCTGAGTAGGGAGATCAGCTCCCCATATATGTATGTGTGAGTATTGATTTGACTCGGGTGTGTGAATACTTCAGATTATCTTTGATGTGACTTAATATGATTTGTATAACTAGTGTGAAGATGATGCATTTCATTTTTAAGGGTGTATTAGAATTAGATAATTATAGAAATTATATGTAAAATAAATATTTACTCTCTAAATCGAATGCTCATTCCTATTCACCTTATTTTTCTAGGATATAGGAGGAGTTTTTTTTCAGAATAACATGCCTTTTTCCTCACAAGTTTATTACAAGTTATTTATTTGTGATATATATATATATATATATATATATATATATATATATATATATATATATATATATATATATTTTAAATTTGAAATCTACAACTTCGCATGTGTTAGCATCAGTGTTATCAAAGGCGAGCGAGGCGCCCAGGCGAGGCGCCCCTCTGTCGCCTCTGTCGCCTCGACTGGAACGCCTGGCTCGGCTTGGAGGAGGCGACGCCTCCGGCCGGAGAGGCGAGAGGCGACACAGGCGAGAGGCGACGCCTCTTCACAGCAACGGTAAAGTAATTTTTTTTTTTAAATTAAAAAAATAAACTTATCTGCGTACCGTCAGCCATTCCACCAGCAGAGACCCTTTTCTTCTCAACCTCACGAAGATGCTTTTCTCCTCAACGGCTCAACCTCGACTTCACGATGACAACAGGTACGCTCTCTCTCTCTCTCTCTCTCTCTCTTCTTCTTCTTCTTCTTCTTCTTCTTCTTCTTCTTCTTCTCCCGCTTCGATCTCTCTCTCTGTTACGTCCCTTTCTTTTTTTTTTTTTCTCCCTCTCCACCTCTGTTCGATCTCTCTCTCAGGTCCTTTTTTTTTTCTTTCCCGCTGCACTGCTTGCCGCTGCTCTGTTCGATCGCACTGACGTCCCTTTTTTTTTTTTTTTCTCTCCCTCTCCACTTTTCTTCTACTGCTGCTCTCCTCTATTTCGATCTCACTTTTCTTCTACTGCACGTCCCTTTCCTGTCCCTTTCCTGCTGCTCTGTTTTTTTTTTTCTTTTTTTTTTTCTCCTCTCCTTCTTCTTTCAGCAGTCCCTTTTTATTTTCTCTTTTTTTTTTCCTTCTCCTCCTTTTAATTAATTAGTTATTATTAATTAATTAATTATTTATTAATTTAATTATTTTATTTTTGTTAATTAATTATTTAAATTTTATGGGTATTGATAAATTGATTATTTTACTTTGTATTCTTGTTTAATTAGTTGATTAATTAATATGAGTATTGTTGATTTGTTGGTATTTAGTTTAATTTTTATTTGTTATTCTTATTAATTTGATTAGTTTTACTTTTTACCTTGTTAATTAGACATTATTTATTAATTATTTATTTATTTTATATAGATATTATTAATTTATTGTTAATTTAATTTTTTATCTTTTTATTATTGTTAATTAATTGTTTAATTTATATGGGTATTGTTAATTTATTATTAATTAGTTTACCTTTTACTTGTTATTATTGTTAATTAGTTTTAATTTGATTAATTTTACTTTTTCCTTGTTAATTAGATATTAGATGTTTTTTTTATATGGGTATTATTAATTTATTGTTAATTTGATTATTTTTCTTTTTGTTCTTAGTAAGTAATTGTGTAATTTATATGGACATTATTACTTTGTTGTTAATTAGTTTACTTTTTACTTCTTATCATTGTTAATTAGTTGTTAGATTAATTAGTTTTACTTTTTGTCTTGTTAATTAGACATTAATTGTTTATTTTATATAGTATTATTAATTTATTATTAATTTGATGATTTAATTTTTTGTTCTTATTAATTAATTGTTTAATTTATATAGGCATTGTTAATTTATGATTTTACTTTTTGTTCTTATTAATTAATTGTTTAATTTATATGGGCATTGTTAATTTGTTGTTAATTAATTTACTGTTTTACTTTTTACTTATTATTCTTGTTAATTACTTATTTAATTTATATTGGATATTGTTAATTTGTTGTTAATTAATTTATTTTTTATTCTTGTTAATTTTTTTGTTAGATTATAAATGGGTGATAAGAATAATACATCTGGATCTTCTGCTAGTAGTAGAAGAACGGACCCAGGATGGGCACATGTAATTCAAGTTAGTGAAAACAATACCAATGATCTTCAATGCATGTACTGTATGAAAGTTTATAAAGGAGGAATTAATAGAATCAAGCAACATCTTGCTGGAGGTTACAAAAATGTAATTCGGTGTCCAAAATGTCCAGAAGATGTAAGGAATCAAATGCAGGAATTCATTGCTAAAAAAAGAGAGCAAAAATCAATTATGAATATGGAAAGACCACCTGAATTTGATGATGTTGAAGTACTGGGATTAGATGAAAATGAGGAAGAGGAAGAGTTGATGCAAGAAATTGGCAGTGAAAGAAGAAGGCAAGTACTGGAAGTTACAGGTACTAGTGCTTTTAAAAAATTAAAAGTTTTACCACCACAAAGTAGTAGAGGGCCTATTGACTGTTATTTTTCCTCTAGACCTGCTGTTTTGGGAAAAAATATGAGGCAAATTACCATTGATGAAAATAGTCCAGCTAAAAAGGAGTTAAGGGAGTGTGCTTGTGTTGCCATAGCACGATGGATGTATGATGTGGGAATAGCTTTTAATGCTGTGAATTATGATAGCTTTGGGGAAATGATTCGAGCAATTGGAAATTATGGGAAAGAAATGAAACCTCCAAGTTTTCATGAGGTTAGAGTTCGGTTACTTAATAAAGAAGTGCAAATCATAAATGATCTTCTCGAGTCTCATAAAGAAGAATGGGAAAATTATGGATGTACATTGATGTGTGATGGATGGACAGATAGAAAAGGGAGAACCTTGATTAATTTCTTGGCTAATAGTCCAAAGGGAAGTGTATTTATTAAATCAGTTGATGCAAGTGATGAATCAAAGACATCGGCATTGTTGGCTAGTTTGATTGAGAAAGAATTGATGGAAATTGGTCCTGAAAAAGTAGTTCAAGTTGTTACAGATAATGCATCAAATAATGTTGCAGCAGGTAAAATTTTTATTTAATTTTTTATATTACTAAAAAAAATATCATTTTATTTTTATTATTAATGGAATGAATTTTTCTACTTGTTTATGACAGGGAGAATATTGGAAGCAAATTTTTCTCATCTATACTGGACTCCATGTGCAGCTCATTGTATAGATTTGATGTTGGAGGATATCTTTAAGATCCGTGTTTTCAAAGAAACATTCCGCATAGCTGTTGAGCTTACTGGTTTCACATATGGCTCTTCAGGAGTTCTAAATATGTTGCGGAAGTTTACTAATGGAATAGAATTGCTAAGGCCAGGGCAAACTAGATTTGCTACTGCTTTTATTACACTGGGAAGGATTCATCTTCAGAAAGCCAACATTAGAAAAATGTTTACTTTGGAAAGTTGGACAACTAGTAAATGGGCTAAAGAGGTGAAAGGCAAAAAGTGTGAAAGGACGGTTTTGAGTCCTGCCTTCTGGAATCATGTTGTTTATGCTCTTAAGGTTTCCGGTCCTCTTGTTCGTGTGCTTCGACTTGTTGATAATGAAAAAAAACCAACTATGGGATATATTTATGAAGCCATGGATAGGGCTAAAGAAGCCATTGCCAACTCACTCAATGGCAATGAAGAGAAATACAATAGCATTTTTGAGATTATTGATGCGAGATGGTCACTTCAATTGCATCGTCCTTTGCATACTGCTGGATACTTTTTGAATCCTGAATTTTTTTATCCAAATAAGATGAGAATTGAATCTGATGAAGAGGTCAATACAGGATTGCTTTCATGCATTCATAAAATGGAAAAAAAATTCAGCAAAAGTTGATATAATTCTTGATGAAATTGAGAAATACAAGGCAGCTGTAGGGACCTTTGGTTTTCCTTCAGCTATTAGAGGAAGAACAACCAAATCTCCAGGTTATTAATTTAATTCTTATTAATTTTTCATTTTGCTCATTTATTAATTTATATCATGAATTTAACAATCATTGGTTCTATATTTTAATAGCTGCTTGGTGGAAAACATATGGTTCTTCAACTCCAAACCTACAAAAGTTTGCTGTAAAGGTTCTGAGTCTCACATGTAGTGCAAGTGGTTGCGAAAGAAATTGGAGTGTATTTGAGCATGTAAGTAATATATATATATATAGATTTCTTAATTTGTTATTTTATCTTGAGCCTTTTGAGTTTGAAGTTTAACTTATTTGTTACTGTAAAATAAATGACAGCTTCATAGTAAGAAAAGAAATCGGCTATTTCAAGAACACTTGGACAATTTGGTATATGTGAAGTACAATAGAGCGTTGCTACGCCAACACACTTTTGGGGATATCACAACACCTATTGATTTGGCAAATATTGATGAGAGTAATGAATGGTTGCTTGGTGAATTAGAAAAAGGTGATGGGGATGATGATGATAATGATTCTCTTCTTTTCATGAATGACGTATTGACCTGGGGTGATGTTGGTAGAGCAGCTGGAGTTTCTGAATCTCGTTATGAATCAAGATCGACTGCAAGATCAACACCACCAGTTGAAACTCCATCATTTCGAAGGCCTCGTGCAATGACAGGTGCATCCTCTTCGCAAGTTGAAGATGATGAAGAGGAGGAAGAATTTGTGATGGCCGTTGTTGAAAATGAAGATGATTTTAGAAATCTTGATGATGAGTAGTTTTAGTTATAAGTTTTTTATGTACTTATTGCATTTTATTTATTATGACTTACAACTTATTTTTATGTATTAATGTCTGAACTTTTATAATTTATATTTTCTATTATGTGACTTATAACTTATTTCTAATTTTTTATTTATTATGTATAATTTTATAGCGTCACTTTTATCATATACATCTGCTGAAAATTCAAGTATGAACTATTTCTTTTTTTAACATCTCTTATTATTATGTGTGTTTTTACTTATGCTATATATTTTAATTTTACAGTCTCATACTTTCACTTGTATCTTATACTTAAGCTGGAAATACAGGTATGCACTATTTTCAATTTCTCTTATTTTAGATATAAACATAGTGTAAATCATATTTTTTTTTTCTTTTTAATATGTTTTTTTACTTATCAACTATTTAAAAGTATATATATATATATATATATATATATATATATATATATATATATATATATATATATAATTTAAATAATTAAGGTTATGGCGCCTCGCTTCAAAAAGGCCCTCGCCTCGCCTCTCGCCTAAGGCAATAGAATACTCTATCGCCTTAGTGTCACCTTTTGCCTTGATAACACTGGTTAGCATTATTGTAGATCTTATTAGAGACAGTGTTAAATTGAGTTTTTGATTTTTCACTTAATGACAAAAATTTTTATGATATATAAATAATTTATAAATTGTGGTAATAGGGTTGAGCTGAACTTTCCTCGCTTTAGTAGTTGATAATCATTGGGTTGAGTTGACCCGAATTGAAATGAAATATTTTTATTTTATTTTACTTTATATATATGTTGGGCCTCAGTTTTGAGTCTTGGTTATGGAATTGGGAACAATAAAGCTTACTATAGATTTCAGGGGTTTTATGCCAGCGCAGGTTCTAGTGCTGATCCGATTTGTGAGATCTGGTCGTGACATTTATTTTTTTTATTATAATATTAAACTAATGATATGTTTTTATGTAATATATATATATATATATATATATATATATATATATATATATATATAAGTATTTTCATATTTTAATAAGATTAATAAAATTTAAATAATGAAAAATGACTTCCTTTAAAAAAAAGTTATTTTTTTTAAAAATTACTTAATTTTTATTTTGATTGAGAAAATATTTTTCATTAACTCATTTTTTTTTATATCCTAAACATTGAAAAATATGATTTTTTAAAATGTTTTTTATAAAATAAATAGTCTTAAATATCATAATTTAAAAAAATATAAATATATTATTAAAATTATATTTAAAACTTATGTTTCTAATTTATATTTTATATTATATAATAATAAATTAAAATAAAAAATAAAAAGAGTTTCTGTGGGAAAACTCGCCCGCCTCGCTCCCTCATAGGAAAGTTCTCGCCTCTGCCTCTTACCACTCGGGATAGAGATGGAGCAGCGATTCTTTCCCAACCCTTCTCATTATCATTTTTATATTATTAATTAGTTTTAATTTAATAATAAATATTAAAATAGATAATTTATTAGAAAAGAAAATTGTTACTGAGCTCTTAATAATAAGTGTCCACGGCCCATTTCCAAATGTCAATTAAACCTACAACCCAACAAGAAAAATTATACGGCCCGCGGCCACTTTGGCTGTTGCCCGCGTTACAGTACCACAAAGAGTCACTGAGCTCCTAGCAATACGTGTCCCTCAAACGGCAGGGTCTTCTGCGGCCAGTTCCTCCTCTCAAGGCTAATATTAAAAACTGCAAGTTCCATAAAATAATTCAAGGTACCGGCTTTTGGGTCTTGGTTGTTACGTCGTTTCTTGCTTTGTATGAAATTGCTTTCTGCTATCTTCTTTAGGTGAGGAGTTGCATGGATTTTCATATACTGCTACTTTCTTTGGCTACCATATAATTTGCTAGGACTGTCTTCTTTCAAAAATGGGCTTTGGGTTCTTATTCTTCTGGGGTTCTTTGATTTTGCGGTGGTGGCAGCCTAGAAAATCTTGTTCAAAGAGGTAACTTTATGATTCTTTTTCTTGTATAACTGCATAACCATTAATGTTTATTTTCCTAACTGTTAAATATTAGCCTTTTTTTTTTCCTACTGCCTTGATCTCCATTAATCTCAGCCACCACTATTAGTGATGTTTCTGAGTATAATAAATTTGGATCAATCAAATGTTAATCATATGGCTGAAAATGGGGATAAATGAAATTTCATTCATCTGAATTCTGAAGAGGGATGGTATTTATGTAAGTTCTTATGTGATGATCTGTTAGAAGGTGATTTTGGAAGGGTAAAATCTCCAAAGATTCCTAATAATCTTTATTATGGTTACATTAAGATTTGAATTTTATTGTCGTATCTGGTATTCAAGAATTTGTATAATCGCCTTGCGTTTTCCAAGGAAGACAATATTCATCTCCGCTTTTTAAGGCAATCATACGACCACTGTGGGAAAATTCCTATTTGAACAATCCAATGGTAAATGAATAAAAAAGAAAAAAAAAATTCCAATAGAGTGTTCAAAATCAATTATCCATTGGAAATAATCTATTTCTCTTTCTAGTCCAAATGAAGCTTACTGATTGGACATGTAAACCCCCAAAACCTGGAAATCACTCATAGATTATCTGCGGCAGTAACCCTACAACTCCAGCTTCCAGAAGTAAACATGATATGAATCAATGTAAATTTAGCAAGCCTTATTTTTATATCCTGCAAGCATTTTGATGTCTCCATGTTTCATACTTAATTTGTGTGTTTAAATAGGTACAAATAAGCCTGTTATAGAGAACTTTTGCAATATCGCCGTCAGGATCCATTCTGTGAATTGTGCTTCATGAGAGAGCGGATACTGGCTTGCAAAGATGGAGACCGACATTAGTAATAACCAAGTATCAAGTGAAGAAGAGAAGATGAGCAGATCCCTGAAGAAATTCCTGCTCGTATTGAACGGTGCAATGTTGGGGATAGGCAATTGCGGAGGTCCACTCATCCAGCGGCTCTACTTCTTGAAAGGTGGTAAGGGTGTCTGGATATCATGCTTTCTGCAGACAGCTGGTTGGCCATTTATCATATTTCCTCTCTCTGTTTCATACTTGTATCGTCGAAGGAAAAAGGGTTCCAGGACCAAGCTTTTCTATATTAGCCCGCACCTCTTCTTAGCTTGTGCTGTTATAGGTGTTCTTACTGGCTTTGATGATTTTCTTGCTGCCAGCGGTGTTTCTCTTCTACCCGTCACTACTTATTCTCTTATAATTGCTACCCAACTGGGCTTTACTGCTGGATTTGCTTATATTTTGGTCAAGCAAAAGTTCACACCTTTTACCATTAATGCAATTTTCTTATTGTCCGTTGGAGCTGTTGTCCTAGTCCTCCATGCTAGTTCTGATCGCCCTGCTCATGAAACCGACAAACAGTACATTATGGGGTTTTTAATGACGCTTGGAGCTTCAGTGCTTTATGGGTTTGTGCTACCCTTGATCGAGTTGACATATAAGAAAGCAAAGCAGACCATCACTTACACTCTAGTTATGGAGATGCAGATGGTTTTGTCTTTCTTCGCTACTGCAGTCTGCACCATTGGGATGCTTCTGCACAAGGATTTTGAGGTTTCCTCTCTCTCTCACTCTCTCTCGCCCGCGCGCGCACACACACACACACCAGCTTACATATATACTCAAAAACATGTTTTCAATGGAAGTTTCTTTTGATAAAACAATACTCATCCTCTAGTTCAATTTCGATATCAGAACATAGAAAAGGATGTGAAATCATAATTGGCTAAAATTTCATTTATCTGAACTTTGGGCTTCCATACATATGAAATGGTTACCTTAGCATTATGATAATTTTGAATATCAATTAAGATTGAAATCTAAAATAGATAATTTAACTGGCATGGCTTGATGCAGGCAATTCCAAGAGAGGCAAGAGACTTTGAGCTTGGGAGAGCAAAATATTATGTGGTAATGGTGTGTACTGCAGTGTTTTGGCAATTCTTCTTCATGGGAGCAGTCGGTGTCATTTTCTGTCATTCCTCTTTGCTCTCTGGTATTATAATTTCTGGTCTGCTGCCTGTGACAGAGGCTTTAGCTGTGTTGTTCTACCACGAAAAATTACGAGTTGAGAAAGTGATTTCTCTTGTTTTGTCTCTCTGGGGCTTCATTTCTTACTTCTATGGTGAGCTCCGGCAAATCAAGAAACTTAGAATCAGGCTTCAAAATTAGGAGAAGTTTAATCATATGTTGAATATATGTAAAAAATATATGTGATAAGTTTTTGTATATATTTGTTAGCAAGTTTCTGATTGAGAGGCAATTGTTGTCAAGTGACCATGGCTGATCCCAAAGTTCTGTTCAACTGAAGTTTTTAACTGCTTGAAAAACTAACAAGAGAGTTGCTTCTTTACAGTGTTTTGTTTTGTTGGCTCTGATCCTAATTTGGTGCTGTTACTTTCTGTGGATTTTTAGATTAACAACTGGTAAGATTACCCTTCAATTAAATTAGAAGTAGCGATTTTAACTGTTACCACGGTTTGGTTCTTACCAAACGAACTGTGACAAGTTGATATCTATAACAAAATATTGATATGAAAGAAAATTAAGAGCCGAGAATTCCCATCCGCTATTGAATTGTAGGATTTTTTGACATCAGCGAACAGAATGTCAGTTCAGAAATTTGTAAACATATATAAATTCAGATCACTACAGTTTAAGACTGAGCGCTAAAGTTATCCAGGAATATTCATTGCTCAAAAAAAAAAGAAAAAGCAAACATGTCTCCACTTAACCCTCCGTTTAATAAAGTTTTATAAAGTAAAGTTTAATAAAGTAAAGTTTTTCAAAATAAGATCTTTTATGATTTTTAGAAAATTCATACTTTTTTAGTGTTTATAAGGAAATAAAGGTTTTTTTTGAAAGTATTTGAAGGTTTTTAAAAGAAAACCTGACTCACTAATTTGATTAGTTAGAAAATGAAGATTTTTGGAATTTTTAAAAACCTTTAAAAATCATACTTTAAAAAACCTTTTACCCTCCCAAACAAAAGTTCAAGGTTTTTAAACCTTCAAAAACCTTCGGTTACTTTAAAAAACTCATTCCCAAACACAATAAGCCAAGTTCAACCGTAAAAGTTAAAGATTTACATGTATCTCTATAAGGATTATTTAATTTTTATATTTTAAAAAATTATTATTTAATCTCTATATTTTGAAGAATATATTTGTCACGACCCAACCTATGGGCCGGACCGGCACTAGGACCTGGGCCAGCCTAAAGCCCCCGAGGCCCGTAGTAAGCCTAACTGTTCATTTACCCAATGCTGAGGCCCATTTGGGCCCAATTTCAAGAAAACAAACGGACAGAGTCCGGCCATAAAATGGACTTACCAACGGGGAGTTTTTGACTCACCCGACCTGTAAACACAATAAACAATCCATTGGGGAGCTCAGCTCACCCTCCACATACTCATCAACATAATAATAAATGGGAGCTCAGCTCCCTCATCCAATCCATCAAAACAGACTTAAAATATTAAGTTTACAGGTCCAACATGATAATAATATTACAGACCAAATTCAAATAATTATCAAGTAACACATGCGGAAATTCTAGGAGTAAATAAAATTACACAAATATCGATAAACAACCTGCGAAGTATAAAAGCAGGTTAACCCAGAATAAAATATCCTCCTGCGGCCTGTAAAAATTTTTGAACAGGAGTGAGCGTTCGACTCAGAGAGTAAAATATCAATTTTAACCATAATCTCTATAACTATCTAAAACTAATGCAACCTGTGGAATGAAGTGCAACATCAGCAATAAATTCACATCATAACATCAGAAAGGAAATTTGGAGCACTGACACACCCTGTAGTATCAATCATAACATATGGGAGCCGATCCCTATACGCCTCTCTTAAATCCAACCCGTGCCGAATTACTCAAGCTCGGACTTCCACTTAATAACCAAATCGAGGGTCCCAAATAATTACTCAAGCCGTGACTACCCTCAAGGATCGGGTCCCAATTACTCAAGCCGTGGATCGCCTGGCCCTATCCATAGTCCACACCACATCACACGCACGCCAACGCACGCACACTGCTCCAAATTACCACAACAACATTCATGGCACATTAACAGTTATGAATGCAATATAATTCGTGCCTAGAGTTTAACTACATAAATATATGCATATAAGTGATGCATGGGCATGCTTGAACATATAATAATATCGAAATTACAATTAAAATTAATATTCTACTCACAAACTTGACGACAAATTACTGTGGCGGCTGGGCGGAGGAAGAAGGCTGTCCCGGCTCACCTGACAATTACATTACATCTATTTAATAAATTTGACTCAATACAAACAAAGAAAAAGATCAAGTACGTCCTAAGTCGTGCCGAAAATCCGGCAGAGTCTCCCCTATACCTAGGACCTACCCAACCTGCAAAAGGGCTAAAAACGCACTTCTATATTCACAATCCATATATCAACAGTTCAATCATATCACACAGCCCCTCCTGGGCCCATCAAATCAATCACCCATCACAATACGCAAAATTTCAATTTAGTCCTTATTATTGATCATTTTTGCAAAAACTGCTCAAATAAGCTCTAAAAATTATAAAACTCTGCCCCGCGGTCCTTCGAAATATTACTAAGCTATTGCAAAAAGAATCGTAATTTTCTAAGCTACCACGAATATTTTATGGATTTTCAATCCTATTTAAGCACTAGAAAATTACGAAAAAGAAAGGTTCGGGTTTACCTTTGCCGATTCCGACTTCGGGAACGCGCTCGGGATGCCTGACAATGGTGGGGTAGCCAAAACCTCGATCCAATTCGGAGACTTTTCCGGTAGCTGGTCTGTTCGCCGTAAATTCACGCATCCGACAACCGCCGAATTTCCGCGAATTGAGGATACCTACACGAAGCCCAATAATAATATATAAAAATCGTGGGTGTTACATTCTTCCCTTTACGTAAAAATTCGCCCTCGAATTTTACACAAGGCGTAATAAAGCACATGATTATACATTGAATGATAAGGTACTTGCTACACATGTCCCGCTCTAACTCCAGTGCACTCTTCCACCGATTGACTCCTCCACAAAACCTTAACCATAGGGATCTGCTTTGATCTCACTGCCTCACTTGGTAGTCCACTATGGCTACAGTCGCTCCTCAAATGTCAAGTTCTCCTTTAGTTCTATTACATCCGATCAGTACATGAGAAGGATCGGGAATGTATTTCCGAGCATAGAGATGTGAAACACGGATGAACGTGAGAAAGGTTGGGTGGTAGCTCCAACCGTAGGCAATCGCTCCAACTCTATCAAGAACCTCAAAAGGTCCAATATACCGAGGTGCCAACTTGCCCTTCTTTCCAAATCTCATGACTCCTTCATTGGAGAAATCTTCAGAATACATAGTCGCCATCGCAAACTCCACATCCTCCGTCTGGGTCCGCATAACTCTTCTCGCCATCAAAATCAAGCTTCAATCGTTCCCTGATTAAAGGAACTATCTCTGAAGTGTACTGCACTAGGTTTACATCATGCACCTTCGCTTCCCCCATTTCTGTCCAACGCAGAGGAGACCTACACTTTCTTCCATATAGTGCCTCATAGGGCGCCATTCCTATGCTGGAGTGATAACTGTTGTTGTAGGCAAACTCCACCAAAGCTAGCTGATCATCCCATTGACCTCCAAAATCCAAAACACTCATGCGAAGCATGTCTTCCAGTGTTTGGATTGTCCTTTCGGACTGTCCGTCTGTCTGAGGGTGGAAAGCCGTACTGAAGTTCAACTGTGTGCCAAGTGCCTCCTGCAACTTTCTCCAAAACCGAGAAGTGAACTGGGGCCCTCTGTCAGATATTATGGAAGTTGGAACTCCATGCAATCTGACTATTTCTCGAATGTAGAGCCGGACATACTGTGCCACAGAGTATGTAGTCTTTACAGGTAAGAAGTGAGCTGATTTGGTCAAGCGGTCTACAATTACCCATATCGAATCATATCCTCGCGTGGTACGAGGCAACCCAGTCACAAAATCCATAGAAATCATTTCCCACTTCCATTCTGGGATAGGGAGCTCTTGCAACTTCCCTGACGGTCTCTGGTGTTCAAACTTCACCTTCTGACAAGTCAAGCACTTGGACACAAAGTCTGCTATGCCTCTCTTCATGCCATTCCACCAATAGCTATCTCTCACATCATGGTACATCTTGGTGGAACTCAGGTGACACTGCATGCTGTATAGTGTGCCTCTCGCATGATTTCATTCCTGAGGTTGTCCACATTGGGCACACATATCCTAGAACCTTGCACTAGGGCGCCATCATTGGCAAATCCAAACTCACCACCTTCACCCTGCTGTACTCTTTCTATAATCTTCATCAATTGTTGGTCTCGTGGCCGGGAAACTCTAACTCGTCCCTCAAGTCTAGCCTCACCAAAAGTGAGCCAACGTATCCTCATCCGAAAGATCTAGGATTAAACCTTGATCTATCAACTCATGTACCTCCCGAATCAACGCTCTTCTCTCAATGAAATGTGCGCCAAACCGCGTAAAATTTTCTCGCTTAAAGCATCTGCTACTACATTGGCCTTCCTGTGGTGGTACCGATGATGCAATCATAGTCTTCGTAAGCTCCATCCATCTCCTCTGTCTCAAGTATAAATCCATCTGTTGGAAGATGTACTTTAAAATCTTGTGGTCGGTGTAAATCTCGCACACATCACCATACAGGAAGTGTCTCCAGATTATAAGAGCAAAGACTACATGCCATTTCCAAATCATGGGTGGGATAGTTCGCTCATGCCTCTTCACCGCCTTGAAGCATAAGCCACTACTTTTCCATTCCGCATCAAAACACACCCTAGGCCAACTCTAGAGGCATCACAGTACACGGTGTATCCTTCACCGATCTTAGGTTGTGTTAACACAGGGGCAGTGGTTAGACACTCCTTATCCTCATCATTATAACTGACTCTATCGAGCTCTCTTCCTGTCCTTTGCATCTTATCCACTTCAATTTTCCTATTTTTGGTATTGTTGGTATCATTTCAACTCATTGTACTTATTCCTTAATTTTAGTCCTATCTCATCCTTACACCTTTTCCTTCAAAGATGTCTATCCCATCATCAACTTTAACTTTCTTTTTATTTCTTAGTCTTATCTTGAATACTAGATTCATTACATCAAGAATTCTAACCCTATGATTTACTCCTACCAAAGACATTCTTCACCTTATGTAACACTTATAATTACCCATAGAAAATTTTTTTTCTTGTATCCCCTTTTTCCAACTTAACTATCGTAACATTATCATTCCCTATCAGCCTTAGTAGGAAATTGCTTATCCCGGATGAATATGAGCCCCATAAACTATAAGTTCCATCCGAACTAACACTACTGTAGGAAATATGTGTCATGCCTTAATTCCAAACAAGATACTTCACGTGTTCATTCTCCTTAATATAATCATATATACGCCCATAGCTTTCTAAACTTCAACCTCAAATTACCCATCAAAGAACAATTTCATCTATTGAATCTCAACCATAAATAGTACTTCCTCCATTTCATAGTTTAAAACAATTTGCAAGCCTTAGTAGCTAACTCAATTTAACTCTGTCATTACTGCTCGTCCTTTCATACTTAATACTAGGTATGCACTTACTGTCATTCTCATATCAGGAAATTATGTATGAATTTGTGCCTACTAAACTCTCAATAACTAGGTCTCCTTGACTCAGTTTTTGTTCCTTATATAACCTTCTAGAACCAAAAGCACAAGCTAAACTTGAAAAGAAAGAAAATATCCTCTTATATTCAACTACACCCGATTGTCATATTATAACGTTTCACCTAAGTTTCTTGGTCTTTATCTCCAAATTTCATCATCTCCTAGCACAATTATGCTCTACCTATAAGTTATCATCTGCATAAACTCTTTACTGCATAATTTTGCTTCTTGACATAATATTTTATAATTTATTAACTTTACTTATACTCGACCTATGATTCATATCTATCATCGTTTTTATTGTGCCCTTAACTTTTGTTGATTCCTGAAAGATTTCTCTCACTAATAAATTCTTCCAACACTAATTCCACCCTTATCTAGGGTCATTAATTTGATCCCTTAGACTGACTTTTATTCAACTTACTGCTTACTAACTTCTCTTTCTCTACCTATTTAGGTAGTCCGCAATACCATCGCACACCTTCTAACATTTACTCATTATTATTGTATTCCATACCTCCATCACTTTTCTCACTAATGTGATCCCATTTTGGGTTTTCCATCCTTGTCATTCTCCTTGCCAAGAATAACACTTAGCCTATCCTATATCTTAACTTTGTTTCTTTTATTATGCGCTCTTTAGGTTGTCCTTTCATTTATTTCCTTTGTCTTACCCAAAATAGAACTTGACTATTCTATCCCTGGTTCCATTCTTCTTCCTAACATAATAGCATTTGCTAACTATATCTTCAGAGTCTCTATCGCGTTATCATATGTCCGTATACTCAGATTTGGTCCTTTGACCACTCTAGCTAGTACTTCCACTAGCATTTAGATTATATTGCATCTACAATCAATTGCCCAAACTTTCATTCTGCACTTTCTTTATCCATTGGCCTTCTGTGATTTATCTTCGCTAATTTATTACTCTTAACACTATTATAATTAGATTATACTATTGTTTTGAATAATTTGAAATTAGAAAGGAACTCAGCAAATTACAGTCATACTTTTATTGTATGATCTCTATTCTTATCCTTTAACTTACATAATACCCTTAATACCTCGAGAACTGATTCTGCAGTAATTTTATTTATTATTATTTTTATTATAATTATTATTATTATTTTCCATGTTTACTCAATTCCAAAACTTAAGATTTCGGGCACCCAAACCCGTCATCCAATTCAAAGGATTTACATCCATCGTGATCTGATTATATATGATTCCTATAATGGAACTTGTATCCTCTCCAGGATACCCGAGCCAACTACTCTCTACCACACTCTACAGTCCCATCTGGGACACTATTCCATAAGTCATCATTATCAGTAATAACCTTCGATCCATTCTGAAAAGATAGGACTATATCCTAACTTGCTGCAACAAAGGTACTACATCTACCACCTTGCCAGAACCATGTCAAGTTAATGACTCTTTTATCATATCATAGCTCTATAAATCATCAATTCATAGTTTCGACCTTCTCTAGGTAGTAGAGTTGTACTTTATTCCATACTGATACACACAAGGTATACTATTCTCACTCTATAAGTGTCACCTTTACTTTGCAACTAGTCCGAAACCTCTGGTCTGATGGCAACTCTTGATGAAACTCTAGCTCATGTCAGTAATCGAGTCACCGACTCTAGTTATCACCCAACCGTGACCTTTCAATATTCTAACTCTAAACTCTTAGCCAGAGTTCCCAACTCCTCTGCAAATATAGAACTCGCTCGCATAACTGTACCAAAACACAAGCCATCTCAAACACCCTCATTATGGAGCACCACGGGGATGCACGCAGCTCTACACAATAATCTCATGTTTGCATCAGAATCGCAGCTACAGAGCGGACATCGAGAATATTGTATAGTTACTACGATACGCCCCGATGCACTAGGTCTCCTAATTTCTTATCTCTCCCGAATCTTCTATTATCACAAACTTATTCTCGATCGGGTCATCTACCGATGACCGCCAAGAGTGGTATCCTCATCCTTATCTAGGCAACTGCATTTTTAAGACTCACTTTTATGTACTCGTGTCTTACAGAAATGGGCACACCATTTAAACCCATACCGACAAAAATATAACATTTCTTGGAGTACGTATCCTCATGATAGATCTCACATGTCTACTAACTCTATTTCACATTTCTGTACTCCACGAAAATCAAGACACTAATCGAGGTAATCTTATATTTCCGAGGTATAACGTAGAATCTAGAAACAAAGAATTACAGAAAAGACGAAATGTAATCCTATACTCCGCATGTGACTCCTAGTAGACTCTTCCCAACACTTAGATAATTTTTCCCTATGAATCTGGAGCCTAAGCTCTGATACCACATTTGTCACGACCCAACCTATGGGCCGGACCGGCACTAGGACCTGGGCCAGCCTAAAGCCCCCGAGGCCCGTAGTAAGCCTAACTGTTCATTTACCCAATGCTGAGGCCCATTTGGGCCCAATTTCAAGAAAACAAACGGACAGAGTCCGGCCATAAAATGGACTTACCAACGGGGAGTTTTTGACTCACCCGACTGTAAACACAATAAACAATCCATTGGGAGCTCACCACCCTCCACATACTCATCAACATAATAATAAATGGGAGCTCAGCTCACTCATCCAATCCATCAAAACAGACTTAAAATATTAAGTTTACAGGTCCAACATGATAATAATATTACAGACCAAATTCAAATAATTACTGCTAACACATGCGGAAATTCTAGGAGTAAATAAAATTACACAAATATCGATAAACAACCTGCGAAGTATAAAAGCAGGTTAACCCAGAATAAAATATCCTCCTGCTCAGAAAATTTTTGAACAGAGTGAGCGTTCGACTCAGAGAGTAAAATATCAATTTTAACCATAATCTCTATAACTATCTAAAACTAATGCAACCTGTGGAATGAAGTGCAACATCAGCAATAAATTCACATCATAACATCAGAAAGGAAATTTGGAGCACTGACACACCCTGTAGTATCAATCATAACATATGGGAGCTGATCCCCTATACAGCTCTCTTAAATCCAACCCGTGCCGAATTACTCAAGCTCTGACTTCCACTTAATAACCAAATCGAGGGTCCCAAATAATTACTCAAGCCGTGACTACCCCTCAAGGATCGGGTCCCAAATGATTACTCAAGCCGTGGATCGCCTGGCCCTATCCATAGTCCACACCACATCACACGCACGCCAACGCACGCACACTGCTCCAAATTACCACAACAACATTCATGGCACATTAACAGTTATGAATGCAACATAATTCGTGCCTAGAGTTTAACTACATAAATATATGCATATAAGTGATGCATGGGCATGCTTGAACATATAATAATATCGAAATTACAATTAAAATTAATATTCTACTCACAAACTTGACGACAAATTACTGTGGCGGGCGGAGGAAGAAGGTCATCCGGCTCACCGACAATTACATTACATCTATTTAATAAATTTGACTCAATACAAACAAAGAAAAGATCAAGTACGCCCTAAGTCGTGTTAAAAATCCGCAGAGTCTCCCCGCACCTAGGACCTACCCAACCTGCAAAAGGGCTAAAAAACGCACTTCTATATTCACAATCCATATATCAACAGTTCAATCATATCACACAGCCCCTCCTGGGCCCATCAAATCAATCACCCATCACAATACGCAAAATTTCAATTTAGTCCTTATTATTAATCATTTTTGCAAAAACTGCTCAAATAAGCTCTAAAAATTATAAAACTCTGCCCCGCGGTCCTTCGAAATATTACTAAGCTATTGCAAAAAGAATCGTAATTTTCTAAGCTACCACGAATATTTTATGGATTTTCAATCCTATTTAAGCACTAGAAAATTACGAAAAAGAAAGGTTCGGGTTTACCTTTGCCGATTCCGACTTCGGGAACGCGCTCGGGATGCCTGACAATGGTGGGGTAGCCAAAACCTCGATCCACCGGAGACTTTTCCTAGTGGTCTGTTCGCCGTAAATTCACGCATCCCACAACTGTCGAATTTCCGCGAATTGAGGATACCTACACGAAGCCCAATAATAATATATAAAAAATCAGGGGTGTTACAATATTATTTAATCCTTATATTTTATTTGTATTAAACTGTTTATTCCCTTTGTTAATTTTTAATTAGTCATTATGTTTAAATATCGATTAAATTATTATTTAATCTCTTTACTTTAATGAAACTAATCAATTGATCCTCGTGTTTTAAAAATATATTAGTTAATTTTTATAATTTATTTTGATTAACTCTTTAGTTGATCTAGTTATTTTTTTAATACCTAAAATGTGCTAACTCTCTCATTCTTATTTCATTGTACCCATTTTTTTCTTTCTTCCCATATATCTTATTCCCTACCCATTTTCATCATTTATAGAAAAATGGTACAAATTGTCTGTTCAAAATGCTTAATCAATTCTCCTAAATTTCCACTTAATCAAGATAATAATCCGAGAAAATTATTTTCCTATAAAAAAAGCATAAAAATTATGCTCAAAGAATTAATAAAAAGATGTGAATAATTTTAAAAAACATAAATTCAGATTTAATTTTTATATAATAAAATTTTTTTATTTCCACTTAAGAATATATTTTTTAAAATATTATATTTTTTAAAATAAAAAGATCAACTAATTAGTTTAATAAAAATAGAGGACTAAATAATAATATTTTTAAAAATATAATGATCAATTAATTAATTTTATTAAAATAGATTGACTAAATAATAATTTAATTGATATTAAAATTATTGAATAATAAAAAATTAATAGAGTTTAAATAATTTTAAAAAATATATAAAAATTAAATAATATATACTTTAAAATATAAAAATTAAATAATTAATTTTATTAAGATATATATAATAGTCATTTTCTGTTCTTCTCTCACTTTTAAAAAGACGTGCCATTCACTTGGGTTTGGTAACCTTCTTTCTTTTATTTTTATTTATTTATTTTTTCGAAAGCTTAGTAACCCACTTTCATTCATCCCTTTCATTACTATTCAGTTGGTGATCTATATGCTAATACTGTAATTCCAAAACTCAACTCAACTCATTTTTAAGTCTCTTTCTGTCTCTATCAACACTCCCTTGTCTCCTTCCTCTTTCTCAATTAGTATGGTGTCTCTGTTTCTCTCACTCTATCTTTTGTCAGTCTCCCTCTCAAATTATCCAAAACTAATAATGAGAATTCAACCCATGGATAAATCAGAACAAAATTTTCAATTTATGAATAAATTTCTTAAAAATTTCTACAACAAAAATTTTGAATTGAAATATCAACAAAATGAACTGTGATTCAATATCAAAAATTGCCACCATTCATGTTCAAACCCAAATAAAAAGAGTCTTTGCAGTGAAGTTGATTTTTCTTGCATGCTATCGTCGAATTCTGGGACCTTGAAGAATTAATAAGTAAGGGATGAATTTTCTAATTGTGCAGCCATTATATTCCCACTTAACCCATTCATAGCACTTCTCGATCTTCACTCACCGATGCTTGGAGCCCTATGATTCTTCCTGTAGCGTGCTTGACAAGAAAAATTTAAATGTCAATATGACCTAGACTTTGGTCTAAGTAAATCCAAGGTTTATTTTATTTTATTATTATTATTTTACAGAGGAATTGGGGTGAAGGTTCGAACTGACACCTGATAATATTAATATTCATATATAATATTAATAAACTTTATGCCTGTAACAGAGTAATTGGTTTGCCAAATTCCTCAAGCTAAACATCACCATTATCATCTTAGTTGGGGCCACTGGCTCATAAGAAAACAATAGCACGAAAAGCACTGGCACACAGTAATACATTACTATTCATATTTAAAGCATTGATTTTTTGGGAGAGGGGTTCAACATCTAGGGGAATTTACCGTATAAGGATGAGTTAAAAATAAAAATGATTAAAAATGAGTGTAATATTAAAAATTTATGAGATCAGGGTGAGAAAAGTCAAGAATCTTAAAAACGCTAATATCAGTAGCGTTTTAATGTTCAAAACGCTATTAATAATAGCGTTTTATGCGATGACATCCAAATTAAAAAAAAAAAAAAAAAGCTGGACGCTACTATAAGTAGCGTCCAGCTTTTGTTTTAATTTTTTTAATATTTTAAATAAAATATAAATATTATTTTAATAAATAATATTATAATAATTAATATTATAATATATATTATTAAATATTATAATTTTATTTATTAAAATAATATTTATATTTTATTTAAAATATAAAATAAAATAATTAAAAATTAAAAAAAAAATTGCACACTACTTACAATAGCGTCCAATTTTTCTTAAACTTTTTAATTATTTTTTTTATTTTTTATTTTATTACATTTTAATTTAATTTTAAATTAAAAAATAATATTTATAACAAAAATATTATAATATATATTATTAAATATTATAATTTTATTTATTAAAATAATATTTATATTTTATTTAAAATATAAAATAAAATAATTAAAAATTAAAAAAAAAATTGAACGCTACTTATAGTAGCGTCCAATTTTTCTTAAACTTTTTATTTATTTTTTTTATTTTTTATGTTATTAAATTTTAATTTAATTTTAAATTAAAAAATAATATTTATAATAAAAATATTATAATATATATTATTAAATATTATAATTTTATTTATTAAAATAATATTTATTTTTTATTTAAAATATAAAATAAAATAATTAAAAATAAAAAAAAAACCAATTTTTCTTAAACTTTTTATTTATTTATTTTTATTTTTTATGTTATTAAATTTTAATTTAATTTTAAATTAAAAAATAATATTTATAATAAAAATATTATAATATATATTATTAAATATTATAATTTTATTTATTAAAATAATATTTATATTTTATTTAAAATATAAAATAAAATAATTAAAAATTAAAAGAAAAATTGGACGCTACCTATAGTAGCGTCCAATTTTTCTTAAACTTTTTATTTATTTTTTTTATTTTTTATTTTATTAAATTTTAATTTAATTTTAAATTAAAAAATAATATTTTATAATAATAAAAATATTATAATGCATAATATTAAATATTATGATTTTATTTAATAAAATAATATTTTTAATTAAATAAAAAATTAAAATTATTTTTCAATTAAAAATTAAATTAAATTAAAAATTAAAATTAAATTACAATACAAATTTTTTATATTTTTTTAATTTAATTTTAAATTGAAAATTAATTTTTATAATAAAAAATTATAATATATGATTTTAATTATTATACTATTATTTATTAAAATAATATTTATATTTTTATTTAAAATATAAAAATAAAATAATTAAAAATTAAATAAGAAGCTGGACGCTACTTACAGTAGCGTCCAGGTTTTCATTTAAATTTTTTAATTTTTTTTATTATAATAATATTTTATATTTTTAATTTTTTATTTAATTAAAATTTAATTTAATTTTAAATTAAAAAATAATTTTTTATAATAAAAATATTATAATATATATTATTAATTATTATAATATTATTTACTAAAATAATATTTATATTTTATTTAAAATATTAAAAAAATTAAAACAAAAATTGGACGCTAGCGTCTAGCTTTTTTTTTTTAATTTGGATGCCATCCGCACAAAACGCTATTATTAATAGCGTTTTGAACATTAAAACGCTACTGATACTAGCATTTTTAGGGCTCTTGACTTTCCTCACCCTGATCTCGTAAATTTTTCATGCCGCACCCTTTTTTAGTAATTTTTATTTCTAACTCACCCTTGTACGGTAAATTCCCCCAACATCTGCGAGGAGGGAAATTTGTGCTTCAACAATCAATGTATCATCCACTAGAAATCCCTTTGATGCATTATAAATATCATTAAGCGGCATGAACTCAGAACATCCCCAGCAATCATCGCCTGATTTGCTGTTAAACCAATCACTTCCTGTCATGAGGATTGAGAAACTTGTATCAGAAGTTTGTTTTGAAACTATTTACACTGCAGGCACAGAGAAATCACATACTTGTGTTAATACAGAATCTAAATTAGTTTACCCTTAATCTCATGATGGCTTTCCCGGACCTGATCTTTTACTGTCAGCTTATATTCTGTATACACTCTTTGATGAGGATGAGCACTGTTGTTAAGTAATTCTAAAAAGAGTGACACACTTTTGCCTCTTGCCATTGAATCTCCTTTGGGATATAACAGCAAGCGCCTGAAATCATTACCCACAATCATTACAAAATCAATAAAAACAAATCATCTATCCTGGGCTGGCAGTTGTTGAAGACTGATTCAACATTAGTGGTTTTCTGTTAGCACCACTTAGTCAATTTGTTGTTGTTTAGTCTCCTATTATTTCTCTTAGTTTGTTGAGTCAAAGCACTTACAGTTAGTGCCATATTTCTCTGATTTTATTGTTATCTTGTGGCTATATAAGAGTCATTGTTTTGTTTATTTGAACATATATTTAACAGTGCTCTTTCTCCAATTTGTTTGTGTCCTTTACTTTCTATTTTCTAGTAATTTACTTGATACAGCTAGCACTGTGTTCAAGTTTCTTGTTTTCTACCCAACATTGTGGTATCGTGAGCACAGACGGTTCTTGTTTGGGTTAGTGTGAGTTCAAATAGAGAGTACGAGAGAAACACGTGAGGGAGTGAAACACAACAGGAATTTAGCTTATGGCTATGAATGGTGTCTCAGCTTCTCTGCAACCACTCATACCCATTTTTAATGGTGTAAAATATTACTGGAGCATTAAAATGAAAACACTTTTTCGATCCCAAGAATTATGGGATTTGGTGGAAACAGTTTTGCAGATCCCGACATCGATGCGACAAAATTGAAAGAGAATAAGAAAAGGGATAATAAGGCCCTTTACAAAGATACAAAGAAGTCGTTAGTGAAGAAATTTTTGGTCGAATTTCAGCGGCGAGTACTGCTAAAGAGGCGTGGGAAATTCTACAGAAAGAGTACCAAGGCACGAGCAAAGCAGTTACTGTTAAGCTCCAAACACTACGCCGTGACTTCGAGAATTTGTTGATGAAAGAAGATGAGACGATACAAGTTTTTATGTCTAGAGTTTCCACAATTGTGAACCAGTTGAGGTCGTATTCTGAAAAGATTACTGACCAAGTTGTGGTTGAAAAAATTCTAAGGAGTTTAACTCCTAGATTTGATCATGTTGCAGTTGCAATTGAGGAATCAAAAGATTTGACTACTCTTTCTTTTGATGACTTGAAAGGGTCTTTGCAGTCTCATGAAGCAAGAATGAACAGCAGATCATCTGGTAAAGTGGATGAAAAAGCTTTTCAAGCCAAAGCTTCTTCTTCATCTGGTAGAGGCAAGGAGTCCAATAGAGGAGGTCGCAGTGGTAGAGCAAGTGGTAAAGGCAGAGGCAGAGGAAGGTCCAATGAACAAGCTGATTATCGGCAGTCCAGTGATGAACAAAAACAGTACAAAAGTAATGTTCAGTGCTACTATTGTAAAGGTTATGGCCATGTGAAAGCAGATTGTTGGAAGCTAAAAAGGAAGGAGAAAGCGAACTACGCAGAAGCGGAGGTTGAAGAAAAGCTATTCATGGCTAAAGAACATATGGTGAATGTGGCAACGGAAGTTTGGTACGTCGATAGCGGCAGTTCACACCACATGTCTGGTGAAAAATCTGCATTCAAACAACTTGATGAAAGCTTTAAGACAGAAGTAAAGCTTGGGAATGATCATGAAATCAAAGTGGAAGGAAGAGGTACTATTGCCATTCGGAATCAAAATGGTAATGTAAAGTTTCTTGATGATGTTTATTTTGCTCCGAGCTTGGCGAATAATTTATTGTGTGTTGGTCAGTTAATGACTGGAGGATATTCGGTCTTGTTTGATAATGATTGTTGTGAAATTAAAGAAAAGAAAACAGGCCAAATTATTTTTACGATTCCCATGGCTCGAAATAATTTATTTCCACTTGATGTTTCCGTTGAGAGGTGTGGATTGGTCAGGCGAGAAACTGCATGACTCTACCTTGTGGCACCTAAGGTATGGACATCTCAATGAAAAGGGGTTAAAATTGTTGAGCAGAAAAGAAATGGTTTTTGGTTTACCCAAAATTGAATCATTTGGGCTATGTGAAGGCTGTATTTTCGGGAAGCAGAGCAAAAAATCATTTCCGATTGGGAAGTCTTGGAGAGCATCTAAATGTCTTGAGCTCGTACATGCCGATCTGTGTGGACCGATGCCAACAAAATCTATTGGTGGATCTCAATATTTTTTGTTATTTACTGATGATTTTAGTCGTTTCAGTTGGGTATATTTTCAGGATAGCAAGGCAGAAACATTTCAGAATTTTCTAAAATTCAAAGCTATGGTTGAGAAACAAAGTGGCCAATTCCTAAAAATTCTTCGCATGCATCGTGGAGGATAATTTCTATCTGGAGAATTTAAAGATTTCTGTGAAAGTAATGGCATTCACAGGGAGTTGACCACTCCCTACACACCGGAACAGAATGGCATAGCGGAGCGCAAAAATCGCACCACTGTTGAAATGGCCAGAAGGTTGTTACAGGCAAAAAATCTTCCAAATAGCTTGTGGGGAGAAGCAGTTGCAACTTCAATTTATTTGTTAAATATTTCTCCTACAAGAGCAGTTTGGAATAAGACTCCTTTTGAAGTGTGGTCTGGTAAGAAGCCTTCTGTAAGTCATTTGAAGATTTTTGGTTGTATAGCCTATACCTTAATTAGCCAACAAAATCGTCAAAAACTTGATTGTAAATCTGAGAAATGCATTTTTGTTGGTTATTCATCTCAATCAAAGGCTTATAGGCTGTACAATCCAACTAGTGGCAAAATAATTGTTAGCAGGAATGTAGTGTTTGATGAATTTGTTAACTGGAATTGGTGTGAGAATCAAAAATTACCAACTGCTGGAATTCAGATTGAAGATGATATTTCTGTTCAGAAAGAAGTGCCCATTGATTCTCATGTCATAACAAATGCTCAAAGTTCTTTGCAATTGGAGGCCAGGCCAAGACGTCAAACTCAGCCATCATCTCGTTTGCGAGATTTTGAAGTAATTCAAGATGATGCTATTGATGACGAAGGAGACATAATTCAGTTTGCAATGTTCGCAAATGTTGATCCATCATCATATGGAGAAGCAGCAGAAAAAGAGGTGTGGTGTAATGCAATGAAGGAAGAAATGGTGTCAATTGAAAGAAATGGTACCTGGGATTTGGTTGACTTACCTGCTGGAAAAGAAGCAATCGGTTTAAAGTGGGTATTCAAAACAAAGTACCAAGCAGATGGAAAAATCCAAAAATATAAGGCGCGTCTTGTGGCCAAAGGGTACCGCCAACAGTACGGTGTTGACTACGAAGAAACCTTCGCACCTGTAGTGCGTTTTGAAACGGTTCGAGTTGCTCTAGCATTAGCAGCTCAAATGAAATGGCCTGTTTTCCAATTTGATGTGAAGTCAGCTTTTAAACGGGGACTTGCAGGAAGAAGTTTATGTGTCACAACCAGATGGGTTTGTAATCAAAGGCAAGGAGAGCAAAGTTTATAAGCTGCGCAAGGCTCTTTACGGCTTGAAACAAGCGCCGCGCGCCTGGTACAGTAAGATTGATGCTTATTTTCGAAATTCTGGTTTTGTTAGAAGTGAAAATGAACCAACTCTTTATCTTAAAAAACAAGTGAATGATCTGTTATTGGTTTGTCTCTATGTTGATGATATGATTTACATGGGGTCATCTTCTTCACTTGTTTTTGATTTTAAAGAGAATATGATGAAGTCTTTTGAGATGACAGATTTGGGAAAGCTTCATTACTTTCTTGGGGTGGAGATTATTCAAGCGGCAGATGGGATTTTTATATCTCAAAAAAAATATGCAATTGATCTTCTTAGAAGATTTAAGATGTTAAATTGCAATTCCACAGCCACTCCAATGAATGTGAGTGAAAAATTGCAAATTAATGACGGTTCGGAACCTGCGGAAGGGAAGTTTTATAGAAGTTTGGTGGGTGGTTTGATTTATTTATGTCACACAAGACCAGATATAGCCTTCCCTGTTGGTGTTGTTTCTAGATTTATGCATAATCCTTCAAAGGTTCATCTTGGAGCAGCAAAAAGAATTTTGCGGTATGTTGCAGGAACTCAAAATTTTGGTCTATGGTATACTGCTAATTCTGCTAATTCAGATTTCAAGTTAAAAGGTTTCACAGACAGCGATTGGGCCAATTCTCTTGAAGATAGAAGAAGTATTTCTGGACAGATTTTTTTTCTTGGCTCATGTGCAGTGTCTTGGAGCTCAAAGAAACAACCAACAGCAGCCTTGTCGTCGTCAGAAGCAGAATACATGGCTGCCACTGCTTCAGCTTGTCAAGCTATTTGGCTTCGGAGGTTACTGAAAGATCTTGGTCAAGAACAAGAGGGAGCAACTGAGATTTTTTCAGATAACAAGTCCACAATTTCGATGGCAAAGAATCCAGCTTTTCATGGGAGGACAAAGCACATAGACACCCGTCATCACTTCATTCGAGAGCTAGTCGCAACTGAGCAAATTGTCCTAAATTATTGCAGTACTGAAGAACAACTTGCAGATGTTCTAACCAAAGCACTCCCACTCAAAAAACATTCACACTTCTGTTCCTGTTTTGCTTTGTGTGAGTTTGAATCAAGAGGGAGTGTTGAAGACTGATTCAACATTAGTGGTTTTCTGTTAGCACCACTTAGTCAATTTGTTGCTGTTTAGTCTCCTATTATTTCTCTTAGTTTGTTGAGTCAAAGCACTTACAGTTAGTGCCATATTTCTCTGATTTTATTGTTATCTTGTGGCTATTTAAGAGTCATTGTTTTGTTTATTTGAACATATATTTAACAGTGCTCTTTCTCCAATTTGTTTGTGTCCTTTACTTTCTATTTTCTAGTAATTTACTTGATACAGCTAGCACTGTGTTCAAGTTTCTTGTTTTCTACCCAACAGCAGCATACCACTTATGATTTGCAAGAGAAAATTCCTCTGAACGATTGCGAGTTTTTTGCAATGTGGAGAATTTCTCAATCATCCATGTAAAGGTACCATCATCAGGTTCTTCTACAATGGAAAATCTCTCCCCTTTGCCTTCACACTTAATAACATGAATCTCTGTTCCGAAAACGCAGCAATCATCATCAACATATCCATTAGAAGAATCATTGAACATCTTGAGTGAGATTAGTTGGTCAAAACCATTTTCAGTCTTCAGCGAATGGTAACGCCTCATTTTATTATCTGCATCAACAGAAAAAGATAATAATAAATCCAGTCCTGTCAAATGGTCTAATCTATTTCCTTTGTGAGCATTTGATAACTTTAAGACAGAAAAGAGGTTAAATGGAAAGCCACCTTGGATTGTCAAGTACTTGTCTCGAATATGATCATAAATAGAAAATCTGAGGATCACATCAACTGGGATCCAGGAGGAATTGCATTTTCCTCAGCAATTGCTACGTAGAGAGAGATGTGATCATTCCCACCTCTTTTCACATTTCCAGAAGGATACAACACCAATTTCCTAAATATTGCAACACAAACGTTAACAAGTTACGACACCATGCTCATGTGAATACTGGTGGAATTAATTGCAAACCAATACCATTTGTAGCCGCCGGATTCAAAAACATCAGATTCGTACTTCTCAAGTCCAGTCTTCTTGAGTATTTTACACAATTGTGAGAATGACTCAATCTTTAACGTGTAGTGAGAAGGTGGCGCATTCCTTTTTGATATTCTAATGCCTTGCTCAAAACAGGTAAGAAATAAAAAAAAAAAAATTATGGTCTAATTATTCTCGCCGCAGAAATTAATTAATCAGATTTGAATAATCATAAATTCAATATATATATATATATATATATATATATATATGTGTGTGTGTGTGTGTGTGTGTGTGTGTGTGTGTGTGTATGTATGTACACACACAAAAGGTGATTCTTTACCGTGTGATTCTTCATTGTTAGAGGCAGCAGCAACTGTGTTAAGAAATCGTTCTTCCATATTTGCTGATATACCCTGCTCCAGATATCAACACCCATCTCGCTACTTATTTGGTCGCATATATATATATAAATCTTGTTCTTCGTTAGGGTCAAGTACCCTACTAGCAGTCGGGTCACATGCAACGGTTTAATTGTTAAAGAAAATAATTGTCAATCTAATTGGCATTTTCGTGTTTGAGAGTAAATTTATAATTTTATTGACTTTACGCTTGCCTTTGCCTTGATAATTTTTATTAACTTTATACTTGCCTTTGCCTTGGGAGCAATAGTTGTTCCCTTTTATCCCATAGAGAGGAAAGCAATATTCGCTGCTTCCATAATTTAATGATCAAAGGCTTATTTTAACTTCCGAAGTATTCTTAAATAGTCAATTGAATCCTTAAACAAAATTTCAATCAACCGGACATCTTTAAATGTACTCATTATTTACTCTATGAGTTGTTCTAGTTGAATGAGTTGCATCTGTGCTACTTATCACATCTATATGTGCTCTTTGGATGAACCAATGAAACTTGCTAGATGGAAAATGATTTATAATAGGCATTATGTATAATTTTCTTAGCTTGATATTAATTAAATTTAAGATTCTATATAGTGTTTTAGTCTCCATTAACAAGCTAATAATGCATTAGTCTCATAGGCACCAAATGATTTGAGATCAGGTTAATTAATAAAAGAATAATAATAAATGTTTGTCAATTTTTTGTTAAATAGCTGATTAAAATTTATTAAATTAGATCTAATTAAAATAAAATTAAAATTTAGTTATTTAATTATAATAAATTGATTTTTTATGATTTTAATAGAATTTAAATTTTAATTTAGTAGTGGTTGGTGTAAGTTATCCATAACTTTTCCAATGATAAGTTACCGGTATTACTTGAGAATTGGTTTCCAAGCACTCACAGCAAAAGATTTCAGTTATAATCATAGGAGACCTTCAGTAATAGAAGTGAGAGTAATTTATGCTTGAAGGATCAAGGTATCATTCACTCAAAATCCCTTTGATGCATCATGGAGATAGCTCAGGAGTATGAATCTTGAAAAATGCCAAGACTTGGAAGAATCAATGAAGCCGGTATACTACCTGTACAACAAAAGCTGGTAAAAAAGAATTAATCCCGTGGCATCCACAAATTTCTATTCATACCACTGTTAGAGGAGAACGATTGCCAATCCAACTATCCTCCTTGCCACAATCGACTACCGGGATAAATTTTACAGGTCGTCCTGAACTTAAAGTATTGTAATAACATTGTCCTTAAATTTTATTTTGTAGCATAAAATTCAATGAACTTTGATTAGTTAACAATAAACTCCTTCTCACTTATTATCACCGGTCTTCGGATTAACTTGGCAGTATTGTGCAAAAAATAAAAAATATTTTTTTTCCTTTTTTCTCTCTCTCTCTCTCGGTCCTCTCTCAATACGATCTCTTATCTCTATCTCCTTCCTCCCATCTCTGTCTTTTTCTCCATTCAAACACATCCAATGTCCTTCTCCATTAAACAACCGATGCTTACCTCATTCACAAAACCAAATCCAAATTGCTTCTCCCTCTCCTAATCTCTATTGCAAACCCAAAAGCCCTTAAACTAAACCAACAGAACTACTTCAACACAATAAAACAAACTTCATCATAAATCAATATAACAAAACAATTCAAAATTAAATTTACATTTACATGAACCACCATGACGAAATCTAGCTAATTTTTGAATTTCAAACTAAAAAAAAATCAAAATTTGAAATTAATTACATAGTCCTAGCTCAGTGACTTCAATGGCACCCTTAAGAAACCAGAGAGAAGAAATTAATGCTCTAATGACACTAGAACCATAGAAATTAATTGAGGGCAAAAGAGACAAAAAAAATCCAATTCATGAAGAGCCATTTTCATATCTATCAAAATAGAGAAGTAGGGTGTTACATTTGGGGCAATCTTCAATTTTTTTTGGGACCATAAAGTACATGAGATATCTCTTTCAACCAGTGACAATAAGGACATGCTCTTCTTTTTGTACCCAACAATGCTCTCTTGAATAAGATAGAAAAAAAGCACAACCACCGCTTGTGTTGAATTGTCAGCCTTTTTAAGGCTTATGAATTGATTGGCCTTGACAAGAAAAATATAGGAGAACCATGAAGTATGTAACACTCCATTTGTATAGCCTGGTATATTTTATTATTCCGGTGATCGGTGTCGGTCCGGACAATTAGGGGATTAGAACCACACTCAAGGCAACTAGAGAAGCTATAAACACAAATAATTAGTAATGTCCAATTAGTTAAGTATAAACAAGAAAAATAGAACATAAGAAGTTAAACGAGCCGAGAGTCACAGCAATGGGTGATCTTCTCGGGAAGGACTGCGAAGTCATTTTAAACTCAAATTCGAACCGTAAAATGTGACGCCGCGGTCCTTAGGACCATTACGAACACAGTGGAAAAGAGAAAATCACGAAAAAGAATTGTTAAGCCAGTCAAATAATTAGGTCAGGGAACCGGAAGAAATATAGAATTATTTTCAAACCGGATTGAACCGGCGAAGGGCAATTTGGTCAATTGACTCCGAGAGCTAACTCCTGGCCTAACTGTCAAATAAAATCGAAGAAAAGAAAACTTCGGGATCGAGAATTAAATTAAAGAACTAATTGAAAAAAAAAAGGGAAGAGAAAATGAAAAAGTTAAAAAGGTGTAGGAAGATGACATCATGCATGATATCATGCATGATGCCATAAGTCATATAATTAATAAATTAATTAAATAAATTTTTGGTCTTCCTAAAGAGATAAAAGACAAAAGAAAAGAAAAGAAAAGAAAAAAAAAACACAAGTCTTCTTCAAAAACGTCACTCTCTCTCTCCCACACCAAAACCTCCATTAAAGCTCAATTTTGAGCTTGCATATTATAAGATTTCACCATAGAAAAGTAAGCCACCATAGTTAAAGCTTGTCTAGGCAACTTGAGAAGAAGATTGGTCATCAAAGAAAGAAGAAAAGAAGAAAGAAAATTAGAGAAAAGGGGAGTTAGAAGTTGCTACACAAAGGTTAGTGATTTAAGGTGCAAAATTAGTTTACTTGTTGTGTTTTCAGCTTGAATTAGCTTGTAATATGCTTAAAATGAAAAAAAATATGTATGAGGGACTAAACTGAAATTCGTCCAGCAGGGAGGGGAGAGTGATTTGCATGAGTTTGAGTGAGTTAAACATGTTAAAATGCTTGAATGAGTTGAAAGATTGTGTTTATATGCTTTGAATTAGTTAATTACAATGAATTAGTGTGGTTAGGATTTGAAACCTAGGGTTTTGAGGCAAAATTTTGGAGAAATTTGTAAATGGTGTCTTTAACCTAATATGAAGTGAAAAATGGTCATTTGTGACCAAATGAGGTGTGTTAGAAGTGTTGGAATTAAAAGCCAATTCGGATTGGATAAGGTCATGTGCTGGCAGCATGACTAAAATTTCCTTTGAGGGACCAAAAATGAAATTTTACAAGTTCAATGGATATGGGACCAATTGGGGATAAAAATAGGCACTAAATGACACAATTTTCATTTAGGAAGCCTGCTCAAAAAGTGACTAAAACCTAGTGAACAAAGTGGCCGAAGTCGGAAAATCGCAGGCTGCCTCTGCACAAACTGACTAAATGAACAGTATTTATTCATTTGGTCATAACTCGAGCTAGGCAGGTCAAAATGACATGAAATTTTACCAGTGGTTAAATGAGATATAGACATAAAACTTTCATGAAGAACACAAATCCAAATTATGCCATTAACCCACTCAAATTACTGAGCAAAGTTGGTGACCTGAATCTGCAGAACTGCAGATTTCTATTTGAACAGTAAAGTTCTAATGGCTATAACTCTCTCGAGAAAACTCTGATTTAGGCGATTCTTGAACCGATAGAAACCTAATACATAGTAGAACATTTCATATGAAGAAAATTAGACCAAATTATGGACTTAACTTGATCAAATTACTGAATGAAGTTGGAATCAATAATCTGCCAGAATAAAATTCTGCAACATGAACAGTAAACATAATTTGCTTATAACTTGAGCTACAAAACTCCAATTGGGGTGATTCAAAAAGGAGAATAAACTTAAGACAATAAGGAACATTTTCTATGAAGAAAGTTTTGCCAAATTCCAACAGTAAATTGACCAATGAAACAGTACAATTAGGGACACCAAAATTGAAAATTTAGCAATTTTGCCTAAAAGACCTAAGTTTTGAGAAAATGACCAAAACTAACAAGTTTAGTGACCAAAATGTGGTATGTGGGTAAAGTTGGAATTCCCATACCTATTAAGCCTTAGAAAGTCAATAATTTGACTTGAATAGTACAATGAATAGTAACCCGAAACACAAAATTTCAAGAACGTCGAATTTAGCACGTTAGAGCTAGGTAAAAGTGAAGTTAAATTTATTATTGGATTTATGCTAAGTTATGGTACTGAAACACTGTGAAATTGTGTGTTTCAGTGGAAAAGAATATAGGGACAGAACCCGAGGAGTCGAGTCAAGGCTAACAGGTGACTCGTTTGAGATTTGTGCACAACGTATACTTTTTATAATCATCTTTTGCATACTATTTTGAATAATGTGAAATATTGAATTATGGCATTCTTATGATGTTTTGATTTAAATTGTTGAAAGTTATTATGTATATTGAAATGACAATGTTTAGCAAATTGTTAAGATAAGTTTTGAAACCACAGTGTCATGACCATATATTTGAACACCTCACTAGCACGACTAGTGGGGGTAATTAGTTTCGAATTTTGATTGCTTCTCTGGAGAAGTGTTGAGGTGTGCCAGTAGAAGAGGATGTGAATGGATATTCATATATTTGAGCTAGCTAGCCTTGTGATGTGATTTCTCTTTAGCCTCTGGCTATTGAGACTCTATTGTTTCGAATGGCATGATCTAACTGTGGGTTTTATGAAACGTGTTTTGATAATTCGAAATGAACTTGGTTTGCATTAAAACCTCATAATTCATGTTTTGTGTTTAATGCTCATGTTTAGTTAAATTTTTGAATAAATATGATTTATAATTTGCATAAAGATTATTTTAGTATGTTGTGCACCACTGAGTCCTAGTACTCAGTGAAAGCTTCTATTGTTGTCGCAGATACAGAGACTAGAGGAGCAGCAGATTGAGCTGCTGAGGCGTGAGGAGCTATCAGCTTAAAGTCTTCGGGTATAATTTATACCCTAACTGTAAATAATTCTTTTGATGTATATATTGCACATAAATGTATGGACATGTAAAAATGGGTCTTAAGCAGTTTGTATAAAATTTGTATAAAGTTGTAATATATATAGTAGTTTAAAATTCTCTTAATGTAAATTTTGTAATAATGTGTCTAAATTGTTTTGTCTCTAATGAAATATGAATGGAACTATTTTATTTAAATTGAATGAAATGGATTGTTAGTATTTTGATGATCATTGGATAGTGGATTTGAAATTTGAAAGTTGATAAATGTGTTGAGAAATTGATTGAGATTGAGTATGAAATTGAAGCAGTTGTTGAGAAAAATTTTTAGAAGTGCTTTTTATCGGTATTTGAAGAATTGATTTCTCAAAATACAGACAGAACTCTGTCAAAATTTTTATAAAATTTGCGGAAAAATAAAATGGGCCAAAATTTCCAACTAGCCTTCCACTTAATTACATGTTTTAAATACTTATTAGAAATGCTCACCACTTATCAAAAATAAGAAAATTATTTTAAAATCCCTTGTAGGGTACTTAATGAGTTATCGGTAGGTGAAGTTCGGTAGTTCATTAGGTATTCTACAGGATCATATTATGCCTTATAGAAGGATAAGGTGTGACAAAGTATCCTAGTGGTTGGAGTCGAAGCCATGAGAATGCCAGAGAAGAGGAAGATGATAAGAATAAAGATAGACGCAACATTTAAATTTAATTGTTTTATATTTAAATTTAGGAACTAATGACAAGCATAACATATAAATTTAAGTGTCATTCGGTATACTTCATTTATAATTTGAATATTTTAAAAATTATTTTAAAAAATATAAGCTATTAAGTTTTTAATTTAAGAAATTAATAAAAAAATCCTTTTAAGTTTTAAAATATGAGTTCATTTATAAATTTTTTATTTAATTGATTCAATAAAAAATATTAACATTTTAAATTTTTAATCGAAATCTTTTATTATAAAATATGAGATTGTATCCATATTGAACATACTTCTAATTACAAATTAAAATTTTTGGAAGAGGCTGACCCTCCCAATCCTCTTTGGATCCATTATAGCTTGCATCTTTTGTTTTATAGATAATAAAACCATTATTACAACTCTCCATTGATAAGACTAATCAATTTTCTTGACTTCCTATTTTTCTCAAGTTTGTTTCAGTTGTATTAAACTTCGTTCGGAAGTTGATCCGGCAAAGGAATCAACCGAATAAGTCAACGGTTTAATTAGTGGATTAATAGTTTAACCAGTGAATTATTAAAAATTAATTAAATATAGTATATATTAATATAAATAAATATAATTAATTAAATTTTAATTATTTAAAATAAAACTTTAATATTTATTAAGTTATTTTTAATAAATTTTAATTATATTTTTAAATTTTATATAAAGTATTTAAGTAATATAATATATAAAAAATTTTATAAATGTGTAATTATCTTTTTAATATTTATAAAATATTAAGTGTATATTATCAAGTTAGCTTAAGTGGTTTTGATTTTAAAGACTTTTAATGATATTTTGAGTTCAATTCTATATATTAAAAATAAAAAAAAAATAAAAAAGAGAGATTCTATTGAATAATTGAACTAGCTGGGTCAATCGAGTTACACTGATTTACTTGTTCAATCGCTGAGTCGATTAAATCATGCCAAATTACTTTCTTATCTGGTTCAATTATAAATCCGAACTAATTCATCAGCTCATTAGCTCAATCGGCAGCTCATTGGCCAATTTGATCCTAATTTAATAAATATGATTTTTTTTTAAATTTCAGATATGCCCTTTTGACATCAATTTTAGTTCTCCTTTTATTTTTCTCTCACTTTCAAAAAGATACTTCACCGTTCACTTGGGCTTGGTAGCCTACTTTCTTTTTTTTTTCGGAAAGCTTGGTAACCTACTTTCAGTCATCTCTCAGTACTTGTTATTCTTTTGATCTGTATGTCTGAAACTCAATTTCTTCAGAGAGAAGGTTCGGATTTCAATAAGGGCATAAATGTATTGGATTAAATTTACTTTTCCCTTTTATTCTATGTACTTACTCTAAATGTATAAAAGCACTCATAAATTATTTAGAATTATTCATTAATTCTGAATTTTTATCACAACTTATTCTGGATAAATTACACTTGTGGTCCATAATATATAACCGTGTGATATTTAAATTTCAATTTCTGATACAAAATTTTATTGATTTTAATTTAATGTATAATAAACTACAAAAAAAAATTATCTCTTAACTCGTTTTTAAATTTTTAACTATATCTCTTTCAACACTCCCTTATCTCTTTCCCTCTTTCTCTTTTCCATGTTTGAAATATAAATTTTATAAAAAATAATAATTAAATATAATTTTATGAGAATTTAATAATTTCTTTTTCTTGTAAATGATTTATTTCAAATGCAGCTTACTCCATTTTTGTCCATCTCTCCCTCAAGTTATCCAAAACTAACAATAAGAATTGAACCCATGGATATATCAGAACAAAAATTTCAATTTATGAACAAATTTCTTGCAAATTTTTACAATTTTGAATTGTTATAACAACAAAATCAAAACAGATTCAATCAATTGAAGCAAAGTTGCCACCATTTCATGATCCTCATGGATCAAACCCAAATAAAAAGAGTCTTTGCAATGAAGTTGATCATCTTGCATGCAAACGTAGAATTCTGGGATTTGAAGAATTGATAAATAAAAAATTGGCAGGAATAATAACATGCATTCTAGTAATAAGAAAATTTAAATATCAATATTACCTACACTTTGGTCCACATAAATCCAAGAATGATTTTTACATAAGCCTAAATAAATAAATAAATAAAACAAACAATTTTTTTTTCCAAGTTTCCAACTGAGGATATTTTATAAATTCATATTCATATATAACATTAATAAACTTTATACCTGTAACATAATTGATTTGCTAAATTCCTCAAGCTGAACATCACCATTATCATCTTAGTTAGGGCCACTAGCTTATAGCAAATAATAGCACGAAAACACCACTCTCCATGCGCACAATTCTACATTACTATTCATATTTAAAGCATTGACTTTTTAGGAAAGAGCTTCAACATCTGCGAGGAGGGAAATTTGTGCTTCAACAATCAATGTATCATCCACTAGAAATCCCTTTGATGCATTAAAGATATCATCAAGCGGCATGAAGTCAGAACATCCCCAGCAGCAATCAACGCTTGATTTGCTGATAAACCAATCGCTTCCTGTCATGGGTATTGAGAACCTTGTATCAGGAGTTTGTTTTGAAACTACACTGCAGACACGGAAATTACATACTTGTGCTAATACAGAATCTAAATTAGTTTACCTGTAATCTCGTGATGGCTTTCCTGGACCTGATCTTTTACTGTCAGCTTATATTCTGCATACACTCTTAGTTGAGGATGAGCACTGTTGTTAAGCATTTGTAAAAGGAGTGACAGACTATTGCCTCCTGCCATTGGATCTCCTTTGGTATATAACATCAACCGCCTGAAATCATCATTACTCTCAATCACTAGAAAATCAATAAAAAAAGTCATTTATTAAAGCACTAAAACAAGAAAAACCAGAATCCTGGGCTAGCAGCATACCACTTATGTTTTGCGACAGAAAATTCCTTTGAAAAATTGCGACCTTTTTGTAATTTTGAGAATCTCTCAATCTTCCATGTAAAAGTACCATTATCGGGTTCTTCTATAATGGAAAATCTCTCTCCTTTACCTTCATACTTATTAACATGAACCTCTGTCCCAAACACGCAGTGGTCATCAACAAGATATCCGTTAGAAGGATCACTGAACATCTTGAGTGAGATTAGCTGGTCAAAACCATTTTCAGTCTTCAAATAATGGTAACGCCTCATTTCATCATCTGCATTAACAGTCAAAGATAATAATAATTCTTTGGACCTGTCAAAATGGGATAATTCAGAAAATGGTGTAATAATTACTTGCAAGAAATATTTCCATAGTGAGAATTTGAAAACTTCGAGACAGAATAAAGGTCAAAGGGAAAGACACCTTGGATCGTTAAGTACTTGTCTCGAATGTGATCATAAACAAAGAATTTGAGGGTCACATCAACTTGTGATCCAGGAGGAATAGCTTTTGCCTCTGCAATGGCTAAATAGAGAGAAATGTGACCATTCGCACCTCTATTCCAATTTCCATGAGGATAAAGCACCATTTTCCTATATTCCAATGCCAAGAATTACAGCCAGTCTCATGCCAGTAGCAATATAAAGTGAAATGATAAATTACAAACCATTTGTAGCCCCCAGCTTCAAAATCATCAGATTCATATTTCTCAAGGTCATTGTCTCTAAGTATCCTGCACAACTGGGAGAATGACTCAACCTTCAACGTATAGTGAGCAGGAGGAGCATCTCTCTTTGATCTTGAAATTTCTGTAACAAAAAGAAATGCGATATTACTAACTCGTCTTAGAAAATATATAGTCAGACGAGTGAATGAGAATGAGAAGCATTACCAAGCACTCGTACATTATGGCTAGAAGGATCAGGATGCAGTGTTCTATCCTCCATATCTTTTCTTTGGCCAGGAAGTTTGTTGCATGAGCTTTTATCTTTTATATAACAAAGACAAGGTACCTGTGAAGAAATCATTTGGGAATGGATGAGCACAAACTTTAAGGTTTCCATGTCATTAATCACCAAACCAAACCATTGAGCTTCACGATGCATACCAAGTTCGTCAAATATGCATTTTAGTTCCCTACATATCAGAACCCACAAGGCATTTATAGCTTGATTATGATAAATCATTATTAAGTTCTCAAGAAGTAGGCTATTCTACTTTCCTCGTACAAGAGAAATAATTTATCTATGTCACATCCTATCCTCTAATTGCTATTTTATATATATATATATATATATATATATATGTAATCTATGTAAAATCTGAAAGTTTTCAAGTGAATATAATGCAGCTATAGTGAAATATCAACAATCAAAATCAAGCACTAAGCCCATACTATCAAAAATAATAAAGGGTACTTATTCAATAGTAGCATTATATTATTAATCCACAATATTACTAGAGAACAAAAATTCAAAAGTCAATTGTGTGTTCAAACATAAATTATAAAAGACGAATGACAAAAGAAACTAAAAAAAAAAAAAAAACCTTATAAATAAAGAAAACAAAGTTCACTTTCTTTGAACCGTACTTAAAGGCTACCTACGTACCTCCTATAAAGGATTAGGTCCACATAGCTCTTAAATTATTTATAATTAACACTTTTAAATTGTAGTTTCTAACTATAAATTCTACTACAAAAATTTTAGCTATTTCCAAATTCATATAGAAAATTTGGCAGTATCTCCCTTGAAAGCTCAAAATTTTCCCTTGTTCGAATACAAAATTTCAACATGATTTTATCCACAAACAATTCAGTTAAGATATATGCCCATCCATGAAGTCTCTCGTACAATAAATAAATAAATAAAATCCATCCTCTAACTCATTGTATTTTCTTTTCCTTTTTTTTTAGCATCCCAAAGAGTATATTATATATTATCGTATTCTTCCACCTTTCCCTCATTAATTTCTAAAACAAGAATATGGTAGTAATTCACTTAATCAACCTCAATTCCATTTAGCAATAAATAAAGTAAACATTTCACTCCAACACCTTAATCATTACACACACACTAGCTATAATAACTCCAGCTATCAAGAATTTTATATATATATATCATCCAATCGACTAAAATTTTATAGATACAGCCAAAATCGCTAAGCATTCTTAAGGAATAAAATTTTAATTATACTTACTTACCCATAAAAAATAATAATAATAATAAGATTTGAATTACTGTTATATTTTTATACATCAGCTCTACCTATTTTTGGCAGACATAGTTCAAATAAATTCATAAACAAGAACTGGATTAGTAGAAGACACTAGTTCCCTAATTAAGCTTAGCAAATCGATAAACATTACTATTCATATTTAAAGCACTGATTTTTCAGGAGAGAGGTTCAACATCTGCCAGGAGGGAAATTTGTGCTTCAACAATCAATGTATCATCCACTAGAAATCCCTTTGATGCATCATAGATATCATTAAGCGGCATGAAATCAGAACGTCCCCAGCAGCAATCAACGCTTGATTTGCTGATAAACCAATCACTTCCTGTCATGGGTATTGAGAAACTTGCATCAGAATTTTGTTTTGAAACTACACTGAAGACACAGAGAAATTACATACTTGTGCTAATACAGAATCTAAATTAGTTTACCTGTAATCTCATGATGGCTTTCCTGGACCTGATCTTTTACCGTCAGCTTATATTCTGCATACACTCTTAGTTGAGGATGAGCACTGTTGTTAAGTAATTGTAAAAAGAGTGACAGACTATTGCCTCCTGCCATTGGATCTCCTTTGGGATATAACATCAACCGCCTGAAATCATCATTACTCTCAATCACTAGAAAATCAATAAAAAGGTCATTTATTAAAGCACTAAAACAAGAAAAACCAGAATCCTGGGCTAGCAGCGTACCACTTATGTTTTGCAACAGAAAATTCCTTTGAAAAATTGCGACCTTTTTTGTAATTTTGAGAATCTCTCAATCTTCCATGTAAAAGTACCATTATCAGGTTCTTCTATAATGGAAAATCTCTCTCCTTTACCTTCATACTTATTAACATGAACCTCGGTCCCGAACACGCAGTGGTCATCAACAAGATATCCGTTAGAAGGATCACTGAACATCTTGAGTGAGATTAGCTGGTCAAAACCATTTTCAGTCTTCAAATAATGGTAACGCCTCATTTCATCATCTGCATTAACAGTCAAAGATAATAATAATTCTTTGGACCTGTCAAAATGGGATAATTCAGAAAATGGTGTAATAATTACTTGCAAGAAATATTTCCATAGTAAGAATTTGAAAACTTCGAGACAGAATAAAGGTCAAATGGAAAGACACCTTGGATCGTTAAGTACTTGTCTCGAATGTGATCATAAACAAAGAATTTGAGGGTCACATCAACTTGTGATCCAGGAGGAATAGCTTTTGCCTCTGCAATGGCTAAATAGAGAGAAATGTAACCATTCACACCTCTATTCCAATTTCCATGAGGATAAAGCACCATTTTCCTATATTCCAGTGCCAAGAATTACAGCCAGTCTCATGCCAGTAGCAATATAAAGTGAAATGATAAATTACAAACCATTTGTAGCCCCCAGCTTCAAAATCATCAGATTCATATTTCTCAAGGTCATTGTCTCTAAGTATCCTGCACAACTGGGAGAATGACTCAACCTTCAACGTATAGTGAGCAGGAGGAGCATCTCTCTTTGATCTTGAAATTTCTGTAACAAAAAGAAATGTGATATTACTAACTCGTCTTAGAAAATATATAGTCAGAAGAGTGAATGAGAATGAGAAGCATTACCAAGCACTCGTACATTATGGCTAGAAGGATCAGGATGCAGAGTTCTATCCTCCATATCTTTTCTTTGGCCAGGAAGTTTGTTGCATGAGCTTTTATCTTTTATATAACAAAGACAAGGTACCTGTGAAGAAATCATTTGGGAATGGATGAGCACAAACTTTAAGGTTTCCAGGTCATTACCAAACCAAACCAAACCATTGAGCTTCACGATGCATACCAAGTTCGTCAAATATGCATTTTAGTTCCCTAAATATCAGAACCCACAAGGCATTTATAGCTTGATTATGATAAATCATTATTAAGTTCTCAAGAAGTAGGCTATTCTACTTTCCTCGTACAAGAGAAATAATTTATCTATGTCACACCCTATCCTCTAATAGCTATTAAAGACACAAATTTCCTCTTCCTAATATATATATATATATATATAATCTATGTAAAATCTAAAAGTTTTCAAGTGAATATAACGCAGCTATAGTAAAATATCAACAATCAAAATCAAGCACTAAGCCCATACCATCAAAAATAATAAAGGGTACTTATTCAATAGTAGCATTATATTATTAATCCACAATATTACTAGAGAACAAAAATTCAAAAGTCAATTGTGAATTCAAACATAACTTATAAAAGACGAGTGACAAAAGAAACTAAAAAAAAACCTTATAAATAAAGAAAACAAAGTTCACTTTCTTTGAACCGTACTCAAAGGCTACCTACGTACTATAAAGGATTAGGTCCACATAGCTCTTAAATAATTTATAATTAACACTTTTAAATTGTAGTTTCTAACTATAAATTCTACTACAAAAATTTTAGCTATTTCCAAATTCATATAGAAAATTTGGCAGCATCTCCCTTGAAAGCTCAAAATTTTCCCTTGCTCTAATACAAAATTTCAACATGATTTTATGCACAAACAATTTAGTTAAAATTTTATAGATAAAGCCAAAATCGCAAAGCATTCTTAAGGAATAAAATTTTAATTATATTTTGCTTACCCATAAATAATAATAATAATAATAATAATAATAATAATAATAATAATCATAATAATAATAATAAGATTTGAATTACTGTTATATTTTCATACATCAGCTCTACCTATTTTTGGCAGACATAGTTCAGATAAATTCATAAACAAGAACTGGATTAGCAGAAGACAGTAGTTCCCTAATTAAGCTTAGCAAATCGATAAACATCAAAGTTGATGAAATATTTAATTATGAAGCTTCGCTAAAGACACAAAACTGAATGAATTGGAAAAAGAAATTAACCAAGTATGCAGCTACTAAAAAAATTGACATAATAATAATAATAATAATATTTTTTTTTTTTCAACAGTCTCAAAGGTAGGCTTAAATTGTTAATTTCAAAAATCCACCACTATGGTTCAAGTTCTGCCCCTATGACCCATCTAGTTGCTGTGTTGAAGGATAGGAATGGGAAAACAAATCACATTCTTCAACCGTAAATTACTTGAACCCTATAAAATCAGAAGCTCTACTTGATGGAGCCTACACCCTGGGCTATTTTAGTTATGCCCTTAGTTTAATATCCTTTGGATAGAGAGCATGTAACTAGACCTTTCAATTTCCTAATTACTAATTATTTGTTTCATTCTTCCATGATGAACACATTTGGATGATTTTGTTTTACTAAGCAGCAATTTATTAATGAGATGAATAAAAGACAGGGGAAGGAAAGAAAGCTTCCTAAGCTAGCCAATTTCCAACAGGAAGAACCCCAAAACACCCAAACCAAACCTAAGAAACTAACACCCCTTCAACCATAACACTTAAAGAAAAATTCAGCCCTTGTACAGCCAAATAAATTTAAATAGATAAGCAGAAATGATAAACAACCAAAGATATGATTAAATCAAAATGGGGAAACTAACAAGAAAGAAAAGTAAACTGATTACTGCTAGTATGTGACCTTGGCTTAACAATAAAACGATTAGATAGTGATGATGACGAAAAAAAAGAGGCTCAAGTGAACTCAATGGCAGCCTCCATACGCTGAAAATTTATCAAAGTTGAAGTTGCAGGTTTTGTTTCTCCCAATTCTTTGATTAATCTTCACCTCTAAACTCAACAGCCAAAATGAAAGTTAGGAAGAGTTGAATAGAAGCTGAACAAGGCGAGGGATCACTTAGGAGCTCCAATTGATGTCGTGATCACCTCTGGCAATGAAGGACGGCAGTGGGTTACACTCATTTCGTTGCTTAATTCGCTTTTTTTTTTTTTTTACTTTTTTTTTTTTTTTGGGTAAGAAAATCAGCAATTCAACTATAGCATGGAAAAAGGTGGGCTAAATAAGGGATTCTGGAGAGAGAACAGCTGAAATTTTTGGCTAGGGAAAGGTTAAGCTGTCTAGATTTCCTCCCTTCCTGCTCTCTATTTCTTTCCTTCCCTTCTCTCTGTTTGTTTCGGTATAAAAGACTCTCCCTGGCCCCTGCACTGTTCCCCCACAAAAATCTCCTCTTTTAATCCTCTAGAAATATCCATATTGATCCCACTATGTTAAAATTTTTTTTTAACCAAGTTCTGGAGAGTTCCTTGTGAGTCCTCGTTTCTTTTTCGCTCCTCAGTTCTAAATACACTCATTTTATAAAAACCATTTCAATAAAAAAAAAATATTGTAATTATAAAAACCATTTCAATAAAAAAAATTTTGATTCAATTCTACTATTAAAAAAAAAACCAAATTAATTAAATTAAATTTTTAAATTTGAACTTTACTTTCTCTTTTCTTAAAGATGGAAAAAAAATAAGTAAATTACTTTTGTTAACTAATTTTGAATTTTTATTATGCTTCCCTAGTTTTTGGTAGTTTTTTTTTATAAAAATTTAAAAAAAAAGTCAAAATTTATAATTAAGTCTTAAAATGATACTCTAAAAGTTTATTAATGATATATATATATATATATTCTCAAAGGATTAAAAATAGATTTCACTACTATTAACATAAAGGTTAATTATGTGAAAACTCATATCTTACCTTGCAAAGTTCAGATCGGATCTAATTCACCTTCAAAAATTAGTTTAAGAGAAAAGATTGCTTAATTTTTTATAAAAATCAAATTACTTATACATTTAAAGTTTTATTTGGTAATATTAATTGTTCTAGTAGTTATTAACTATTTTAGTAGTTATCAACAATTTTACTAATTATTAGCCGATTAATAATAACTGTTAGTGGTTAACTGTTTATATAATGATCTAAAGTAGAAGTATTGAATAAAAATAGTTATTGAATTAATTATTAAATATAAAAATAATGATATAATTTTATTAATTCTGATCAAAACACTCTCTCAGTTTTTAAAAGTTATAAGAGATACTTTTCATTAATTACTCTCTTGACCTCTAATCACTATTTAACTTTTCATTACCTATTCTCTCAACCTTTAAATACTACTGTAAACTAGTCATTTTGCCACACATCACGTGACTTATTTATTTTTTATCTTAATGTATAATTTAGTATTTATTTTTATAAAATTTTATATTTGAAAATTATACTATAAAATTTTATTCTTAGTTAATTATATTAAATACAATTAAAATTTTTATTAAAATTTTAAATAATTATATTCCTATTTAAATTAAATTTAATTTTCATTTTTAAAATGATTATCAATTATTTTTCTGTAAATATTCTTTCATAAATATAATATCTTTACGGTACATTTGTGCTTAAAAAAGACTATATATTATTAGAAATAGTTTGTCCATAATAATTATAATAATAAATATGCTAAAAATAAAATCTTAAATATCATGGTAATATTCAAATAATAATAATAATAATAATAATAATAATAATATTAAAATATCAAATAATTTCTTAATTTATGATTTACATTTTGTTCTTTTTTTTTCTAAGTCTTAACTTTGTTCTTCTAATTTTGAATTTTTTTATACTTCTCTGCAATTACAAATCTTCATGGTTTAATTTTCTTATAAAATATTTTTTATTTTTTAAAATAATATTTATTTTTTTTATATAAATCACTGAAAAGTTATATAGTTAATGGTATATCTCTTTATTTTAGTCCTTTGATTTTCAAATTATATATCTTTTATAAGAATATTTATTTTATGAAAATATACTCTATAATTATGTACACAATAAAAAAATTAAAAAAATATATTATTATAAACATAATGAATTTGAAAAATAAAACATAATAAATAATTAAAAAATAATTATGTAAATTTAAAAATATAAAAAAATTAAATTATTACTATAAATAGGTAAAAATGTGAGAGATTTTAATAAATCATATATCCAATATTCAAGAAAAATGAGAAACGAATTTATTTTTTAGTATTAATAAATAGATAAATTATTTAATAGTAATTGATATGAATATAATTTAATTTTGAATTTTAAATTTTGATAAATAATTTGTATTATATTTTAAATTAGTTTATGTATACTTATCAAAGGTTAAAAAAAGCAAAAACTAAAAATGTTATAACTTTAAAAGAAGAAAAATAGATAAAAAAAAAAGAAAATAAAGATTTAAATTTTAAAATTAAAGAGCATAAATTGAATTTTAAAGTTATTAATATTTATGGTAATTAAATATTATTTGACAAATCATTAAGTTACGTGGATTACAAAAAATGACACATGATAAGTTTTTAAGTGTATTAATGTAGAAACTCAATATTTTATTTATTTATTTATTTATGTTAATTAGTTAATAATATTTTAATATATTTACAAAAAAAAAGAATATTTTATTAGATGACCTATATATATATATATATATATATTATTTTTGAAATTAAATATATATCTATAATCTGAACAACCCAGTTCAATAATAACTCTTATCTCATTTTATACTTAATAGAATTCTTGAAATATATATACTCTAATCATCTCTTTCTGCTAAACTTTGCTCTCAAAGCCTGTTTATTACCTCCTTTTTCTACTAAATAATCTCAACCGGTATTTTCATCATTTTTCATTTCTTGTTATATGTATATATATAAATTTACGATTTATAATCTTATGTGCTCAAAGAATTCGTAAATTATTACTTCTCTATTCACCACTTTGAATTCTGTTTTCAATGTAAAATTTCCCTTTCTTTGTTCAATAATGGGTGAATTTGATTTTTATTTTCTTTTCTTGAATTGTTATAACTACTCTAGAAATTCATTTTTTTCTTTGACTATTGATATTTAATTGGATTGATCATGATTACTGTGGAATATATATATATTTTGTTGTTATATTAAAACTTTTTCAGTATATTCAATGGGTATGTCATATTAGTTTAGTAATCAAATTTTTGCTATATTATGGGTATGTAGGAGATTTGACTATTCAATCTGTCAGCTGAAATTGTTTCTCTTTCATTGAATATAACTATTGTCTTTGAGATTTCAAGTGAGTGGTAATTATAGTACATGGCACCATTTTAGTCCCTTTTAAAATTTTTTAGCATTAAATTTGTTATTAAATGAATTTTTAAATCAATATTTTAACAATTATTTTACATGTGACTTTCTAGAGTTTTATTTTATTATTGAATTTTATTTCGATTTTGATTAAATAATTGATTTTGTCAATTATTTCTGCATTAGAGCCATTAGAATTCCGGGAATAGGCCTTTAATGTCTTTACATTGATTAATATTTGACTATAAAATTTTCTGATGTGTTACACTGAATTTATTTGAGATTGATTTGATCTTATTAATTCTCTGAAATTATTGAAATAAACTGTTGGAATTGCACTATCAGTTATTATTTGCTATCTGAAAATTTTTTGTTGATTTTAATTGATTTGTACAAATTGATTTTCTATTTTGAATTAGTACTTGTGCCCAATATCTGTATCCGTTATCTGGCCCCATTCTGTGGACTATCACAGTATTAGGTTACAATATTGTTGAGTCATGCATCATTGCAATTTATGGTTTGCATTAGTATCATATGCATTGATATCTGTAAAGGAGGAGGAAGGTATTTAATATCTGGTAACACGCTTACCATTTGGCCTTTAGTGATGTGGGGTATCATCACCCTAATGTACTGTACAATAAAATTTTATTCAATGAATTTCTTATATATATATATTTTATGAAATTATTTTATTAATGATTTTGATAGCATGAGCATGATTTTATAGAATAGAAAATTTATTGTGAAATTAATCAAGCGTCTGCCTGTTCTTGTTCCGTTGTGTACTATAATTATCATTCACTGGGCATTAGCTCAAACCATATTTTCTCTGACTATTATCTATTTCATATCAGTAGAATTCTGCAGCTGATTCAAATATTCAGTCCATTTTCTGGATAAGGACAATTTTTTATTTGTTCTCATGGTATGCCCGAATTCATGTTTCCTTGGACTAATAATTAGTTTAGTTTATTGAACAGTTTAAGTTTTTATTTGAAGTCTGTAGAGACTCCGCAGTTTACTTATGGAATATTCATGATGTTTATTCAGTATTTTGTTTATTTAGATTTTATCTATTTTTTTGGGATTAGTAAGTGACAATATATTTATTTAAGATACTTTGATAAGGCTTGCATGATTTAAGAATACTTAAATTATGTGCCTGTCACGACACAAAATTTTGGCTCGTGACTAAGTTGGTATCAGAGCCCGGTTGAGGTCTAGTAAACTTGCAGAGCAAAGGATCCTTAACGTCTCTTCAGTTTATCATTACTTTAGATATCTGCATTCTTTGTACTTTTCCACCCATCTTAATTTGGCTCACATTTTCAGATTTAATGCTTATTTAATAAAATGAATAGGTGCCTGGGTCTGTTAAACGTAAGAGGAGAACTAGGGCCAAGGGTCTTAATGGTGCAAACCTTGATCCAACAGGGAGATTGCAGTATAGCTTCTAGTAATCTTATCTCAGCAGTGAGTGCTAGCCGATTATTGCGAAAGAGGTGTAAGGGGTATCTAGCTTATGTTAGAGATGTTCAGGCAGAAGGCGCAGGTTTGGAGAATGTTACAGTGGTTAAGGAGTTCTCTGATGTATTTCTAGAAGTTTTATCAGGTTTACCCCCGGAGCGAGAGGTAGAGTTTAGTATAGACTTAGTTCCTGAAACTGAGCCCATATCCATGCCACCTTATCGTATGGCACCTGCAGAACTTAAGAAGTTGAAGGAGCAGTTACAAGACCTACTAGATAAGGGGTTTATTTGCACTAATGTTTCTCCATGGGGTGCTCCTGTGTTATTTGTGCAGAAGAAGAATGGGTCTTTAAGAATGTGCATTGATTATAGGCAATTGAATAAGGTGACTGTGCGTAATAAGTATCCTCTTCCACACATAGATGGCCTGTTTGACCAACTTAAAGGTGCAAAGTATTTTTCCAAGATTGATCTTCAATCTGGGTATCATCAATTGAGGATCAAGAAAGAAGACATATTCAAGACTACGTTTAGGACTAGGAATGGATACTATGAATTTCTCGTAATGCCTTTTGGTCTTACCAATACCCCAACCACTTTTATGGATCTCATGAATAAAGTTTTCAAACCTTTCTTAGATAAGTTTGTTATAGTGTTCATTGATGACATTCTAGTGTACTCAAGGAGTAAGGAGGAGCATGAGTAGCATTTGAGAATTGTCCTTCAGACCTTACAAGAACACAAGCTATACGCCAAGTTCCCAAAATGTGAGTTTTGGTTAGATAGTGTGGCTTTCTTAGGCCATTCAGTGTCTAAGAATGGGGTGTGTATTGATAAGAAGAAAGTTGAGGCAGTGCTTCATTGGCCTAGTTAGACCAATAACTGTGTCAGAGATTTGTAGTTTCTTGGGTTTAGTAGGGTATTATAAATGGTTTGTTCAAGACTTCTCTCGTATTACAACACCTTTAACTAAGTTAGCACAGAAGAATGTGAAATTTCAGTAGTCTGAGGCTTGTGAAAAAAGTTTTCAGGAGCTTAAGACTCGTTTGACTACAGCTCCGGTGTTAGCTTTTCCGTCTAGATCAAGGGGTTATGTAGTGTATTATGATGCTTTTAGGATTGGTTTAGGATGTGTTTTGATGCAACATGGATAGGTTATTGTATATGCTTCTCGTCAGTTGAAAAGACATGAGTAGAACTATCCAACTCATGATTTGGAAATGACTGCAGTAATTTTACTTTGAAAATATGGAGGCACTATCTGTATGGTGAGACTTGTGAGATCTTCACTGACCGCAAAAGTCTCAAATACATCTTTGACTAACGTGATCTTAATCTTAGGCAAAGGAGATGGGTAGAATTGTTAAAGAATTATAATTGCACCATACAATATCAACCTGAAAAAGCTAATGTGGTGGTTGATGCTCTAAGCAGAAAGTCTTCTGGTAGTTTAGCCTATATATTTACTAAGAGGAGGCCTCTGATTGGTGAATTACATGAGTTGCTAGATTAGAGAGTAGAGTTTAAAATCATATCTAGATCATTCTTAGCACATTTTCGAGTTAGGCCTATCTTGATTAAGCGAATTAAGGCTGCTTAGAAGAGGGATTCTCAGTTGTATAAGATTATAGATATTATTCATCAAGGCCAAGCTCAAGGGTTCATGTTAGATGATGATGGAGTTCTTTGTTATGGCACTAGACTTTGTGCCCCCAGTGTTGATGAGTTGAGAAGAGAAATCATGGAGGAGGTACACCATTCTGCTTACACAGTACACCCAGGTTCAACTAAGATGTACCGTGATTTAAGGGAGCATTATTGGTGGGGTAGCATGAAGAGGGATATTGCAGACTCTGTTGCTAAATATTTGACTTGTCAACAGGTTAAGGCAGAACATCAAAGACCATTTGGGTTACTTCAATCGTTGCCTATTCCCGAGTGAAAGTGGGAGCACATTGCCATGGACCTTGTTGTGGGTTTATCTAGTACACGAGGTGGTTATAATGTAATCTGGGTGATAGTGGACAGATTGACAAAATCTGCTCATTTCCTTTTCTGTGAAGACTACATATGACTTTGCTAAACTTGCACAATTGTATATAGACAAGATTGTTAGTCTTCATGGTATTCCAGTTTCTATTGTCTTTGATCGTGGTACTCAGTTTACTTCTCGATTTTAGAAGAAATTCTTAGAAGCTTTGGGAACACAAGTAGACTTTAGTACTGCTTTTTACCCTCAGACAAATGAACAGTTAGAAAGGACCATACAGACGTTGGAGGACATACTTCGTGCATGTGTTATGGATTTTGGTGGCTGTTGGGATCAACATTTGCCTTTAGTGGAGTTTGCTTATAATAATAGTTATCAGGCAAGTATAAAGATGGCTCCATACGAGGCATTATATGGTCGAAGATGTAGATCACCGATTTATTGGGATAAAGTTGGAGAAAGAAGGCTTACTAGACCAGAGTTGATACAGTTAACTTCAGAGAAGGTTTGGCTAATTCGTGATAGACTTTTGACTGCTCAAAGTCGACAGAGTAGTGATTCTGACCCTAAGCGTAAAGATGTAGAGTTTATGGTTAGTGATCACATATTTCTGAGAGTTTCACATATGAAAGGAATCATGATGTTTGGAAAGAAAGGGAAGCTTAGTCCTCGTTTTGTTGGTCCATTTGAAATTTTAAAGAGAATTAGAGCAGTTGCTTACCGTTTAGCCCTTCCACCTGGATTTGCACATGTACATTCAGTTTTTCATATTTCTATGCTTAGAAAGTATGTACCAGATCCATCTCATATTTTCCAACCTCAGACCATATAATTTAGGGATGATATGTTATATGAGGAGCAACCAGTAAAGATTTTAGATCGACAAATTAGGAAACTCCGATCTAAGGAAGTGGTTTGATCAAAGTCTTGTGGCATAATCACTCAAGTAGTGAGGCCACATGGGAGGTAAAATCTGAAATGCGAGCCAAATATCTTCACTTATTTGATTCTTCATATTAGAATTTTGTCTGTTTAAATTTAGGGACCAAATTTCTTTTAAGGGGGGAAGTATGTGGAAACCTAATATTTTATTTATTTATTTATTTTAATTAGCTAACAATATTTTAATATATTTATAAAAAAAGAATATTTTATTGGATAGCCTACTTATTTATATATATATGTATATTATTTTTGAAATTAAATATATATCTGTAATCTGAATAACTCAGTTCAATAATAACTTTTATTCCAATTTATACCTAATAGAACTCTTGAAATATATATACCATAATCATCTCTTTCTGCAAAACTTTACTCTCAAAGCCTGTTTATCACTTTATTTTTCTACCAAATACTCTCAACAAGTATTTTCATCATCATTCATTTATTGTTATATATATATAAGTTTACGATTTATAATCTGATGTGCGCAGAGAATTCCTAAATTCTTACTTCTTTATTCACCACCTTAAATTCTATTTTCAAGGTAAAAATTCAATTTTTTTGTTTAATAATGGGTGAATTTGATTTTTATTTTCTTTCCTTAAATTGTTACAACTACTCCAGAAATTCATTTTTTTTCTTTGACCATTGATATTTAATTGGATTGATCATAATTACCATGAGACATATATATACCCAGAATATAGCAAAAATTGTTCAATGGGTCTGTCATATTAGTTTAGTGATCAAATTTTTGTTATATTCTTGGAGGTTTCAGGTGAGTGTTAATTATAGTACATGACACCATTTTAGTCCCTTTTAAAATTTCTTAGCATTAAATTTGTTATTAAATGAAATTTTAAATTAATATTTTAACAATTATTTTACATGTGACTTTCTATAGTTTTATTTTATTATTGAATTTTATTTCGATTTTAATTAAATAATTAATTTTGTCAATTATCTCTGCATTAGAGCCATTATGATTCCGGGAACAAATATATTGATTGATATCTGACTATAAAATTTATCGATGTGTTACACTGAATTTATTTGAGATTGATTTGATCTTATTGACTCTCTGAAATTATTGAAATAAACTATTGGAATTATACTATCAGTTATTATTTGTTATCTGAAATTTTTTTGTTGATTTTAATTGATTTGTACAAATTAATTTTCTATTTTGAATTGATACCTGTGCCTAGCATCTGTGTCCGTTATCTGACCCCACTATGTGGACTATCACGATATTAGGTTACATTGTTGAGTCATGTATCATTGCAATTTATGGTTTGTATTAGTATCATATGCATTGATATCTGTGAAGTAGGAGAAAGGTATCTAATATCTGGTAACACGCTTATCATCTAGCATTTGGTGATGTGGGGTATCATCACCCTGGTGTACTGTACAATAAAATTTTATTGAATGAATTTCTTTTATATATATGTTTTATGAAATTATTTTATTAATGATTTTGATAGCATGAGCATGATTTTATTGAATAGAAAATTTACTGTGAAATTAATCAAGTGTCTGCCTATTCTTATTCCGTTGTGTGCTATAATTATCATTCACTGAGCATTAACTCAAATCATGTTTTCTCTGTCTGTTATCTGTTTCAGATCAGTAGAATTCTACAACTGATCCAAATATTCAGTCCATTTTCTGGAGAAGGACAATCTTTGATTTGTTCTCATGGTATGCCTGAATTCATGTTTCCTCGGGCTAATAATTAGTTTAGTTTATTGAACAGTTTAAGTTTTATTTGAATTCTGTGGAGACTCCGTAGTTTACTTATGGGATATTCATGATGTTTATTCAGTATTTTATTTATTTAGATTTTATCTATTTTTTTGGAATTAGTTAGTGACAATATATTTATTTAAGATATTTTAATAAGACTTGCATGATTTAAGAATACTTAAATTATGCGTTGGTCATGACACAAAATTTTGGATCGTGACTATTAATAAGCTAAATACTTAATTTCTTAAGATATATATATATATACCGTCCAAATCTTTGCAAATAGTATATTTTCCATGCTACTAACCGATGTGAATGATTAACATATAGGGGTGGACACGGTGCGATTTCGATCTGAAATCGAATCGGAGCTGCTTCGATCATAATTGGATCAAAAACCAATCAAAATCGGAACCAAACTTTAAACTGGACTGAAACCGTCTTTCTGTAGTTTGATTCAGGTTCATATTTTTAGGTACCGTGAACCGGCTGTTTCAAGCCGGATTAAACTGGTGATTCTAAATCGGATCAAATCGATGATTTAAATATAAAAAAATTCAATAAATATCTCATCCAACTCCTAATTCATTTATATAAATCATTAATTTTCTATACAATTATTTTCTACGCTATCTTTAATTCTTTATACTCTTTTAATTTCTCTCAAATTTCTACATAATTATTTTCTACTTTCCTTTTAATTTCTAATATTCTCTCAATTTCCCTACTTTACTATTTTATATGCTTACTGAAATTTTCAATACCATCTCAATTACTCTGTTATTATTTTATATCCTAAAAAAAATTTCCAATACCCTCTATTTTAATTTTTTTTTCTCTTTTACACTTTTTAATTATCAATTATATCACATAATTTTTAGAAAAAGGGTAAGTACTAGAACTGAAAATTTTAATTCCTCTTAATCCTAAAGGGATACATAGACAAAATTAAGTTCATGCACATTTTTCTAATTTCTTTAAAAAAATTAATTTCATCTCTAGTTTTTAATCAAGTTCAAGTCCTTGCTTATTAAATTTTTCTTAAAAATAAATTATTTTCATTATCTTTTTTCTTATTTTATTTTAATTGAAAGATTTCCAAAAAAAGTTAAAATATTTTTACGAATATAATTTAAATTCTAAATAAATAAAATTTTCTTCTAATCTTTTCATCTAAGTTACCCTTAAATTACCCTTAAATCACTCCTAAACTGCTCCTAAATTATCCTCAAAACCATCTTGAACAGTCTTTTTTCAAACTACCCTTTCAAACTATTTTAAACTAAGACTCGAACTGAAATCTGACGGTTCAGGAACTGTCTTCCAAATTATCCCATGGCAATTAAATTCAGGTTCATGATTCATTAAACCTAAGCTGATGGTTCAGAAACCGTAACCCACCATTCTTGAACCTTAGCCACTCCTAGTAACACACCTTCCTTATCCGGACAATCCACATCCACTGTCTCCTCTCTTCCTTTCTCTCTATGGCAGAAACAGCTTCTTTCCTAGTTTCCTCCAACTCATCTCCTACTCTAACACAAAATATCACAACCATTAGAACAATAGCTGAATCACCTGGGCTCACCTCCATCCCCTCCACGTACGCCTTCACTCCTGCTCCCCGTGACCAAGTAGTTTCAGAGACACAAGTCTCACTTCCTGTCATTGATTACTCTCTTCTCACTTCAGGTACTCCTCATCAAAGGTCCAAAATCGTTCATGACCTTGGCAAGGCCTGCCAGGACTGGGGCTTCTTCTTGGTAAAAACTTCTCACAATTTTACCAACACATACATGTGTCTTTTCAGATTAATCTTCCATATTAATTATGTTGAAACTTTGATGAATTAATATCATCAGATGATCAACCATGGAGTCCCAGAAAGCCTGGTTAGATCGATGATTGATGGTTGTGGAGGATTCTTTGATCTCCCTGAAGAGGAGAAGGAAGAGTACAGAGGGAATCATGTGTCGGACCCAATAAGGTGTGGAACCAGCTTTAATGCTTCAGTGGAGAAGGTTTTCTTTTGGAAGGATTTTCTCAAGATTCTTTCACATCCTGTGTTTCACTCTCCCAGTAAACCTGCAGGCTTCAGGTAATTAGAAGCCTTTAACTCAGGGCCATATATAGTCTGCTGTAATAGGGAAGAAGATAAGAATGAATCTTGGTTGTGAGAAAATGCATATTTAGACAAGTAGAGTAACATTCCTGGTCAAATTGATTGCTGTTTCAGGAATTGAATTACATATTGCATATTAAATTTTGTAAAATTTAACCAAATTCTTTTGTCATTATTTAACTCGGGCGGGACTTCAACTTGAGACTTCACAGTAAAAATATTAATTTTAATAAGTCAGGTGATTCTGTTAATATAGTTGAAGTTTAATGACTATAGCTAAAATTAAGGTCATTAAATGAATTAACATTTGTTAGGAAATATTAGCATATCAGGAATAATAACTGTTGATAATAACAGGACTGGTTTGTGAATGTTACATTATACCAAACAAACAGGAATACTATTGTCTTTTTCTTATTGGATTTATGCTCTTTATGGATTCTATTCTAGATAGCTTCTTTCTGTTTTCTTCTGGTTAAAATATTCTAGTTAAGATGGGAATTGAGAAGTTAAATTACAATACCAGTAAGTGAAAGGCCTAAATTATTTTTTTTTTATTTGACTTTATTAATGCAGTGAGACTTCATTAGAGTACTCCAAAAGAGCTAGAGAAGTAACAAGAGAGCTGCTAAAAGGAATATCAGAGAGCCTGGGATTGGATCCCAATTATATAGAGAAGGCATTGAACTTGGAACAAGGTCTACAAGTGATTGCAGCAAACTTCTATCCACCTTGTCCACAGCCAGAACTTGCAATGGGCATGCCTCCTCATTCAGATCATGGACTCTTAACCTTTCTAATACATAATGGAATTAGTGGCCTTCAAGTGCAACATAAAGGGAAGTGGGTCAACATAAATGGCATCCCTAACTCCATTCTAGTTAACATTGGAGATCATCTTGAGGTGCATTTCCCATCATGCTTTCTTATAACACTCTTTTCTTTTATGAGCTAACTTATTTTTATTACTTCAATTTTTATTTGAATTTGGGAAGTGTCAAATACACACAACCTTCTTCGTAGAGGAAACTGCTTCTGTGGTTTCAACTCGTGACTTCTTGATCATAAGAGCGATTTTACTATTACTAACACTCACCCTTTCCCAACATCTGTAATGTGGAAGAAAGTCTCATTCACTGTGATTTATTTTCTTAATGTGCTGTTAGAGTCTGAACTCTGAACCTCATACACTAAGAAACAGGAAGTGATCACTACTAGCCCAATTAGTGATGTCTTTTATTTATCCTCCTATCCTAGAACATCAAATGTTGAAATTCTTTTTATCAGGATCTCTGTTTATATTCAAACAATTTCATTTTTCTTGATAGATTTTGAGTAATGGGAAGTACAGAAGTGTTCTACACAGAGCAATGGTGAACAACAAAGCTACAAGAATATCCATAGCCATAGCACATGGACCATCACTGGATACAGTAGTTAGCCCAGCACCAGAGTTACTAGAAATTGAAAAGAAGGCAGCAGCATATATTGGCATAAAATACAAGGAATACTTGGAAATTCACCAAAGCAACAAGCTTGATGGGAAATGCAACTTGGATAGACTTCGAATTTAAGCTGTTTCATTAAAATATACTGTAAATAACTTGCATAGATACGTATGTATGTGAGTGTAATTATATGTGTGTGTGTGTAATTCAAGGGGTGAGTATTTCAATTATAATATTGTGACTCTTGCATTTAAGACATTTAGTGTATTTAGAAAACTTTTTTAAAAGATAATTGATAGTTGTCTTTTGTATTATCCCTAAATAGAACTGTTCAAATACAATTGTGCCATTTTTGCACTATAAAATAGTGCTAAGTACAATGTAATAACCTAAATATTTTTAATTTTAAGTTTCAATACTATAGAATCATAATCTTTTAAGTTGTTTTTTTAATTTTTTTTAGTTCTTCTTAAGTTATTAAATTAAAATTTTTAGATTATTTATTATTTATTAAAATATTTCAATAATAAAATAAATGATATGATGTAATAAGTTTGTAATTACATATTTATTTTAATAATACATAAATTTATAATTATATATGTCACACCCGTCTCTAACCTATAGAGACGGATGTAACCGGGAAAACTAGTAGAGTTTCCCTTAAATCTATAGTTAAAAGAAATTCAGAAACCTGTGAAAATACATCTGATGTGTAAAATATGACATTTTTGCCCATCAACATATTTAGATACATTAATATTCATACACCCTCTCTGTGAGGATTAAAATAAAATATTTACAATTCAGAGCTTTTAGCTATTTTTACAGATGTACAGTATACTAAAACAAAATAAATATGCAAAAGAAATATATTGACCCAATCTCCACTAGACTTTGTAGTTGGTGAAGCGGAAGAGAGGACAATACTGAAGAGAGGCTGCTAGTGGTCGAGTCAACAAAAAGAATATGAAATATTGAAAATTAAGAGGGTGAGTATAACTACTCAGTGAGCAGATAAATAAATAACAAAGAGGAACATATAGGGTTTTGATACTTAATAGTACCAATTTTGCTATGTTAGAACATACCAGCTGAATAAATATCATTTAACCTAAATCATATAGCTAAACTGAAATAAAATTCATGCTGTAATAATATCGTTTGAAATAAATATATTAAAATCATAAAGCCTGCAATATCCTCTTACACTCGCAATATGCTTCTTGTAGATAATGCTGACATTTCAAGCGCAATAATAAACTTTGACAGCCTGAGAGTAATGCTGGCATCTTGGGCTCTATAATGACACCACAATAACTCAAGAGCAATAAAAATACTGATCATACACATATGCAAAGCTACCCCTAAAGGACGACCACTTGATATACACCCCAAAAGCTATGTATATATCAAGCGCTGTCCCAAAGGCAATATAAATATAAGCTGAGCTGAAAGTAATTCACCCGTCATCAAAGTGTTATCTATTCAGTGCATATGTTGAGTGTATTCGGCCATTTATTCAGCTATAATTATAAATCTCATTTTATTCAATAATAAAATATAAAATTACCATTCTCTGTTCCCACTTTCATATAAAAAAATAATATAAATAATTTGTATTTAATAAAATATCAGTGTTATATATTTATCCACTCACCTGTACTGAAGACATATTGAAGCTTAGACCGCTGGAGCACCTTTAGTATCTACTACAGTAGCTGGATCCTCTTCTAAAGTTAAAGAAAATAAAAATGAATCAAGATAGGAATTTAAATCCTAGGATGGAAATATGAAATATGAAATATGAAATGCATAATCTCATTCTAAAAAAAATTCTAAGAGAATCCACCTAAACTGCTGGAGCACCCTTAGTATCTACTACAGTAGCTGGATCCTCTTCTAAAGTTAAAGAAAATAAAAATGAATCAAGACAAGAATTTAAATCCTAAGATGGAAATACGAAATATGAAATGCATAATCTTATTCTAAAAAAAATTCTAAGAGAATCCACCTATATTTTAGTATAATTCAAATGTTCCCAAATTTTCCAATGACTCTAACAAGCACTCTATAAGCTACAACAAATCACAAGATAATTAAAATGTCCATTTGAAACTTGTACAAAGATACCTATACTTTTCTCCACTATTTTTTTTCATTTCCTACACATTGATCCATTCATAATATTTCCATTCACTTCCCTTATAATTCCTACCAATTCTATTCTTTAAAATAAAACTTAGCAACATAATAATGATAACTCCAATTCCTTAGCTCATTCTTAAAATAACATACTTAAATTGGAATTAAAATTAATGTTAAGCATGCTTAACAAATCCTAGGACATATGAAATTTCTTTACTCAATTCTTCAATAAAACGAACTTTACTATAGTTATTCAATAATATTAAGCAACTATGGACGCTCATGATGTAGCCTAACAATCTAAAATAGAGAAAACTCAACTTGAAAATCCTAGTATGGAGAAATTGACGTTTGGCTACCTATTGTCCATATCATTCTTTAGTTTCATTGTTACCCTAGATGAATATCGACAACTTATTAAATCATGGAAGGAGGAAGCTATTAGTGTTACCTTGATTAAGAAACAACAAGAAAGAATTAAAGATATCAAAATCAATGAGTTCAATTTCTTGATTTTGGAACTAAATTTCTTGATTTAATCTAAAAAATTAATAAGTTCAATTTTTTTTTTATTTTCTGTATTTTTGGATTAAATTAAGTTTAAATTGTAACTTCTGGGCTAAATTAGATAAAAGTTGAAAATATGATAAATTAAACTTTCTAATAAGTACAACGGGTATAATTGAGGTTTAAGCTATAATTTTAGCAAGCACTTAATATAAATCGGCCACAATCAACTATTAGTTATCATTATCACTTAATATTAATCACTATCAGTTGCATCAATAATTAAATCAAATAGGCTCTTAAATCATGAGATTTTTTTTATTCAAATTGACTGAGTTAAAAGGATGTTTGGTTTAACTTATAAGTTGGTCTTAAGTTAATTTGTTTGTTTAACATATTTTTAGAGCTTTTAAGTTGTGCTTATAAAAAAAGGAAAAAAAATTAAGATAAGGAATAGGAGCTTTTCATCTTGACGCTTATAAGCTAGATGATTATAAGGTAATTTGACTCAATATTTTATTATATTATTTTTATTTAATTTTATAATTTCACCATATATTCTCTTATTGTATTTATTCTCATATTCATTTTAAAAAAAAAATTTCCTAAAATAATTTAAATAAATTATTTACATTAATTTTAATAAATTTAAAATCACTTTTTATTGATTTTAATAAAATATTTTTCCATAAAAATTTATTTATTTAATTTAAAATTAAATTATATTATAATATGATTTAAATATATTTTAATAATATTATGATAAAATATTGAGTTAATGTAATTTATCATTTGAGAAAATAATTTAGTAGACTTTTTATTTATTTTAATGATAAATATATTTATAAGTTATTTTTTACTAAACGTTACTGTTATTTATCAGTAACTTATAAGTAATTTAATTAAATACATAATTATTTAAAATTTTAAATATTTATGAACTTAAATTAACTTATAAATTATTAATATTTATAAATTAATTTTTATGAATTAAGCTAAATACTCTTTAAATTTTACATTCTTTTTTTTTATTTAGATAAGTAGTATATTTTATTTTGCCTTTATTCAATTTTTTTATTTTTGACACAACCAATTAAAATTTTAAAATATATAAAAATTTTACCCAAATTTTAAATTGAATCTAGAGAAGCTGACATGCTACGAGCCAGATAAGCTTGACCATAGTTAAAAGCACACTAACCCCGATCAACAATGAAACCAAAATTAAAATTATTGCTTCTCATTTGCAATCGCCAAATTAAACTAGGGAACACTTCACTGATAGAAGATAAGAAGTGTCAAAGAACCAGTTCTCAATATCGACAATGGCAAGGAGATTATGCATGTCTTCAACTTCTGCACTTTCTTGCTGCTGCTGTGATATTGGAATTGGAAAACCCATTTTTGAATGCGCCTTTTCTCTATTGCTCTTTTTCCCTCTTGTTCTTTTTTCGCCTTTTGTGTACACATTTTGATTCTCTTGAAAACACTAGAGTTTTGAAAAAAGATTGTTCTTTATTAAGTGTTGTACCTTATTTCCAATTAAATATTGTTCCAATTTTAGATTGGTTTCTCTGTTTTGCTGTTTATTTTCTCAGAAAATTTAAGGAATGGAAAGGAATGAAATTTTTTTTTGATATATTGTGTATTTTTTTCTCGCATGTTTAAATGATGTGCTTAAATACTACATTAATCAAATACGGTTGCTAACGAGACAAATTTCACCCATATCATCATATATTTCTCTGCGTGATTGAAAATCTTGTCTTTTCTTAATAACCAAACACTGGATTTCACTTTCTTTCTTTCTTTTTTAATCTTGCATTTTCTTACTAACCAAACGCTGAATTTTCACTTTTTTTTTTAAGCAACAGATTATGCAATTTTTTTTGCCCAGTAAAACAGTATGTTGATTGAAATAGTGCAAATATTTAGGTGGGAATGAAATCAGATTGTCACAATAATCTCAATTATTGGTATAGTATTCATATAATCTCAAAAAAAAAAGGGCTTAATTAATTTTGTTATCTACTTCTGGGTAAGAGGCTCGAACAATATATGATTTGCTGCATGTTGGTAAAGAAAAACAAATTCGAAAATTTAACTTGCTAATGTAGGATTAGATGTGACTAATAATATGAGCCCTTGGCACAGTATAATCCTGCTTGGGTAAGAGGAAAAGATGAACAAATCCTGAAGAAACTCCTGCTCGTGCTGAATTGTACATTGTTGGGCTTGGCAATTGTGGTGATCCATGAAAAGAAGAAAAATTATACGGCCCACGGCCACTTTGGTTGACGTCCACGTTACACTGCCACAAAACAGTCACTGAGCTCATTGCAATACGTGTCCCTCCAGCTGAAGGGTCTTCTGCAGCTATTTGCACCTGCCAAAGCTAGTATTAAAAACTGCAAGTTCCATATATCCTTGCAAGGTATCGCCTTTTGAGTCGTGTATTACGTTGTTTCTTGTTTTGGATAAAATTGCTTTCTGCTTTCTTCTTTGGGTGAGGAGTTGGGTCGAGTGGTATGTCCACGCCTTTCACTTCAAAGTATTTATCTTTCTACAAGATGAGGAGTTGGGTCGAGTGGTTTGCATGGCTTTTCATATGCTGCTACTCTCTTTAGCTACCACATAATTTGCTAGGACTGTCTTCTCTCAAAAATGGCCTTTTGGGTTGTTCTTATTCTTCTGGGGTTCTTTGATTTTGAGGTGGTGGCAGCCTAGGAAATCTTGTTCTGTTCAACATTCAATTTCCATTCTCGAGGAGGTAACTTTATGATTCTTTTTCTTGTGTAACTGCATGCCATTAATGTTTAGTTTCCTAACTGTTGAATGTGAGTCCTTTTTTTTTCTACTCCCTTGCTGATTATTAATCTCAGCCACCAATACTAGTGATGTTCTGAGTCGAGTAAATTTGGATCAATCAAATGTTAATCATATGGCTGAAAGTGCGGATAAATGAATTTTCCTTCATACATTTGAATTCTGAAGAGGGATGTATTTATTTATGTTCTTATGTGATGATCTGTTAGAAGGTGATTTTCCAAGGGTCAAATCTCCAAAGATTCCTAATAATTTGTATTATTTGAGATTTGAAATTTATTGTATTATCTGGTATTCAAGAATTTGTAAAATCGCCTTGGGTTTTCCAAGGAAGACCATATTCATCTCCGCATTTTAAGACGATTATACTACCACTGTGGGAAAATTCTTATTTGAACAAATCAATGGTAAATGAATAAAAAAGGAAAAATCAATATGGTGCTAAAAAGCAATAATCCATTGTGAATTCTGTCTTCTTCCCTGTGTATTAGACTGAAATAATCCATTTCTCTTTCTAGTGCAAATGAAGTTTACTGATTGGACATGTAAACCCCCAAAACCTGGAAATTACTCATAGACTAACTGCGGCAGAAGCCCTGCAGATCCTGCTTCCAGAAGTGTATGTAATATGAATCATTGTAAGTTTAGCAAGCCTTACTTTTATATCCTGCAAGCATTTTGATGTCTTCATGTTCCTTAATTTATGTTTAAATAGGTACAAATAAGCCTGTTATAGAGAACTTTTTCAATATCATTGTCAGGATCCATTCTGTGAATTGTGCTTCTTGAGAGTGAGCAGATACTGTGCTTGCAAAGATGGAGACCGAAATTAGTAATAACCAAGTATCAGGTGAAGAAGAGAAGATGAGCAAATCCCTAAAGAAATTCCTGCTCATAGTGAACGGTGCAATGTTAGCGATAGGCAATTGTGGAGGTCCCCTTATCCAGCGTCTCTACTTCTTGAAAGGTGGTAAGGGTGTCTGGATATCAAGCTTTCTTCAGACAGCTGGTTGGCCATTTATCATATTTCCTCTCTTTGTTTCATACTTGTATCGTCGAAGGAAGAAGGGTTCCAGGGCCAAGCTTTTCTATATAAGCCCTCATCTCTTTTTAGCTTGTGCTGTCATAGGTGTTCTTACTGGCTTGGATGATTTTCTTGCTGCCTATGGTGTTTCTCTTCTACCCGTCACTACTTCTGCTCTTATAATAGCTACCCAACTGGGCTTTACTGCTGGATTTGCTTATATTTTGGTAAAGCAAAAGTTCACACCTTTTACCATTAATGCAATTTTCTTATTGTCGATTGGAGCTGTTGTCCTAGTCCTCCATGCTAGTTCTGATCGCCCTGCTCATGAAACCGACAAACAGTACTTTATGGGTTTTTTTATGACACTTGGAGCTTCAGCGCTTTATGGGTTTGTGCTACCCTTGATCGAGTTGACATATAAGAAAGCAAAGCAGACCATCACTTACACTCTAGTTATGGAGATGCAGATGGTTTTGTCTTTCTTCGCTACTGCATTCTGCACCATTGGGATGCTTCTGCACAAGGATTTTGCGGTTTCCTCTCTCTCTCTCTCTCTCTCTCTCTCTCTCTCTCTCTCACACACACACACACACACACACAAGCTTACATATATATTCAAGAACATGTCCTCAATGGTAATTTCCTTTGATAAACAGTACTTATTTCGATAAACAGTACTTATCCTCTAATTAAATTTCAATGCTACATCATAGAAAGGGATATGAACTCTTAAGCGGCTAAAATTGAGGGAGTGTTACCACTTCCTATTTATCTGAACTTGGGACTTCTAATACATATCAAATGGTTGCTTACCTTAGCATTATGATAATGTTGAATGACAATTAAGAATGAAATCTAAAATGGATATTATAACTGGCATGGCTTGATGCAGACAATTCCAGGAGAGGCAAGAGACTTCGAGCTTGGGAGAGCAAAATATTATGTGGTGATGGTGTTTACTGCAGTATTTTGGCAATTCTTCTTCATGGGAGCAGTTGGTGTCGTTTTCTGTCATTCCTCGTTGCTCTCTGGTATTATAATTGCTACTCTGCTGCCTGTGACAGAGACATTAGCTGTGTTGTTCTACCATGAAAAATTCCGAGTGGAGAAGGGGATTTCTCTTGTTTTGTCTCTCTGGGGCTTCATTTCTTACTTCCATGGTGAACTCCAGCAAAACAAGAAACTTAGAATCAGGCTTCAAAATTAGGAGAAGTTCGATCATATGTTGGATATATGTAATAAGTGCTTGTATATGTTTGTTACCAAGTTTCAGATTGAGAGACAATTGTTATCATGTGACCATGCCTGATTTAAAAGTTCTGTCCAACTGAAGTTTTTAACTGCATGATAAGCTCACTTGAAATAAGAGAGTTGCTTCTTTACCGTGTTTTGCTATTTTTTGTATGCTCAATATTGCTTTCGTTTTTGTTGTTGTTGGGATTAACTACATGTAGCGTTTTAAATGTTTCCAGGGTTTTGTTCTTGCCAAACAAACTGTAACAAGTTGATATCTGTAACAAAATATTGGTATACAAGAACATTAAGAGCTGAAGAATTCCCATCCGCTATTGAATTGTATGATTTTTCAACATCAGCAAACAGAAGTCAGTACAGAAATTTCTAAACATACATAAAATCAGATCACTACAGTTTACGACTGGGAGCTAAGGTATCCAGGAAAATTCATTGCTCCAAAAAGAATAGCAAACATGCCTCCACTTAAGCTAAGTTCAACTGTAGAAGTTACAAAGATTTACATGTATCTCCAGGAAAGTACAACGCAGGCCTCTAGGACACTGGTCCAAGATAATCGCCCTCCAAACTAACCAATGCCTGAAACTCCCTTTCTGAATCAAGCCACTTTGTTCCAATAACAATGAATCTTACCACCGCATCTTTATCAATCTTTGACATCTTGTCATTCAGAAAGACTGGATTCTCTCCAGGAACATAATGGTAATCTAGCATTTTCATATAAGAGAGATACATATGCTCAGTTGGCTCACATCTCAAGAAAACACCATGCTTGAGCACCTTGTGAACAACCCCTTCATGCTATAGTTTTAAAGCATTGCTTGCTCTTCTTCAAAATCCATTCATGTCCAATCTCATAAATCAGAAAGATAATGAAGGAAACACACCTCTCCTCCTGCTTGCTGCTCTTGGGCTTAACTGTTAAACTCTAATAAAGCATCCCCTTTGTGACAAGAATGCTACTAATGACGATAACTTGACTGCTCTGGACATTGTTTTGGCCACAGCTGACATTGTGAAAGCTAGTTTAATGAAGGTATTACAACTTAAACCATTACACACATATGAGAACGGAATACAAAAACCTGGTTTAGCACAAGTTTTATTCATTATAAAACCTTCATGTAACCCAACAGAGATGATAAAGACCATATAAGATAAAAACAACTATTCTTCTTCAACATAAATATTAATATTCAATGTTTTAGCAACTTTTGATATTGACACTTCAGCAATCTCATATGGGAAAAGATGACTAAAGGAATCTCAATAAATACATGAAATTAGCCAACAAAGCATAATGAAAAAACTAAGTGCATCACTTCAATAACTGACTGATGGTAGATGGACTATCTACCACTTGAATTAACTAGGTATATACAATCATGTGCGTTCAGTAGAAATTTATACTTTGGACCAAAAAAAAAAAAGAAATGAAAGCAATCTCATATGGGAAAAGATGACTAAAGGAATCTCAATAAATACATGAAATTAGCCAACAAAGCATAATGAAAAAACTAAGTGCATCACTTCAATAACTGACTGATGGTAGATGGGCTATCTACCACTTGAATTAACTAGGTATATACAATCATGTGCGTTCAGTAGAAATTTATACTTTGGACCAAAAAAAAAAAGAAATGAAAGCAGAAGAGATAAATTCACAAAAATAGAGAAATATCACCGTATAACCCTAATCCTATGTTGAATTTTTTAACAAGTTAGAGACAATAATAAAAATAAATCACAGTGCCAAAGAAAGACAATACACTCCAGTATTTTCCACAAGAAATCATGCCAAAACTTCTCGCACAGAACTTTTAGGCTCAGTTATAGTAGATTCCTACATCAATCTTGACTAGCCACACTACCTTAGAAGAATTGTGTTTCATTGCCATGCATGCTACATCTCTACATCATTGCAGTTTTTCAATGATTCAAGTGAACACACAATTATGTTCCACATATTAAGTGTTGTGGAATGTAGACACACCCACCTGTTCACTAATTTACTAGAACCATCATCAATTATGCTCAAGCAATTCACTAATTTACTAGACCAATCATCAATTTTCAGTTTTGAAGTTTTATAGCTTTTCCATATGATATCAACACCAGCAGCATGCATGTTCAAAAGCAATCTAAAAACACAACTAACTAATCCAATTGCTACCAGAAACCATCACACTTATGAGCAAAACAAACTCACTAATCCATCCCAGGAAGCTTATAATACCATATGAAATTCCAATTCAAAAAATTTAAAAAGACACATAAGAAATTTTACCACACAGCTTAATGAACTGTCTGATAACAAAAAAACACAACTTTACATAGCTAAAAAGCACAGATTAACTAGAGGCCTGCTTTTCCCTCTCTCATTTTTGGTAGAATGACTTTGGTTGAACCCAAATAAGCATAACCACAAACCATGTCTTCATTAAATTCTAGAAAAAATAAAATAAAATAAAATAAATTATCGCCCAACAAACTTACATCAAAACCACCATAATACAACGACACAGAACACATAAAAAAGCTAATATTGGTATTAAAAAAATCCCTAACATTCGGCATTATAGCATAAAAAGCCCCAAAAAAAGACAAAAAAGAGAAAGCACAAATTACAAAATGCAAACAGAAAAAGTTATTAAGTGCTTCGGGGCAGAACCTGCTTTCGTCAGAGACGTTGCGAAATGCGGGTTCACTGGTTCTTCGAAGGTTGACCTCAGTAGCTTGCTGCGACAGTAGGAGAAAAGACTCTGAGTAGAGCGATGGAATTGGGATTTTCGTAGTATATAAGACGTGTAGTCGTTTTCCCTGTACATGATAATTTCTCTGTATGTGACAGCTCCCGAACAAAACTTAATTATCGAACCAACCGAGCTGGATCAAATTCGACTTCCTATAAGTTATAACTATTTATAAATCACATGCAGTGCACGTGTACATTTATTTATACGCATAATAATTGAAAATTATTTTAATTATTTAATTAAAATATTAAAAACTTTTTACAATAATTAATATATAATTTAATTGGTGCAATATATTTTAAAACATTCCATTATTTTATTGTTAGAAAAATACTATATTTAAAATAAAATTTTTAAAAATATAATAATTTTAATTTTTTATAATTATTTATTGTGTGAGTATTAATTTAACTATTTATATATGTTAATATATTTAATATTAAATAATTAATATTATTATTATAGAGATATAAAAAGTTTTTGAACTCGATTCAATATATTTCGAACTCGATATTGTGTGGGACATAAAAAGGGAGACTTTTTTCTTAACTCGCTTTCAATAATAATATATTATTATTTTTTATTAAAAAATAAATTATTTTTAAGTATTTATATATTTAAATTTTTATTTATTTTATAAAAATAATGTATATATAAAAAATTAATTTATGTATAAAAAATATTTTTATTAATAATTTTTTTAAAAAATATATTTTTTAAAATGTTTCCTAAAAATTTTATTGTAACATCCTCAATTTTTAAATAATTATTTTATATGTAAATATAAATATTTTAATCGAAAACCTGGTATTATATGCTTTGCTTAGGTACTTTCGTTTCGTAGCAATTCAACTGTCGCCCAGATCTGCAATTTCGGGTCAAACAGATAAGCTGTAGGAATCACTTCAGAACCGGGTCAAAGTTATCGGCTATCCCACCATTTTCAAATGCCCTAGACACGTTCCAAGCGTTAGAATTGGCATAGGTAAATCCAAACTCTGAGTTTCTTCAATTTTATAGTGCTGGATTTAAAATAAAATTTCATAAAATATTCGTGGGTAACTATAAAATTATAATTCCTTATGCGTTAGCTCTATACTCTATCATATTGCTAAGGACCGCGAGATAAAATTTTAGAATTTTTAGAGCTAGCTAGAATGACTTTTGTAAAATATCTGTTTTAAACCTTATAATTGAATTGTTAGATTATGTGAGATTTGCCTAAGTTGGATGGCCCAGAAGAGGCCATGTGTTGTTGTTGAGATAATATGTGGCTTTAGAAGTGTGATTTGAACTACTTTGCAGGTTGGGTAGGTTTTAGGTATAGGGAAGGCTCTGCCGGATTTCTGGCATAAATTAGGATATCCTTATTTCTTTAAAATTTAGATTTGGGTTAGCATTAATAAATTTATAACATAATTATCTAGGTGATCAAGGTCATCTACCCTTCTCCCTTCAGCCACCGCAGCGGTTTCTGATCAATCAGTGAGTAAATATTTATTTTATTTATAATTTCAATATTATTATACTTCTGGCATGCTCATGCATCACTTATATATATATGTAGTTAAATATTAGGCATGCCCCGTATTGTATTTGTACTTGATGAATACTATTTTAATTGCTGTGTTTTGATAATCTGGACTTATGTGTGTTTTGACGTACGTGTGGTGTGGTGTGATGGATATGGGTAGGACGAGCAAATCAGCTTGAGCTAGTCTCGCTTACGGCTCGGTCCTTTTTGAGAAAGTAGGGGTGAGTACGGCTTTGAGTTGATCTCGCTGACCCCCGCATATGGATTATTAAGTAAAAGTCCGACTCGAGTTGATCTAGCTGGCAGGCCTTAGATTAAGAGAATTGAGTAGGGGGATCAGCTCCTCATATATGTATGCGTGAGTATGGATTTGACCCAGGTGCGTGAGTGCTCCAGATTATCTTTGATGTGACTTAATATGATTTGTATGACTTGTGTGAAGATGATGCATGTAACACCCCTCACCCGACAATAGTGTAGCCGAGCAAGGCAGGCTATATTCGGTGCCGGAGCATCCTAACTTATCTTACTTTATTTCTTTAAAAAGTTCGTTCTCATTATATTTAATATCAATTATTTTTCAACGGAGAAACTAACGGAGTTTTCCCTATTTTATTAACGTTTGACGTGTTTCACTATTTACCTGTTTGAAAATTTCAATAATATTTTAAAATAAAAATCTCATCCATACTAATCATAATCATTTGATCAGTTCAAATATTCTCATATTTTCATTAATTTACATAATTTACAAAATAATTATATAATCTCATAATTTACATGATGTATAAATTGATTACATATGAAATAGTTAAACTAATGTGTGAAGGAACAGAAGCGTGAAAAACACAAGTTTATACCATTGAATTCAAAAATTTTCACCAAGGGTCACATGGATCATGCAAGATTTATTTTTATCTATTTGATTTCAATGATAAACAACATATTAAAACTCTTTTAATATGTTTTTGGATTTGTATTTGCCATTTAAGATTTTAAAATTAATCAGATTAATTTTAGAACCCTAGATTAAATCAAGAATGATTACACTAACCTCTTGATGCACTGCAGCGTGTCTGCGCCTTTGAGATTTGTCTTCAGGACACCAAATGTTATCCCTCTAGCTTGTCCACACCAAGAACATCTATGGCAGCCCTTGAACAGCTTCTAAAGCTTTTTCTATTAATTAGAAATCCAAGTTCTGCCTTTTAAGAGATTAGAAATGTAAACAGGATAATAGATACAATTTCTAGTGTTCTTAATTCAAGAGATTGATGGCTAATCTCTTTGAATTGATGAGAGATGAAGAAGAATAGATGAAGAGCCTCAAAATGGCGTGACAAAGGAGAGGAGTGGCTGCTGGTTGTTTTTCTTTTTCATAACAACACTTATATAGCTAGGTTAACACATTAAACCCTTGCCACATGTCACCCTTTGATTAGCTCTAGGTTTAAGTGACCCAATCACATTGTGCCAAGTGTCAAACCTATATTTAATCTTGATTTTAATCATCTTACATGATTAAAAAAATATTTGGCAAGCTTATGTGTAATCCCATGTGTCACCATCTCATGGTGCCACGTGTCACACTGTGAAATGACCAAAATGCCCCTGTGTCTTAATTTTGAGTTCTTAACCCAAAATAATTATTTTTTCTTCTTCTAATTTATATCAAATATAAATTAATTAATTAATCTCTATTAATTAATTTCTCATTAATTAAATTCATATTTAAACACTTTAAATATAAATTTAACTTATACTATACATCCAATAATCTAGATTTGGTTTCAAGTCATGCTAGGGACTTTGCAATTTAATTGCAAACCAAACCTATTTAATTAATCAATTAAACTCTTTAATTAATTAATTAAATCATATTTAAATAGGTGATAACTTGTGTATGTGTGTGACTTACTAGGCTCATCACTAATTGGCAATGAGACATGATATCAACTCTTAATATCATCAGAACTCTTTCTTACCATAAATGATTTCTCTAAATCATTTTATGAACATCATAGACCATGGTTAACACCTAGCATAGCATGCCATGGCCACCCAATTAGTAATAAGGTATACCTTAAATGAACTTATAATCATATGTTACCATGCACTATCCCAACTCAAGCTGGAGTCATGGTTTATGTCAAACTCCATTTGCTATGAATATTATATTCTCTTTTAATTCTAGTTCTTGATTAAAAAGATTTTCTCATCAGAAACTCTTTTCTGAATAAATCTATCTGTCCTGGCCAGGAACTTGAAACATCAAGAATAATAAAATGAACATAGGATTTTATCTCTATTTACTTAGAGGAACATATTCCATCTTGATCAACACCTACCTCCATATATAACTAGTAGGAGCCAACAGATGCCTATATACCCATACACAGTATAAGTATGAAAACAGTATCAAACTCAAACTACCTATATACAAGATAACTGTGCTATCTCAGGTCTAAAGATTATATGCACTGATATGATTTATGACAAAACATTGACAAGAGTAAACTCCATGTGCTTGTCATAAGTGTCACTAGTTCGGTCTACTTATCATTTATAAGTGCCTATCATGTTTGTTATATGGCATGAGACTCACCATTCCATCTTATTTATATCTCATATAAATAACTTGGGAAAAAATATGAATATAATCTTTCTGGATAAGTCATGTCCTTATTATGAAGTATCCTCGATTGTGAACCTATTTATGATACTTTGTGTTAGAAATATTGTCACTCATATTCTTAATAACTTAAGAATAATATTTCTAACAAAATATCAATGGACCTTTTCTATTACACATAAATATATTATGTAAACGGAAAAGTGGAAATGCCTTTTATTAATAAAAATATGTACAAGACATATACTAAATGATATGCTCTAGGGCATATTACTAACAATGTGAGCCCTATCTACACGCAATGCTGAGGAGGTGACAAACTTATACACTTCTGACACTTCTATAGATCAAAACTCCAAAATCTCTGTTTAATATTCGCTGGGCTTTACCTTCAGTACCTGCGCGAGGAAACAAATCCATCACGCTAAGCATTGTTGCTTAGTGGTGCAATAATATAACAAGAAAATAATATACAATAAAAAAAATGGATCAAAATTTGGATACTCTGAAATTTAATCTAATTTCATATAATACTTCTAGTATTAACTATCCTTTGTTCTAATTTATTCCTCTCCAGAAGCGCTCAATTCTTTCATAATAATTAAATTTTAATATCGTTCCAATTCATTTCAAATCTTTCTGCTAAATAACTAATCTAATTTATTTTAAATATTCTTACTCATTTATTTAGTTGCTAATGTTTTCAGTTGCTAATATTCTTAACTTATTTCAATAAATTTTACTGCTCAAGTAACCTATGACAGGCTGACTAAACTGAATAACGGGTCGTTGGCACTGGACACCGTAGTGCCTCGGGCCGTCATACCATGGGACGTGAAACGTCAACCACGTATGCAATCAGAATGACTAAAAAGTCATGATAACACATAATAGGGCATAAAAGCCATGAGTGCGGGTATAAAGCCATGAATACGGGCATAAAGCAATGAATACAGGCATAAAGCCTTTCGCAGTACTGCTAAAATAATACCTTATTGGCATGCCAATCTATCCAATCTGACGCACGTGTCTAGGCAATACATGGGCACATAAGTACCATTAAATATTAATATGTCTTCTTATTTCATTATTTCATTATAAGTGCCAATTATAATTTATAACGTTTTAATTTTGTTCTTAGCAGAAGTACAAATTTCTAAATCACAATTCTGTATAGTTTATGCATTCATCATAATTCATACATTCCTTACATCATTCATTTTGGATCTCAGTTCACAACAATGGTGTTCATGTACCATTGTACTCAAAACATTCTTTTTGTTTTTCATATGCCATTAATTATGCAAAGTATAAATTTTTAGCTGCAAAAAGAGGCATAAGCCCTAACTATCTATTTTTTTTCATGATTTAGGTGTATTATCATTCATATTTCAAGTAGTCCATGAATGTTTTATGGATTTCAAATTTAGCTAAGTTTCCTTAAATCCTTGTGTCACTCAATTCCAAAAATTTAAATCAACTATGTATATTATCTATATATTAACCATTACAATAGCTTTCTAATTTATTATACCCTTTCTTATATTATTAACTACAATAGTTCTTATAGTTTGTCCTTCTACTTCACATATTTTAGTGGTTACTATCCATTTGACCATCTCCATTCAAAAGTTGACTTTTTGATTTATAATAAATTTATGGAGCCTAAGTTCACCAAGATACCACATTTTGCATTTTATTTTTGTTGGCATTGATTTCCAATACCAATTCAAAGCTTATTTTATGTTATTCAAAATTTTCAGATTTCATACCTTAAGTTTTCTGTTCCATTGGTCATTATTACAGTTGAAATTTGGCAAAATTTTCTTCATCAAAGTTATTCCTTTATGTGTCTTCTTTAATTTCCTTTTAGAATCACTCCAATTGGAGTTTTGTAGCTCAAGTTATGGCCTAAATACGATAACTGGCCGGATAAGGCAGTACCCAGAATTTTTGAGCAGAATCCATTCTGGCAGTTTTTATGTCCTGAGTTTAGTGGTCAATTTCATTAAGTTCTGGTCAAAATTTGGAGTTGTATCGTCCTAAATTGTCTAAGCTTTCTATTGATATAAATTTCAAGTTAATTGGACATTTCTACAGTGAGTTATGACCAAATGAATGAACATTGTTCATTTGGTCATTTTGCCAAGCAAAATGTGTATTACCCGGATTTGGTCAATTTTTAGGGCATCCTAAGTTTGGTTTCTAGATAGGGTTCCTTCATCAAAGTTGTGCCATTATGTATCTAATTTCATGTCCAATTAGCCTTGCACCAATTGAACCTACACAACTCAAGTTATAGCTGTCCAAACATGCTGGACTCACATCTAAACCTGCAGAGCACTCAAGGCAGCACACCCAACCTCAAATCCAAAGCTACAATTCACTTCAATTCCTCATTATACTCAGCCAAATGGTCACTAATTGACCATTAGAACTTCCTTTAACCAATACATGAGCAAATCTCAAATTTGTGCCTCAAACCCTAACTCCAATTTTCAAAATCAACTCTCATGTAAATTCATACCAACCAAGGTTATCAATCATATATATATATATATATATATATATATATATCCTTATCTAAGCTTGTATTCAAGTTTTAATTCAACAAAACACATCAATTCCTCCTCTTATGGTTGTTGCCCAAATTTTACCTCTCACTTTTATACATGATTTCTTTCAATCTCTTAATCATTTGCTCATATTTAAACTAACTTTCAAGGAATAAACAAGATTTAAAAGTTAATATGCACTAACCTCCATTGAAGAAATTCTCAAGCTTGCCAACTCCACTTTCTCCTCTCCCTTTTGCTTCAAATCTCTTAGGCAAGGTCTAGAATTAAGTTTTTGTTTTGGGAATTAGGGTTTTTATGGACATTTATCAAGGTAATTAAGCTTGAAAAATAAAGAAAATGGAGGAGAGAAAAACAAATTCCAGCCATGGAAGGAAAGAAATGAAGAAGCAGATTTTTGGGTGGTGTTTTATCCTCTTTTATGTGTTTTAAATATATTTGTTGAATGGTGATTGGTGGGTAGACTTTAAATGACATCATCATGATGTTATGATTCCAATTTTCTTCATTTTTCTTTTCTTTTCTTTTCTACTCATTTTCAATTAAATTTTTAACAATATTTATTCATATTTTATGTTATAATAATTATTTACTTGACTGGAAAAGTCGGTCAAAAATCATCTCCGAAGACGAAATGACCAAAATGTCCTCCGTTTGGCTTATTGAGCCAAAATCGTCTATACCAATCGAAAAAATTTTCTAAGCCTTTTCTTGGAATTTTAATGCCATAGAAACCTCAATGACTCTTCTCTGGAGTCTTAAAAATTATTTCATGAATTTTCTCCCGAGTTTAGGGCTTCTAGTTTCGAAAACCGCAACTTCCCACTAGGTTACCCATTGCTAGGGCACCGGCTCATTTAACTTGGTTGTATTTTATTTCTAAAATTTTTTCAAAATTTGTCTTACCATTATTTGAGTTATTTATGACTCCTCACTCTAGTCTAAATATTTTTCCAGACGTTCTAGCTGTCCGGACCGACATCGATCACTAGAATAGTAGAATGTAAGGAATTGCTATAGTGAGGATGTTACAATGCATTTCATTTCTAAGGGTGCATTAGAATTAGATACTTATAGAAATTGTATGTAAAATAAATATTTACTCTCCGAGTCGAACGTTCACTCCTGTTCACCCTATTTTTTCAGGATACAAGAGGAGTTCTTTTTCAGAATAACCTGCCTTCTTCCTCACAGGTTTATTACCAGTTATTTATTTGTGATATATTTTTTTTTTAATTTGAAATCTAGAACTTCGCACATGTAAGCAGTATTGTGGATCTTGTTAGAGACAGTGTTAAATTGAGTTTTTTATTTTTCACTGAATGACAAAAAATTTTATGATAGATAAATAATTTGTAAATTGTGGTAATACGGTTGTGCTGGGCTCTCCTCGCTTTAGTAGCTGATAATCATTGGGTTGGGTTGACCCAAAATCAAATGAAATATTTTTATTTTATTTTATTTTATTTATATGTTGGGTCTTAGTTTTGAGCCTTGGTTATGGATTTGGGAATAGTAAGGTTTACTATGGGCTTCGAGGGCTTTATGCAGGCTTAGGTCCTAGTGCCAGTCCAGCCCATGGGATCGGGTCGTGACAAAGTTGGTATCAGAGCTTAGGCTCCAGATTCATGGGAAGTGCATGTCTAGGGATTTAAAAGGGGTCTTGTTAGGAGGTCACATGCGGAGTATAAGATCCTATTTCGTCTTCTTCTATAACTCCTTGTTTCTAGCTTCTGTTTTATACCTTGGGTAATATAAGAGTGCTTCAGTTAGTGTCTTGATTTTCGTGGAGTACATAGAGATGTGAAGTAGAGTTAGGAGATGTATTGAGGTTTACCATGGGAATACGTACTCTAAGAGATGTTGTGTTTTTGTTAGGATGGAGCTAATGATGTGCCTATCTAGTGCAAGGTATTAGTATTTAAAGGTGAGTTATGATAGTATAGCTGCCCTAGATGGGAGTGAGGGTACCACTGCTAACAGTCATTAGTGGATAGCCTAGTCAGAGTAAGTGTATAGTATTAGTGAGTTCAAAAGAGATAAGAGGATTGAGAAATCTAGTAAATGGGACATACCATAGTAACTATACAATGTTCTCGATATTTATGCTGTAAGCTATAGATTATAGTGCCGAAATGGGATTATTGGGTAAAGCTGCATGCTTCCCAGTGGTGCCCATGATGAGGGTATTTGTAGAGAGCCTCTGTTTTGGTATAGTTACTCTAGAACAAAATTTTATTTCTACAAAAGACTTTGGGACTTCTAGTTAGCAGTTTAAGAACTTAGAGATAGAATATCAAAGGTCACAGTTGGGTGATAACTAGAGTCAGTGACTCAGTTATCCTAACTTGAGTGCAGAGTTATAGCATAAGTGGCATGAAACTAGAGGCTTTTAGCACGATTGCAATGTAGTGATGACACCTACTTAGTGGGATCATCTGGTTTTCGGTATGAGATCGTTGGCAGTGTTGGCATTAAGGTGGATGTATTGCCTAAAGTTTGATGAAGGTAACACCTTCTTTGTGTGATAGTGGAGTGTAAGTACAGCTGATGAGAATCAAGCTACATCCACGCCAAAGGATTTCATCCAAGGTCCAATTACTAGAGCTAGAGCTAAATCACTTCAGAATTTAATTTGTGAAATCATAAGGAGCAATGATTATAAGCTAGAATGGCATGAAGAAAATTATAAAGGATTAAATTTGGTGAAAATTAAGCTTAAAAGTGACCAGGTGTCATGTGGAGCATTAGGTTACATGGAATAACCTGTGGACATGCATGCACCAGATCCAACCCATGTACATGCATCTGCTGGCACCTTTTTCAAGGAATATTCCTTGCTGTTATAACCACCTCTCTTTTGGACTTAAATGCCCTTATTTGCTGCTGTATTAAATTTACTTTTTGTAAGGAGTTTTTAGTCTTTTGATAGATTAATTTTTGTTTGGACTTAAAGCTCCTTACAGTTGTTACTAAAGTAGGGATATTTTTGTCTTTAGCTTTGAAGCCAAGAGGCTATAAATACAAGTGTAATGAGAGAGTGGAGGACAAACTTTGAATATTAATGAAAGATTGTTTCTTCTCCTTTAGTGAGTAAATTGGCTGTTGCCTTTGTTCTTGTAAAGCTCATTAACTTGCTGAGATTTCTATCTTGCAAGGTTCAATGTGCATAATATTCTTGGTTTATTCATTCTCCATATGAATTAGGTCAAGAATCCCATTTCTGATATTTTCTTTGAATTACACAACAATCCGATTGTGCTGGTTCAAAGAATCAAATTCATACATCTTGATTTGGTGCTTCCCATATTGTTCATTTAATTCTTGAATGTGGGTTTTCAAGTTACCAATTACTTGAAGGTTCACATCAGTTTTGGTATCAGAGCAAAGGGACGTCCAAACAAGGTAGATTCTCTATTTGCTTCTTATTCTTTGTGTTTCTTACCTTCTTCATATTTGATGTTTGGCTCTTGGGGTTTAGTTGGACCTGTTTGTTTAAAAATTTGTTTTGTTGGGTTTGTCTTAGGGTTTTGGGTTAATCAAGCCAAAGCTATTATTCTAGCTATCCATCTTGCATCCTTCATTTTGATATCAAGCATGAGAAATTATTTGGGTCATTGAGTTCGACTTACCAATTTGGCCTGAAACTGTACCAGCATTATTTAGGTGTGTTTAAGACGTTGGGTGTAAATTCTGGGGGTTGTTTGATATCGTTTGCCAGCTGAACCAAAATTTTGCGGCAGACCCGATCAAATTATGTTCACATAGCAAATAGACCCAGAAATTCCTAAAAATTTACAGGCTGTTTATACCCCACTTCGGTAGTTCCCAAATTAAATTTCAGCTTAAAATTCAACCATTTGTGTGGGAAACCAAAATTTTGCGGCAGAATCGATCAAAATAAGTTCACATAGAAAATATACCTAGAAATTTTTGAAAATTTACCGGGTGTTTATACCCCATATCAGTAGTTCCCAAATTAAATTTCAGCTTAAAATTCATCCGTTTGTGTGGGGAACCAAAATTTTGCGGCAGACACGATCAAATTAAGTTCACATAGCAAATCAGCCCGAAAATTCCTAAAAATTTATAGGTTGTTTTTGCCACATTTGAGCTATTCTCAAATTAAATCTCAGCTCAAAATTTAACTGTTTGTGTGGGGAACAAAATTTTGCGACAGACACAATTAAATTTGGTTTACATAGTAAACCTGCCAAGAAAAGCCTGAAATTCTAGCAGCAATTAGTCAGTATTGGGTTGCATTTGCCTACTCAATTTCAGATCAAAATACACTCGTTGGCTTGGTGATCCTAAATTTATGCAATTCTTGGTGTATTGTGTGAACTGCTGGTAATTGTGATAAGTTGGTGACAAACTTGGATATTTAAGCTTGATATCTCTTCTTTAGGTTGTCTCTTTTCCAGCTTACTACTCTTTTATTTTGGTGTCTTCTTTCTTGATTCCTTATTGCATTACATTTCTATACTTGAGCTTTTCTTTTCTTGACTTCTTGAGTCACATTATTATTTTTTTTTATTACTCGTTTTGATCCGTCACGTTCAAGAATTTTATTGTGTGTTAAATTTTTGTGAGTACAGTCTTAGTTTGAGTTACTTGAGTTTGATAAGAACTTGTGGACATAGCCAAGAGAGGTAAAAGGCACAGAGTGGTGAGTTCATAAGAGGGGAAAAGCCTTGTTGAGTTAAACATGAGTGGAGTGTCCCCTGTTGAGTGTAAACACGTAAGGGAGTGAGTGAGGTGTTTTCTTTACACTAACCATTTTCTTGCAGGTCTGAAAACATGTCTAGAAGGGGTGATGGTAGTGAGGGGGAAGGTGAAAATCCATTCTACATGCAGGCTGTCAGACAACAATTTGAAAGAATGAATGTTGTGTGCAATGGAATCATAGATAGGTTGGAAAGATTGGAGCAAAGAGATAGGCAAAATGAGAGAAGGCCAAATAGGAGGGATCTTGTACCTCCAGTAGTTGAATCTGATGAAGATGAGGTTGATAACTATGATTTTGAGGTTGAAAGACCTAGGAGGGGTAGATATGAGAGAAGAGCTGAAGATAGGAGGAATGGGGATAGGAGGATAAGAAGAGAGGAAAGAGAGAGGAATAGGGTAGATGACAATATCAAAAGTATTAAAATGAGCATCCCTTTTTTCCAAGGGAAAAATGATCCGGATGTGTATCTAGAATGGGAAAGGAAGGTAGAAGCTGTCTTTGATTGTCATCACTATTCAGAGGAGAAGAAAGTAAAGTTAGCAGCAGTAGAATTTACTGATTATGCTTTGGTATGGTGGGATCAAGTGTTGATTAGTAGAAGGAGAAATTATGAGCAATCAATTGCAACCTGGAGTGAGATGAAAACTATAATGAGAAGGAGATTTGTTCCTAGTCATTACTATAGAGAGCTACATTAGAGGTTACAAAGATTGACTCAAGGTTCTAAAAGTGTTAAAGATTATCATAAAGAAATGGAAATTGCTATGATTAGAGCAAATGTAAAGGAGGATAGAGAAGCCACCATGGCCAGATTCTTGAATGGGCTAAACAAGGAGATTGCTCATATTGTTGAGTTACATCACTATGTTGAGTTGGAGGATATGGTCCACATGGCTATGAAGGTAGAAAGGCAACTTAAAAGCAAGTCAAAATTTGGAGAAAATGCAGGTACTTCTTCATCTTGGAAGTCTAACTGGAAGAAGGAGGATAGGGAAAAGGTTGTTAGCAAATATAAGAAAAATGAGGAAAAGGAAAAGAAGGTAGAGAAGAAATTTGTAAAAAGTAAAGGAAAGGAGGTTACAACTACTACCCGAAATAGAGATGTGAAGTGTTTTAGGTGTTTGGGGAGTGGACACATAGCTTCTCAATGCCCTAACAAGAGAGTCATGGTCATGAGAGAAAATGGTGAGATAGAAACGGAGGAGGAAATTGTGAGTGATTCCACATCTTCAGGGAAGGAGGATGCAGAGGTAGAATATGCTGCTGAAGGAAGTGCTCTAGTGATTATGAGAGCATTAAATACTCAAGTAAAGGAGGATGTTGGTGATGAATTGCAAAGAGAAACAATTTTCCATACAATGTGTCTTATCCAAGACAAAGCTTGTAGTGTCATCATTGATGGGGGAAGTTGTGCCAATGTTGCTAGTACTATTTTGGTGCAGAGATTAGGGTTGAGGACTTTCAAACACCCTAGACCCTATAAATTGCAGTGGTTGAATGAATGCGGTGAGGTGAAAGTAACAAAACGAGTGCTGATTTCCTTTGCAATAGGAAAGTATCAAGATGAGGTTATGTGTGACGTGGTTCCAATGCAAGCTGGCCATTTATTACTTGGCCGACCATGGCAATTTGATAGAAAGGTGATCCACGATGGGTATAAAAATAGGTATTCTTTTGAAATGAATGGAAGGAAAATCATTTTGGCACCTATGACACCAAAACAGATTTATGAAGACCAAACAAGGCTTAAGCAAGCAATGGGTGAGGTAAAATCAAGAGTGGCCGAAAAGAGAGCAGAGAAGAAAAGAAGGAGTGAAAAGAAGGATAGGGAAAAGGTTGTTAGCAAATATAAGAAAAATGAGGAAAAGGAAAAGAAGGTAGAGAAGAAATTTGTAAAAAGTAAAGGAAAGGAGGTTACAACTACTACCCGAAATAGAGATGTGAAGTGTTTTAGGTGTTTGGGGAGTGGACACATAGCTTCTCAATGCCCTAACAAGAGATTCATGGTCATGAGAGAAAATGGTGAGATAGAAACGGAGGAGGAAATTGTGAGTGATTCCACATCTTCAGGGGAGGAGGATGCAGAGGTAGAATATGCTGCTGAAGGAAGTGCTCTAGTGATTATGAGAGCATTAAATACTCAAGTAAAGGAGGATGTTGGTGATGAATTGCAAAGAGAAACAATTTTCCATACAATGTGTCTTATCCAAGACAAAGCTTGTAGTGTCATCATTGATGGGGGAAGTTGTGCCAATGTTGCTAGTACTATTCTGGTGCAGAGATTAGGGTTGAGGACTTTCAAACACCCTAGACCCTATAAATTGCAGTGGTTGAATGAATGCGGTGAGGTGAAAGTAACAAAACGAGTGCTGATTTCCTTTGCAATAGGAAAGTATCAAGATGAGGTTATGTGTGACGTGGTTCCAATGCAAGCTGGACATTTATTACTTGGCCGACCATGGCAATTTGATAGAAAGGTGATCCACGATGGGTATAAAAATAGGTATTCTTTTGAAATGAATGGAAGGAAAATCATTTTGGCACCTATGACACCAAAACAGATTTATGAAGACCAAACAAGGCTTAAGCAAGCAATGGGTGAGGTAAAATCAAGAGTGGCCGAAAAGAGAGCAGAGAAGAAAAGAAGGAGTGAAAAGAAATTGACTGAAAATGTTGTGAGTGAGCAAGACAAGGGTGGTTGTGAGGAAAGAAACGAGAGTAAAGAAAACATTCCAAGAGTGCTTGAAAAAGGTGAAACTTCAGCGCAAACACTACAAGAAAATATCGAAACAGAAACCGAATTTAGAAACGGATCATGTCGGTTTGTAATTTAAAACGGCTTTTGAAACGGAAATTGAGTAGAACATGTTAAATATATCAGAGACCGATTAGTAACGGTTTTGAAACCGAAATTTGAAACGGAACCTAATCGGTTTCTAAATTTTGCACAACAAATTTAGCATCGATTTAAAAAGCAATTACAAACTGATTTCTAAAGTCAATTTAAAAACCGATTCTCATCGGTTTCTAATTTATTTGTTAAATTTAGAAACCGATTGCTTTCAGTTTCAAAATGAAGTTGTTTTCTATTTATTTAGAAACCGATTTATATCGGTTTCAAAATTAATATAATTTATATTTTATTTATTAAATTTAAAATTAAAAAATAGAAACCGATACCTGTCGGTTTCTAATTGCTATTACACTTAGAAACCGATAGCTTTCGGTTTCAAAATTTATTTATTGTATATTTTATTTTAAAAATTTTAAAGTCAATTTAGAAACCGATTCTAGTCGGTTTCAAATTTTTTTTGTTTAATTTTGAAACCGATTGCTTTCGGTTTCAAAATGATGTTGTTTTCTATTTATATTTTGAAACCGATTTATATCGGTTTCAAAATGATTATAATTTCTATTTTATTTATTAATTTTTAAAGTATAAAATAGAAACCGATACGTGTCGGTTTCTAATTTCTATTTACACTTAGAAACCGATATTTTCGGTTTCAAAATTTATTTATTTTATATTCTATTTCATAAATTTAAAGTCAATTTAGAAACCGATTCTTGTCAGTTTCTAATTTCTTTTTTAATTTAGAAACCGATTTCTTTCAGTTTCAAAATAAAATTATTTTCTTTTTATATTTAAAAACCAATTTATTTCGATTTCAAAAATTAATGTATTTATAATTATATTTAGAAATCAATTTTTTTTTATTTCAAAATTATTCTACTTCAAATTAAAAACTAATTTTGATCGATTTGTAATTACAATTTTTTTAAATAAAATAAAAATACCCCCTCTTTTTAATTTCACAGCCACTTTTGCTCTCTTCCTCTTAAATCCAAAATCTACTATCTAATTTGGTTCAATCCTGCATGGTTTTAAATTGAATTGAACCAAAGAACTTACTAAACCCATCAAAGAAGCCCCTCCCCTGATCTTAACCGTCCAAGCTATCCAAACCATATCTTGACCCTCTAATCTCTAGTATAAATTGTTCGTTTTTTATTTTAGCAAACCCTAATACTTTCTCCTGCAGTGTTGTGCCGCCTCATATCTCCCATGTGCTCTCCCCTTTCCTAACCAGAGAAAAAAACGTGAGTTCGTGTTCTCCAACACCAGTTTAATCTTCTCTGGGTCACGCTTGGGGAACCCGACTGCCATGAAGACAAAGTTGAGGTGGTCGAGATTAAGGTTGGAGATGGTGCGACGGAGGAGGAAGCCTCGGGACTTGAGGTCCTCGTCAGAGATGGAGTATTTGTTAGTAATGGTGGTGGCGGTGGGGGCATAGCTGTGAAGCCGAAGGGGGGTTTTGAGGCGAAGAGAGGGAAGAGGATGAGAAATTGTTCCATTATAGAAGCATTTTCTTGTTCCTACTTTGCTATGTCCCAAGGAGGGTGTTGAGGGCAGTTGAGACTATGGCTGTGTTATTTTCTCCCAGAGGTGATAATGGTAATACCCAGAAATATTCTGTATCTAAGAAGGAGGTTGTTGGTGTTATTACTCAATCTTCAAAGCCAGTTCAAGAGAAGGGAAGTCAAGTATCTGGTGCAAATGAGAACAATAATGCTCCTGCCGCAAAGTAAGTTCAACTAACCAACAGTTAGGAGTTGGTTTCTTTGTCTCAATGCTTTGCTTTGTAACTCTGTTTGTTCCCTTCATCAATCTTTAATCAGAATGAGAATTGTGGGAAAGGGTAGAAAACAAAATTATATGTCCCAAGAAAAATGAAATCGTGAGCAAATCAAACCATTTACATTGTGTTTCTCTGGTTTGTGGGAAGATAAATGGAATGACTAATCTCGTGTTTAGGCACAAGTATTCTACTCATTGTGATGAGAGTGTTATTAAAGGTGGTTTGGGACCTATAAACTAGAAATTGGAAAAACATCCTCTTCCTCTTCTTATCATGTTCTCATTTCATTTAATTTGGTCATAAGTTTCTGCTTTCTCTTTATTGTATTTGGTTTAATTAATCTCTAGTCGGTCTCTTCGCTCTGGTCCTTATGATTGTTTTCTGCTGCACATTTAACTTTCTGTTTAGTTGTCACTTCTTTTTGTGATTCTTGCCATGGTAGCATCTAAATTTTTATGTTTTTCACTTCTTTAATCTCCAGACTATGTCAAGTGATTTGCTTTGAAGAATCTACAGAATTCCTATATAGTCACTTGAAAATTAATAATACATGCTTTTCTAGATTTATGAAGGTTTTCGTGTGCAATTTATGACTTACTTCTTCTAGTTTGTTATTTTTCTTCTCTTTAGTACCTTTCATCCTTAGCTGTTTTCCTTCCTTAGACCAGTCAATTCCATTTCAATATTATAGTAAATTTGGTGAGTTCTGATCCAAAAGTTTCTGCAACAGGGCACAAGTGGTAGGATGGCCACCTATTCGTTCTTTCCGTAAGAACACTATGGCCTCTAATTTTTACTATCATTTGTACTCTCTTTCTGCTCTATATATTTTTTTTCCTTCTTTCAATTTCCTGATTACTGTGATAGGCCCCTAATAAATTTCTTGATTGCATCTTTGTCACAGGTTCTTGAAAGCAATTGACAAGTTTAATGATCTGGTAGTATCTGTTTATGTTACAGCTGGTCATAGCCTTTTTTTTTTTTTTGGTGATTTCCCTAATACAATAAATCACTCACTGATGTATGAAACAACAATATTGGATTAAGGACACCAATCTAGTAAGTCTAATCCTGGGAATCATTTAATTCTTTGTTAGCTTATGTTAATGGATAGTTCTTTTTTATTCTAATTGATTTAAAATTTGGCATGGAAACTAAATTAATTAAATTTTTTAATTAATATTTTGATTTGAAAGAATTTATAACTTATAAATTAACTAAAAGTTAATTTGTAATTCTTTTTATATGATGACCCAATAACTAATTTAAATCAATTTATAATTTAAATTCTTTCAAAAATTAATAAAATTTAAAACAAATTGAATTCAAATCTAATTTCTTGAACTGCTATTGTCAATTATTTTATGAATAGAGGGAGAAATTATATAGCTATAAAATGTTCAGATTTGATGCTTGATCATTTAGTTATCGTCGTGTTTTGATTCTTTGATTTCTCATATTAAATGTTTTTTTGTTTAGAATAGCATCATATGGTAAATGTGAATTGATTCATAGCTTATTGAATCAAAATGATTTATTGTTGTGATCTAAGCTATAATGGAACATAGGATTCATTTCTTAAATTGCTATATCTAACCTATAATTGTCTTTGAGAAAAGCCATTTGCTTTTTTGCAGTTAGTTTCTTTATATTTTTTGATATATATATATATTGATTTTCGTCCTTGAATTGGGGGCATTGTTCATTTTGGGATGCCAAAGCTGCAATTGGACGAGTTGATAGTGTTTGTTTGATTTACATTGGTTCATTAGTTGAATATACATGTATAATCTGAGTTGTTAGTTGAATATGTATGTAAAATCTAAGTTGTGGAAACTAACTGGTTTATGGTCATTATTGGAAATGTCTTCAACACTAGCACCGTAATATTCAGATGTATGCTTATCTGTGAGCTTAGTTTCCAATCAACACATTAATGCTTGAAGTCCTTTATATTGAACTAATATTTGCTACTACTGACACTTGTAAATTTTCAGATTTAAGTCCTTTATATTGAACTAATGGAAAGGGAATTGTTCTGCTTTCTATTTGCTTAAGAGTAATGTTGCATTCACTTTTACTCATTGAGGTGCTTTTCCTTGATGCAGATTATGGCTTTCTCCTTGATTTGACTAGGGGGCATAATTAATGTTTGAAGGGATATTGTTATGGGACCAGAATATTCATGAACAAATATGGAGTGGAATGGTCTAGATCTTCTTGCTAGCATGGGTATTTACCAAGAAAATATGGCTAGACATGATTTGGTTTACTTTTGTGATATTTTAGTTTATATTTATTGTGATATCATTATTGCCCAATACTGAGTTTGTGGGTTGGAGTCTATATTGAATTTCTTATTGTTTCAATTACAATGCAAGAGTATACTTTTCTTTGCATGTATTAAATTTATGAACTTTATAATTTAACAAGGATATCCTTTTCTCCAATGTTTTATTTATTTTATCTATGATAGAATCTTTAATTTTCTTGTATTATTGAGATTTGATAATATATTATATGCTTAAATATAAGAAATAATGCATTAAATAAATAAAAATAAAAATTTTTACAGTAATTTAAAATGGATTAGAAACTAAATTTTCATTTCTAATTTGAAATAGAAAAGCATTTGGTTTCAAAATAAAATGATTTTATTTTATTTTATTATACTTACAAACAGATTGGCAATAGAAATTTTGTTTTTATTTAAAAATCGAATATATTCGGTTTTAAAAAGTGTTTTCATGTTTGTTCCGATTAGAAACTGATTGAAAACGGAAATCCGTTTCAGATTACTAGAAACTGATATATTTTAGTTTTTAACTCGAAACAGATTTAGAAACCGAAGTTATTCGGTTTCTAATTTTAAACCGAAAATATCTGTTTCAAATTGGTTTTAGATTTAGAAACGGATGTCATATTCCGTTTTTAATTTATTTAGAAACCTATAGATTGTAAACCGACTATTTCGGTTTCAAATCGGTTTCTAATTAAAATTAAAAACCGATTTTCAATGTTTTGAAACCGAATTTTCGGTTTCTAATTTTCTTTTTTCTTGTAGTGAAAAGGAGAGCTGTGCAGAAAGAGGGGAGAGAAAATTAAGCTTGTATGCTAAAGGAAGAGATGTGAGGAATGCCATGTTTGCCAACAAGCAAATGTTATTAATTGTGTTTAAGGACTCTTGTTTATCCACATTTGACCTTGACCCCAATTTGCCTAGTGTTGTTGTCTCCCTTTTGCAGGAATATGAGGATGTGCTACCTGAGGAGATGCCAGCTGGACTACCACCAATTCGAGGGATTGAGCACCAGATTGATTTTGTACCTGGAGCAGTTATTCCCAACCGTCCAGCCTATAGAACTAATCCTAAAGAAATCAAAGAATTACAAAGGCAAGTTGAGGAATTGCTAGCTAAGGGTTACGTGAGAGAAAGTATGAGCCCTTGTGCTGTACCCGTCCTTTTGGTACCAAAGAAAGATGGCACATGGCGCACGTGTGTGGATTGTAGGGCGGTCAACAAAATCACTGTAAAGTATCGCCACCCTATACCTAGATTGGATGATATGTTGGATGAACTTTGTGGTGCTTGTGTGTTTACCAAAATTGACTTGAAAAGCGGATATCATCAAATTCGCATGAAAGTAGGTGATGAATGGAAGACTGCATTTAAAACAAAGCATGGACTATATGAGTGGTTAGTGATGCCTTTTGGGCTAACTAATGCTCCTAGCACTTTTATGAGATTGATGAATCATGTGTTGCATGCTTTTATTGGAAAATTTGTTGTTGTTTATTTTGATGATATATTGGTTTACAGTAGAGGCATGAATGAACATATGCATCATTTAAGAGCTGTATTCGATGTGTTAAGAAAGGAAAAATTATATGCTAACTTGAAGAAATGTTCATTTTGCATGGAAAAGGTTGTCTTTTTAGGATTTGTCATTAGTGCTAATGATGTTGAAGTCGATGATGAAAAAATTAGAGCTATTAGAGACTGGCCCACTCCAAAGTCTGCATCTAAAGTGCGTAGTTTCCATGGACTAGCTAGTTTCTATAGAAGATTTATTAAGAATTTCAGTACCATTGCAGCACCATTGAATGATCTTGTCAAAAAGAATGTTAATTTTGTTTGGGAACAGAAACAAGATGATGCTTTTTACAAAATTAAAGACATGTTATGTTCCGCTCCTGTGTTGGCTTTACCTGATTTTTCTTAGACTTTTGAGATTGAGTGTGACGCATCAGGTATAGGTATTGGAGCCGTTTTAATGCAGGATAAGAGACCAATAGCATACTTTAGTGAGAAGCTTAATGGAGCAGCTTTAAACTATTCTACATATGACAAGGAGTTGTATGCATTGGTACATGCCTTGGAAACATGGCAACATTACCTTTGGCCAAAGCAATTTGTCATCCACACAGATCATGAGTCATTGAAGCATATCAAGGGGCAAAATAAGTTGAGTAGGCGTCATGCAAAATGGGTTGAGTTCCTTGAGACTTTCCCATATGTGATTCAATACAAACATGGGAAAGAAAATGTGGTGGCTGATGCTTTATCTCGAAGGTATAACCTTCTTGCCCTTCTTGATGCAAAGCTATTAGGATTCGAATATGTGAAAGAATTATATGCTGAAGATGATGACTTTGCTAGAGTGTATGCAGCTTGTGAAAAGAATGCTTTTGAGAAGTTTTATAGGCATGATGGATATTTGTTTAGAGAAAATAGATTGTGTGTGCCTAAGAGTTCCATGCGTGAATTACTTGTGAGTGAGTCTCCTGCTGGTGGATTAATGGGTCATTTTGGTGTTGCCAAAACTTTAGATGTGTTAAAGGAACATTTTTACTGGCCGAATATGAAAAGAGATGTTGAAAGAGTATGTGTTAGGTGCATTGTGTGTACTAAGGCTAAATCTAGAGTTTTGCCACAAGGTTTGTATACACCTTTACCTACCCCTAGTGATCCTTGGGTTCATTTGTCTATGGATTTTGTGTTGGGATTACCTAGGTCTAAACAAGGCCATGATTCAATTTTTGTTGTTGTTGATAGGTTTTCAAAAATGACACATTTTATTCCATGCCATAAAACTGATGATGCTACAAATGTTGCAAATTTATTCTTTAGAGATATTGTTAGGTTGCATGGCATACCTAAGAGTTTAGTTAGTGATAGGGATGTTAAATTCCTTAGTCACTTTTGGAAGGTTTTGTGAGGAAAATTGGGCACCAAGTTGTTATTTTCCACCACTTGTCACCCACAAACCGATGGTCAAACTTAAGTAGTAAATAGGACACTAACTACTCTTTTGCGTGCTGTGGTTAAGCAAAATTTGAAGTCATGGGAAGATTGCATTCCACTTATTGAATTTGCATACAATAGAAATGTGCATTCTTCTACTGGCTATTCTCCATTTGAAATTATGTATGGTTTCAATCCTTCAACTCCTTTGGATCTTTTACCTTTACCCGTGAACGAGCTTGCTAGTTTAGATGGAAAAAGAAAAGCAGAATTGGTGAAGAAAATCCATGAACAAGCCAAGCTTCAAATTGAAAAGAAAAATGAAAAATATGCTAGTCAAGCCAACAAAGGAAGGAAGAAAGTCACATTTCAACCTGGAGATTGGGTATGGGTTCACTTGCGCAAAGAAAGGTTTCCCTCTCGAAGGAAATCAAAATTACAACCAAGATGTGATGGACCTTTCCAAGTGCTAGCCAAAATTAATGATAACGCCTACAAAATAAACCTGCCCGGTGAGTATAATGTCAGTGCCACCTTCAATGTTGCTGATTTATCTCCTTGTGTTGATGCAGGAACAGATTCGAGGACGAATCCTTTTGAAGCGGAGGGGAATGATGAGAATCAAGCTACATCCACGCCAAAGGATTTCATCTAAGGTCCAATTACTAGAGCTAGAGCTAAATCACTTCAGAATTTAATTTGTGAAATCATAAGGAGCAATGATTATAAGCTGGAATGGCATGAAGAAAATTATAAAGGATTAAATTTGGTGAAAATTAAGCTTAAAAGTGACCAGGTGTCATGTGGAGCATTAGGTTACATGGAATAACCTGTGGACATGCATGCACCAGATCCAACCCATGTACATGCATCTGCTGGCACCTTTTTCAAGGAACATTCCTTGCTGTTATAACCACCTCTCTTTTGGACTTAAATGCCCTTATTTGCTGCTGTATTAAATTTACTTTTTGTAAGGAGTTTTTAGTCTTTTGATAGATTAATTTTTGTTTGGACTTAAAGCTCCTTACAAATTGTTACTAAAGTAGGGATATTTTTGTCTTTAGCTTTGAAGCCAAGAGGCTATAAATACAAGTGTAATGAGAGAGTGGAGGACACACTTTGAATATTAATGAAAGATTGTTTCTGCTCCTTTAGTGAGTAAATTGGCTGTTGCCTTTGTTCTTGTGAAGCTCATTAACTTGCTGAGATTTCTATCTTGCAAGGTTTAATGTGCATAATATTCTTGGTTTATTCATTCTCCATATGAATTAGGTCAAGAATCCCATTTCTGATATTTTCTTTGAATTACACAACAATCTGATTGTGCTGGTTCAAAGAATCAAATTCATACATCTTGATTTGGTGCTTCCCATATTGTTCATTTAATTCTTGAATGTGGGTTTTCAAGTTACCAATTACTTGAAGGTTCACATCAACAGCTCTGCTCCGTAAAGGAGACTGGAGGTTACGAATAATATTCGTAGTCTATGAAATGGCATCCTAGGAAAGTTTACAGTATAGGAAGAGAGCAGATAGCTTTATATAGTTGTGGAAATGTGATAGATGTAGTACCTCTCTTATATTCAGTTATGCTACAAAGAATGGTAATGTCTTCCCAGGAGAGATAAAAGAGTACCACTTAAATAATGATTTGTGGAATAATATCCTAAATGAGACTGTAGTGTGATAAAGAATAGTTGGCTCAGGTATCCCCCTTAGAGAGAGTACAATTTTCGTTATAAGGATCATAAGGGATCAGATCATGATAGATGCAGAACTTTTGAGTAGCAAGGAAAAAGGGGATCCTATAGATTCCCTCCTTAAGATATTAGAGGGTAGTTTGTAGCTAAGTAGAGGAAAGGACAATGACTGCAAGTCAGCAAGAATAAGTTAGTAGATAAAAGGAATTATAGAAATGAAAATTTGAATGGTTGGTCTCAAATGTTGGAATTAAGGAATAAAGTAATCAAGGTTCTATTTTGGGTAAGATAAAAGAGATGAATTAAAGAGAAAATGGAATAGCCACGAATAGGACAAGGTTAGAAAGATCAAAGTGAGATATAAAGTACATAAAGTGCTATCCTGGGCAAGGTAAATAGGTTGAACTGAAAAGCAATATTAAAAAGCCCCAAACAAGATTACCTGAGTAGGGACAGTTATCCAGATATAGAACCCAAAAGTGTAGGACTTAGAGTTGATCATAATTGGTGTAGTGTTAGGAGCTAAAACATGAAGCTCAAAGTCGCAGGATATAGATTAGACTATTTATTTTCTATTCCCTAGGTGGAATAATGGCCAATGTGATGAAATTCCTTCACCTTGTTGACAGTATGAGCAAAGTTAGTTGAGGAAATGCAATTAGAGCAAGCAAAAGTTATAGGATGTACAGTGGTGTCATGAACTATCTTATCAAGCAAGGGAATGAATTAATAAGTAGTAAGTTAAATAAAAGTAAACCTAATGATTCAAACAGGCATAACAAACAAAAAGGATGGTGGAAAATGGCACATAGCCTTAGGACCTGAGTAGAGATGGTGAGATAGCAGTTATGGGGTCTGCGATCAAGGGTTAGGTAAGCATTTTCAGTATGACCAATAAAGTCACTTTGTAAAGAAACATGAATGAAAATAAGTGACAGAACGACAGTAGGAGATAGAATAGGAAGAGATATGTATGAGTGGTAGTCACAAGTCACTAAGAAATACCAGGATAAGAGTTAGAGCAGTGAGTATGATTAGAATCAATTATGGAAGAGTCTGTTAGTGAGAGGTATCTTCTAGAATACAATAAAATATAGGAATGCCAAGGAGCGAGGGTAGGCAAAAAGGGTAAAAAAATAGAGTATAAGTAGAGATAGTAAATCTTAAGATGATATGTCAGCCAATTGGTGGTACAACAGAAGGATGGTTGCAGTTGATATCTTATAAAAAGGAGATGATGAAATTTTAACAAAAAGACTAAATAAGTAAGGAAAATTGCGTGGAGGCGACCTAGTATTTAAGAATTTGGTAGGCATCAATATGTACACATTCTCCTTAAAAGGAAATGATGTTAAGTGTGTACTTAATGTTAAATATGAAAGGACGATCAGAGTAGTGATAGGAATTAAATCGAGTTAGTTATCAGGGCTTGCAACCCTTCTGAACTATAAGCTGGAGGAAGTACTGTTTGTGGATGAGTTACAGTGGATGAACTTATTATTGATGGGTAAGTTTAAGGCTGAAGTTTGGAGAGCTGTGGGCAGTATATGTGATTATATTAAAAAGAATGGACATGTGAAGTATCTTCTTTGAAATTATGGCATAGCACACATTTCCCATAGCCATGTTAGTTCGGGTGGAACTTATAGTTTCAAGGACTCCTATCTAACCATGATGAGCAATTTCCTACAAAGAGTGGTAGGGAATGATAACTTTTGATGGTCAAGTTGGAAAAGAAGATACAAGAAGAATTTTCTATGCTCAATCACAGGTGTTACATAATGTGAAATATATGCTGGTAGGAGCCAATCGTAAGGTTAGAATTTTAGAAGTGATGGAACTAGTAATCAAGATAGGACTAAGAAATAAAAAGTAGATTAAAGTTGATGATCGAATGGACATCCTTAGAGGTATAAGGGTGTGAGAGGACAAAGGTTAAAGAATAAGTATAGTAGGTTGGAAAGATATCACCAATAGCAGAAACAGGAAAATGAAGTGGATAAGATCTAAAGGATAAGCTCGGTAGAGTTGATTACAATGATTAGAATAAGAAGAAACAAGTATGCTAGGGACACATTAAGAGATGTTTAAAACAAGTTATGGTGAGATGATAAACTAAACGAATAATGGAGCCTCGATTTAAGTACCAATGTGTCCGAAAGGACGTCAGATAGTAAGAAGTTTCAAGCAGACGTCAAGAAACTCTCTTTTTAGAAAATGAGTAGGCTATGATAAGTAGTATTGACTGGGTGGAACTCTACACAACTAATTATCTAAGATAGGTAGGAATTGTTACAAGGAACTCTTTGGTGACGCAAAGTAAGTTAGAAGCTTGCAGTATCATGGAATTAGGAAGGTAAAAATGTTTTTAGTATGGGAGGATCTAGCTAAAGCTTCAATGGCCAACAGAATTAGCAATGATCTTAGGTAAGGTGCATGCAAAAGTAGTTATTAGAAGGGTGTTTCATGAGACGTTGTAAAACAGACAATATGAATCACATCCTTACACCACAGAGATTGGTAATAAAGGGGAGCAAAGGCTAGTGCTGCAGGATACCATATTAGAGTGCAGAATAAGCATAGATGGTGTAGGTACATTTGGCATTTCGATGGAACTTTTCATGAATAGTTGCATAAGATGGACAGGAGTTAGTCTAAAGACCTTAGTAATGACACAAAACATATTAGAAATTCGAAGCATCATGGGAGTGAGAAGATGCATAGGTATTGACCATTGAGGTCATAGAACAAGTAGAAATTTCGACTGAGATGCTTATGACAGGTGCTACAGGAAAACATCTCATAGGATACTATAGGATAAGAAACATAAGTTATGTCTTTGGGAAGTAGAGATTGTTCAAACAGAGGAATGGGAATTGAAGTCGCTAAGAGATATGTTAGGACACAATGAAGGAGAGGTAAGCACCAAAGCTTATTGAAGTTATGAGATATCAAGTCAAGCGTAGTGGAGGTATAGTGAGTACTGAAGATGTCAGAAAAAGATTAAGAAGTGGTTTGAGGTACGAGTTTCACTATGAAATGACGATGATAGCTAGGACACTACAGCAGATAAAAGAGCTATGCAGATCCTAAGTGAAAGGATTTAGAGTTTGCAGTGAGCGATTATGTATTCCTGAAAATCTCTCCGATGAAGGGAATTATGAGATTTGAGAAGAAGAGCAAGTTCACATCCCGATACATAGGGCCTTTTGAGATTACTGATAGAGTTGAAGCAAAGGCCTATCGGTTGGAGTTACCACCAAGCTTTTCTCATGTCCACCCAGTGTTCTACATTTCCATGCTTAGGAAGTACATACATGATCCTTCCCATGTGTTACAACCCGATACAGTGGAGTTGAAAGAAAACTTAACCTTCGAGGAGCAGCCAGTAGCTATAGTGGACTTTCAGATGAGGCAACTAAGGTAAAAACAGATCCCTATGGTTAAGGTTTTGTGGAAGAGCCAATCAGTAGAAGAGTGTACCTGAGAGTTAGAGCAGGACATGCGCAAAAAGTACCCGTACTTGTTCACTATTTAATCTTGTAATTCTTTATTCTGCCTTGTGTAAAATTCAAGGATAAATTTTTTGTAGAGGGAGGGGGGAGAACGTAACACTCCTAATTTTAAAATAATTATTTTATGTGTAAATATAAATATTTTAGTCTAACCCCTCGTGTTGTGGGCTTTGCATAGGTACTTTCGTTTCATGGCAATTCGACCGATACCCGGATTTGCAATTTCAGGCCAAGCAGATAAGCTGCTGGAAGTACTTTGGAACCGGGTCAAAGTTATAGGCTATCCCACCATTTTCAGATGCCCCGGACGCGTTCCAAGCGTTAGAATTGACATAGGTAAACCCGAACTCTGAGTTTCTTCAATTTTATAGTGTTGAATTTAGAATAAAATTCCATAAAATATTTATGGGTAGCTAAAAAATTATAATTCCTTTTGCATTAGCTCTATAATATTGTTAAAGACCGCGGGATAAAATTTTAGAATTTTTACAGCTAGCTAGAATGACTTTTGCAAAATATCCGTTTTAAACCTTAAAATTGAATTGTTAGATTATGTGACATTTGCCTGAGTTGGAGGGCCCAGGAGGGGCCATGTGTTGTTGTTGAGATAATGTGTGGCTTTAGAAGTGTGACTTGAACTACTTTGCAGGTTGTATAGGTCTTAGGTATAGGGGAGGCTCTGCCGGATTTTCAGCATAAATTAGAGTGTCCTTAATTCTTTAAAATTTTGATTTGGGTTAGCATTAATAAATTTATAACATAATTATCTAGGTGATCAAGGTCATCCATCCTTCTCCCTTTAGCTACCGCAGTAGTTTTTGGTCAATCAGTAAGTATATATTTATTTTATTTATAATTTCAATATTATTATACTTCTGGCATGCTCATGCATCACTTATATATATATATATATATATATATATATATATATATATATATATATAGTTAAGTATTAGGCATACCCCGTATTGCATTTGTACTTGATGAATACTGTTTTAGTTACTATGTTTTGATAATCTGGAGCTGTGTGTGTGTGTCGGCGTGCTTGTAGTGTGGTGTGATAGATATGGATAGGACGAGCAAATCGACTTGAGCTAGTCTCGCTTAGGGCCCGGTCTTTTTTAAGGAAGTCAGGGTGAGTACAGCTTTGAGTTGATTTTGCTGACCCCCGCATATAGATTATTAAGCGAAAGTCTGGCTCGAGTTGATCTCGCTAGCAGGCCTTGGATTAAGAGAGCTGGGTAGGGGGATCAGCTCCCCATATATATATATGTGTGAGTATAGATTTGACTCGGGTGTGTGAATACTTCAGATTATATTTGATGTGACTTAATATTATTTGTATAACTAGTGTAAAGATGATGCATTTCATTTCTAAGGGTGTATTAGAATTAGATAGTTATAGAAATTATATGTAAAATAAATATTTACTCTCTGAATCGAACGCTCACTCCTGTTCACCTTATTTTTTTAGGATATAGGAGGAGTTCTTTTTCAGAATAACATGCCTTTTCCTCACAGGTTTATTACGAGTTATTTATTTGTAATATATATATTTTTTAAAATTTGAAATCTAGAACTTTGCATGTGTTAGCAGTATTATAGATCTTATTAGAGACAGTGTTAAATTGAGTTTTTTATTTTTCACTGAATGACAAAATTTTTATGATATATAAATAATTTTTAAATTGTGGTAATAGGGTTGAGTTGGGCTCTCCTCGCTTTGGTAGCTGATAATCATTGGGTTGAGTTGATCCGATTTAAAATAAAATATTTTTATTTTATTTTACTTTATATACATGTTGGGCTCAGTTTTGAGTCTTGGTTATGGAGTTAGGAACAATAAGGCTTACTACTAGTTTTGGGGGGCTTTATGCCGGTTCAGGTCCTAGTGCCGGTCCAACCCGTAAGATTGGGTCGTGACATTTATTTTTTTATTATAATATTAAACTAATAATATGTATTTATATAATGTATATATAAATATTTTTATATTTTAATAAGATCAATAAAATTTAGATAATGTAAAAAAAGTTATTTTTCTTAAAAATTACTTAATTTTTATTTTGATTGAGAAAATATTTTTCACTAACTTATTTTTTTTATATCCTAAACATTGAAAAATATGAAATTTTTTTTAAAAGTATTTTCATAAAATAAATGGAGTCTTAAATATCATAATTTAAAAAAATATAAATACATTATTAAAATTATATTTAAAACTTATGTTTCTAATTTATATTTTATATTATATAATAATAAATTAAAATAAAAAATAAAAAGAGTTTCTGTGGGAAAACTCGCCCGCCTCGCTCCCTCATAGGAAAGTTTGCGCCTCTAACTCTTACCTCTCGGGATAGAGATGGAGCAGCGATTCTTTCCCAACCCTTCTCATTATCATTTTTATATTATTAATTAGTTTTAATTTAATAATAAATATTAAAATAGATAATTTATTAGAAAAGAAAATTGTTACTGAGCTCTTAATAATAAGTGTCCACGGCCCATTTCGAAATGTCAATTAAAACTACAACCCAACAAGAAAAATTATAAGGCCCGCGGCCACTTTGGTTGTTGCCCGCGTTACAGTACCACAAAGAGTCACAGAGCTCCTAGCAATACGTGTCCCTCAAACGGCAGGGTCTTCTGCAACCAGCTCCTCCTCTCAAGGCTAATATTAAAAACTGCAAGTTCCATAAAATAATTCAAGGTACCGGCTTTTGGGTCTTGATTGTTACGTCATTTCTTGCTTTGTATGAAATTGCTTTCTGCTATCTTCTTTAGGTGAGGATTTGCATGGATTTTCATATACTGCTGCTTTCTTTGGCTACCACATAATTTGCTAGGACTGTCTTCTTTCAAAAATGGGCTTTTCGGTTCTTATTCTTCTGGGGTTCTTTGATTTTGAGGTGGTGGCAATCTTGTTCAAAGAGGTAACTTTATGATTCTTTTTCTTGTATAACTGCATACCATTAATGTTTAGTTTCCTAACTGTTGAATATTAGCCTTTTTTTTTTTCCTGCCGCCTTGCTCTCCATTAAACTCAGCCACCACTAGTAGTGATGTTTCCGAGTATTAGTAAATTTGGATCAATCAAATGTTAATCATATGGCTGAAATGGGGATAAATGAAATTTCATTCATCTGAATTCTGAAGAGGGATGGTATTTATGTAAGTTCTTATGTGATGATCTGTTAGAAGGTGATTTTGGAAGGGTCAAATCTCCAAAGATTCCTAATAATCTTTATTATGGTTACATTAATATTTGAATTTTATTGTCTTATCTGGTATTCAAGAATTTGTATAATCGCCTTGCCTTTTCCAAGGAAGACAATATTCATCTCCGCTTTTTAAGGCAATCATACGACCACTGGGAAAATTCCTATTTGAACAATCCAATGGTAAATGAATAAAAAAGAAAAAAAAAATTCCAATAGAGTGTTCAAAATCAATTATCCATTGGAAATAATCTATTTCTCTTTCTAGTCCAAATGAAGCTTACTGATTGGACATGTAAACCCCCAAAACCTGGAAATTACTCATAGATTATCTGCGGCAGTAACCCTGCAACTCCAGCTTCCACAAGTAAACATGATATGAATCAATGTAAATCTAGCAAGCCTCATTTTTATATCCTGCAAGCATTTTGATGTCTCCATGTTTCATACTTAATTTGTGTGTTTAAATAGGTACAAATAAGCCTGTTATAGAGAACTTTTGCAATATCGCCGTCAGGATCCATTCTGTGAATTGTGCTTCATGAGAGAGCGGATACTGGCTTGCAAAGATGGAGACCGACATTAGTAATAACCAAGTATCAAGTGAAGAAGAGAAGATGAGCAGATCCCTGAAGAAATTCCTGCTCGTATTGAACGGTGCAATGTTGGGGATAGGCAATTGCGGAGGTCCACTCATCCAGCGGCTCTACTTCTTGAAAGGTGGTAAGGGTGTCTGGATATCATGCTTTCTGCAGACAGCTGGTTGGCCATTTATCATATTTCCTCTCTCTGTTTCATACTTGTATCGTCGAAGGAAAAAGGGTTCCAGGACCAAGCTTTTCTATATTAGCCCGCACCTCTTCTTAGCTTGTGCTGTTATAGGTGTTCTTACTGGCTTTGATGATTTTCTTGCTGCCAGTGGTGTTTCTCTTCTACCCGTCACTACTTATTCTCTTATAATTGCTACCCAACTGGGCTTTACTGCTGGATTTGCTTATATTTTGGTCAAGCAAAAGTTCACACCTTTTACCATTAATGCAATTTTCTTATTGTCTGTTGGAGCTGTTGTCCTAGTCCTCCATGCTAGTTCTGATCGCCCTGCTCATGAAACCGACAAACAGTACATTATGGGGTTTTTAATGACGCTTGGAGCTTCAGTGCTTTATGGGTTTGTGCTACCCTTGATCGAGTTGACATATAAGAAAGCAAAGCAGACCATCACTTACACTCTAGTTATGGAGATGCAGATGGTTTTGTCTTTCTTCGCTACTGCAGTCTGCACCATTGGGATGCTTCTGCACAAGGATTTTGAGGTTTCCTCTCTCTCTCTCTCTCGCACGCACGCCAGCTTACATATATATTCAAAAACATGTTTTCAATTGAAGTTTCTTTTGATAAAACAATACTCATCCTCTAGTTCAATTTCGATATCAGAACATAGAAAAGGATGTTAAATCATAATTGGCTAAAATTTCATTTATCTTAACTTGGGGCTTCCATACATATGAAATGGTTACCTTAGCATTATGATAATTTTGAATATCAATTAAGATTGAAATCTAAAATAGATAATTTAACTGGCATGGCTTGATGCAGGCAATTCCAAGAGAGGCAAGAGACTTTGAGCTTGGGAGAGAAAAATATTATGTGGTAATGGTGTGTACTGCAGTGTTTTGGCAATTCTTCTTCATGGGAGCAGTCGGTGTCATTTTCTGTCATTCCTCGTTGCTCTCTGGTATTATAATTTCTGGTCTGCTGCCTGTGACAGAGGCTTTAGCTGTGTTGTTCTACCACGAAAAAGTACGAGTTGAGAAAGTGATTTCTCTTGTTTTGTCTATCTGGGGCTTCATTTCTTACTTCTATGGTGAGCTCCGGCAAATCAAGAAACTTAGAATCAGGCTTCAAAATTAGGAGAAGTTTAATCATATGTTGAATATATGTAAAAAATATATGTAATAAGTGCTTTTATATATTTGTTAGCAAGTTTCTGATTGAGAGGCAATTGTTATCAAGTGACCATGGCTGATCCCAAAGTTCTGTTCAACTGAAGTTTTTAACTGCTTGAAAAACTAACAAGAGAGTTGCTTCTTTACAGTGTTTTGTTTTGTTGGCTCTGATCCTAATTTGGTGCAGTTACTTTCTGCGGATTTTTAGATTAACAACTGGTAAGATTACCCTTCAATTAAATTAGAAGTAGCGATTTTAACTGTTACCACGGTTTGGTTCTTATCAAACAAACTGTAACAAGTTGATATCTATAACAAAATATTGATATGCAAGAAAATTAAGAGCCGATAATTCCCATCCTCTATTGAATTGTAGGATTTTTTGACATCAGCAAACAGAATGTCAGTTCAGAAATTTGTAAACATATATAAAATCAGATCACTACAGTTTAAGACTGAGAGCTAAAGTTATCCAGAAATATTCATTGCTCCAAAAAAAAATAGCAAACATGCCTCCACTTAACCCTCCGTTTGTATAATAAAGTTTTATAAAGTAAAGTTTAATAAAATAAAGTTTTTCAAAATAAAATTTTTTATGATTTTTAGAAAATTCATACTTTTTTAGTGTTTACAAGGAAATGAAGGTTTTTTTTGAAAGTATTTAAAGGTTTTTAAGAGAAAACCTGACTCACTAGTTTGATTGATTAGAAAATGAAGGTTTTTGATATTTTTAAAAACCTCTAAAAATCATACTTTAAAAAACCTTCTACCCTCCCAAACAAAAGTTTAAGGTTTTTAAACCTTGAAAAACCTTCGGTTACTTTAAAAAACTCATTCCCAAACACAGTAAGCCAAGTTCAACCGTAAAAGTTAGAAAGATTTACATGTATCTCTAGAAGGATTATTTAATTTTTATATTTTAAAAAATTATTATTTAATCTCTATATTTTAAAAAATTATTATTTAATCTCTATATTTTAAAAAATATATTATTTAATCTCTATATTTTATTTCTATTAAATTGTTTATTCCCTTTGTTAATTTTTAATTAGTCAATATATTTAAATGTCAATCAAATTATTATTTAATCTTTTTATTTTAACGAAACTAATTAATTAATTCTCGTATCTTAAAAACATATTAGTTAGTTTCTATAATTTATTTTGATTAACTCTTTAGTTGATCTAGTTATTTTTTTTAATACCTAAAATGTGCTAACTGTCTCATTCTTATTTCTTTCTTACCCTTTCTTTTTTCTTTCTTCTCATATATCTTATTCCCTATCCATTTTCATCATTTATAGAAAAATGGTACAAATTGTCTGTTCAAAATGCTTAATCAATTCTCTTAAATTTCCACTTAATCAAGATAATAATCCAAAAAAATTATTTCCCTATAAAGAAAGCAGAAAAATTATGCTCAACGAATTAATAGAAAGATGTGAATAATTTTAAAAAATATAAATTCAGATTTAATTTTTATATAATAAAATTTTTTATATCTATTTAAGAATGTATTTTTTAAAATATTATATTTTTTAAAATAAAAAGATTAAATAATTAGTTTAATAAAAATAGAAAATTAAATAATAATATTTTTAAAAGTATAATGATCAATTAATTAATTTTATTAAAATAGATAGATTAAATAATAATTTAATTGATATTAAAATTTATTAAATAATAAAAAATTAATAAAGAGTTTAAATAATTTAAAAATATATATAAAAATTAAATAATATACACTTTAAAATATAAAAATTAAATAATTAATTTTATTAAGATATATATAATAGTCATTTTCTGTTCTTCTCTCGCTTTTAAAAAGACGTGCCTTTCAGTTGGGCTTGGTAACCCACTTTCATTCATCCCTTTCATTACTATTCATTTGGCGATCTATATGCTAATACTGTAATTCCAAAACTCAACTCAACTCAATTCATTTTTAAGTCTCTTTCTGTCTCTATAAACACTCCCTTGTCTCCTTCCTCTTTCTCAATTAGTATGATGTCTCTGTTTCTCTCACTCTTATCTTTTGACAGTCTCCCTCTCAAATTATCCAAAACTGATAATGAGAATTCAACCTATGGATAAATCAGAACAAAATTCTCAATTTGTGAATAAATTTCTTAAAAATTTCTACAACAAAAATTTTGAATTGAAATATCAACAAAATGAACTGTGATTCAATATCAAAAATTGCCACCATTCATGTTCAAACCCAAATAAAAAGAGTCTTTGCAGTGCAGTTGATTTTTCTTGCATGCTATCGTCGAATTCTGGGACCTTGAAGAATTAATAAGCAAGGGATGAATTTTCTAATTGTGCAGCCATTATATTCCCACTTAACCCATTCATAGCACTTCTCGATCTTCACTCACCGATGCTTGGAGCCCTATGATTCTTCCTGTAGCGTGCTTGACAAGAAAAATTTAAATATCAATATGACCTAGACTTTGGTCTAAGTAAATCCAAGATTTATTTTATTTTATTATTATTATTTTACAGAGGAATTGGCGTGAAGATTCGAACTGATACCTGATAATATTAATATTCATATATAATATTAATAAACTTTATGCCTGTAACAGAGTAATTGGTTTGCCAAATTCCTCAAGCTAAACATCACCATTATCATCTTAGTTGGGGCCACTAGCTCATAAGAAAACAATAGCACGAAAAGCACTGGCACACAGTAATACATTACTATTCATATTTAAAGCATTGATTTTTTAGGAGAGAGGTTCAACATCTGCGAGGAGGGAAATTTGTGCTTCAACAATCAATGTATCATCCACTAGAAATCCCTTTGATGCATTATAAATATCATTAAGCGGCATGAATTCAGAACATCCCCAGCTATCTTCGCCTGATTTGCTGTTAAACCAATCACTTCCTGTCATGAGGATTGAGAAACTTGTATCAGAAGTTTGTTTTGAAACTATTTACACTGCAGGCACAGAGAAATCACATACTTGTGTTAATACAGAATCTAAATTAGTTTGCCTGTAATCTCATGATGGCTTTCCCGGACCTGATCTTTTACTGTCAGCTTATATTCTGTATACACTCTTTGATGAGGATGAGCACTGTTGTTAAGTAATTCTAAAAAGAGTGACACACTTTTGCCTCTTGCCATTGAATCTCCTTTGGGATATAACAGCAAGCGCCTGAAATCATTACCCACAATCATTACAAAATCAATAAAAACAAATCATCTATCCTGGGCTGGCAGCATACCACTTATGATTTGCAAGAGAAAATTCCTCTGAACGATTGCGAGTTTTTTGCAATGTGGAGAATTTCTCAATCATCCATGTAAAGGCACCATCATCAGGTTCTTCTACAATGGAAAATCTCTCCCCTTTGCCTTCACACTTAATAACATGAATCTCTGTTCCGAAAACGCAGCAATCATCATCAACATATCCATTAGAAGAATCATTGAACATCTTGAGTGAGATTAGTTGGTCAAAACCATTTTCAGTCTTCAGCGAATGGTAACGCCTCATTTTATCATCTGCATCAACAGAAAAAGATAATAATAAATCCAGTCCTGTCAAATGGTCTAATCTATTTCCTTTGTGAGCATTTGATAACTTTAAGACAGAAAAGAGGTTAAATGGAAAGCCACCTTGGATTGTCAAGTACTTGTCTCGAATATGATCATAAATAGAAAATCTGAGGATCACATCAACCTGGGATCCAGGAGGAATTGCATTTTCCTCAGCAATTGCTACGTAGAGAGAGATGTGATCATTCCCACCTCTTTTCACATTTCCAGAAGGATACAACACCAATTTCCTAAATATTGCAACACAAACGTTAACCAGTTACGACACCATGCTCATGTGAATACTGGTGGAATTAATTGCAAACCAATACCATTTGTAGCCGCCGGATTCAAAAACATCAGATTCGTACTTCTCAAGTCCAGTCTTCTTGAGTATTTTACACAATTGTGAGAATGACTCAATCTTTAACGTGTAGTGAGAAGGTGGCGCATTCCTTTTTGATATTCTAATGCCTTGCTCAAAACAGGTAAGAAATAAAAAAAAAAAAAATTATGGTCTAATTATTCTCGCCGCAGAAATTAATTAATCAGATTTGAATAATCATAAATTCAATATATATATATATATATATATATATATATATATATATATGTACACACACAAAAGGTGATTCTTTACCGTGTGATTCTTCATTGTTAGAGGCAGCAGCAACTGTGTTAAGAAATCGTTCTTCCCTATTTGCTGATATACCCTGCTCTAGATATCAACACCCATCTCGCTACTTATTTGGTCGCATATATATATATAAATCTTGTTCTTCGGTAGGGTCAAGTACCCTACTAGCAGTCGGGTCACATGCAAGGGTTTATCATCATAAAAAAATGTTAAAGAAAATAATTGTCAATCTAATTGGCATTTTCGTGTTTGAGAGGAAATTTATAATTTTATTGACTTTATGTTTGCCTTTGCCTTGATAATTTTTATTAACTTTATACTTGCCTTTGCTTTGGGAGCAATAGTTGTTCCCTTTTATCCCATACAGAGGCAAGCAATATTCGCTGCTTCCATAATTTAATGATCAAAGGTTTATTTTAACTTCCGAAGTATTCTTAAATAGTCAATTGAATCCTTAAACAAAATTTCAATCAACCGGACATCTTTAAATGTACTCATTATTTACTCTATGAGTTGTTCTAGTTGAATGAGTTGCATCTGTGCTACTTATCACATCTATATGTGCTCTTTGGATGAACCAATGAAACTTGCTAGATGGAAAATAATTTATAATAGGCATTATGTATAATTTTCTTAGCTTGATATTAATTAAATTTAAGATTCTATATAGTGTTTTAGTCTCCATTAACAAGCTAATAATGCATTAGTCTTATAGGCACCAAATGATTTGAGATCAGGTTAATTAATAAAAGAATAATAATAAATGTTTGTCAATTTTTTGTTAAATAGCTGATTAAAATTCATTAAATGAGATCTAATTAAAATAAAATTAAAATATAGTTATTTAATTATAATAAATTGATTTTTTATGATTTTAATAGAATTTAATTTTTAATTTAGTAATGGTTGGTTTAAGTTATCCATAACTTTTCCAATGATAAGTTACCGGTATTACTTGAGAATTGGTTTCCAAGCACTCACAGCAAAAGATTTCAGTTATAATCATAGGAGACCTTCAGTAATAGAAGTGAGAGTAATTTATGCTTGAAGGATCAAGGTATCATTCACTCAAAATCCCTTTGATGCATCATGGAGATAGCTCAGGAGTATGAATCTTGAAAAATGCCAAGACTTGGAAGAATCAATGAAGCCGGTATACTACCTGTACAACAAAAGCTGGTAAAAAAGAATTAATCCCGTGGCATCCACAAATTTCTATTCATACCACTGTTAGAGGAGAACGATTGCCAATCCAACTATCCTCCTTGCCACAATCGACTACCGGGATAAATTTTACAGGTCGTCCTGAACTTAAAGTATTGTAATAACATTGTCCTTAAATTTTATTTTGTAGCATAAAATTCAATGAACTTTGATTAGTTAACAATAAACTCCTTCTCACTTATTATCACCGGTCTTCCGATTAACTTGGCAGTATTGTGCAAAAAATAAAAGATATATTTTTTTTCTTTTTTCTCTCTCTCTCTCTCTCTCTCTCTCTCTCTCTCACTACGATCTCTTATCTCTCTCTCCTTCCTCCCATCCCTGTCTTTTTCTCCATTCAAACACATCCAATGTCCTTCTCCATTAAACAACCGATGCTTACCTCATTCACAAAACCAAATCCAAATTGCTTCTCCCTCTCCTAATCTCTATTGCAAACCCAAAAGCCCTTAAACTAAACCAACAGAACTACTTCAACACAATAAAACAAACTTCATCATAAATCAATATAACAAAACAATTCAAAATTAAATTTACATTTACATGAACCACCATGACGAAATCTAGCTAATTTTTGAATTTCAAACTAAAAAAAAATCAAAATTTGAAATTAATTACATAGTCCTAGCTCAGTGACTTCAATGGCACCCTTAAGAAACCAGAGAGAAGAAATTAATGCTCTAATGACACTAGAACCATAGAAATTAATTGAGGGCAAAAGAGACAAAAAAAATCCAATTCATGAAGAGCCATTTTCATATCTATCAAAATAGAGAAGTAGGGTGTTACATTTGGGGCAATCTTCAATTTTTTTTGGGACCATAAAGTACATGAGATATCTCTTTCAACCAGTGACAATAAGGACATGCTCTTCTTTTTGTACCCAACAATGCTCTCTTGAATAAGATAGAAAAAAAGCACAACCACCGCTTGTGTTGAATTGTCAGCCTTTTTAAGGCTTATGAATTGATTGGCCTTGATAAGAAAAATATAGGAGAACCGTGAAGTATGTAACACTCCATTTGTATAGCCTGGTATATTTTATTATTCCGGTGATCGGTGTCGGTCCGGACAATTAGGGGATTAAAACCACACTCAAGGCAACTAGAGAAGCTATAAACACAAATAATTAGTAATGTCCAATTAGTTAAGTATAAACAAGAAAAATAGAACATAAGAAGTTAAACGAGCCGAGAGTCACAGCAATGGGTGATCTTCTCGGGAAGGACTGCGAAGTCATTTTAAACTCAAATTCGAACCGTAAAATGTGACGCCGCGGTCCTTAGGACCATTACGAACACAGTGGAAAAGAGAAAATCACGAAAAAGAATTGTTAAGCCAGTCAAATAATTAGGTCAGGGAACCGGAAGAAATATAGAATTATTTTCAAACCGGATTGAACCGGCGAAGGGCAATTTGGTCAATTGACTCCGAGAGCTAACTCCTGGCCTAACTGTCAAATAAAATCGAAGAAAAGAAAACTTCGGGATCGAGAATTAAATTAAAGAACTAATTGAAAAAAAAAAGGGAAGAGAAAATGAAAAAGTTAAAAAGGTGTAGGAAGATGACATCATGCATGATATCATGCATGATGCCATAAGTCATATAATTAATAAATTAATTAAATAAATTTTTGGTCTTCCTAAAGAGATAAAAGACAAAAGAAAAGAAAAGAAAAAAATAAAATAAAACACAAGTCTTCTTCAAAAACGTCACTCTCTCTCTCCCACACCAAAACCTCCATTAAAGCTCAATTTTGAGCTTGCATATTATAAGATTTCACCATAGAAAAGTAAGCCACCATAGTTAAAGCTTGTCTAGGCAACTTGAGAAGAAGATTGGTCATCAAAGAAAGAAGAAAAGAAGAAAGAAAATTAGAGAAAAGGGGAGTTAGAAGTTGCTACACAAAGGTTAGTGATTTAAGGTGCAAAATTAGTTTACTTGTTGTGTTTTCAGCTTGAATTAGCTTGTAATATGCTTAAAATGAAAAAAAATATGTATGAGGGACTAAACTGAAATTCGTCCAGCAGGGAGGGGAGAGTGATTTGCATGAGTTTGAGTGAGTTAAACATGTTAAAATGCTTGAATGAGTTGAAAGATTGTGTTTATATGCTTTGAATTAGTTAATTACAATGAATTAGTGTGGTTAGGATTTAAAACCTAGGGTTTTGAGGCAAAATTTTGGAGAAATTTGTAAATGGTGTCTTTAACCTAATATGAAGTGAAAAATGGTCATTTGTGACCAAATGAGGTGTGTTAGAAGTGTTGGAATTAAAAGCCAATTCGGATTGGATAAGGTCATGTGCTGGCAGCATGACTAAAATTTCCTTTGAGGGACCAAAAATGAAATTTCACAAGTTCAATGGATATGGGACCAATTGGGGATAAAAATAGGCACTAAATGACACAATTTTCATTTAGGAAGCCTGCCCAAAAAGTGACTAAAACCTAGTGAACAAAGTGGCCGAAGTCGGAAAATCGCAGGCTGCCTCTGCACAAACTGACTAAATGAACAGTATTTATTCATTTGGTCATAACTCGAGCTAGGCAGGTCAAAATGACATGAAATTTTACCAGTGGTTAGATGAGATATAGACATAAAACTTTCATGAAGAACACAAATCCAAATTATGCCATTAACCCACTCAAATTACTGAGCAAAGTTGGTGACCTGAATCTGCAGAACTGCAGATTTCTATTTGAACAGTAAAGTTCTAATGGCTATAACTCTCTCGAGAAAACTCTGATTTAGGCGATTCTTGAACCGATAGAAACCTAATACATAGTAGAACATTTCATATGAAGAAAATTAGACCAAATTATGGACTTAACTTGATCAAATTACTGAATGAAGTTGGAATCAATAATCTGCCAGAATAAAATTCTGCAACATGAACAGTAAAAATAATTTGCTTATAACTTGAGCTACAAAACTCCAATTGGGGTGATTCAAAAAGGAGAATAAACTTAAGACAATAAGGAACATTTTCTATGAAGAAAGTTTTGCCAAATTCCAACAGTAAATTGACCAATGAAACAGTACAATTAGGGACACCAAAATTGAAAATTTAGCAATTTTGCCTAAAAGACCTAAGTTTTGAGAAAATGACCAAAACTAACAAGTTTAGTGACCAAAATGTGGTATGTGGGTAAAGTTGGAATTCCCATACCTATTAAGCCTTAGAAAGTCAATAATTTGACTTGAATAGTACAATGAATAGTAACCCGAAACACAAAATTTCAAGAACGTCGAATTTAGCACGTTAGAGCTAGGTAAAAGTGAAGTTAAATTTATTATTGGATTTATGCTAAGTTATGGTACTGAAACACTGTGAAATTGTGTGTTTCAGTGGAAAAGAATATAGGGACAGAACCCGAGGAGTCGAGTCAAGGCCAACAGGTGACTCGTTTGAGATTTGTGCACAACGTATACTTTTTATAATCATCTTTTGCATACTATTTTGAATAATGTGAAATATTGAATTATGGCATTCTTATGATGTTTTGATTTAAATTGTTGAAAGTTATTATGTATATTGAAATGACAATGTTTAGCAAATTGTTAAGATAAGTTTTGAAACCACAGTGTCATGACCATATATTTGAACACCTCACTAGCACGACTAGTGGGGGTAATTAGTTTCGAATTTTGATTGCTTCTCTGGAGAAGTGTTGAGGTGTGCCAGTAGAAGAGGATGTGAATGGATATTCATATATTTGAGCTAGCTAGCCTTGTGATGTGATTTCTCTTTAGCCTCTGGCTATTGAGATTCTATTGTTTCGAATGGCATGATCTAACTGTGGGTTTTATGAAATGTGTTTTGATAATTCGAAATGAACTTGGTTTGCATTAAAACCTCATAATTCATGTTTTGTGTTTAATGCTCATGTTTAGTTAAATTTTTGAATAAATATGATTTATAATTTGCATAAAGATTATTTTAGTATGTTGTGCACCACTGAGTCCTAGTACTCAGTGAAAGCTTCTATTGTTGTCGCAGATACAGAGACTAGAGGAGCAGCAGATTGAGCTGCTGAGGTGTGAGGAGCTATCAGCTTAAAGTCTTCGGGTATAATTTATACCCTAACTGTAAATAATTCTTTTGATGTATATATTGCACATAAATGTATGGACATGTAAAAATGGGTCTTAAGCAGTTTGTATAAAATTTGTATAAAGTTGTAATATATATAGTAGTTTAAAATTCTCTTAATGTAAATTTTGTAATAATGTGTCTAAATTGTTTTGTCTCTAATGAAATATGAATGAAACTATTTTATTTAAATTGAATGAAATGGATTGTTAGTATTTTGATGATCATTGGATAGTGGATTTGAAATTTGAAAGTTGATAAATGTGTTGAGAAATTGATTGAGATTGAGTATGAAATTGAAGCAGTTGTTGAGAAAAATTTTTAGAAGTGCTTTTTACCGGTATTTGAAGAACTGATTTCTCAAAATATAGACAGAACTCTGTCAAAATTTTTATAAAATTTGCGGAAAAATAAAATGGGCCAAAATTTCCAACTAGCCTTCCACTTAATTACATGTTTTAAATACTTATTAGAAATGCCCACCACTTATCAAAAATAAGAAAATTATTTTAAAATCCCTTGTAGGGTACTTAATGAGTTATCGGTAGGTGAAGTTCGATAGTTCATTAGGTATTCTACAGGATCATATTATGCCTTATAAAAGGATAAGGTGTGACAAAGTATCCTAGTGGTTGGAGTCGAAGCCATGAGAATGCCAGAGAAGAGGAAGATGATAAGAATAAAGATAGACGCAACATTTAAATTTAATTGTTTTATATTTAAATTTAGGAACTAATGACAAGCATAACATATAAATTTAAGTGTCATTCGGTATACTTCATTTATAATTTGAATATTTTAAAAATTATTTTAAAAAATATAAGCTATTAAGTTTTTAATTTAAGAAATTAATAAAAAAATCCTTTTAAGTTTTAAAATATGAGTTCATTTATAAATTTTTTATTTAATTGATTCAATAAAAAATATTAACATTTTAAATTTTTAATCGAAATCTTTTATTATAAAATATGAGATTGTATCCATATTGAACATACTTCTAATTACAAATTAAAATTTTTGGAAGAGGCTGACCCTCCCAATCCTCTTTGGATCCATTATAGCTTGCATCTTTTGTTTTATAGATAATAAAACCATTATTACAACTCTCCATTGATAAGACTAATCAATTTTCTTGACTTCCTATTTTTCTCAAGTTTGTTTCAGTTATATTAAACTTCGTTCGGAAGTTGATCCGGCAAAGGAATCAACCGAATAAGTCAATGGTTTAATTAGTGGATTAATAGTTTAACCAGTGAATTATTAAAAATTAATTAAATATAATATATATTAATATAAATAAATATAATTAATTAAATTTTAATTATTTAAAATAAAATTTTAATATTTATTAAGTTATTTTTAATAAATTTTAATTATATTTTTAAATTTTATATAAAGTATTTAAGTAATATAATATATAAAAAATTTTATAAATGTGTAATTCTCTTTTTAATATTTATAAAATATTAAGTGTATATTATCAAGTTAGCTTAAGTGGTTTTGATTTTAAAGACTTTTAATGATATTTTGAGTTCAATTCTATATATTAAAAATTAAAAAAAAATAAAAAAGAGAGATTCTATTGAATAATTGAACTAGCTGGGTCAATCGAGTTACACTGATTTACTTGTTCAATCGCTGAGTCGATTAAGTCATGCCAAATTACTTTCTTATCTGGTTCAATTATAAATCCGAACTAATTCATCAGCTCATTAGCTCAATCGGCAGCTCATTGGCCAATTTGATCCTAATTTAATAAATATGATTTTTTTTTAAATTTCAGATATGCCCTTTTGACATCAATTTTAGTTCTCCTTTTATTTTTCTCTCACTTTCAAAAAGATACTTCACCGTTCACTTGGGCTTGGTAGCCTACTTTCTTTTTTTTTTCGGAAAGCTTGGTAACCTACTTTCAGTCATCTCTCAGTACTTGTTATTCTTTTGATCTGTATGTCTGAAACTCAATTTCTTCAGAGAGAAGGTTCGGATTTCAATAAGGGCATAAATGTATTGGATTAAATTTACTTTTCCCTTTTATTCTATTTACTTACACTAAATGTATAAAAGCACTCATAAATTATTTAGAATTATTTATTAATTCTGAATTTTTATCACAACTTATTCTGGATAAATTACACTTGTGGTCCATAATATATAACTGTGTGATATTTAAATTTCAATTTTTAATACAAAATTTTATTGATTTTAATTTAATGTATAATAAACTACAAAAAAATTTATCTCTTAACTCGTTTTTAAATTTTTAATTATGTCCTTCTCGGTCTCTATTAACACTCCCTTATCTCTTTCCCTCTTTCTCTTTTTCATGTTTGAAATATGAATTTTATAAAATTCAATTCAATTTATTGTTTTTATTAATTTTTATGTTTGTAATTAAAGAATTTAATTTTTTTAATTTAAAAAAATTTTTATTTTATAAAAAATAATAATTAAATATAATTTTATGAGAATTTATTTATTTTTTTCTTGTAAATGATTTATTTCAAATGCAGCTTACTCCATTTTTGTCCATCTCTCCCTCAAGTTATCCAAAACTAACAATAAGAATTGAACCCATGGATATATCAGAACAAAAATTTCAATTTATGAACAAATTTCTTGCAAATGTTTACAATTTTGAATTGTTATAACAACAAAATCAAAACAGATTCAATCAATTGAAGCAAAGTTGCCACCATTTCATGATCCTCATGGATCAAACCCAAATAAAAAGAGTCTTTGCAATGAAGTTGATTATCTTGCATGCAAACGTAGAATTCTGGGATTTGAAGAATTGATAAATAAAAAATTGGCAGGAATAATAACATGCATTCTAGTAATAAGAAAATTTAAATATCAATATTACCTACACTTTGGTCCACATAAATCCAAGAATGATTTTCACATAAGCCTAAATAAATAAATAAAACAAACAATTTTTTTTTTTCCAAGTTTCCAACTGAGGATATTTTATAAATTCATATTCATATATAACATTAATAAACTTTATGCCTGTAACATAATTGGTTTGCTAAATTCCTCAAGCTGAACATCACCATTATCATCTTAGTTAGGGCCACTAGCTTATAGCAAAGAATAGCACGAAAACACCACTCTCCATGCGCACAATTCTACATTACTATCCATATTTAAAGCATTGACTTTTTAGGAGAGAGCTTCAACATCTGCGAGGAGGGAAATTTGTGCTTCAACAATCAATGTATCATCCACTAGAAATCCCTTTGATGCATCATAGATATCATCAAGCGGCATGAAGTCAGAACATCCCCAGCAGCAATCAACGCTTGATTTGCTGATAAACCAATCACTTCCTGTCATGGGTATTGAGAAACTTGCATCAGAATTTTGTTTTGAAACTACACTGCTATAATACCCCTAATTTTTAAATTTATTATTTTGTAAGTAAATATTAATACTTTATTTTATTTAAATTTTAGGAAATTATTTGAAATTTTTCGGATTTTAGAAATCGCGTTCGATTTTTCAAAAATATAAAACTTTGATGATTTTTAAAAATTAATTTAAAGACCACGAAGCAAAACTAAAAATATATTTGGACACTATGAATTTTTCTGAGTTTTCTAGAATTTTTTGGAAATTTTTGAGCCTCGTTTCCGGTCCCAAGGCAGAGTAAAAATTTAAAATTTTGTATCATGAATCGGACCAGCAGAATCGAACTGGACCGGATCGAACCGATCGAATCGGACCGGCCTTCTTCTTCTTTTCTTTCTTCCCTACGCATTCTCGTCCCTCTTCCTCTCTCTCCCATTTTCTCTCTCCTCCCTCCTCCCCACGCCGGGTCATCGCCACCGCAGCCTCCCTACCTCGCTGGCGCGCCGCCTCAGTGCATCCCCACGGTCGGCCGACTCTCCAGGGGCCGGAAAACCAGAGCGAAGACCCACCTGCGTGCATGCGCTGTTTCGAATTCCTGGCCAAAATCCGGCCGATTCGACCACCGTTTGGGCCGGGTCTTGTGTCTAAACTCATCTACACCTCGAGAGCTTTCTATAGACACCAAGAACACCAAAATCCATCTAGCGATTTGCCCAATTTTTGTCCGGGAATTTTTAGTCAATTTCAACTTTTGAACTAGATTTCTAGCAAACCGTGAAGCCCATGAGAAAACTAAGAGTATCAGAGCGCTCTACTCGTCAAGAGCTTCGCGGCAATATAAATTTCAAAATTTTTTGACAACGTTTTTCGGTGGGTCCCACGAAACTTCATAGTATTTTTCCAAGTACTAAATGAGCTTAGAAAATTCCGTAAAAATTTTTTACTAACCCCCGTGTTGTGGGCTTCGTGTAGGTACATTCAATTCGCGGAAATTCAATAGTTGTCCGAGTCTGTAGATTTCCGGCCAAACAGACAGGCTACCAAAAACGTCTTGGAATTGGATCAAGATTTTAGCTATCCCACTATTGTCAGACGTCCCGAGTGCATCCCCGGGGTCGGAATCGGCATAGGTAAACCTGAACCTTGCTTTTTCTTAATTGTCTAGTGCTTGAATTGGATTAAAAATCTATAAAATATTTGTGGTAGCTCAGAAAATTATGATTCTTTTTGCATTAGCTTAGTAATATTGCTAAGGACCGCGGCGCAAAGTTTTAGAATTTTTAGAGCTTATTTGGCTAGTTTTTGCAAAAAGGGTCAATTATAAGGACTAAACTGTAATTTTACATATTATAATTGATGACTGTTTGGATGGGCCCAAGAGGGGCTGTGTGATGTGATTGAGTTGTGGGTGTATGGCTTGTGGATATAGAAGTGCGTTTTTAAGCCTTTTTACAGGTTGGGTAAGTCCTAGGTATAGGGAAGACTCTGTCTGATTTTTGGCACGACTTATGATATTTTTGGTCTTTCTCTCAGTTTGAATTGAGTAAAATGTATTAAATAATTGTAATAAAATTGTCAGATGAGCCAGGACAGCCTTCCTCCTCCGCCCAGCCGCCACAGTGACTGCGATAAAGTCAGTGAGTAAAATATTAATTTTAATTGTAATTTCGATATTATTATATGTTCAAACATGCCCATGCATCACTTATATGTATATATCTATATAGTTACGTTTTATGTTGCATTCACAACTGTTAAAGTGCCATGAATGTTGTTTGTGGTAATTTGGAACAGTGTGCGTGCGTTGGCGTGCGTGTGGTATGGTGTTGGATATGGACAGGACGGGTAGACACGGCTTGAGATCTTCGCTGGGACCAGATTCTTCGGGGTAGACACCGCTTGAGTTCTTCGCTGGGACCTCGTATTTGGTTTATTAAGCGAAAGTTCGGCTTGAGATCTTCATTGGCAGAGGTTGGATTAAGAGGGTAGTATAGGGGATCAGCTCCCATATATGTATTGTTTGACATTATCGGGTGTGTGCATGCTCCAAATTGCATTTTTGATGTGATTTGTATGAAATTTATGACGATGTTGCATTTCACTTCACAGGGTGCATTAGCTTTAGATAGTTATAAAGATTATGGTTAAAATTGATATTTTACTCTCTGAGTCAAACGCTCACTCCTGTTTATTTATTTTTCCAGGCTACAGGAGATTTCTTGTTGAGTTCTAACCTGCCTTTCTCCCTCGCAGGTCGTCTATTAATGTCTGTAATGTTGGTATAATTATGTTAATTCTTAGAATTCCGCATGTGTTAGAAATATTTATTTGATTTAGATCTGTAATATTATTGTCATGTTGGACCTGTAAACTTATTAAAAGCATGTATATTGGATTGGATGAGAGAGCCGAGCTCCCATTTATTTTTATGGCATCATGATTATATGGAAGGTGAGCTGAGCTCCCCAGATGATTATATATTGTGTTTACAGGTCGGGCGAGTTAAAAACTCCCCGTTAAATGGTCCATTTTATAGCCGGACTATATCCGGTTGAATTCTTGAAATTTGGCCCAAATGGGCCTTAGAGTTGGGTTGAGGAATAGTTAGGCTTACTACGGGCTTCGGGGGCTTTAGTCTGGCCCAGGTCCTAGTGTCAGTCCGGCCCATAGGTTGGGTCGTGACAACTGCAGACACAGAGAAATTACATACTTGTGCTAATACATAATCTAAATTAGTTTACCTGTAATCTCATGATGGCTTTCCTGGACCTGATCTTTTACCGTCAGCTTATATTCTGCATACACTCTTAGTTGAGGATATGAGCACTGTTGTTAAGTAATTGTAAAAAGAGTGACAGACTATTGCCTCCTGCCATTGGATCTCCTTTGGGATATAACATCAACCGCCTGAAATCATCATTACTGTCAATCATTAGAAAATCAATAAAAAGGTCATTTATTAAAGCACTAAAACAAGAAAAACCAGAATCCTGGGCTAGCAGCGTACCAATTATGTTTTGCAACAGAAAATTCCTTTGAAAAATTGCGACCTTTTTGTAATTTTGAGAATCTCTCAATCTTCATCTTGAGTGAGATTAGCTGGTCAAAACCATTTTCAGTCTTCAAATAATGGTAACGCCTCATTTCATCATCTGCATTAACAGTCAAAGGTAATAATAATTCTTTGGACCTGTCAAAATGGGATAATTCAGAAAATGGTGTAATAATTACTTGCAAGAAATATTTCCATAGTGAGAATTTGAAAACTTCGAGACAGAATAAAGGTCAAATGGAAAGACACCTTGGATCGTTAAGTACGTGTCTCGAATGTGATCATAAACAAAGAATTTGAGGGTCACATCAACTTGTGATCCAGGAGGAATAGCTTTTGCCTCTGCAATGGCTAAATAGAGAGAAATGTGACCATTCGCACCTCTATTCCAATTTCCATGAGGATAAAGCACCATTTTCCTATATTCCAATGCCAAGAATTACAGCCAGTCTCATGCCAGTAGAAATACAAAGTGAAATGATAAATTACAAACCATTTGTAGCCCCCAGCTTCAAAATCATCAGATTCATATTTCTCAAGGTCATTATCTCTAAGTATCCTGCACAACTGGGAGAATGACTCAATCTTCAACGTATAGTGAGCAGGAGGAGCATCTCTCTTTGATCTTGAAATTTCTGAACAAAAAGAAATATGATATTACTAACTCGTCTTAGAAAATATATAGTCAGAAGAGTGAATGAGAATGAGAAGCATTACCAAGTACTCGTACACTATGGCTAGAAGGATCAGGATGCAGAGTTCTATCCTCCATATCTGTTCTTTGGCCAGACAGTTCGTTGCATGGGCTTTTATCTTTTTATATAAGAAAGACAATGTACCTATGGAGAAATCATTTGGGAATGGATGAGCACAAACTTTAAGGTTTCTAGGTCATTAATCACCAAACCAAACCATTGTGCTTCACAATGTATACCAAGTTCGTCAAATATGCCATTTTAGTTCACTACATATCAGAACCCACAAGGCATTTATAGCTTGATTATGATAAATTATTATTAAGTTCTCAAGAAGTGCGCTATTCTACTTTCCCCATACAAGGTACTTTCCTCGGAAGTAATTTACCTATGTGATAAGTTGCACTAAGTGTAATATAATTTATCATTTTATCCTTTTATTTATTAGACTTTATATATTATAATTATTATTTTCTTTTATAATTTAAAAACAAATTATTCCTTAAAAAGTTAATTTATATATAAATGTATTTTATTTCTTATTAATTTGATTTATTGTGGAAAGAGAAGTGACACTCTTGGTTTTGTTCCACTCTCTTTGTAAAAGTATACTTTGCCACTCACTTTCTTTCTAAAAAGATACTTTGCCATCTACTTTCATCCATCCCTTTTACTACTTTTCATTTTATGATCTATAGACTAATATTGTAATTTCAGAAGTCAATTGCTTCAAAGAGAAGATTAGGATTTATAGATATGAATGCATTGGATTGAATTTTATTTTATATATAGACCTTAATTAAATGCTTATATAAACTCCTTCCTCAACTATTTAGAATTAATTCATTGCACCTTAAATTAATCCATTTATTTTGTAATAATTAAATATAAATTTATCTTATCAGCATGCATTTGTAATGAAAAGTGAGATTGATTTACTCAAATTAGGACTAACTATTGCTATTACTGAAAAGTTAAAACTAAACAATTAATTAATTGACCTCACCCTTATAAACCCTTTAATTTATTTTCTCGTTCAATGTGGACTCTGACACTGTCAAAAAGCCAAAAGGGTGGACCAATATGATAATGTTCCAAAGTAAAAACTAATTTTATTTTTAATAAGTTGGGCCTAATAAAATAAAACATACAAAAATGGAAATGTTTAACTATTAATCAGGCAGGTTGGGCTCGTTACAATTATGAAGCCCAATGCCAATTAAAGACATTTTGCAAATATTAAAGATATTCCCTCTTCTTTAAATATACAAATAACAGAAAAACAAAAAGATATAGCATCAACCATGGCCATGAAACACAAAAGAACAGCAAATGATTGCTTGGTAAAGAACAAAGAAAACTAGATAGGAATCCCAAAGCAATCGCTCAGCAAATGACTATATTAATTTTATATTTTTAAAAGTATATTAAAAATATTTAATACTTTTAATAATATAAAATTAATATTTTTTTTAAAATTGTAACACCCCAAAATTTTAAATTTTATGAGCATTTTTGGTATTTTAATTTTATTTAAATTTTAGGAATTTTTTTGAGATTTTTCGGATTTTAAAAATCGGGTTCGATTTTCCGAAAATATAAACTTTAATGATTTTTAAAAATTAATTTAAAGACCACGTGACAAAACTAAAAATATATTTGGAGTCTATGTATTTTTCTGAGTTTTCTGAAATTTTTTCGGAATTTTTGGACCTCGTTTTCGGTCCCGAGGCAGAGTAAAAATTCAAAATTTTGTATTCTGAATCGAACCGGCCGAATCGAACCGGACCGGATCGGACCGGTCGAATCGGACCGGCCTTTTCCTTCTTCCCTTTTTCTTCCCCGCGCGCGTCGTTCCCTCTCCCTTTTCTCTCTCTTTTCTCTCCTCCTCCCCTGCCACCGCCTCCTTGCGTCCCCTCGCCGGCGCCGCCTCCGCCTATCTCCCACGGCCGCGTAACGGCCGGAAAACGCCCACGATCTCCCTCTCTCGCGTGCGCGGCGTTTCGGCTTCCCCAGCCAAATCCGGCCGATCCGGCCACCGATTGGACCGGGTCTTGTGTCTAAAATCATCTACTCGGCGAGAGCTTTCCATAGACACCAAGAACGCCGAAATCCATCGAGCGGTTTGTCCAATTTTTGCTCGGGAAGTTTTTAGCCCATTTCGATTTTTGAGCTAGATTTCTCGAAAATCGTGAATCCCACGAGAAAACCGAGACTACAAGCACGCTCCACTCGTCGAGAGCTTCGCAACGACATAAATTTCGAATTTTTCCGACACCGTTTTTCGGTGGGTCCCACAGAACTTCGCAGTGTTTTTCCAAGCATTAAATGAGCTTAGAAAATTCTGAAAAATTTATGTACTAACCCCCGTGTTATGGGCTTCGTGTAGGTATCCTCGATTCGCGGAAATTCGACAGTTGACCGGGTCTGCGAATTTCAAATGCATGCACTGCATCGGAAAAGTCTCCGAATTGGACCGAGATTTTGGCTAGCCCCCCATTGTCAGACGTCCCGAGCGCGTTCCCGAAGTCGGAATCGGCAAAGGTAAACCCGAACCTTATTTTTACGTAATTTTCTAGTGCTTAAATAGGATTAAAAATCCGTAAAATATTCGTGGTAGCTTAGAAAATTATGATTCTTTTTGCAATAGCTTAGTAATATTGCTAAGGACCGCGGGGCAAAGTTTTAGAATTCTTAGAGCTGATTTGGGCAGTTTTTGCAAAAATGGTCAATTATAGGGACTAAATTAAAATTTTACATATTGTGATGGATGATTGATTTGATGGGCCCAGGAGGGGCTGTGTGATGTGATTGAGTTGTGGATATATGGATTGTGAGTATAGAAGTGTATTTTGAGCCCTTTTGCAGGTTGGGTAGGTCCTAGGTATAGGGGAGACTCTGCCGGATTTTCGGCACGACTTAGGATGTATTAGTCTTTTTCTTTGTTTGTATTGAGTCAAATTTATTAAATGATTGTAATAAAATTATAAGGTGAGCCGGGACAGCCTTCTTCCTCCGCCCAGCCACCACAGTGATTGTCGTCAAGTCTGTGAGTAGAATATTAATTTTAATTGTAATTTCGATATTATTATATGTTCAAGCATGCCCATGCATCACTTATATGCATATATTTATGTAGTTAAACTCTAGGCACGATTTATGTTGCATTCATAACTGTTGATGTGCCATGGATGTTGTTGTGGTAATTTGGAGCAGCGTGCGTGCGTGTGATGTGGTGTGGACTATGGATAGGACGGGGTAGTCACGGCTTGAGTAATTCGCTGGGACCCTATCCTTCGAGGGGTAGTCACGGCTTGAGTAATTCGCTGGGACCCTCGATTTGGTTATTAAGTGGAAGTCCGAGCTTGAGTAATTCGGCACGGGTTGGATTTAAGAGAGTCAGATAGGGATCAGCTCCCATATGTTATGATTGATACTACAGGGTGTGTGAGTGCTCCAAATTACCTTTTTGATGTTATGATGTGAAAATGTTGTTGATGTTGCATTTCACTCTACAGGGTGCATTAGTTTTAGATAGTTATAAGGATTATGGTTAAAATTGATATTTTACTCTCTGAGTCGAACGCTCACTCCTGTTCAAAAATTTTTACAGGCCACAGGAGGATATTTTTTGAGGTTAACCTGCTTTCTCCCTCGCAGGTCAATTATTATTGTTTGTATAAACTTGTTAAATCTTAGAATTTCCGCCTGTGTTAGAAATGTTTATTTGATTTGGGTCTGTAAACTAAATTATTATTTTGGGACCTGTAAACTTAATATGCTATGCATGTTTGATGAATTGGATGAGGGAGCTGAGCTCCCATTTATTATTATGTTGATGAGTATGTGGAGGGTGAGCTGAGCTCCCCAATTGACTATATATTGTGTTTACAGGTCGGGTGAGTCGAAAACTCTCCGTTGGTAAGTCTATTTTATGGCCGGACTCTGTCCGTTTGTTTTCTTGAAATTGGGCCCAAATGGGCCTTAGAGTTGGGTTAATGAACAGTTAGGCTTACTACAGGCCTCGGGGGCTTTAGGCTGGCCCAGGTCCTAGTGCCGGTCCGGCCCATAGGTTGGGTCGTGACTAAAATAATTACAATATTAATTTTTATTAATAAATACGGTTAAATTTTCAAACTTTAATTTTTTTTAAATTTATAAAACTAACATATTTTTTTAAAAAATACATTATATATTTTCGTTAATAGATACGGTTAAAATTTTATATTTTAATTTTTTTAATCTATAAAACTAATATACCTTTAAAAATACAAAATTAACATCTTTTAAAAAATAAATTAATATAAAATTAAATACTTTTAAAAATATAAATTAATATCTTTGTTTAAAATAATTACAATATTAATTTTCATTAATAAATACAGCTAAATTTTTAAATTTTAATTTTTTTTTAATTTATAAAACTAACATATTTTTAGAAAAATTACATTATATATTTTTGTTAATAGATACGGTTAAAATTTTATACTTTAATTTTTTAATCTATAAAACTAATATACCTTTAAAAATACAAAAATTAACATCTTTTAAAAAATAAATTAATGTAAAATTAAATACTTTTGAAAATATAAAATTAATATCTTTTTTTAAAATAATTACAATATTAATTTTCATTAATAAATACGGCTAAATTTTTAAATTTTAATTCTTTTAAATTTATAAAACTAACACATTTTTTAAAAAAATTACATTATATATTTTCATTAATAAATGAGTTTATTATTAATGTTTTTAATCTATAAAACTAATATACCTATAAAAATACAAAATTAACATCTTTTAAAAAATAAAATAAAAAAAATTCCCATATGCCCCATAAAGCATTAATGTTAAAGAAATTTAATTTTAAAAAAAATCTCAATTTGAGCACGCCATTCAAAATGGCATTTCGGTGCTGTACAGCGCACCCACAACTAAAACGCTATTATCAATAGCGTTTTAGTGTAAAAATATTATTTTATTTTATTTTTATATAAAAATATATTTTTTTTTCTATACGTCACTTTAATTAGCGTTTCGTTTCAATACGCTATTTTAACTAACGCCTTTTGTTCATGTCATCCTATTACCGTAAATTTTTTTATTCACACTCTTTTTCCAAAAAAAATCCTGTACATATGGGTGGTAAAAGCAAATGCCAGACCAAAAAAATATATGAGCAACTCCCAAAATCGTTGCTTAGACTATTAAAATTACTTTATCTTTTACATCTGAAAGTGATAAACTTATCACAGATGTGGCAGCGCCTAGGAACCATGCAACACGCCACCACAAAATTCTGCGGGCCTCAACTTGGTCCTCATCAGCAGCATTGACAACGTTTGCCTTTTTAGGCTTGATTAATTGAGAAATGCTTTTAGTGTAGGGCCTCGACCTGCTATGCCCACTTTTATTAGCAATATCGCCAAGAATCCAGTCTTATGAACTAAAATCAACAGCATCAATCCGTAAACCACTGGAGACATAACACAAACAAGACTAAATATTGTCAACCTTCGACTATATACATAAACTACCGAAGTATGAAATTTAAGTGAAAACTGTATATGTGAAAAATTTATATTTAAAACTTACTGATTATAAATTTAAGATATAAATACAAGTCTCAATTCATTATAAATTAAGTTTAGATAAGAATTTTTTACTAATGATTTTACAAAAATATTTTTTTTTTTGCTTTATTACAGCTAACTAGAATTTTGGTTTCACAAAAATCTACCAATTTAATTAAAATCTAGAAGAAAATTCTTACGAGTACAGTGAAATAGAGAAACTTACGAGTATGTATAAAGCAGTGGTAAATGCTACCAACAAGAATGTATAAATTATTACTGTTGTTGTATCTTAATTTTATAACAGTAAAATTGATGTTATTATAAAATTATTATTATTATTTTTTTGGTTATTCCTATTGTAATTTTTCCTCCTCAGGGCAACCATAAGCTAAACCTGATTGATCCTGCTTCTGCTTTTGATGGGCCATTATTGCCCACAACTTTCCAGGTCAATCTATCGAAGGAGTGCCGATATCCGAATAGAAACCCTGAAATTGCTTTTTATGATCAACACCCTCTCATCTTCAATGTGGCCTTATTTTTATTGGGCTTTAGTTTGGCTTACTCATGAGGTTTTGGTGTTGAATACAAACATGCCTCTTTCTCTTTTACTTTGGTAGACATTTTTTTTTTCAATGGAAGTTTAGTGTAATAAATAATAATGAATGAATATAATATGAGGTAATTTTTTCAATTAATTTTATTTTAAAAGTGATAAATCTCATAATTGGAAACACTTAAATTTAAAAACTTCTCACTACTTGTAACAGTGAGGTACCGGTTGATTCGGTTTAATTTAAAAAATAAAAAAAATAAAAAAATTAAATTTTTAACAAATTGAAACGAACCAAATTGAATTATAAAAAAAATAAATCAGTTTTGTTTGATTTTATTTAATTTAAGCCTCATCTTGAATTTTTTTGGAGTCATTTCAAATTTAATTTTATACATATTTTCTATTTTTAACTATAATTTGAGACTTAATAATAATTAATTAAAATAAATAAACTATTCAGTTTGATTCAATTCTACTATTTAAAAAAAACCAAATTAATTAAATTGAACTTTTAAAATTTAAACTTAACTTTCTCTTTTCTTAAAGATGAAAAAAAAAATAAGTAAATTACTTTTGTTAGCTAATTTTGAATTTTTATTGTGCTTTCCCAGTTTTGGGTAGGTTTTTTTTAAAAATAAAAAAAATCAAAATTTATAATTAAGTCTTAAAATGATACTCTAAAAGTTTATTAACGATATATATATATATATATATATATATATATATATATATATATATATATATATATATATATATATATATATATATATATATATATATATATATATATATATATATATATATTCTCAAAGGATTAAAAATATATTTCACTAATATTAACGTAATGGTTAATTATGTAGAAACTCATATCTTACCTTGCAAAGTTTAGATCGGATCTAATTCACCTTCAAAAATTAGTTTAAGAGAAAAGATTGCTTAAATTTCTATAGAAGTCAAATTACTCATACACTTAAAGTTTCATTTGATAATATTAGTTGTTCTAATAGCTATTAGTTGTTTTAGTAGTTGTTAATTGTTTAACTAATTGTTAGCCCTTATTAGTAGTTAACTGTTTGTCATGACTCAAATTATGGGTCAGACCGACATTAGGACTTGGGTTAGTATAAAGCCCCTAAAGCCCATAGTAAGCCCAACTATTCCAAGTCCAAACCTAAGACCCATCACTGTAGTCCAATTTCAAGAAGACAAACAAACAGAGTCCAATCATAAATTGGATTATCCAATGGGAAGTTTTTAGCTCACCCAATTTGTAATCACAAAATATATCAATTTGGGGAGCTCAATTTGCCCTCACAATCCTTAACATAGCAATTTAATCAAATGGGAACTCAGCTCCCTCATCCAAGATACATATTTATCTCGTATATCCACACATACATAAATAATAAGTTTATAATTTTAAAATAAATAAACTATTACAGTCTCAAGCTAAATAAAATACTTCTAGAGCATGTGGAGCTCTAGATTTTTAATTAGTACTATGAAATACTGATATTGCTGCTAAGAGACCTGCGAGGAAGGAAACAGGTTAATCATAAGAAGGAAATCCTCCTGCAACCTGGAAAAACATGGTGAACAGGAGTAAGTGTTTGACTTATAGAGGAATATATTGATTTTAAATATAATTTCTATAACTACCTAAGACTAATACATCCCTAAGGATGAAATACGACAAATACCAACATATTCAACCAAATTCAAACAATATTCACACAAAGAATAATTTGGAGCACTCACACACCCGTGTGTCATATCAATCAAATATATATATATATAGGAGCTGATCTCTACAGAACTCTTTTAATTCCAACCTTTGCCAACGAGATTAACTCGAGCCAGACTTTCTCTTAATAATCTAAATACAGGGGTCAACGAGATTAACTTAAAGTTGTAATTACCCTGACTTATCACAAAAAGGATCGGGCCCCAAGCGAGATTTACTTGTCCTACCCATATCCAGTACCATACCTCACACACGCCGACGCACGCACACAGCTCCAAATTACCCTAAGGTGACACCCGCATCAATTTCATAAAATAATAATGCAACACAAAGCGTGCCTGTAATAGTTATGTACATATAATTATAAGTGAATGCATGAGCATACCTTGTATGTATGATATTAAAATTATAAATAAAATCAATATCTACTCACATATTAACTAGAAATCATTAAGACAATTGGGAGGAGGAGAAGAGTTAACTTAGATTACCTAACTAATTATATACATGAATTTATTAATATTAAAACAAAACATGAAAGTTAACGAGTCAAAGACATCCTAAATTTATATAGAAAAATTGGCAAAATTTCCCCTGTACCTAGGAACTAACCAACTTGTAAGGCAACTCAAACAATACTTCTACATCCAATGGCTTTAGGCCCACATCACAACAATATCATATTACCTCTCCTAGGCCTGCCAAACCAGTTAAAAATTATATAATTATATATAAAATAATTATTTAAAAATTCAGGGTATTACATTCTTTCCTCCTTATAAAAAATTTATCATCGAATTTTTACATAAGGCAGAACAATGATATAGAGTTACATATCAAATAAATATGAGTACTTGTTGTGCATATCCCGCTCTGACTCCTAAGTGCATTCCTCCACAGATTGACTCCTCTACAGGACTTTAACTATAGGGATCTGCCTTGACTAAAGTTATCTCATCTGATAGTCTACTATGGCTACTGGTTGCTCCTTAAAGGTCAAATTCTGATTTAACTCCACTGTGTCTGGTTGCAGCACATGAGAATGATCGGGAACATACTTTCTGAATATAGAAATGTGAAATACTGGGTGGACATGAGAAAGGTTTGGTGGCAATTCCAACTGATAGGCAATTGCTCCTACTATGTCCCTGATCTCAAAAGGTCCTATGTAACGGGGTGTCAACTTGCCTTTCTTTTCAAATTTTATAACCTCTTTCATAGGAGAAATATTCAAGAACACATAGTCACCTATTGCAAATTTTACATCTTTCTGCCTTGGATCTGCATAATTCTTTTGCTTGCTGAAAGCTGCCTTTAAACATTCTCAAATCAAAGAAACCATCTCCGAAGTATACTACACCAGATCTAAATCATGTACTCTCGCCTCTCTAACTTCTATCCAACATAGATGGAATCTACACTTCTTGCCATATAATGTCTCATGAAGCATCCTTCTGAAATAACTACCTTTGCATGCACCTTATCAAAAATCATTTCTGATCCTATTTGGCCATTGAAGCGTTAGCAAGACTTTTCTCTGTGATAAGAGTACTTATACCTCTTATTTTCGTGATATTATGAGCTTCTAGTCTACTTTTTGTCATGACATCATTGTACCAACTCCTGCCTGTCTTTTGTAACTACCTACGTAAAACTCCATCCATCTCTTCTGCCTCAAATTTAATTTCTTCTGTTGAAAAATATACTTTAAGCTTTTTATGGTTAGTGTATATTTCTCACATTTCACCATATAGGTAATGCCACTAAATTTTTAGTGCAAAGGCTATAGCCGCCATTTCCATATCATGAGCAGAGTAGTTTTGCTCGTGCTTCTTTAATTGCCTTGAAGCATAAGCCACTGCTTTACCATGCTGCATCAAAACACACCCCAACCCAACTCTAGAAGCATCACAATACACTTATATCCTTCTCTACCCACCACTAAAGTTAACACAGAAGATGTAGTTAAATAGTCCTTAAGCTTTTGGAAGCTTTCTCACATTCATCTTACTAGAAGAACATGACATTCTTTTGAGTCAACTGTGTTAGAGGAGCTGCTATTCTGGAGAAATTATGCACAAAACGCTTGTAGTAACTTGCTAGGCCTATAAAACTTCGCACCTCAGTGACTGCAGTAGGCCTAAGCCAACCAATTACTATTTTAATTTTCTTAAGGTCTACTCGAATACCTTCACTAGAGACCACATGTCCCAAAAATAAAATGCTCTCTAGCTAAAACTTACACTTCGAAAATTTTGTATGTAGCTGATGCTCCCTCAATGTCTGTAACACCATCCTTAGATGCCACACATGCTCTTCTTCTGTTCGAGAATACACCAAAATGTCATCTACGAATACAATGACAAAGTGATCCAGGAACGGTCTAAACACCTTATTCATTAAGTCCATAAAGGCTGCTAGTGCATTACTGAGTCCAAAAGATATCACTAGGAACTCGTAATGACCATACTTAATCCTAAATGTTATCTTTAGCACATCCTCACTTTTGATCCTTAGCTGGTGATAACCTTATCACAAGTCTATTTTTGAAAAGTACTTTGCTCTTTGTAGCTGATCAAACAGGTCATCAATCCGAGAAAGTAGATATTTGTTTTTAACAGTCACTTTGTTTAACTATCTATATTTAATACACTCACTTTGTTCAACTATCTATAATTAATACACAACCTCAGAGTTCCATCCTTCTTCCTCACAAACAGAATAGGAGTACCCCAAGGTGAAGTGCTTAGCCGGATGAAACCCTTATCTAGCAGCTCTTGTAGTTGCTCCTTCAGTTCCTTTAGCTTTGCTGGTACCATCCTGTAAGGTGGCATAGAAATGGGATTTGTACCTAGCACAATATTTATGTAGAACTCTATCTCCCTATCCGATAGCAATCCCGGAAGCTCCTCAGGAAACACATTTACAAATTCTTTGACAATGGGTACATTTTTTGCATAAGTATCTCTAGAAGATGTGTCCCTCACTAGTGCTAAATATCCTTGACATCTACACCTCAATATCTTTTTGGCTTTAATGGCTGACACTAAGTTGTATAGAGCTACTCTCTTGTCACCATCAAAGCTAAACTCTGCCACTCCAGGAATATGAAAATACACCTTTTTATTATTTTTTAATCTTAACTCTGCAATTAGTTTTTACCAGCACATCCATCATATAATATCATGCTATAGTACTAACCTACTAGTCATTTTATGAAACAAAGGCCATTCACCATAGATGATTCTTCCTGTTCCCCCTTCCTAACATGATCATCAAAACATTGTCGCCCCTATTATCCTTTGTAAGGAATTGCCGTTCATGGTTGGATTGGTATCCTTGAACCTATAAGTTTCACCTAAACTGTCATAGCAGTGAGAAATGTGTGTTGTACCATAATCCTAGACAAGATACTTTATGTATTCATTTTTCTTGATGTAGCCACATCTATTGCCTGCAGCTTTCTAGACCTCAGCCTCAAATCTACCCATTAGCAAAAGTTTCATCCATCGAATCTCATCCACAGATGGCACTCCTTCTAGCTTATAGTTCAAAAGGGCTACAAGCCCTTGTAACTAACTTGATCTAACTACCCTAATCATCTATCCATCCTTGAGATACTAGGTACCTAAACCCATCATTAAATTCAAACACTTTACGTCCATCATGATTTGATCATTTGTGTTTCCTATAGTGAAACTCATGCCCCTCTAGGACACTTGAGCCAACAACTCTCTATCACATATTATAGTCCCACCTAGGCTGCCATTTGGTAGGTCACTAACACTGGTAGCAATCTACTGTCTCTCTTGAAGAACATTACCATACTCTACAACACAACTGACATTAAAAGAGGTACCATATCTACTATATTGCCACAATTACGTTAGGCTATCAGCTCTCTTATCATACTACCAACTTTTTTAAAACATCTTTTCATAGGCTATAATATTATTCGTAACCTTCGATCTACTTTAGGAAGCAGAACTGCACTCTACATTTCACTGTCACACAAAGAGTAATATCTTTATCAAACTCTAGGCAAAAAGTACACTGTAATGATAAAACTAAGATTCCATACCTAAGACCAAATAGACACACTCTATGAATGCTACCTTTACTTTGCAACTATACTTGAAACCTTGAATCTTATGGCAACTCTTAATATAATTCTAGCTCATGCTAGGGTAACTGAGTCACTTACTCTAGTTGCCACCCAATTGTGACCTTTGATATTCTAGCATAAGAGTTTTAAACCCCTAACTAGGAGTTCCAAACTCTCCTGCAAAAATAAAACTCTGTTCTGACATAACTGTACCAAAATATAGGTAGTCTGCAAACACCCTCATCATGGAACACCACAGGAAAGCTCGCAACTCTACACAATAATCCCATGTCAATACTGTAATCTGTAGTTTACAGTACAAATATTGAGAATATTGCACAGTTACTACGGCATATCCCAACAGACCATGTTTTCCAATCTTTTATCTCTCTTAAACCCACTAATACTATAATTTTCTCTGATTGGGCTATCCACTGATGACAGCCAGTAGTGATACCTTTACCCCTATTTAGAGCAGCTATACTATCATAACTCACCCATATATACTCATGCCTTGCATTAGATAGGCGCAACATTTAGCCCTACTATGATAGAAACATAACATTTTTTAGAGTACGTATTCCTAAGGCAAACCTCAACACCTTTGCTAACTTTAACCCACATCACAATGTACTCCACAAAAATTGAACCACTAAACTAAAGCACTCTTACACTATCCAAGGAATAACGCAGAATCTAGAAATAAAAAAATTACAAAAGAAGACAAAACAGAATCCTGTACTTCGCATGTGACAACTCTAGGTACACACTTTTCCATGAATCTAAAGCCTAAGCTCTGATACCAACTTTATTATGACCCAAATTATGGGTTAGACCGGCACTAGGACTTCGGTTAGCATAAGGCCCCCAAAGCCATAGTAAGCCTAACTATTCCAGGTCCAAACCTAAGACCCATCACTGTAGTCCAATTTTAAGAAGACAAACGAACAGCGGTCATAAATTGGACTATCCAAGGGGGAGTTTTTAGCTCACCTGACCTGTAATCACAAAATATATCAATTTGGGGAGCTCAGCTCACCCTCACAATCCTCAACATAGCAATTTAATAAAATGGGAACTCAACTCCCTCATCCAAGATACATACCCATCCCATATGTCCACACATGCATAAATAATAGGTTTACAATTTCAAAATAAATAAACTATTACAGTCTCAAGCTAAATAAAATACTTCTAGTACATGCAGAGCTCTAGATTTTTAATTAATACTATGAAATACTGATATTGCTGCTAAGAGACCTGCAAGGAAGGAAGCAGGTTAATCACAAGAAGGACATCCTCCTGTAACCTGAAAAAATAGGGTGAACAGGAATGAACATTCGACTCATAGAGTAAAATATTAGTTTTAAATATAATTTCTATAACTACCTAAGACTAATGCATCCCTAAGGATGAAATGCGACAAAAACCAACATATTCAACCAAATTCAAATAATATTCACACAAAGAATAATTTGGAGCACTCACACACCCGTGTGTCACATCAATCAAATATATATATATATATATATATATATATATATATATATATATATATATATATATATATATATATATATATATATAGGAAATGATCCCTTACACAACTCTTTTAATTCCAACCTCTGCCAGCAATATCAACTCGAGTTGGACTTTCTCTTAATAATCCAAATGTAGGGGTCAGCGAGATCAACTCAAAGTTGTACTCACCCTAACTTATCACAAAAAGAACCAGGCCCCAAGTGAGACTAGCTCAAGCCGAGTTACTCATCCTGTGACACCCCTTACCCGTGTACAGTATACCCGAGTAAGTAATGCCACACGGTGTACTGGCACACTCTAATATACCTTACTTAATTTGTGTCATGCTTTTGAAGCTAATTTATGAAATATGATTTATTTAAGCCATTTATCGAAATTATTATTTATTTGGGATTCCGAAAATTTTAAAGAAAATCCGGCAGAGTACCGGCTAAAAATGGAGAAAAAAAGTTCTTCGGAACTTGTTAAAAACACTTCCAAAATTTGTATTCAATCATCTCAAACTCCAATATCCAAAATCTCAACAATATTTCTCAATTTCAGTTCTCAATAACCTTTTCATTTCTCAAACATCCATTTCTCATAATACTCATATACAAACAATAAATAAATGCTCAAATTTTTGCATTCATAGTCATAACTTTCATTATTTACATGAACATCAAAATATATTACATAAGTTCAAATACGTATGAGAAAGTAAAAATTTGCTACAAAATATCAAAATGACACCTAGTGTCCTACCAATGCAATCGCAGGTTGAGGTGACAAGGACATCGTGCGAATCGCAGATGGACTCACCCGGTCTGTGGTCTCATCGGGCTCTCGATCGGGATCTCGGAACCTACGCGTGGCAAAAGCAACGCGCTAAGCAATAATGCTTAGTGGTGCAATAATATAATAAAAGAAAATAGCAAGAAAATAAATGTGTATAGAATGTGTATGCTTTCTTTGTTTGGTGTTGGTATATTTATTATTTCATTAACTTTGTTCACTTTTATTCATTTGTTTGCCCCAAGTAACCTACACTAGACGACTGGACTGGATAACGGGTAAACTGGCACTGGGTACCTAGTACCTTGGGCCGTCACACCATCGGTCACATATGCATCTCGGTGTGAGCATGCTAACAAGTCAAATAATATCAGGCACAAGGCCAAGTCTCAATATAAAGTCAGAATGGCTAAAAGCCATGGAATCACAGAATGGCATATCGCCATGTACAGTACTGCTAGCTGAACCCTATTGGCATGCCAAACTATCCAAACCAATCATGTTAGGTATACTAGGGCATTGAAAACTTTTAACTTCTTCAATTTGTGAATTTCATGTTTTGGTGTTACTATTTACCTCATTGGTCAACAAAAATGTTGACTTTTGGATAGAAAATATGTACATTAACTTTGGCACTCCCAACATACCACATTTTGTATTTAAAACTTGTTGGCATTAAGCGTTAATACCATTTCTAAGCATTAAACCAAAGGAGCAGATTTTTCAGATTTTGTACCATAACTTTACTATTCTATTTGGAACTGTTACAGTGAAAATTTGAGGAATTGGTAAACATAAAAGTTGTTCCTTATTTTGTCTAGTTGAATTTCCTTTTTTGAATCACTCCATTTGGAGTTTTGTAGCTCCAGATATGGTCCAAAAACCACATCTGGCCGGATTACCATTCTGCAGAAATTACCATATCTATAGTAACATGAACAGTGACTTTCACTGCCATTTGGGTTAGGTTCTAGCCATAATTTTGGGTAGGTTCCTTCATGAAAGTTGTTTGTCTATGTCTTAAATTGTTGCTGTAAAAATTTCAGGTCAATTGACCAAATCTACAGTGAGTTATGGTCAAATGAACAGTTACTATTCGTTTGGTCAATTCTGCAGAATCAGTTGCAGGGTATCCGGATTGGGGCCAAGTTTTGGTCCTCTTGCTTTGGTCTTTTGGGCATGGTTTCTTCAGCAAAAATGTGCCATTATAAGCCTAGTTTCATGTCCAATTAGCTAAACACCAATTGGATCAACACAGCCCAAGTTATGGCAGTGCAAGTGGACTGAATTTTCAGTCCCTCTGCTGCTGTCCTAGGGCAGCCTGCAACTTCACTTTGCAATCCTATTTTTCAGTCCATTTTATGGTCAACTTACCTAAAATGGTCACTAATTGACCATTAAAATGTTCTCTAATAATTTCCTAAACCAAGTTTACATTTTGCTCACAAAACCCTAATTCAAATTCATGTTTTATACAATTTACCTTAGTTAGCTTTTAATTCATTATTCTTGTGTTTATAACTTCCAACATGATTCTAGTTCACTCCAAGCTCATCAAAAACACTCCCTCCTATTCCATAGCTAGGGCAGCCGAAATTTATGTACTCATACACATGAGTTTTTGTTCATTTAAATTGCAATTCTCACTAAGTTTCAAGTCCCAAACCATGAAAATAAAGAGTTTTGAAGATATAGATGCACTAACCTCTTGTAGGCAGATTTTTCCCAAGTTAAATCTTCACTTTCCTTCACTTTCTAGGCTTCCAAACACTTCCCCAAGAGGTGTGGTTAAGTTTTAATGAAGGGGTTTAGGGTTTAGTGGTGGAAACAAAGGAGAAAGGAAGCTTGCTTGATTGAACAAAAATGGAGGGAGGAAGATGGGTTTCGGCTGCACTTGAGGAGAGAGGGATGGCTGCTGGTTTTTTGATAAATTTAGTCTTCATTTATCTCTTTTATTAATTAGTCAAAGGGTTACTTAATTGTGATTGGTCATAATTTATAAATGACATCATCAAGATGTCATAAATGAGCTTTTCTTTGATTTTTCTTTTCTTTCCTCCACTACTCATTTTCAATTTAATTTCTAGTAATGTTTATTCATATTTTATGTCATATTAATTATTTACTCAACTGGACAAGTCGGCTAAAAATCACCTCTGAAGGCGAAATGACCAAAATGCCCTCCGTTTGGATGAACGGGTCAAAATTGTCTGTACCGATTGGAAAATTTTTCTAGGTATTTTCTTGGCATTCTAATGCCATGGGAACCTCAATAACCCTTCTATGGAGTCCCAAAAATTATTTTATAATTTTTCCTTCGGGTCTAAGGCTCCTCGTTGCGAGAACCGCAACTTCCCTCTGGTTACCCATCGCTAGGGCACCGTCTCGTTTAACTTGGTTGTATTTTATTCCTAAAATTTTTACTAAAATTTTCTTATGAATATTTGAGTTAATTATGGTTCCTGAATTTAGTTTAAATATTTTTCCGGACGTTCTAGCTGTCCGGACTGACACCGGTCACCGGAACAGTAGAATGTACGGAATTGGTACAGGGAGGGTGTTACAACTCTTCCCCTCTAATTTAAATTTCGTCCTCGAAATTTACCTGATGCAAACAGTTGAGGGAACTATTGCCTCATCGTCTCTTCACTTTCCCAAGTTGCCTCCTCGGTGTTGTGGTGCCTCCAAAGCACTTTCACCAATGGAATTTGCTTGTTTCTCAACTCTTTCACTTCCCGAGCCAAGATCCGTAGAGGTTCTTCTTCGTATGTCAAATCCGGCTGTATTTCAATTTCTTCTTTGGAGATGACATGTGAAGGATCTGAGCGGTATCTTCTCAGCATAGACACGTGGAACACATTGTGGATCTTGTCCAGCTCTGGTGGTAAAGCTAGCTTATAGGCCACTGGACCCACACGTTCGATGATTTCATATGGGCCAATGAACCTAGGGCTCAACTTACCTTTCCTTCCAAACCTCAATACCTTCTTCCATGGTGACACCTTGAGGAACACTTTGTCGCCAACCACATATTCTATTTCTTTCCTCTTCAGGTTGGCATAAGATTTACATGCATGCGAGGCAACCTTTAAGTTGGCTTTGATTGATTTTACCTTCTCCTCGGCTGTTTCACCAGTGCAGCCCTACCCGATTTGTCTTCGCCCAATTCAGTCCAAAGACTGGAGTTCTACATTTTCTCCCATACAGTGCTTCATATGGGGCCATTTGGATGCTAGCTTGGTAGCTATTGTTGTATGCAAATTCTGCCAGTGGGAGATATCTATCCCAACTTCCCTCAAACTCAATGACACAACTCCTCAGCATATCCTCAAGGACCTGACATATATTTCATGTTATTGTTATCATTTCAGTTCAATAGTTGTATTAATTCAATTGGTTCAATTGTTTACCTAGATTACTCTTTCTGATTGTCCATCCGTCTGAGGATGGAAAGCTGTGCTAAAGTGGAGTTGTGTACCCAAGGATTCATGCAACTTCTTCTAGAATCTTGATGTAAACCTTGGGTCTCGATCAGATATGATGGAAAAGTGGAATTCCATGAAGTCTAACTATCTCACTGATATACAATTCTGCTAACTTCTCCAGTGAGTAGTCAGTCTTAACTGGTAGAAAGTGTGCTGACTTCGTCAATCTGTCCACTATCACCCATGCTGCATCATGTTTCTTCCGGGTGAGAGGTAGACCACTTACAAAATCCATGGTGACCCGATCCCATTTCCATTCAGGTTTGCGTATAGGCTGTAGCAAACCTGATGGAACTTGATGTTCTGCTTTGACTTGCTGACATGTCAAGCATTTAGTCACATAGTCAGCTATGTCCTTCTTCATACCAGGCCACCAATACTGAAGCTTCAGATCATGATACATCTTTGTACTTCCTGGGTGCATAGCATATACACTGGTGTGTGCCTCTTTTAGAATACTGGTCTTCAATTCCCCATCATCTGGTACACACAGTCTTCCTTTGTAGTACAGACACCCATCTGCTTTCACCCCATAATCAGTTGCTTTTCCTTCTGAGATTTTGCTCATAATGGCCGTTAATTTTCCATCTGCCATTTGCCCATCCAAAATCTGCTGTAGCAGGTTTGGCCTCACTTGCAACTCAGCCAAAATAGCTCCATCTCGAATCAAAGTTAGACGGGCATTCAATGATCTCAAAGCTGTGATGGACTTTCTGCTCAAAGCATCAGCAACTACATTTGCCTTCCCAGGATGGTAGTCAATTACACAGTCATAATCCTTCAGGAACTCAATCCATCGCCTCTGTCTAAGGTTGAGCTCCTTCTGGGTTGGCAAATATTTCAGGCTTTTGTGGTCTGTGTAAATGTAGCACTTTTCACCATACAAGTAATGCCTCCATATCTTCAGTGCGAAGATAATTGCTGCAAGTTCTAGATCATGGGTAGGGTAGTTCTGTTCATGTGGTCTTAGCTGTCTGGAAGCATAAGCGACCACCTTCCCCTCTTGCATCAATACACACCCTAACCCATTATGAGAGGCATCACTGTAGACCACGAAGTCCTTTCCTGACACTGGCTGTGTTAACACTGGTGCCTCTGTCAACATAGCCTTCAACTTCTCAAAACTGGTCTGACACTTGTCATTCCAGTCAAATCTGACATTCTTGTGTAACAACTTGGTCATTGGAGCAGCTATTAAGGAAAATCCCTTTACAAATCTTCTGTAATACCCAGCTAGCCCCAAGAAGCTTCTGACCTCAGTTGTATTCCTGGGAGGCTTCCATTCCATCACTGCTTCTATTTTCTTGGGATCCACCCTAATCCCATCAGCTGACACTATGTGTCCAAGGAATGCAATCTCATTCAGCCAAAAGTCACACTTGGACAACTTAGCATACAGCTTCTTTTCCTTCAGGGTTTGCAGAACAATCCTCAAATGCTCATCATGTTCTTCACTGGTCTTAGAATACACCAAAATATCATCAATAAAGACCACTACGAACCAATCTAAGTATGGATGGAAGATACGGTTCATAAGGTCCATGAATGCCGTAGGTGCATTTGTTAGGCCAAAGGGCATCACCAGAAACTCATAATGCCCGTACCGGGTTCTGAATGCAGTCTTGGGCACATCTACATCCTTCACCCTCAACTGATGATACCCTGATCTGAGATCAATCTTAGAAAATACTCCTGCTCCCTTCAACTGATCAAACAGATCATCAATTCTAGGCAACGGATATTTGTTCTTCACAGTCACTTTATTCAACTGCCGGTAATCAATGCATAGCCTCAAAGTCCCATCCTTCTTCTTTACAAACAAGACCTTGAGCTCCCCATGGTGACACATCAGCGTATGAACCCCTTTATCCAGCAACTCTTGCAACCGAAGTTTTCAACTCCTCAATTCTGGGTGCCATCCTATAAGGAGCAATGGAAATGGGTGTGCAGGCGTTGTTTCAATAGCAAATTCAACTTCCTTTCTCGTGGCAAACTGCAACTCTTCTGAAATACCTGCAGGAAGTCTCTCATCGTGGGTATGTCACCTGTGTTTGGCTTAGCCTGCCTAGTATCCACCACATGTGCTAGGTAGGCTTCACAGCCTTTTCTCATCATTCTTCTTGCAACTGTGGCTGAGATGACATTGGACAAGAAATCTGTCCTTTCACCCACAACAGTGATCTCATTGCCCTCAGAAGTTTTCAGAGAAATCCTCTTCAATTTGCAATCAACTATTGCCTGATGACGTGACAACCAATCCATTCCCAAAATCACGCCAAACTCGTGGAAAGGTAACTCAATCAGTCCGCCAAGAATTCATACCCCTGAATCCTTAACGGGCAACCCTTGTATACTTTGTTCACCACTACACTGTGGCCCAATGGATTAGTGACCAGAATGTCTTGGTCACTCTCCCCTACTAGTATCCCCTTTTCTACGGGTAAGTTGATGCAGATGTATGAATGGGTGGATCCTGGATCCACCAATGCATGCACAGGTGTAGTGTAGAGGGAGAACGCACTCGATGACGTCCGGCATCTTGCTCCTCCCGAGCTCTCGTGGCATAATTTCTTCCGGTGGTCTGTCGGGCCTCTCGCTTGCTCAGATGCAGGCCTCGTGATGGTCCAATAGCCTCGATTTACAGATTTTCTACCTCTTTGTGGTGCAGAGCAGTGTCATCGCTTGTGTTGGAGCAATATAGTAGTTCTGCGTGGGCTTCCTTAATCGATGCTCTGTTGACCCACACCTCAAACAAGCACCGCCATTACTCCAACACTCCCCCTTATGCCATTTCAGGCAGTGTGGACATGCAGAAGATGCTGGGGCTGGTCCCCTGAACCCCATCCCTGGAGAGCTGCCCACTGATGGTGTGGACTGACCTCTCCTAGGGGTGAACTGTGGCCTGGGCCCCTGAGACTGACCCTGACCCTGTGGCTGAGCTGAACTCTGTGCAGGAGGACCCTTGAACTTCTTCCCGAATGCAGGAGCTGAACTAGACTGACCCGGGCCCCTCTTCTGCTGTCTATCCCTTCTGGTCTGCTCACTGATTCTTACTTTTTCCACCTTTATTGCAGCTTCCACTAACTTAGTAAATTCTATAATTCCCAAGGCAGTGAGCTGGATCTTGATGTTGTCATTTAGTCCCTCTTCAAATCTCTTGCACCTTTCAGCTTCATTAGGGACTATCTCCCTTCCATAGCGGCTTAATCGGACGAATTCTTTCTCATACTCAGCCACTGACAACTGTCTCTGCCTCAGGTTAATAAACTCTCTTCTTCTCTCTTCCAGGTATACAGTACCCACATATTTCTTCTTAAACTCAGAGAGAAAGAAGTCCCATGTCATAACTTCTGGCTGCACTTCACTGGATACCGTGTCCCACCACTCATAAGCATCATCTTGCAGCAAAGATATGGCAGCTTCCAGGTTTTGCTCTGGAGTGCAGTGGAGTTGTTTTAGGACTCTGCCTGCTCAACCAATTCTCTACCGCAATGAGTCATCTTCTCTCTTGCCATAGAAGTCCACAGCTCCAAACTTTCTTAGCCTTTCCAGGTGTGATTTCTGCTGTGGAGCTGGTGGTGGTGGTGGTGGTGCTGGCATTACTCCGGCCATTTGTCTAAAGAAATCGGCCATTTGCTGGAACATGGCCTGTGGAGGCTGAGCGGGCTCTGCCTGAGCTGGTGGAGCAGGTTCTCCCATGCCCCAGCCTCACCGCCGCAGTGGAGCATGACTCTCCACTTCCTCCTCAACAGCTCTCTGAGATGAAGGGTCCATATCCTATTCAAAATAACAAAGACAAACAGATTTGCATTAGTGTCACCTCGACACTTACAAATGCAATGCATGGTATGGACTCAATCTAGGCCTAGAAACGCCTAAACCAGGCTCTGATACCACTAAATGTGACACCCCTTACCCGTGTACAGTATACCCGAGTAAGTAATGCCACACGGTGTACTGGCACACTCTAATATACCTTACTTAATTTGTGTCATGCTTTTGAAGCTAATTTATGAAATATGATTTATTTAAGCCATTTATCGAAATTATTATTTATTTGGGGTTCCAAAAATTTTAAAGAAAATCCGGCGGAGTACCGGCTAAAAATGGAGAAAAAAAGTTCTTCGGAACCTGTTAAAAACACTTCCAAAATTTGTATTCAATCATCTCAAACTCCAATATCCAAAATCTCAACAATATTTCTCAATTTCAGTTCTCAATAACCTTTTCATTTCTCAAACATCCATTTCTCATAATACTCATATACAAACAATAAATAAATGCTCAAATTTTTGCATTCATAGTCATAACTTTCATTATTTACATGAACATCAAAATATATTACATAAGTTCAAATACGTATGAGAAAGTAAAAATTTGCTACAAAATATCAAAATGACACCTAGTGTCCTACCAATGCACTGCAGAAGTTGAGGTGACAAGGATACGTGCGTAATCGCAGATGGACTCACCCACTGTGGTTCACTGGCTCTCGATCGGGATCTCGGAACCTACGCGTGGCAAAAGCAACGCGCTAAGCAATAATGCTTAGTGGTGCAATAATATAATAAAAGAAAATAGCAAGAAAATAAATGTGTATAGAATGTGTATGCTTTCTTTGTTTGGTGTTGGTATATTCATTATTTCATTAACTTTGTTCACTTTTATTCATTTGTTTGCCCCAAGTAACCTACACTAGACGACTGGACTGGATAACGGGTAAACTGGCACTGGGTACCTAGTACCTTGGGCCGTCACACCATCGGTCACATATGCATCTTCCGGTGTGCAACAAAACAGCTAACAAGCTGTAAATAATATCAGGCACAAGGCCAAGTCTCAATATAAAGTCAGAATGGCTAAAAGCCATGGAATCACAGAATGGCATATCGCCATGTGCAGTACTGCTAACTGAACCCTATTGGCATGCCAAACTATCCAAACCAATCATGTTAGGTATACTAGGGCATTGAAAACTTTTAACTTCTTCAATTTGTGAATTTCATGTTTTGGTGTTACTATTCACCTCATTGGTCAACAAAAATGTTGACTTTTGGATAGAAAATATGTACATTGACTTTGGCACTCCCAACATACCACATTTTGTATTTAAAACTTGTTGGCATTAAGCGTTAATACCATTTCTAAGCATTAAACCAAAGGAGCAGATTTTTCAGATTTTGTACCATAAATTTACTGTTCTATTTGGAACTGTTACAGTGAAAATTTGAGGAATTGGTAAACATAAAAGTTGTTCCTTATTTTGTCTAATTGAATTTCCTTTTTTGAATCACTCCATTTGGAGTTTTGTAGCTCCAGATATGGTCCAAAAACCACAGCTGGCCGGATTACCATTCTGCAGAAATTACCATATCTACAGTAACATGAACAGTGACTTTCACTGCTATTTGGGTTAGGTTCTGGCCATAATTTGGGGTAGGTTCCTTCATGAAAGTTGTTTTTCTATGTCTTAAATTGTTGCTGTAAAAATTTTAGGTCAATTGACCAAATCTACAGTGAGTTATGGCCAAATGAACAGTTACTGTTCGTTTGGTCAATTCTGCAGAATCAGTTGCAGGGTATCCGGATTGGGGCCAAGTTTTGGTCCTCTTGCTTTGGTCTTTTGGGCATGGTTTCTTCAGCAAAAATGTGCCATTATAAGCCTAGTTTCATGTCCAATTGGCCAAACACCAATTGGATCAACACAGCCTAGGTTATGCCAGTGCAAGTGGACTGAATTTTCAGTCCCTCTACTGCTGTCCTAGGGCAGCCTGCAACTTTACTTTGCAATCCTATTTTTCAGTCCATTTTATGGTCAACTTACCTAAAATGGTCACTAATTGACCATTAAAATGTTCTCTAATAATTTCCTAAACCAAGTTTACATTTTGCTCACAAAACCCTAATTCAAATTCATGTTTTATACAATTTACCTTAGTTAGCTTTTAATTCATTATTCTTGTGTTTATAACTTCCAACATGATTCTAGTTCACTCCAAGCTCATCAAAAACACTCCCTCCTATTCCATAGCTAGGGCAGCCGAAATTTATGTACTCATACACATGAGTTTTTGTTCATTTAAATTGCAATTCTCACTAAGTTTCAAGTCCCAAACCATGAAAATAAAGAGTTTTGAAGATATAGATGCACTAACCTCTTGTAGGCAGATTTTTCCCAAGTTAAATCTTCACTTTCCTTCACTTTCTAGGCTGCCAAACACTTCCCCAAGAGGTGTGGTTAAGTTTTAATGAAGGGGTTTAGGGTTTAGTGGTGGAAACAAAGGAGAAAGGAAGCTTGCTTGATTGAACAAAAATGGAGGGAGGAAGATGGGTTTCGGCTGCACTTGAGGAGAGAGGGATGGCTGCTGGTTTTTTGATAAATTTAGTCTTCATTTATCTCTTTTATTAATTAGTCAAAGGGTTACTTAATTGTGATTGGTCATAATTTATAAATGACATCATCAAGATGTCATAAATGAGCTTTTCTTTGATTTTTCTTTTCTTTCCTCCACTACTCATTTTCAATTTAATTTCTAGTAATGTTTATTCATATTTTATGTCATATTAATTATTTACTCAACTGGACAAGTCGGCCAAAAATCACCTCTGAAGGCGAAATGACCAAAATGCCCTCCGTTTGGATGAACGGGTCAAAATTGTCTGTACCGATTGGAAAATTTTTCTAGGTATTTTCTTGGCATTCTAATGCCATGGGAACCTCAATAACCCTTCTATGGAGTCCCAAAAATTATTTTATAATTTTTCCCCCGGGTCTAAGGCTCCTCGTTGCGAGAACTGCAACTTCCCTCTAGTTACCCATCGCTAGGGCACCGTCTCGTTTAACTTGATTGTATTTTATTCCTAAAATTTTTACTAAAATTTTCTTATGAATATTTGAGTTAATTATGGTTCCTGAATTTAGTTTAAATATTTTTCCGGACGTTCTAACTGTCCGGACAGACACCGGTCACCGGAACAGTAGAATGTACGGAGTTGGTACAGGGAGGGTGTTACACATCCTACCCATATCCAGTACCACACCTCATACACGTCGACACACGCACACAGTTCCAAATTACCCTAAGGCAACACCCACATTAATTTCAACAAATAATAATGCAACACAAAGTGTGCCTATAATAGTTATATACATATAATTATAATTAAATGCATGAGCATGCCTTGTATGTATAATAATATTGAAATTATAAATAAAATCAATACCTACTCACAGATTAACTGGAAATTATTGAGGCAGCTGGGTGAAGGAGAAGAGTTAACATGGATCACCTAAACAATTATATCCATGAATTTATTAATATTAAAGAGTCAATGACATCCTAAATTTATGCTGAAAAACCGGCAGAATTTCTCATACACCTAGGACCTACCCAACTTACAAGGCAACTCAAACAACACTTCTTCATCTAATGGCCTTAGGCCCACATCACAACAATATCATATTGCCTCTCCTAGGCTCGCCAAATCAGTCAAAAATCATATAATTACATATAAAATAATTATTTAAAAATTCAAGGTGTTACACTGTTTATATAATAATTTAAAGCGTAAGTATTCAATAAAAATAGTCATTAAATTAGTTATTAAATATAAAAATAATAGTAAATTTTATTAACTCTGGTCAAAACGCTCTTTCTACTTCTAAAAGTTATGAAAGATACTTTTCATTAACTATTCCCTCCACCTCTAATCACTACTTTAACTTTTCATTTACCACTTTCCCAACATCTAAATACTACTATAAACTAGTCATTTTGCCACGCATTACGTGACTTTTTTTTCTTAATATATAATTTAGTATTTATTTTATAAAATTTTATATTTGAAAATTATACTATAAAATTTTATTCTTAGTTAATTATATTAAATACAATTAAATTTTTTATTAAAATTTTAAAAATTATATTCCTATTTAAATTAAATTTAATTTTCATTTTTAAAATGATTATCAATTATTTTTCTCTAAATATTCTTTCATAAATATAATATCTTTACAATACATTTGTGCTTAAAAAAGCTATATATTGTTAGAAATAGTTTGTCCATAATAATTATAATAATAAATATGCTAAAAATAAAATCTTAAATATAATGGTAATATTCAAGAAATAATAATAATAATAATAATAATAATAATAATAATAATAATAATAATAAAATATCAAATAATTTCTTAATTTATGATTTACATTTTATTATTCTCTTTTTTTTTAAAAGTCTTAAGTTTGTTCTTCTAATTTTGAATTTTTTTATACTTCTCAGCAACCACAAATCTTCATTGTTTAATTTTCCTATAAAATATTTTATATTTTTTAAAACAACATTTATTTTTTTATATAAATCACTGAAAAGTTATATAGTTAATGGTATATCTCTTTATTTTAGTCCTTTAATTTTCAAATTCTATATCTTTTATAAGAATGTTTATTTTTTGAAATATAGTCTATAATTATGTACACAACCAAAAAATTTGAAAAAAAATTTATTATTATAAACATAATGAATTTGAAAAATAAAACATAATCAATAATTAAAAAATAATTATGTAAATTTAAAAATATAAAACAATTAAATTATTACTATAAATAGGTAAAAAAGTTAGAGATTTTAATAAGTCATATACTCAATATTCAAGAAAATTGAGAAATGAATTTATTTTTTAGTATTAATAAATAAACTATTTAATAGTAATTGATATGAGTATAATTTAATTTTGAATTTTAAATTTTGATAAATGATTTGTATTATATTTTAAATTAATCCATGTATACCAATCAAAGGTTAAAAAAAGCAAAAATAAAAATGCTATAACTTTGAAAGAAGTAAAATAGATAAAAAAAAATGAAGATTTAAATTTTAAAATTAAAGAGCATAAATTGAATTTTAAAGTAGTTAATATTTATGCCAAATAAATATTATTTGATAAATCATTAAGTCATATGGATTACAAATAATGACACATGACAAGTTTTTAAGTGTATTAATAAATCAAATATTTAATTTTATGAGATTATTTTTGTGTTTTAGCTTTAATATATATATATATATATATATATATATATATATATATATATATATATATATATATATATATATATATATATAATGTCCAAATCTTTACAAATAGTATATTTTCCACGCAACTAACCAATGTAAATGATTAACATATAGAGATGGATACGGTTCAGTTTCAAACTATAAAATGTCCAAATCTTTACAAATAGTATATTTTCCACGCAACTAACCAATGTGAATGATTAACATATAGGGGTGGACACGGTTCAGTTTCGAACTGAAATCGAATTGAAATTGATTTGATCAAAATCGGATCGAAACCGGTCAAAATCAGAATCAACTTTGAACTGGACTAAAACTGCCTTTTTATAGTTTGGTTCAGGTTCATATTTTTAGGTAATGTGAACTGATGGTTTCGAGCCAGATTGAATCGATAATTCTAAACTGGACCAAATCGATGATTTACAAATAAAAAATTTTAATAAATATCTTACCCCACTCCTAATTCATTTATATAAATCATTAATTCTCTATACAATTATTCTCTATGCTATCTTTAATTCTTAATACTCTTTCAATTTCTTTCAAATTTTCTAAACAATTATTTTCTACATTCCTTTTAATTCCCAATACTCTCTCAATTTCACTACTTTACTATTTTTATATGCTTATTGAAATTTTCAATACTATCTCAATTACTTTATTATTATTTTATATTCTCAATAAAATTTTCAATACCCTTTATTTTAATTTTTTGTTCTCTTTTATATTTTTTTAATTATCAATTATCATATAATTTTTAGAAAAAGGGCAAGTAATAGAACTGAAAATTTTAATTCCTCTAAATTCTAAAGAGATATATAGACAAAATTAAATTCATGCACATTTTTCTAATTTCTTTAAAAAAATTAATTTCATCTTTAGTTTTTAATCAAGTCTAAATCTTTGCTTATTAAATTTTTTTTAAAGATAAATTATTTTCATTCTCTCTTTTTCTTATTTTATTTTGATTAAAAGATTTCTAAAAAAAGTTAAAATATTTTTAAAAATATAATTTAAATTCTAAATTAATAAAATTTTCTTACGATTTTTTTATATAAATCGCCCTTAAACCTCCTCTAAATTGCTTCTAAATCATCCTCTAAACCATCTTAAACCGTCTTTTTTGAAACTGTCCTTCAAATTATTCTAAACTGGGGCTCAAATCGAAATTGACAGTTCATAAATCGTCTTCTAAATTACCCCATGACGATTTAATTTATATTTATAATTTCATTGAATCTAAATCGGTAGTTCAGAAATCAAAACTAACGGTAATTTTATTAACACACCTATTAACACGCCTCCCTTATCCGGACACCCATTTCTCTATCCAAATTAATCACAAAGCTTCCTCTTCCTCAACTAGCGTTAGTCTGAAACTGCTCCACATCCACCGTCTCCTCTCTTCCTTTCTCTTTATGGCAGAAACAGCTTCTTTCCTAGTTTCCTCCAACCCATCTCCTACTCTACCGCAAAATATCACAACCATTAGAACAATAGCTGAATCACCTGGGCTCACCTCCATCCCCTCCGCGTACACCTTCACTCCCACTCCCCATGACCAAGTAGTTTCAGAGACACAAGTCTCACTTCCTGTCATTGATTACTCTCTTCTCACTTCAGGTACTCCTCATCAAAGGTCCAAAATCGTTCATGACCTTGGCAAGGCCTGCCAGAACTGGGGCTTCTTCTTGGTAAAAACTTCTCACAATTTTACCAACACATACATGCGTCTTTTCAGATTAATCTTCCATATTAATTATGTCGAAACTTTGATGAATTAATATCATCAGATGATCAACCATGGAGTACCAGAAAGCCTGGTTAGATCGATGATTGATGGTTGTAGAGGATTCTTTGATCTCCCTGAAGAGGAGAAGGAAGAGTACAGAGGGAAGCATGTGTTGGACCCAATAAGGTGTGGAACTAGCTTTAATGCTTCAGTGGAGAAGGTTTTCTTTTGGAAGGATTTTCTCAAGATTCTTTCACATCCTGTGTTTCACTCTCCCAGTAAACCTGCAGGCTTCAGGTAATTAGAAGCCTTTAACTCAGGGCCATATATAGTCTGCTGTAATAGGGAAGAAGATAAGAATGAATCTTGGTTGTGAGAAAATGCATATTTAGACAAGTAGAGTAACATTCCTGGTAAAATTGATTGCTGTTTCAGGAATTGAATTACCTATTAAATTTTGTAAAATTTAACCAAATTCTTTTGTCATTGTGTAACTCGGGCGGGACTTCAACTTGAGACTTCACAGTAAAAATATTAATTTTAATAAGTCAGGTGATTCTGTTAATATAGTTGAAGTTTAATGACTATAGCTAAAATTAAGGTCATTAAATGAATTAGCATTTGTTAGGAAATATTAGCATATCAGGAATAATAACCGTTGATAATAACAGGACTGGTTTGTGAATGTTACATTATACCAAACAAACAGGAATACTATTGTCTTTTTCTTATTGGATTTATGCTCTTTATGGATTCTATTCTAGATAGCTTCTTTCTGTTTTCTTCTGGTTAAAATATTCTAGTTAAGATGGGAATTGAGAAGTTAAATTACAATACCAGTAAGTGAAAGGCCTAAATTATTATTTTTTGTTTGACTTTATTAATGCAGTGAGACTTCATTAGAGTACTCCAAAAGAGCTAGAGAAGTAGCAAGAAAGCTGCTAAAAGGAATATCAGAGAGCCTGGGATTGGAACCCAATTACGTAGAGAAGGCATTGAACTTGGAACAAGGTCTACAAGTGATTGCAGCAAACTTCTATCCACCTTGTCCACAGCCAGAACTTGCAATGGGCATGCCTCCTCATTCAGATCATGGACTCTTAACCTTTCTAATACATAATGGAATTAGTGGCCTTCAAGTGCAACATAAAGGGAAGTGGGTCAACATAAATGGCATCCCTAACTCCATTCTAGTTAACATTGGAGATCATCTTGAGGTGCATTTCCCATTATGCTTTCTTATAACACTCTTTTCTTTTATGAACTAACTTATTTTTATTACTTCAATTTTTATTTGAATTTGGGAAGTGTCAAATACACACAACCTTCTTCGTAAAGGAAACTGCTTCTGTGGTTTCAACTCGTGACTTCTTGATCATAAGAGAGATTTTACTATTACTAATACTCACCCTTTCCCAAAATCTGTAATGTGGAAGAAATTCTCATTCACTGTGATTTGTTTTCTTAATGTGCTGTTAGAGTCTGAACTCTGAACCTCATACAGTAAGAAACAGGAAGTGATCACTACTAGCCCAATTAGTGATGTCTTTTATTTATCCTCCTATCCTAGAACATCAAATGTTGAAATTCTTTTTATCAGGATCTCTGTTTATATTCTAACAATTTCATTTTTCTTGATAGATTTTGAGTAATGGGAAGTACAGAAGTGTTCTACACAGAGCAATGGTGAACAACAAAGCTACAAGAATATCCATAGCCATAGCACATGGACCATCACTGGATACAGTAGTTAGCCCAGCACCAGAGTTACTAGAAATTGAAAAGAAGGCAGCAGCATATATTGGCATAAAATACAAGGAATACTTGGAAATTCACCAAAGCAACAAGCTTGATGAGAAATGCAACTTGGATAGACTTCGAATTTAAGCTGTTTCATTAAAATATACTGTAAATAACTTGCATAGATACGTGCGTATGTGAGTGTAATTATATGTGTGTGTGTGTAATTCAAGGGGTGAGTATATCAATTATAATATTGTGACTCTTGCATTTAAGATATTTAGTGTATTTAGAAAACTTTTTTAAAAGATAATTGATAGTTGTCTTTTGTATTATCCCTAAATAGAACTGTTCAAATACAATTGTGCCATTTTTGCACTATAAAATAGTGCTAAGTACAATGTAATAACCTAAATATTTGTAATTTTAAGTTTCAACACTATAGAATCATAATCTTTTAAGTTGTTTTTTCAAATTTTTTTAGCTCTTCTTAAGTTATTAAATTAAAATTTTTAGATTATTTATTATTTATTTAAATATTTCAATAATAAAATAAATGATATGATGCAATAAGCTTATAATTACATATTTATTTTAATAATACATAAATTTATAATTATATATGTCACCCCCGTCACTAGCCTATAGAAACGGATGTAACCAGAAAAACTAGCAAAGTTTCCCTTAAATCTATAGTTAAAAGAAATTCAGAAACCCGTGAAAATACATCTGATGTGTAAAATATGGCATCTGTGCCCATCAACATAATTAGATACATTAATATTCATATACCCTCTCTGTGAGGATTAAAATAAAATATTTACAGTTCAGAGCTTCTAGTTATTTTTATAGATGTACAGTATACTAAAACAAAATAAATATCCAAAAGAAATATATTGGCCCAATTTCTACTAGACTCTGTAGCTGGTGAAGTGGAAGAGAGGACAATACTGAAGAGAGGCTGCTAGTGGTGGAGTCAACAAAAAGAATATGAAATATTTAAAATTAAGAGGGTGAGTACAACTACTCAGTTAGCAGATAAATAAATAACAAAGGGGAACATATAGGGTTTTAATACTTAATAGTACCAATTTTGCTATGTTAGAACATGTCAGCTGAATAAATATCATTTAACCTAAATCATATAGCTAAACTGAAATAAAATTCATGCTGTAGTAATATCGCTGAAATAAATATATTAAAATCACAAAGCCTGCAATATCCTCATACACTCGCAATATGCTTCTTGTAGATAATGCTGGCATTTCAAGTGCAACAACAAACTCTGGCAGCATGAGAGCAATGCTGGCATCTTGGGCTCTATAATGACACCATAATAACTCAAGAGCAATAAAAATACTAATCATACACATGTGCAAAGCTACCCCTAAAGGACGACCACCTTATATACGCCCCAAAAGCTATGTGTATATCAAGCGCTGTCCCAAATACAATATAAATAAAAGCTGAGCTAAGAATAATTCACTCGTTATCAAGGTGTTATCTATTCAGTGCATATGTTGAGTGTATTCGGTCATTTATTCAGCTATAATTATAAATCTCATTGTAACAAACAAAAAAAATAAAATAAATTAATAAAAATAAATAAATTAATTAATTAAACATTAAATTTAAAATTTTTCCAGGAATGAATCTAGACAACATGTCTGTCCAGATTCATTCTTAGAAATTGAAAAAAAAAAAAAAAAAAAACAAAACAAAACCAGCAGCCCTTTAAACTCTCCCTCTGTCACTCTCCCTCCCCCTCCCTTTTTCTTCTGGCCGGCAAGCCTCCTGCAACCATGGCCTGCCGGCGAGGCGTCCCTCCCACCCTGGGCGACGCCGGCGAGCTGCCAGCTGGCCGGAGCAGCACCGGCAGTGGCGCAAATGGAGGAGTTTTCCTGCTCAACGCGCACACAATGGGCAGCAACTTCTCGACGGGATTCCGGCTTCATCCGACATCCGATCGAGGCGATTCAAGTGGCGTTGGAAAGCTTGTTCCGAGAGCTTTCTTTTGATACTCATTTTGCAGCAAATGGAGGTCGGATGAGTGAGATATGGAGGAATGAAGTTTCGGGTTTTTCAAGCTTTTAGGTCAGATCTAGGACGATCCGAGACCACTTATGGACTGAGGGAGAGGAGAGGAGAGGAACATGATGGTATGACTAGATCTGGCAAATGTCATCGGTGGCTTCGGTGAGCTTTGGAGATGATTCAACTTCTAGAGGCTTCCTCATAATTTTTGAAATTTTTGAGACACAGACAAGCTTCAGGTAAGATTATTTTCATTATTTCTCTGTCTGTTGAGTATAAATGCAGTGTTTCTTAAACAGAAAAAATTGGAGAAAAATTCTAAGAAAAATATATGATGAAAGTAAAATTATTTAGAGATATTCTATGGTGTTTGTTAAATTTTTGAGTGATTATAGAATATTTTTGAAAAATATAGATAGATTTTAGATAGATTTTTAGCATATAGGCATATAAGATTATTTAAAATTATGATATTTAAATTTTATATGATTGGTTGAAGCTTGAGGATGGAGGTTTAAATATGTGAATATTGAATTGGATTGAATTAAGAATATGTTAGCTGTTGGAAACTTATGAAATTGATTAATATTCTTGAATAAAATATTCGTAGTAGCTTAGAAAATTATAATTCCTTTTCATTAGCTTAGTAATATTGCTAAGGACCGCAGGGCAAAGTTTTGAAATTTTTAGAGCTCGTTTGGGTAGTTTTTGCAAAAGGGTTAAATTATAAGGACTAAACTGTAATTTTTCATATTGTGATTGTTGACTGTTTGGATGGGCCCAGGAGGGGCCTTGTGATGTGATTGAGTTGTGATTGTGTGATTAGCGGATATAGAAGTGTATTTTGAAGCCTTTTGCAAGTTGGGTAGGTCCTAGGTATAGGGGAGACTCTGCTGAATTTTCGACACAAATTAGGATGTGTTTGCCTCTTTAAAATTTATTTTTAAATGAATTAGCACTAATAAATTCACAATAAAATAATGCAGGTAATCAAGGTCAACTATCTTCCTTCACCCAACCTCTACAATTGTCTCTGATGTACTGTGAGTAAAATATTAATTTTAATTGTAATTTCGATATTATTATATGTTCAAGCATGCCCATGCATCACTTATATGTATATATCTATGTAATTAAACTCTAGGCACGTTTTATATTGCATTCATAATTGTTAAAGTGCCATGGATATTGTTTGTGGTAATTTGGAGCAGTGTGCGTGCATTGGCGTGCGTGTGGTATGGTGTTGGATATGGACAGGACGGGTAGACATAGCTTGAGATCTTTGCTGAGACCCGGTCCTTCGAGGTAGACACGGCTTGAGTTCTTCGCTGGGACCCCGTATTTGGTTTATTAAGTGAAAGTCTAGCTTGAGATCTTTGCTGGCAGAGGTTGGATTAAGAGGGATGTATAGGGGATCAGCTCCCATATATGTATTGTCTGACACTCTCGGGTGTGTGAGTGCTCCAAATTGCCTTTTTGATGTGTTTTGTATGAAATTTATGACGATGTTATATTTCACTCTACAGGGTGCATTAGCTTTAGATAGCTATAGAGATTATGGTTAAAATTAATATTTTACTCTCTGAGTCAAATGCTCACTCCTGTTCACCATATTTTTCCAGGCTACAGGAGAAGACCTTTTTTAGAATAACCTGTTCCTTCCCTTGCAGGTTATGAAAATAAAAATTTCTTAACTGTATTATTATTATTATTATCTAAATTTATAATTTAGAACTCCGCATGTACTATTAGTAACATTAATCCTGTCAGGGACTATATGAATTTAAGTTTTTGTATTAACAAATGAAAAATTTTTATGAGTCTTGAATAGTTTGTAAATGATGTAACAGGGTTGAGCTGGGCTCCCCTAATTTTAGTTTCGGATAATTGCTGGGCTAAAGTTGACCCAAAATAAAATTATAATAGTTTAATTTAAATAATTTTATATGCATATTGGGCCTAAATTGTGGGCCTGGTCATGGGTTTGAGAACAGTAAGGCTTACTACGGGCCTCGGGGGCTTTGTACCGACCCAGGTACCAGTGCTGGTCCGGCCCATAGGTTGGGTCATGATAAGAGTGGTATCAAAGCTTAGGCTCTAGATTCATGGGAAAGAATATACTTGGGAGTGTAAAACGAGTCTTGTTATGATGTTACATGCGGAGTATAGAATTCTGTTTTGTCTTTTTCTGTAATTCTTTGTTTCTAGATTCTGCGTTATACCTCAGGAAATATAAGAATACCTCAATTAGTGTCTTCATTTTCGTGGAGTACATAGAAATGTGAAATAGATTTAGCAAACGTATTGAGGTCTACCATGAAAATACGTACTCCAATAAATACTATATTTTTATCAGTATGGGTTTAAGTGGTATGCCCATTTCGTGCAAGGCACGAGCACATAAAGGTGATTTTGGCAATATAGTTGCTTCAGATGGGAGTGAGGATACCACTGCTAATAGTCATCAGTGGATGACCCAGTCAGAATAAGTTTATGACAATAGTAGATTCAAGAGAGATAAGAAATTAGGAGATTTAGTCTGTCAGGGCATACCGTAGTAACTATGCAATATGCTCGAAGTTTATGCTGTAAGCTGCATATTATAGTACTAACATGAAATTATTGTGTAGAGCTACATGCATCCCCGTGGTGCTCAATAATGAGGGTGTTTGCGGATGGCCTCTATTTTGGTACAGTTATGCCAGAATAGAGTTCTATATCTGCAAAGGAGTTGGGAACTCCTAGTTAAGGATCTAGAGCTAGAATATCGAAAGGTCACAGTTGGATGGTAATTAGAGTCAGTGACTTGGTTACCTTAGCATGAGCTAGAGTTACATCAAGAGTTTCCATCAGACCAGAAGTTGTGGATTAGTTGCAAAGTAAAGGTGACATCTATAGAGTGAGATCATCTGGTCTTCAGTATGAAATTTTGGATGGTTTTGCCAGTACTACAGACGTTTTGCTTAGAGCTTAGTGAGAATAGTATACCTTGTGTGTATCAGCAAGGTGTAAAGTACAACTTTACTACCTATAGAAGGTCGAAACTATGAATTGATGATTTATAGAGCTATGATATGATAAGAGAGTCATTAATTTGACATGGTTTTGGCAAGGTAGTAAATGTAGTACCTTTGTTGCAGTAAGTTAGGGTATAGTCCTATCTTTTCAGAAGGGATCGAAGGTTATTACTGATAATGATGACTTATGGAATAGTGTCCCAGATGGGACTGTAGAGTGTGGTAGAGAGTAGTTGGCTCGGGTATCCTGGAGAGGATATAAGTTCCATTATAGGAATCATATATAATCAGATCATGATGGATGTAAATCCTTTGAATTGGATGACAGGTTTGGGTGCCCAGTATCTTAAGTTTTGGCTAATTGAGTAAACATGAAAAAAAAAATTAAAAAAAAAAAAAATAATAATAATAATAATAACAACAATAACAATAACAAATAAATAAAATTGCTGCAGAATCAGTTCTCGAGGTAGTAAGGGTATTATGTAAGCTAAATGATAAGAATAGAGATCATACAATAAAAGTATGACTGTAATTTTCTGAGTTCCTTTCTAACTTCATATTGTTCAAAACAATAGTATAATCTAATTATAATAGTGTTAAGAGTAATAAATTAGCGAAGATAAATCACAGAAGGCCAATGGATAGAGAAAGTGCAGAATGAAAGTTTGGACAATTGATTGCATATCCAATATAATCTAAATGCCAATGGAAGTACTAGCTAGAGTGGTCAAAGGACCAAATATGAGTAGCACAGATATGTGATAACGCGGTAGAGACTCTGAAAGATATAGTTAGCAAGTACAGCTGTCATTTTAGGAAGAAGAATGGAACTAGGGATAGAATAGTCAAGTTTTATTTTGGGTAAGACAAAGGAAATAAATGAAAGGACAACCTGAAGGGCGCATAATAAAGGGAACAAAGTTAAGATATAGGGTATGCTAAGTGTTATTCTTGGCAAGGTAAATGACAAGGATAGAGAACCCAAAATGGGACCACATTAGTGAGAATAGTGATGGAGGTATGGAATCTAGTAATATAATGCTCAGAGCATGATGTAGTTGAGGTAGTGCCAGGGGCTAAAATATAGAGCTTGAAGTTGCATGATTGGATCATACTCTATCTATTCCCTATTCCTAAAGTGAAGTGGATAGCAATGGGGCAAGATTCTTTTAACTTGTTAACAGTATCAAGAAGATTAGACGAGGAATACAATAATAATGAGCAAAAGCTAGAAGGTGTGCGATGGTATTGTGGACTATCTAATTAGGCAGAGAAAAAGAAGTTAGTAAGTAGTAAGTTGAATAAAAGTCAATCTAAAGGATCAAATAGGTATGATGAGAGGAAAAGAATGATAGATAATGACACATAGGTTTTAGGTCAGATTTTTGAGATAGTGAGAAGGTAGTTAGAGGTTCGTTATGAATGTCAGGCAAACATTTTCAATGTGATCAACAGAATCACTTTGTAGTGAAGCAATAACGACAGAACAACAATAGGGGTAGAACGAAAAGTGACAAGTATGAGTGGTTATAAATCACTAGAAAGTTCAAGGATCAAATTAATGACCATAGATAAGGGTGGAATTAGTGCTGGAAGAATCTATTAGTGAGAGAAATCTTTCAGGATTCAACAAAAGTTAAAGGCACAATATAAATGATGATAGATATGAATCATAGGTCGAGTATAAGTAAAGTTAATAAATTATAAAATATTATGTCAGGAAGGACAATGGTATGGTAAAGGGTTCATGCAGATGATACCTTATAGGTAGAGCACAATTGTGCTAGGAGATGATGAAATTTGAAGAGAAAGACTAAGAAACATAGGTTAAATGTTATTATATGGACAATCGGGCGTAGTTGAATATAAAAGGATATTTTTCTTTCTTTTCAAGTTTAGTTTGTGCTTTTGGTTCTAGAGGGTTATATAAGGAACAGAGACTGAGTCAATGAGACCTAGTTATTTGAGAGTTTGGTAGGCACCAATTCATACACAATTTCCTGATATGAGAATAACAGTAAGTGCATACCTAGTATTAAGTATGACAGGACGATTAGAATAATGACAGGAGTTAAATCGAGCTAGTTACTAGGGCTTACAACCCTTTTGAACTATAAGCTGGAGGAAGTGCTATTTGCTAATGAGTTACAGCGAATGAAATTGTTGCTAATAGAAAAAGTTGAGGTTGAAGTTTGGAAAGCTATGGGCAGTATATGTGATTATATTTAGGAGAATGAACACGTGAAGTATCTTGTTCAGAATTAAGGCATGACACATATTTTCCACAGCCGTGTTAGTTCATATGGAACTTATAATTTCTGGGGCTCTTATCCATCCAGGATGAGCAATTTCCTACTAAGGCTGGTAGGGAATGATAATGTTCTGATAGGTAAGTTGGGAAAGGAGATACAAAAAGAATTTTCTATGATTAATTACAAGTGTTACATAAGGCGAAAAATGTGCTGGTAGGAGTAAATCGTAAGGTTAGAATTCTAGAAGTAATGGAACTAGTAATCAAGATAAGACTAAGAAATAAAAAGAAAGTTAAAGTTGATGATGGGATAGACATCTTTGAATGAAAAGGTGTAAGGGTTAGATAGGACTAAAATTAAGGAATAAGTACGGCAGGTTGAAAAGATATCAACAATACCAGAAATAGGAAAAAGGAAGTGGATAAGATCCAAAGGACAGGAATAAAGCTCGGTAGAGCTAGTTAAAATGATGAGGATAAGAAGGAATATGTATGCTAGGAACACATTAAGAGATGTTTGAAATCAGTTATTATGAGATAATATATTAAAGGAGTAGTGGAACCTCGATCTAAGTGCCAATGTGTCAGAAGTAGGACACATACTAAGAAGCTTTAGGAAGAAGTCTAGATATTTTTGTTCCAGAGAAGGAGTGGGAAACGATAAAGTCGCATAGACTGAGTTGTCAGGGAATATAAACACTTTTGTCACCTAGAAGGAGAGACCCAGTTCACTTTCCAATGTTGATAAATGATACACTTGGCCCTTGGAGGGGACTTTACCTGACTGGTTACATAAGATGGACAGAGGTTAGTCTAAGTACCTTAGTAATGACACAAATAGATTGGAAAATTGAAGTATAATGAAAGTGAGAAGATGCATTGGTACTAACCATTAAGGTCAAAGGATAAGTAAAGGTTTCGAACGAGATGTATATGATAGGTGCTACAGGAAAGCATTTCATAGGATACTATAGGGTAAGGAGCATAATTTATGTTTTGGGGAAACAGAGATTATTAAAACAAAGGAATGAGGACTGAAGTCACCAAGAGACACGTTAGGGAGTAATAAAAGTGAGGTAAGCGCCAAAGTTGATTAAAGTTATCAGATATCAAGTCGAGAGTAGTGGAGTTACAATGAATACTTGAGATGTCAGAAAAATGGTCAATGAATAGTCAAGAGATAAGAGCATCTCTAGGAAGAGATTATGACAGTTAGGATACTATAGTAGAATCAGAGAGCAGTAGAATGTCATATATAATATATGAGGAGTTTGAAGAATAAATGTTTTACTAATCTCTACACAACTGGAGGAGTAATGATTGCATTTGTTCTAATAATCTTCTTTTCCTTATCTCTTGTTTATTCAAAAATTCGAGGGCAAATTTTTCTTAAAGGGGGAAGAATGTAACAACCAAAAAAAAAAAAAAAAAACAAAACAAAACAAAACAAGCCGCTCCCCCCCCCCCCCCAATTAAACTCTCCCTCCCGTCACTCTCCCTCCCCCTCCCTTTTTCTTCAAGCCGGCAAGCCTCTAGTCACCATGGCCGGCCAGTGAGGCATCCCGCCCACCCTGGGAGATGCCAGCGAGCTGCAAGCTGGCTGGCAGCGGCACAAATAGAGGAGTTTTCCTCCTCAATGCGCACATAGTGGGCAGCAACTTCCTGACGGGATTGCGGCTTCATCCGACGTCCGATCGAGGCGATTCAAGTGGCGTTGGAAAGCTTGTTCCGAGAGCTTTCTTTTGATACCCATTTTGCAGCAAATGGAGGTCGGATGAGTGAGATGTGGAGGAGAGAAGTTTCAGGTTTTTCAAGCTGCTGGGTCAGATCTAGGACGATCCGACCGTTGGATTGACAATCCGAGACCACTTATGGACTGAGGGAGAGGAGAGGAACATGATGGTATGATCAGATCCGGCAAATATCGCCGGTGACCCGCGGCCGGCCACTGTGCGCAGTTATTGACTATCCGAGACCACTTATGGACTGAGGGAGAGGAGAGGAACATGATGGTATGATCAGATCCGGCAAATGTAAATCGGTGGCCGTGATCGGCCCTTTGTCTTGTGATGGTTCGGCGATGGCTCCAGATGAGCTTTGGAGATGATTCAACTTTCAAAGGCTTCCTCATAAATTTTTGAAATTTTTGAGACACAGACAAGCTTCGGGTAAGATTATTTTCATTATTTCTCTGTCTGTGGAGCATAAATACAATGTTTCTTAAACAGGAAAAATTGGAGAAAAATTTTAAGAAAAATATATGATAAAAGTAAAATTATTTAGAGATATTCTATAGTGTTTGTTGAATTTTTGAGTGATTGTAGAATATTTTTGAAAAATATAAATGGATTTTAGTTAGATTTTTAGCATATGGGCATATAAGATTATTTGAAATTATGATATTTAAATTTTATATGATTGGTTGAAGCTTGAGGATGGAGGTTTAAATATGTGAATATTTAATTGGATTGAATTAAGAATATGTTAGCTGTTAGAAACTTATGAAATTGAGTAATATTCTTGAATAAAATATTCGTGGTAGCTTAGAAAATTATAATTCCTTTTGCATTAGCTGAGTAATATTGCTAAGGACTGCGGGGCAAAGTTTTGGAATTTTTAGAGCTCGTTTGGGTAGTTTTTGCAAAAGAGTTAAATTATAAGGACTAAACTGTAATTTTTCATATTGTGATTGTTGACTGTTTAGATGGGCCTAGGAGGGGCCTTATGATGTGATTGAGTTGTGATTGTGTGATTGGCGGATATAAAAGTGTATTTTGAAGCCTTTTGCCGATTGGGTAGGTCCTAGGTATAGGGGAGACTGTGCTGAATTTTCGGCACAAATTAAGATGTGTTTGCCTCTTTAAAATTTATTTTTATATGAATTAGTACTAATAAATTCACAATAAAATTATGTAGGTAATCAGGGTCAACTATCTTCCTTCACCCAACCTCTATAGTCGTCTCTGGTGTACTGTGAGTAAAATATTAATTTTAATTGTAATTTCGATATTATTATATATTCAAGCATGCCCATGCATCACTTATATGTATATATCTATGTAATTAAACTCTAGGCATGTTTTATATTGCATTCATAACTCTTAAAGTGCCATTGATATTATTTGTGGTAATTTGGAGCAGTGTGTGTGCGTTGGCGTGCGTGTGGTATGGTGTTGGATATGGACAGGACGAGTAGACACGGCTTGAGATCTTCGCTGGGATCCGGTCTTTCGGGGTAGACACGGCTTGAGTTCTTCTCTGGGACCCCGTATTTGGTTTATTAAGCAAAAGTCCGGCTTGAGATCTTCGCTGGCAGAGATTGGATTAAGAGGGATGTATAGGGGATCAGCTCCCATATATGTATTGTCTGATACTCTCGGGTGTGTGAGTGCTCCAAATTGCCTTTTTGATGTGTTTTGTATGAAATTTATGACGATGTTGCATTTCACTCTACATGGTGCATTAGCTTTAGATAGCTATAGAGATTATGATTAAAATTGATATTTTACTCTATGAGTCGAACGCTCAATCCTGTTCACCATATTTTTCCAGGCTACAGGAGAAGATCTTTTTCAGAATAACCTGTTCCTTTCCTCGCAGGTTATGAAAATAAAAATTTCTTAACTGTATTATTATTATCTAAATTTGTAATTTAGAACTCCGCATGTGCTAGTAGTAGCATTAATCTTATCAGGGATTGCATGAATTTAAGTTTTTGTATTAACAAATGAAAAATTTTTATGAGTCTTGAATAGTTTGTAAATAATATAACAGGGTTGAGCTGGGCTCCCCTAATTTTAGTTTCGGATAATTGCTGGGCTAAAGTTGGCCCGAAATAAAATTATAACAGTTTAATTTAAATTATTTTATATGCATATTGAGCCTAAATTGTGGGCCTGGTCATGGGTTTGAGAATTGTAAGGCTTACTACGGGCCTCGAGGCTTTATGCCGGCCTAGGTCCTAGTGCCAGTCCGGCTAATAGGTTGGGTCGTGACACTCATTTTATTCAATAATAAAATATAAAATTACTATTCTCTGTTCCCACTTTCATATAAAAAAATAATATAAATAATTTATATTTAATAAAATACCAGTGTTATATATTGATCCACTCACCTGTACTAAAGACATATTAAAGCCTAGACCGCTAGAGCACCCTTAGTATCTACTATAGTAGCTGGATCCTCTTCTAAAGTTAAAGAAAATAAAAATGAATCAAGACAGGAATTTTAATCCTATGATGGAAATATGAAATATGAAATGCATAATCTCATTCTAAAAAAAATTCTAAGAGAATCCACCTCGACTGCTGAAGCACCCTTAGTATCTACTATAGTAGTTGGATCCTCTTCTAAAGTTAAAGAAAATAAAAATGAATCAAGACAGGAATTTAAATCCTAAGATGGAAATATGAATTATGAAATGCATAATCTCAGTCTAAAAAAATTTCTAAGAGAATCCGCCTATATTTTAGTATAATTCAAATGTTCCCAAATTTTCCAATGACTCTAACAAGCACTCTAAAAGTTACAACAAATCACAAGATAATTAAAATGTCCATTTGAAACTTATACAAAAATACCTATACTTTTCTCAACTATTTTTTTCATTTCCTACACATTGATCCATTCATAATATTTCCATTCACTTCCCTTATAATTCCTACCAATTCTATTCTTCAAAATAAAAATTAGCAACATAATAATGATAAATCCAATTCCTTAGCTCATTCTTAAAATAACATACCTAAATTGGAATTAAAATTAATGTTAAGCTTGCTCAACAAATCCTAGGACATATATGAAATTTTTTTACTCAATTCTTCAATAAACAAACTTTACTATAAGTTATTCAATAATATTAAGCAACCATGGAAGCTCATGATGCAGCCTAACAATTTAAAATAAAGAAAATTCAACTTGAAAATCCTAGTATAGAGAAATTGACGTTTGGCTACCTATTGTCCATATCATTCTTTAGTTTCATTGTTACCCTAGAAGAATATCAACAACTTATTAAATCATGGAAGGAGGAAGCTATTAGTGTTACCTTGATTAAGAAACAACAAGAAAGAATTAAAGATATCAGAATCAATAAGTTTAATTTCTTGATTTTAGAATTAAATTTCTTGATTTAATCTCAAAAATTAATAAGTTCCATTTTTTGATTTTCTTGATTTTTGGATTAAATTAAGTTTAAATTGTAACTTTTGGGCTAAATTAGATAAAAGTTGAAAATAAGATAAATTAAACTTTCTAATAAGCACAACAGGTATAATTGAGGTTTAAGCCATAATCTTAGCAAGCACTTAATATAAATCGGCCACAATCAACTATTAGTTATCATTATCACTTAACATTAACCACTATCAGTTGCATCAAATAATTAAATCAAATAGACTCTTAAATCATGAGATTTTTTTTTTCATATTGACTGAGTTAAAAAGGTGTTTGGCTTAACTTATAAGTTGGTCTTAAATTGATTTGTTTGTTTAACATACTTTTAGAGCTTTTAAGTTGTGCTTATAAAAAAAGGAAAAAAAATTAAGATAAGAAAGATGAGCTTTTCATCTTGACGCTTATAAGCTAGATGCTTAGAAGTTAATTTGACTCAATATTTTATTATATTACTCTCATTTAATTTTATAATTTTACTATGTATCCTTATTGTATTTATTCTCATATTCATTTTAAAAAAATTTTTTTCCTACAATATTTTAAATAAATTATTTACATTAATTTTAATAAATTTAAAATCACTTTTTATTGATTTTAATAAAATATTTTTCCATAAAAATTTATTTATTTAATTTAAAATTAAATTATGTTATAATATAATTTAAATATATTTTAATAAAATTATGATAAAATATTGAGTTAATGTAATTTATCATTTGAGAAAATAATTTAGTAGACTTTTTAGTTATTTTAATAATAAATATATTTATAAGTTATTTTTTACTAAACGTGACTGTTTTTTATCAATAATTTATAAGTACTTTAATCAAATACATAACTGTTTAAAATTTTAAATATTTATGAGTTTAAATTAACTTATAAACTATTAGTATTTATAAATTAATTTTTATGAGTTAAGCTAAATACTCTTTAAATTTTGCATTCTTTTTTTTATTTAGATAAGTACTATATTTTATTTTGCCCTGTTGGCTGAAAAAATCAAACCTTATCACAATTTGGCGCTTATTCAATCTTTTTATTTTTGACACAATCAATCAAAATTTTAAAATATATAAAAATTTTACCCAAATTTTAAATTGAATCTAGAGAAGCTGACATGCTACGAGCTTGATAAGCTTGACCATAGTTAAAAGCAAACTAACCCCGATCAACAATGAAACCAAAATTAAAATTATTGCTCCTCATTTGCAATCCCCAAATTAAACGAGGGAACACTTCACTGATAGAAGATAAGAGGTGTCAAAGAACCAGTTCTCAATATCGACAATGTCAAGGAGATTATGCATGTCTTCAACTTCTGCACTTTCTTGCTGCTGCTGTGATATTGGAATTGGGAAACCCATTTTTGAATGCGCCTTTTCTCTATTGCTCTTTTTCCCTCTTGTTATTTTTTCGCCTTTTGTGTACACATTTTGATTCTCTTGAAAACACTAGAGTTTTGAAAAAAGATTGTTCTTTATTAATTGTTGTACCTTATTTCCAATTAAATATTGTTCCAATTTTAGATTGGTTTCTCTGTTTTGCTGTTTATTTTCGCAGAAAATTTAAGGAATGGAAAGGAATGAAATTTTTTTTTGATATATCGTGTATTTTTTTCTCGCATGTTTAAATGATGTGCTTAAATACTACATTAATCAAATACGGTTGCTAACGAGACAAATTTCACCCATATCATCATATCTTTCTCTGCGTGATTGAAAATCTTGCCTTTTCTTAATAACCAAACACTGGATTTCACTTTCTTTCTTTCTTTTTTAATCTTGCATTTTCTTACTAACCAAACACTGAATTTTCACTGTTTTTTTAAGTAACAGATTATGCAATTTTTTTTTGCCCAGTAAAACAGTATGTTGATTGAAATAGTGCAAATATTTAGGTGGGAATGAATTCAGATTGTCACAATAATCTCAATTCTTGGTATAGTATTCATATAATCTCAAAAAAACAAGGGCTTAATTAATTTTGTTATCTACTTCTGGGTAAGAGGCTCGAACAATATATGATTTGCTGCATGTTGGTAAAGAAAAACAAATCCGAAAATTTAACTTGCTAATGTAGGATTAGATGTGACTAATAATATGAGCCCTTGGCACAGTATATTCCTGCTTGGGTAAGAGGAAAAGATGAACAAATCCTGAAGAAACTCCTGCTCGTGCTGAATTGTACATTGTTGGGCTTGGCAATTGTGGTGATCCATGAAAAGAAGAAAAATTATACGGCCCACGGCCACTTTGGTTGCCGTCCACGTTGCACTGCCACAAAACAGTCACTGAGCTCTTTGCAATACGTGTCCCTCAAGCTGAAGGGTCTTCTGCAGCTATTTGCACCTGCCAAAGCTAGCATTAAAAACTGCAAGTTCCATATATCCTTGCAAGGTATCGCCTTTTGAGTCGTGTATTACGTTGTTTCTTGTTTTGGATAAAATTGCTTTCTGCTTTCTTCTTTGGGTGAGGAGTTGGGGCGAGTGGTTTGTCCACGCCTTTCACTTCAAGGTATTTATCTTTCTACAAGATGAGGAGTTGGGTCGAGTGGTTTGCATGGCTTTTCATATGCTGCTACTCTCTTTAGCTACCACATAATTTGCTAGGACTGTCTTCTCTCAAAAATGGCCTTTTGGGTTGTTCTTATTCTTCTGGGGTTCTTTGATTTTGAGGTGGTGGCAGCCTAGGAAATCTTGTTCTGTTCAACATTCAATTTCCATTCTCGAGGAGGTAACTTTATGATTCTTTTTCTTGTGTAACTGCATGCCATTAATGTTTAGTTTCCTAACTGTTGAATGTGAGTCCTTTTTTTTTCTACTCCCTTGCTGATTATTAATCTCAGCCACCAATACTAGTGATGTTCTGAGTCGAGTAAATTTGGATCAATCAAATGTTAATCATATGGCTGAAAGTGCGGATAAATGAATTTTCCTTCTTACATTTGAATTCTGAAGAGGGATGTTTTTATTTATGTTCTTATGTGATGATCTGTTAGAGGGTGATTTTCCAAGGGTCAAATCTCCAAAGATTCCTAATAATTTGTATTATTTGAGATTTGAAATTTATTGTATTATCTGGTATTCAAGAATTTGTAAAATCGCCTTGGGTTTTCCAAGGAAGACCATATTCATCTCCGCATTTTAAGACGCTTATACTACCACTGTGGGAAAATTCTTATTTGAACAAATCAATGGTAAATGAATAAAAAAGGAAAAATCAATATGGTGCTAAAAAGCAATAATCCATTGTGAATTCTGTCTTCTTCCCTGTGTATTAGACTGAATTAATCCATTTCTCTTTCTAGTGCAAATGAAGTTTACTGATTGGACATGTAAACCCCCAAAACCTGGAAATTACTCATAGACTAACTGCGGCAGAAGCCCTGCAGATCCTGCTTCCAGAAGTGTATGTAATATGAATCATTGTAAGTTTAGCAAGCCTTACTTTTATATCCTGCAAGCATTTTGATGTCTTCATGTTCCTTAATTTATGTTTAAATAGGTACAAATAAGCCTGTTATAGAGAACTTTTTCAATATCATTGTCAGGATCCATTCTGTGAATTGTGCTTCTTGAGAGTGAGCAGATACTGTGCTTGCAAAGATGGAGACCGAAATTAGTAATAACCAAGTATCAGGTGAAGAAGAGAAGATGAGCAAATCCCTAAAGAAATTCCTGCTCATAGTGAACGGTGCAATGTTAGCGATAGGCAATTGTGGAGGTCCCCTTATCCAGCGTCTCTACTTCTTGAAAGGTGGTAAGGGTGTCTGGATATCAAGCTTTCTTCAGACAGCTGGTTGGCCATTTATCATATTTCCTCTCTTTGTTTCATACTTGTATCGTCGAAGGAAGAAGGGTTCCAGGGCCAAGCTTTTCTATATAAGCCCTCATCTCTTTTTAGCTTGTGCTGTCATAGGTGTTCTTACTGGCTTGGATGATTTTCTTGCTGCCTATGGTGTTTCTTCTACCCGTCACTACTTCTGCTCTTATAATAGCTACCCAACTGGGCTTTACTGCTGGATTTGCTTATATTTTGGTAAAGCAAAAGTTCACACCTTTTACCATTAATGCAATTTTCTTATTGTCGATTGGAGCTGTTGTCCTAGTCCTCCATGCTAGTTCTGATCGCCCTGCTCATGAAACCGACAAACAGTACTTTATGGGTTTTTTTATGACACTTGGAGCTTCAGCGCTTTATGGGTTTGTGCTACCCTTGATCGAGTTGACATATAAGAAAGCAAAGCAGACCATCACTTACACTCTAGTTATGGAGATGCAGATGGTTCTGTCTTTCTTCGCTACTGCATTCTGCACCATTGGGATGCTTCTGCATAAGGATTTTGCGGTTTCCTCTCTCTCTCTCTCTCTCTTTCTCTCTCTCTCTCTCTCTCTCTCTCTCTCTCACACACACACACACACACAAGCTTACATATATATTCAAGAACATGTCCTCAATGGTAATTTCCTTTGATAAACAGTACTTATTTCGATAAACAGTACTTATCCTCTAATTAAATTTCAATGCTACATCATAGAAAGGGATATGAACTCTTAAGCGGCTAAAATTGAGGGAGTGTTACCACTTCCTATTTATCTGAACTTGGGACTTCTAATACATATCAAATGGTTGCTTACCTTAGCATTATGATAATGTTGAATGACAATTAAGAATGAAATCTAAAATGGATATTATAACTGGCATGGCTTGATGCAGACAATTCCAGGAGAGGCAAGAGACTTCGAGCTTGGGAGAGCAAAATATTATGTGGTGATGGTGTTTACTGCAGTATTTTGGCAATTCTTCTTCATGGGAGCAGTTGGTGTCGTTTTCTGTCATTCCTCGTTGCTCTCTGGTATTATAATTGCTACTCTGCTGCCTGTGACAGAGACATTAGCTGTGTTGTTCTACCATGAAAAATTCCGAGTGGAGAAGGGGATTTCTCTTGTTTTGTCTCTCTGGGGCTTCATTTCTTACTTCCATGGTGAACTCCAGCAAAACAAGAAACTTAGAATCAGGCTTCAAAATTAGGAGAAGTTCGATCATATGTTGGATATATGTAATAAGTGCTTGTATATGTTTGTTACCAAGTTTCAGATTGAGAGACAATTGTTATCATGTGACCATGCCTGATTTAAAAGTTCTGTCCAACTGAAGTTTTTAACTGCATGATAAGCTCACTTGAAATAAGAGAGTTGCTTCTTTACCGTGTTTTGCTATTTTTTGTATGCTCAATATTGCTTTCGTTTTTGTTGTTGTTGGGATTAACTACATGTAGCGTTTTAAATGTTTCCAGGGTTTTGTTCTTGCCAAACAAACTGTAACAAGTTGATATCTGTAACAAAATATTGGTATACAAGAACATTAAGAGCTGAAGAATTCCCATCCGCTATTGAATTGTATGATTTTTCAACATCAGCAAACAGAAGTCAGTACAGAAATTTCTAAACATACATAAAATCAGATCACTACAGTTTACGACTGGGAGCTAAGGTATCCAGGAAAATTCATTGCTCCAAAAAGAATAGCAAACATGCCTCCACTTAAGCTAAGTTCAACTGTAGAAGTTACAAAGATTTACATGTATCTCCAGGAAAGTACAACGCAGGCCTCTAGGACACTGGTCCAAGATAATCGCCCTCCAAACTAACCAATGCCTGAAACTCCCTTTCTGAATCAAGCCACTTTGTTCCAATAACAATGAATCTTACCACCGCATCTTTATCAATCTTTGACATCTTGTCATTCAGAAAGACTGGATTCTCTCCAGGAACATAATGGTAATCTAGCATTTTCATATAAGAGAGATACATATGCTCAGTTGGCTCACATCTCAAGAAAACACCATGCTTGAGCACCTTGTGAACAACCCCTTCATGCTATAGTTTTAAAGCATTGCTTGCTCTTCTTCAAAATCCATTCATGTCCAATCTCATAAATCAGAAAGATAATGAAGGAAACACACCTCTCCTCCTGCTTGCTGCTCTTGGGCTTAACTGTTAAACTCTAATAAAGCATCCCCTTTGTGACAAGAATGCTACTAATGACGATAACTTGACTGCTCTGGACATTGTTTTGGCCACAGCTGACATTGTGAAAGCAAGTTTAATGAAGGTATTACAACTTAAACCATTACACACATATGAGAACGGAATACAAAAACCTGGTTTAGCACAAGTTTTATTCATTATAAAACCTTCATGTAACCCAACAGAGATGATAAAGACCATATAAGATTAAAACAACTATTCTTCTTCAACATAAATATTAATATTCAATGTTTTAGCAACTTTTGATATTGACACTTCAGCAATCTCATATGGGAAAAGATGACTAAAGGAATCTCAATAAATACATGAAATTAGCCAACAAAGCATAATGAAAAAACTAAGTGCATCACTTCAATAACTGACTGATGGTAGATGGGCTATCTACCACTTGAATTAACTAGGTATATACAATCATGTGCGTTCAGTAGAAATTTATACTTTGGACCAAAAAAAAAAAAGAAATGAAAGCAATCTCATATGGGAAAAGATGACTAAAGGAATCTCAATAAATACATGAAATTAGCCAACAAAGCATAATGAAAAAACTAAGTGCATCACTTCAATAACTGACTGATGGTAGATGGGCTATCTACCACTTGAATTAACTAGGTATATACAATCATGTGCGTTCAGTAGAAATTTATACTTTGGACCAAAAAAAAAAAAGAAATGAAAGCAGAAGAGATAAATTCACAAAAATAGAGAAATATCACCGTATAACCCTAATCCTATGTTGAATTTTTTAACAAGTTAGAGACAATAATAAAAATAAATCACAGTGCCAAAGAAAGACAATACACTCCAGTATTTTCCACAAGAAATCATGCCAAAACTTCTCGCACAGAACTTTTAGGCTCAGTTATAGTAGATTCCTACATCAATCTTGACTAGCCACACTACCTTAGAAGAATTGTGTTTCATTGCCATGCATGCTACATCTCTACATCATTGCAGTTTTTCAATGATTCAAGTGAACACACAATTATGTTCCACATATTAAGTGTTGTGGAATGTAGACACACCCACCTGTTCACTAATTTACTAGAACCATCATCAATTATGCTCAAGCAATTCACTAATTTACTAGACCAATCATCAATTTTCAGTTTTGAAGTTTTATAGCTTTTCCATATGATATCAACACCAGCAGCATGCATGTTCAAAAGCAATCTAAAAACACAACTAACTAATCCAATTGCTACCAGAAACCATCACACTTATGAGCAAAACAAACTCACTAATCCATCCCAGGAAGCTTATAATACCATATGAAATTCCAATTCAAAAAATTTAAAAAGACACATAAGAAATTTTACCACACAGCTTAATGAACTGTCTGATAACAAAAAAACACAACTTTACATAGCTAAAAAGCACAGATTAACTAGAGGCCTGCTTTTCCCTCTCTCATTTTTGGTAGAATGACTTTGGTTGAACCCAAATAAGCATAACCACAAACCATGTCTTCATTAAATTCTAGAAAAAATAAAATAAAATAAAATAAATTATCGCCCAACAAACTTACATCAAAACCACCATAATACAACGACACAGAACACATAAAAAAGCTAATATTGGTATTAAAAAAATCCCTAACATTCGGCATTATAGCATAAAAAGCCCCAAAAATAGACAAAAAAGAGAAAGCACAAATTACAAAAATGCAAACAGAAAAAGTTATTAAGTGCTTCGGGGCAGAACCTGCTTTCGTCAGAGACGTTGCGAAATGCGGGTTCACTGGTTCTTCGAAGGTTGACCTCAGTAGCTTGCTGCGACAGTAGGAGAAAAGACTCTGAGTAGAGCGATGGAATTGGGATTTTCGTAGTATATAAGACGTGTAGTCGTTTTCCCTGTACATGATAATTTCTCTGTATGTGACAGCTCCCGAACAAAACTTAATTATCGAACCAACCGAGCTGGATCAAATTCGACTTCCTATAGATTATAACTATTTATAAATCACATGCAGTGCACATGTACATTTATTTATATGCATAATAATTGAAAATTATTTTAATTATTTAATTAAAATATTAAAAACTTTTTACAATAATTAATATATAATTTAATTGGTGCAATATATTTTAAAACATTCCATTATTTTATTGTTAGAAAAATACTATATTTAAAATAAAATTTTTAAAAATATAATAATTTTAATTTTTTATAATTATTTATTGTGTGAGTATTAATTTAACTATTTATATATGTTAATATATTTAATATTAAATAATTAATATTATTATTATTATAGAGATGATAAAAGTTTTTGAACTCGATTCAATATATTCTGAACTCGATATTGTGTGGGACATAAAAAGGGAGACTTTTTTCTTAACTCGCTTTCAATAATAATATATTATTATTTTTTATTAAAAAATAAATTATTTTTATGTATTTATATATTTAAATTTTTATTTATTTTATAAAAAATAATTTATATATAAAAAATATTTTTATTAATAATTTTTTTTAAAAATATATTTTTTAAAATGTTTCCTAAAAAATTTATTGTAACATCCTTAATTTTTAAATAATTAATTTATATGTAAATATAAATATTTTAGTCTAAAACCTAGTATTGTAAACTTTGCATAGGTACTTTCGTTTCGTAGCAATTCGACCGTCGCGCAGATCTTTAATTTCGGGCCAAGCAGATAAACTGCCGGAATTACTTCAGAATCGGGTCAAAGTTATAGACTACCCCACCATTTTCAGATACCCCGAACACGTTCCAAGTGTTAGAATTAGCATAGGTAAACCCGAACTCTGAGTTTCTTCAATTTTATAGTGCTGAATTTAGAATAAAATTTTATAAAATATTCGTGAGTAGCTAAAAAATTATAATTCCTTTTGCGTTAGCTCTATAATATTGCTAAGGACCGCAGGATAAAATTTTAGAATTTTTAGAGCTAGCTAGAATGACTTTTGTAAAATATCCGTTTTAAATCTTATAATTGAATTGTTAGATTAAGTGAGATTGCCTGAGTTGGATGGCCCAGGAGGGGCCATGTGTTGTTGTTGAGATAATATGTGGCTTTAGAAGTGTGATTTGAACTACTTTGCAGGTTGGGTAGGTTTTAGGTATAGGGAAGGCCATGTCGGATTTCCGGCATAAATTAGGATATCCTTATTTTTTTAAAATTTAGATTTGGGTTAGCATTAATAAATTTATAATATAATTATCTAGGTGATCAAGGTCATCCATCCTTCTCCCTTCAGCCACCGCAGCAATTTCTCGTTAATCAGTGAGTAAATATTTATTTTATTTATAATTTCAATATTATTATACTTCTGGCATGCTCATGCATCACTTATATATATGTAGTTAAATATTAGGCATGCCCCGTATTGCATTTGTACTTGATGAATACTATTTTAGTTACTGTGTTTTGATAATCTAGAGTTGTGTGTGTATTGGCATGCGTGTGGTGTGATGTGATGGATATGGGTAGGACGGGTAAATCAGCTTGAGCTAGTCTCGCTTAGGGCTCGATCCTTTTTGAGAAAGTCGGGGTGAGAACAACTTTGAGTTGATCTCGCTGACCCTCGCATATGGATTATTAAGTGAAAGTCCGGCTCGAGTTGATATCGCTGACAGGCCTTAGATTAAGAGAGTTGAGTAGGGGGATCAACTCTCCATATATGCATGCGTGAGTATGGATTTGACTCAGGTGCATGAGTGCTCCAGATTATCTTTGATGTGACTTAATATGATTTGTATGACTTGTGTGAAGATGATGCATTTCGTTTCTAAGGGTGCATTAGAATTAGATACTTATAGAAATTGTATGTAAAATAAATATTTACTCTCCGAGTCGAACGCTCACTTCTGTTCACCCTATTTTTTCAGAATATAAGAGGAGTTCTTTTTCAGAATATAAGAGGAGTTCTTTTTCAGAATAACCTGCCTTCTTCCTCACAGGTTTATTATCAGTTATTTATTTGTGATATATTTTTTTTTAATTTGAAATCTAGAACTTCGCATGTGTAAGCAGTATTGTGGATCTTGTTAGAGACAGTATTAAATTGAGTTTTTTATTTTTCACTGAATGACAAAAATTTTTATGATATATAAATAATTTGTAAATTGTAGTAATACGGTTGTGCTGGGCTCTCTTCGCTTTAGTAGCTGATAATCATTGGGTTGGGTTGACCCAAATTCAAATGAAATATTTTTATTTTATTTTATTTACATATTGGGTCTTAGTTTTGAGCCTTGGTTATGGATTTGGAAACAGTAAGGTTTACTATGGGCCTCGGGGGCTTTATGCAGGCTTAGGTCCTAGCGCCGGTCCAGCCCATGGGATCAGGTCGTGACACAGTTGGTATCAGAGCTTAGACTCCAGATTCATTGGAAGTGCATGTCTAGGGATTTAAAAGGGGTCTTGCTAGGAGATCACATGCGGAGTATAAGATCCTATTTCGTTTTATTCTATAACTCCTTGCTTCTAGCTTCTGTGTTATTCCTTGGGTAATATAAGAGTACTTCAGTTAGTGTCTTGATTTTCGTGGAGTACATAGAAATGTGAAGTAGAGTTAGGAGATGTGTTAAGGTCTGCCATGGGAATACGTACTCCAAGAGATGCTGTGTTTTTGTTAGTATGGAGCTAATGATGTGCCTATCTAGTGCAAGGTACTAGTATTTAAAGGTGAGTTATGATAGCATAGCTGCCCTAAATGAGAGTGAGGGTGCCACTGCTAACAGTCATTAGTGGATAGCCTAGTCAGAGTAAGTGTATAGTATTAGTGAGTTCAAAAGAGATAAGAGGATATGGGACGTACCATAGTAACTATACAATGTTCTTGATGTTTGTGCTGTAAGCTGCAGATTACAGTGTCGAAATGAGATTATTGGGTAGAGCTGCGTGCTTCACAGTGATGCCCATGATGAGGGTATTTGCAAAGAGCCTCTGTTTTGGTATAGTTACTCTAGAACAAAATTTTATTTCTACAAAAGACTTTGGGACTTCTAGTTAACAGTTTAAGAACTTAGAGATAGAATATCAAAAGTCACAGTTGGGTGATAACTAGAGTCAGTGACTCAGTTATCCTAACTTGAGTGCAGAGTTATAGCATAAGTGGTATGAAACTAGAGGTTTTTAGCACGGTTGCAGTGTAGTGATGACACCTACTTAGTGGGATCATCTGGTCTTCAGTATGAGATCGTTGGCAGTGTTGGCATTAAGGTGGACGTATTGCCTAAAGTTTGATGAAAGTAACACCTTCTTTGTGTGATAGTGGAGTGTAAGTACAGCTCTACTCCCTAAAGGAGACTGGAGGTTACGAATAATATTTGTAGTCTATGAAATGGCATCCTAGGAAAGTTTACAGTATAAGAAGAGAGCAGATAGCTTTATATAGTTGTGGAAATGCAGTAGATGTAGTACCTCTCTTATATTCAGTTATGCTACAAAGATTGGTAATGTCTTCCCAGGAGAGACAAAAGAGTACCACTAAAATAATGATTTGTGGAATAATATCCTAAATGAGACTGTAGTGTGATAGAGAATAGTTGGCTCAGGTATCCCCCTTAGGGAGAGTACAATTTTCATTATAAGGATCATAAGGGATCAGATCATGATAGATGCAGAACTTTTGAGCAGCAAGGAAAAAGGGGATCTTATAGATTCCCTCCTTAAGATATTAAAGGGTAGTTTGTAGCTAAGCAGAGGAAAGGACAATGACTGCAAGTCAGCGAGAATAAGTTAGTAGATAAAAGGAATTATAGAAATGAAAATTTGAATGGTTGGTCTCAGATGTAATGGGAGAAGAATGAAATTAAGGAATAAAGTAATCAAGGTTCTATTTTGGTAAGATAAAAGAGATGAATTAAAGAGCAAATGGAATAGCCACGAATAGGACAAGGTTAGAAAGATCAAAGTGAGATATAAAGTACATAAAGTGCTATCCTCGGCAAGGTAAATAGGTTGAACTGAAAAGCAATATTAAAAAGTCCCAAACGAGATTACCTGAGTGGGGACAGTTGTCCAGATATATAACCCAAAATTGTAGGACTTAGAGTTAATCATAATTGGTGTAGTGTTAGGAGCTAAAACATGAAGCTCAAAGTTGCAGGATATAGAATAGATTATTTATTTTCTATTCCCAAGGTGGAATAATGGCCAATGGGACAAAATCCCTTCACCCAGTTAACAGTATGAGCAAAGTTAGTTGAGGAAATGCAATTAGAGTAAGCAAAAGTTATAGGATGTACAGTGGTGTCATGAACTGTCTTATCAAGCAAGGGAATGAATTAATAAGTAGTAAGTTAAATAAGAGTAAACCTGATGGTTTAAACAGGCATAACAAACAAAAAGGATGGTGGAAAATGGCAAATAGCCTTAGGACCTGAGTAGAGATGGTGAGATAGCAGTTATGGGGTCTGCGATCAAGGGTTAGGTAAGCATTTTCAGTATGACCAATAAGGTCACTTTGTAAAGAAACATGAATGAAAATAAGTGACAGAACGACAGTAGGAGATAGAATAGGAAGAGATATGTATGAGTGGTAGTCACAAGTCACTGAGAAATACCAGGATAAGAGTTATAGCAATGAGTATGATTGGAATCAATTATAGAAGAGTCTGTTAGTGAGAGGTATCTTCTAGAATACAGTAAAATATAGGAATGCCAAGGAGCGATGGTAGGTAAAAAGGGTAAAAATAGAGTATAAGTAGAGATAGTAAATCTTAAGATGATATGTTAGCCAATTGGTGGTACAACAGAAGGATGGTCGCGGTTGATATCTTATAAAAAGGAGATGATGAAATTTCAAGGAAAATACTAAATAAGTAAGGAAAATTGTGTGGAGGCGACCCAATATTTAAGAATTTGGTAGGCATCAATCTGTACACATTCTCCTTAAAAGGAAATGACGTTAAGTGTGTACCTAATGTTAAATATGAAAGGACGATCAGAGTAGTGATAGGAATTAAATCGAGTTAGTTATCAGGGCTTGCAACCTTTCTGAACTATAAGCTGGAGGAAGTACTATTTGTGGATGAGTTACAGTTGATGAACTTATTATTGATGGGTAAGTTTAAGGCTGAAGTTTGGAGAGCTGTGGGCAGTATATGTGATTATATTAAAAAGAATGGACATGTGAAGTATCTTATCTAAAATTATGGCATAGTACACATTTTCCATAGCCATGTTAGTTCGGGTGGAACTTATAGTTTCAAGGACTCCTATCCAACCATGATGAGCGATTTCCTACAAAGAGTGGTAGGGAATGATAACTTTTGATGGTCAAGTTGGAAAAGAAGATACAAGAAGAATTTTCTATGGTTAATCACAGGTGTTACATATTGTGAAGTATATGTTGGTAGGAGCCAATCGTAAGGTTCAAATTTCGGAAGTGATGGAACTAGTAATCAAGATAGGACTAAGAAATAAAAAGTAGATTAAAGTTGATGATGGAATAGACATCCTTAGAGGTATAAAGGTGAGAGAGGACAAAGGTTAAAGAATAAGTATAGTAGGTTGGAAAGATATCAACAATAGCAGAAACAGGAAAAGGAAGTGGATAAGATCTAAAGGATAGGAGAAAAGCTCGATAGAGTTGATTACAATGATTAGAATAAAAAGAAACAAGTATGCTAGGGGCACACTAAGAGATGTTTAAAATAAGTTATGGTGAGATGATAGACTAAACAAATAATGGAGCCTCGATTTAAGTACCAATGTGTCCGAAAGCACGTCAAATAGTAAGAAGTTTCAAGCAGAAGTCAAGAATCTTTCTTTTTAGAAAATGAGTAGGCTATGATAAGTAGTATTGATTGGGTGCAACTCTACACAACTAATTATCTAAGATAGGTAGGAATTGTTACAAGGAACTCTTTGGTGACACAAAGTAAGTTAGAAGCTTGTAGTATCATAGAATTAGGAAGGTAAAAATGTTTTTAGTATGGGAGGATCTAGCTAAAGCTTCAATGGCCAACAAAATTAGCAATGATCTTAGGTAAGGTGCATGCAAAAGTAGTTATTAGAAGGGTGTTTCATGAGATGTTGTAAAACAGACAATATGAATCACATCCTTACACCACAGAGATTGGTAATAAAGGGGAGGAAAGGCTAGTGCTGCAGGATACCATATTAGAGTGCAAAAGAAGCATAGATGGTGTAGGTACATTTGGCATTTCGATGGAACTCTTCATGACTAGTTGTATAAGATGGACAGGAGTTAGTCTAAGGACCTTAGTAATGACACAAAGCAGATTAGAAATTCGAAGTATCATGGGAGTGAGAAGATGCATAGGTATTGACCATTGAGGTCACAGAACAAATAGAAATTTCGAATGAGATGCTTATGACAGGTGCTGCAGGAAAGCATCTCATAGGATACTATAGGATAAGAAACATAAGTTATGTCTTTGGGAAGTAGAGATTGTTAAAACAGAGGAATGGGAATTGAAGTCGCTAAGAGATATGTTAGGACACAATGAAGGAGAGGTAAGCACTAAAGCTTATTGAAGTTATGAGATATCAAGTCAAGCGTAGTGGAGGTATAGTGCGTACTGAAGATGTCAGAAAAAGATTAAGGAGTGGTTTGAGGTACGAGTTTCACTATGAAATGACGATGATAGCTAGGACACTACAGCAGACAAAAGAGCTATGCAGATCCTAAGTGCAAGGATTTAGAGTTTACAGTGAGTGATTATGTATTCCTGAAGGTCTCTCCGATGAAGGGAGTTATGAGATTTAAGAAGAAGACCAAGTTCACATCTCGATACATAGGGCCTTTTGAGATTATTGATAGAGTTGGAGTAAAGGCCTATTGGTTGGAGTTACCACCAAGCTTTTCTCATGTCCATCCAGTGTTCCACATTTCCATGCTTAGGAAATACATACATGATCCTTCCCATGTGTTACAACCCAATATAGTGGAGTTGAAAGAAAATTTTACCTTCGAGGAGCAGTCAGTATGTAACACCCTTATTTGTATAGCTAGTACATTTTACTGTTCCGGTGACCGGTATCGGTCCGGATAAGTAAGAGGAGTAGAACCACGTCTAAGACACCTAGATAAGCCTTGAACACAAATAATTAGTAATTGCCAAATAGTTAAGTATAAAGAAGAAAAACAAAGTACAAAAAGTTAAATGAGCCGGGAGTCACAACGATGGGTGACCTTCTTGAGAATGACTGCGAGGTCAGTCTAAACTCAAATTTCGAACGGTAAAATATGACGCCGCGGTCCTTAGGACTATTGCGAACACAGTGGAAAAGAGAAAATTATAGAAAAGAATTGTTAAGCAGGTCAAATAATTAGGTCAGGGATTCGGAAGAAATATCAAATAACTTGCAAATCAGATTGAACTGGAGAGGGGCAATTTGGTCAATTCACCCCTAGAGCTGACTCTTGACCTAACTGTCCAATAAAATTGGAGAAAAGAAAATTTCGGGATCAAGAATTAAATTAAAGAACTAATGAAAAAATAAATGTAAAAAGAAAAAAAATTGAAAAAGTTTATTACATCATTGGATGACATCATCATGATGTCAAAATGCAATTTTATTTCCCCACCATAATTAACCAAGTCAATTAAGTTAATTACCTATAAAATAACAAAAAAGAAAAGAAAAAAAATCATTTTGTTTCTTCTTCCTTCATATGTGCCGCCCTCTCTCTTTTACCTTTCTCATCTCTTTCATTTTTTCCACCATGAAAGCTTATTTTAAAGCTTTCTAAACAAAAAATTCAACCATAGATTTTGAGGTTTCCTTGGTTAAAACTTGTCCTTGGGTCTTAATTTGAAGATTGAAAGTGAAAAAAAAAGGAAAATTAGAGAGTTTGAGAAGATAGAAAAAACTTCATTTGAGGTAAGTGATTGAAGTTGAAAATCTTAGTTTATTTATTGTGTGTGTAGCTCACTAAACTTAGAATTTATGCAAAATCAATCAAAAACAATTGTTGAGGGACCAAACATGAAATTCGTCTAGCTAGGGTTAGGGTTTGAAATGAATAAGTTTGAAGTGTTTGAATGATTATTTGAGGTGCATTAGGTTTAGAGATCATGAATGTGCACTTTGAATGCATTAAATTGAACTTTATGTGTAGCTAGGGTTTGAGCATTTTGAAGAAATTTGAGAAAATTTTGAGAATTGATCAAATGATGTAGTTAACCTTATTTGAGTTGAGTAATGGTCAATTGTGACCATTTGTGGTGTGTATGAATTATTGGAACCAAGTTCCAATTCTGATTGGTGAAGGTCAAGTCAATCTGCAGGCAGCTTGACCTAGGTCCTTTTCAGAGACCAAAACTAAAAATTTACTAACCCAATTGGTGTGAGGCCAATTGGGAATGAAACTAGACACAAAATGGCACATTTTTCATTCAGGAATCATGCCTAGAAAATGACCATAACTTAGTGAACAATTAGGCCAAATCCGGATTGGGCAAACTGACCTGTACAAAAATGACCAAATGAATAGTAATTACATAAATGACCATAACTTAGTCTAGAAAGGTCCAAATGACCTGAATTTTATACCGATAGAAAGCTGAGACATAGCCCTACAACTTTCATGAAGAAAACAAACCCAAATTTTGATCATAACCTGTTTGAAAAACCACCTGCAGTCAACCCACAAAAACTGCCAATAACCAGGAATTTGCCCAGAATTCTAGGTGACACCAAATTCGGCCAATCATGTTCTAATGGCCATAACTAGGGCTACAAAACTCCAAATGGAGTGATTCATAAAGGGAAATAAGGTTAAGATAATAAGAAACAACTTTTATGAAGAAAACTTAGTCAAATTACCACAGTAACTTGACTAATGGAATAGTGTAAAACAGGACACCAAATATGAAATTTTGGAATTTTACCTAAGAAACTTAAAGTTTGAGGAAAACAACCAAAACCAACAAGTTAGGTAACCAAAATATGGTATGTGGGTGAAATTAGAATTCACATACCTATTAAGCATTAGAAAGTCAACAAATTGACTTGAATAGTATCGTGAATAGTAACTCCAAAATAAAAATTTTCAAAAATGTTAGTTTAAGTATATTGGGGCTAGAATTAAGTATATATGAATTAATTATTGGATTTATTATGAGATAAGATATTGAAACACTATAAATTGCGTGTTTTAGATGAAAAAGACCTGGAAAAGGATAGGGCAAACTGAGTCAAGTCCTAAAGGCGACTCACATCAAGTTTGTGTATAATAACTTTAAATTATCATTTTCCTATTGAAAACTTGATTAGTATGCATTGTGTTAATTATGGGTTTCGATAACTACTGTGTTTGTAACACCCCAATATTTTAAATTTTATGAGCATTTTTGGTATTTTTATTTTTATTTAAATTTTAGGAATTTTTTTGAGATTTTTCGGATTTTAAAAATAGGGTTCGATTTTCCGAAAATATAAACTTTGATGATTTTTAAAAATAAATTTAAAGACCACGTGGCAAAACTAAAAATATATTTGGAGTTTACGTATTTTTCTGAGTTTTCTGGAATTTTTTCAAAATTTTTGGACCTCGTTTTCGGTCCCGAGACAGAGTAAAAATTCAAAATTTTGTATCTTGAATCGGACCGGCCGAATCGAACCGGACCGGATTGGACCGGTCGAATCGGATCGGCTTTTTCCTTTTTCTTCTTTCCTTTCCCGCGCGCGTCGACCTCTCTTCCTTCTCTCTCTCTTTTCTCTCTCCTCGCCGCCACGGCCACCACCTCCCCGCCACCCGATCGGCCGGCGCCACCCGACCTCCCGGCCCGCAGCACTAAACGGTCGGAACGCGCGAAGTCCTCCTCCTCGGCGTTTCGACTTCTCCGGCCAAAATCCGGCTGATCCGGCCACCAATCGGACCGGGTCTTGTGTCTAAAATCATATCATCTACTCGGCGAGAGCTTTCCATAGACACCAAGAACGCCGAAATTCATCTAGCGGTTTGTCCAATTTTTGCTCGGGAAGTTTTTAGCCCATTTCGACTTTTGGGCTAGATTTCTCGAAAACCGTGAATCCCACGAGAAAACCGAGGGTACCAGCACGCTCCACTCGTCGAGAGCTTCGTGTCGACATAAATTTCAAATTTTTCCGACACCGTTTTCGGTGGGTCCCACGAAACTTCGCAGTGTTTTTCCGAGCATTTAATGAGCTTAGAAAATTCTGAAAAATTTATGTACTAACCCCCGTGTTATGGGCTTCGTGTAGGTATCCTCAATTCGCGGAAATTCTACATTGGCCAAGATCAGTAAATTTCCGGCCGCATGCACTGCTAGGAAAAGTCTCCGAATTGGATCGAGGTTTTGGCTATCCCCCCATTGTCAGACGTCCCGAGCGCGTCCCCTAAGTCGGAATCGGCAAAGGTAAACCCAAACCTTACTTTTTCGTAATTTTCTAGTGCTTAAATAGGATTAAAAATCCATAAAATATTCGTGGTAGCTTAGAAAATTATGATTCTTTTTGCAATAGCTTAGTAATATTGCTAAGGACCGCGGGGCAAAGTTTTAGAATTTTTAAAACTTATTTGGGCAGTTTTTACAAAAATGGTCAATTATAAGGACTAAATTGAAATTTTACATATTGTGATGGATGATTGATTTGATGGGCCCAGGAGGGGCTGTGTGATGTGATTGAGTTGTGGATATATGGATTGTGAGTATAGAAGTGTGTTTTGAGCCCTTTGCAGTTGGGTAGGTCCTAGGTATAGGGGATCTGCGGATTTTCGGCACGAATTAGGACGTATTGGTCTTTTTCTTTATTTGTATTGAGTCAGATTTATTAAATGATTGTAATAAAATTGTCAGGTGAGCCGGGACAGCCTTCTTCCTCCGCCAAGCCGCCACAGTGACCACCGTCAAGTCTGTGAGTAAAATATTAATTTTAATTGTAATTTCACTATTATTATATGTTCAAGCATGCCCATGCATCACTTATATGCATATATTTATGTAGTTAAACTCTAGGCACGAATTATGTTGCATTGATAACTGTTAAAGTGCCATGATGTTGTTGTGGTAATTTGAAGCAGTGTGCGTGCGTTGGTGTGCGTGTGATGTGGTGTGGACTATGGACAGGACGGGTAGTCACAGCTTGAGTTCTTCGCTGGGACCCCCGATTTGGTTTATTAAGCGAAAGTCCGGCTTGAGTTCTTCGCTGGCACCAGGTTGGAATTAAGAGGGCTGTATAGGGGATCAGCTCCCATATATTATGATTGATGTTACAGGGTGCGTGAGTGCTCCAAATTACCTTTTTGATGTTATGATGTGAAAATGTTGTTGATGTTGCATTTCACTCTACAGGGTGCATTAGTTTTAGATAGTTATAGAGATTATGGTTAAAATTGATATTTTACTCTCTGAGTCGAACGCTCACTCCTGTTCAAAAATTTTTCCAGGCCACAGGACGATATTTTTGAGGTTAACCTGCTTTCTCCCTCGCAGGTCGATTACTAATGTTTGTATAAACTGGTTAAATCTTAGAAATTTCGCATGTGTTAGAAATGTTTATTTGATTTGGGTCTGTAACCTAAATTATTATTTTGGACCTGTAAACTTAATATTCTATGCATGTTTGATGGATTGGATGAGGGAGCTGAGCTCCCATTTATTTTTATGCTGATGAGTATGTGGAGGGTGAGCTGAGCTCCCCAATTGAGTATTTATTATGTTTACAGGTCGGATGAGTTGAAAACTCCCCGTTGGAAAGTCCATTTTATGGCCGGACTCTGTCCGTTTAGTTTCTTGAATTTGGGCCCAAATGGGCCTTAGAGTTGGGTTAATGAACAGTTAGGCTTACTACGGGCCTCGGGGGCTTTATGCTGGCCCAGGTCCTAGTGCCGGTCCGGCCCATAGGTTGGGTCGTGACAAATGTGGTATCAGAGCTTAGGCTCCAGATTCTTAGGGAATGTTTGTCTAAAGTGTTGGGAAGAGTCTACTAGGAGTCACATGCGGAAAAATAGGGTCCACATTCGTCTTGCATTGTCGTCTTTGCTTCTAGTTTCTGCTTCATATATTGTGTGTAAATATGAGTCTATAGAGCTGTGTAATGTGCAGTTTTGAATTTTGTGGGCTAATGCTGCTGAATTTCAGGAAAATGCGTAGAAGCAGGAGAGCTGCCACTGCACCAGAGCCAGATGTGCCTAACGAGGTGTCAGCACAGGATGAGGCGCCTGCCCCGAGGAGGCGGGGTAGGAGGCCTAGAGCTGCTCAAGTAGAGGAGCAGCCACCCGATCTGAGATCAGTCCTTTATGGCACAGGGTCCCATGGACCCAATGGCAGCTACTCTAGCTGGGTTGCAGAGAACCATCGATATGATGGCACAGTATATGGTCCACCCTCCACAGCAGCAGCAGTCCACCGCACCAAGAGGGGAACCTTACAAACAGATCATAAATTTTAAGAAGTTGGTGGTGTCAGATGATGCATATCGGTTTTTAGATTCCTGCAGACAGGCAGGAATAGAATTACAGTTGACTGATAGAAGACTGATAGAGTGTATGCAGCATGTCATGGGGCCTATGCCTAGACAATGGATGAATGACTACGTGTTACCCCGGATGGAGGGTTTGACATGGGCTCAGTTTGTGGAACTTTTTATCAATCGGTTTGTGCCAGAAAGCTTCAGAGATCAGAAGTAGTGGGCCTTTGAGGCCTTAAGACAGAATGGCAGGTCTGTAGATGAATATGCTACAGAATTTCTGGAATTGAGCAGATATGCCCCTGCAGCAGTAGCTACAGAAACTATGAAGGTGAAGAGATTCCTAAAGGGGCTTGACAGGAGGTATGCGAACCTGGCCATGATGTCTAATCAATCTTTTGATGTGGTGGTTGATCGAGCCAGACAGATTGAGATTAGCTATGCTACGGATGACAGCGGGAGAGCAAAGAAAAACAGAGCAGAGGGTTCCTCAGGTGTCCCTTCCATGGGTACTCCGGACAGTGGTGGCCAGAGTAATTACAGAGGAAAAAGTAGGAACAAGAAGAGTGGTTTTAGACACAAACCTCGAGGATTCGCACCGATGCGGATCCAGCGGTGGTCACGATTCGAATACAGCAGCGAAGTGCAGTTCAGATCCTCCTTGGCACCTTGTGCACGATGTGGAAGAGGACATTGAACCTTGTTTGATGTGTTCAGGAGTATGTTTAGTGTGGCCAACCAGTCACTTTGCTAGGGAATGCCCGTGTTGATGAGCCACGGATGGGGTCACGAGGTTATTGCAAATGTTCCTCGCCATTGTATCCGGTGCTTCCAACATGGCGATCGATTCGATGGCCAGGCCGAGGACAAGGGGCGTGGATTTGGAGGCATATCGAGGTAGAAGTCGATGTCGAGTTACGCCACTCGGGGTAGGGGTCAAGCTCGGGTTTTCACCCGACCCACCGGGATGCTCGAGCTTCCAATGCGGTTGTGGCGGTATTCTTACAGTGTTCTTATGAGGCTCGTGTTTTGATAGATCCGGGTGCTACGCACTCATTTGTCTCCCCTGTGTTTGCCATGAGGTTGGGTAGAAACCCTACAACCTTAGGATGTCCTTTGTCGGTAGCTACCCCACTTAGTGACAACATAGATGTAGACATGGTTTTTCTGGGTAGCCCAGTAGTAGTGGATGGAAAGATCCTCCCAGCAGACTTGGTTCCTCTACCAGTAATGGATTTCGATGTAATCTTGGGGATGGATTGGTTGGCAACTCATTATGCCACTTTAGACTGCAGGAAAAAAAAGGTGTATTTCCACATACCTAGTGTGGAAGAGTTTAGCTTTGATGGTGACAGGAGCGTGGCTCTATATAATTTGGTGTCAACAATTAGTGCTAGAAAAATGTTGAGGCGTGGATGCCAAGGGTATTTGGCATTGGTGAGAGATACATCTATAGAAGGTGTCAGCATGGAAAATGTTCCTGTTATCAGAGAATTTATGGATGTCTTCCCAGAGGAGCTTCCAGGGTTGCCACCAGAAAGGGAAATAGAGTTTTGTATTGATGTTGTGCCGGGTACAAATCCCATATCCATGCCACCTTACAGGATGGCACCAGCAGAATTGAAAGAGCTAAAGGAGCAACTACAGGAGCTTTTGGACAAGGGTTTTATACGTCCGAGCACTTCACCTTGGGGCACTCCTGTTCTATTTGTGAGAAAGAAGGATGGGTCATTGAGGTTGTGTATCGACTACAGACAGCTGAACAAGGTGACTGTGAAGAACAAGTATCCACTTCCTCGGATCGATGATTTGTTTGATCAGCTCTAAGGAGCTAGATTCTTTTCCAAGATAGACCTGCGATCAGGCTACCATCATTTGAGAATCAGGAATGAGGACGTGTCCAAAACGGCTTTCAGGATAAGATATGGTCATTATGAGTTCTTGGTGATGTCTTTTGGACTCACTAATGCACCAGCAGCCTTCATGGACTTGATGAACAGGGTGTTCAAGCCACCGTTTTGTCATCGTATTCATAGATGACATTTTGGTGTACTCTCGGACCGAGGAAGAACACGTGTGGCACTTGAGGATGGTGTTGCAGACCTTGAGGGAGCACCAGCTATATGCCAAATTTTCAAAATGTGAATTCTGGCTAGAAAGCATCTCATTCTTGGGACACGTGGTTTCTAGTGACGGTATTCAAGTGGATCCCAAGAAAATTGAAGTCAGAATCGATTGGCTTAGGCCTACAACAACACTGAGGTGCGAAGTTTTCTGGGTTTAGCTGGCTACTATAGGCATTTTGTACAAGATTTCTCCAGGATAGCGGCTCCCCTAACTAAGTTGACCAGGAAGAATGTTCCATTCATTTGGACAGATGACTGTGAGGTGAGTTTCTAGAAGCTTAAGGGGTGTCTAACCACTGCCCCTGTGTTGACACTACCTGTGAGTGGTGAAGGATACACCGTGTATTGTGACACCTCCAGAGTTGGCCTAGGGTGTGTTTTGATGTAGAATGGAAAGGTAGTGGCTTATGCTTCAAGGCAGCTGAAGAGGCATGAGCAGAACTACCCCACCCATGATTTGGAAATGACGGCTGTAGTCTTTGCACTTAAAGTCTGGAGACACTACCTGTATAGTGAAGTGTGCGAGATATACACCGACCACAAGAGTTTAAAGTACATCTTCCAACAGAGGGATTTAAACTTGAGACAGAGGAGATGGATGGAGCTTCTGAAAGACTATGATTGCACCATCCAGTACCACCCTGGGAAGGACAATGTTGTAGCAGATGCTTTGACCAGAAAATCTTCCGCGGTTTGCGCACATTTCGAGAGAAGAGACCATTGATTCAGGAGGTACATGAGTTGATGGATCAAGGTTTAATCCTAGATCTTTCAGATGAGGGGGTATTGTTGGCTCACTTTTCAGTGAGGCCAGACTTGAGGGACAGAGTTAGAGTTTCCTAGCACAGAGACCAACAATTGATGAAGATCATAGAAAGAGTACAGCAAGGTGAAGGTGGTGAGTTTGGATTTGCCAATGATGGCGCCCTAGTGCAAGGTTCTAGGATATGTGTGCCCGATGTGGACAACGTCAGGAACGAAATCATGCGAGAGGCACACTATACACTGTACAGTGTCCACCCAGGTTCCACCAAGATGTACCATGATGTGAAAGATAGCTATTGGTGGAATGGCATGAAGAGAGACATAGCAGACTTTGTGTCCAAGTGCTTGACTTGTCAGAAGGTGAAGTTTGAACACCAGAAACCGTCAAGGAAGTTGCAAGAGCTCCCTATCCCAGAATGGAAGTGGGAAATGATCACTATGGATTTTGTGACTGGGTTGCCTCGTACCGCGCGAGGATATGATTCGATATGGGTAATTATAGACCGTCTAACCAAATCAGCTCACTTCTTGCCTGTAAAGACTACATATTCTGTGGCACAGTACGCCCGACTCTACATTCAAGAAATAGTCAGATTGCATGGAGTTTCGGCTTCCATAATATCTGACAGAGGGCCCCAGTTCACTTCTCGATTTTTGAGAAAGTTGCAGGAGGCACTTGGCACACAGTTGAACTTCAGTACGGCTTTCCACCCTCGCATGCATTGACAAATTGAAGGACAATCCAAACACTGGAAGACATGCTTCGCATGAGTGTTTTGGATTTTGGAGGTTAATGGGATGAGCAGCTAGCTTTGGTGGAGTTTGCCTACAACAACAGTTATCACTCCAGCATAGGGATGGCACCCTATGAGGCATTATATGGAAGAAAGTGTAGGTCTCCTCTGTGTTGGACAGAAATGGGGGAAGCGAAGGTGCATGATGTAGACCTAGTGCAAGACACTTCGAGGTAGTTCCTTTAATCGAGGAACGATCGAGGACGGCTTTCGAGGCGTAAGAGTTATGCACCAGACGGAGGGATGTGGACTTTGCAGTAGGCGACTATGTAATCCTCAAGCTTACTACAATCAACGGAGTCATGAGATTTGGAAAGAAGGGCAAGTTGGCACCTCGGTATATCGGACCTTTTGAGGTTACTGATAGAGTTGGAGCAGTTGCCTACCGGTTGGAGCTACCACCCAACCTTTCTCACGTTCATCCCGTGTTTCACATCTCCATGCTCAGGAAATACATTCTCGATCCTTCTCATGTACTGCAGCCGGATGTAATAGAACTAAAAGAAAACTTGACATTTGAGGAGCAGCCTGTAGCCATAGTGGACTACCAAGTGAGACAGCTGAGATCCAAACAGATCCCTATGGTTAAGGTTTTGTGGAGGAGTCAGTCAGTGGAAGAGTGCACCTGGGAGTCAGAACGGGACATGCGTAGCAAGTACCCTTATTTGTTCAATGTATAATCATGTGCTTTATTCTGCCTTGTGTAAAAATTCGAGGACGAATTTTCTGTAAGGGGGGAAGAATGTAACACCCCAATATTTTAAATTTTATAAGCATTTTTGGTATTTTAATTTTATTTAAATTTTAGGAATTTTTTTGAGATTTTTCGGATTTTAAAAATCGGGTTCGATTTTCCGAAAATATAAACTTTGATGATTTTTAAAAATTAATTTAAAGACCACGTGGCAAAACTAAAAATATATTTGGAGTCTACGTATTTTTCTGAGTTTTCTGAAATTTTTTCGAAATTTTTGGACCTCGTTTTCGGTCCCGAGGAAGAGTAAAAATTCAAAATTTTGTATCTTGAATCGGACCGGCCGAATCGAACCGGACCGGATCGGACCGGCCTTTTCCTTTTTCTTCTTTCCTTCCCCGCGCGCGTCGACCTCTCTTCCTTCTCTCTCTCTTTTCTCTCTCGCCCGCCGCAGCCGCCCACCTCGCCACCCTAGCCGACGGCCGCCACCCGACCTCCCCACCACCGGCCGCCCCAAACGGCCGAAAAACGCGCGCGAACTCCCTCCCTCGCGCGCGCGGCGTTTCGACTTCTCCGGCCAAAGTCCGGCCGATCCGGCCACCAATCGAACCGGGTCTGGTGTCTAAAATCATCTACTCGGCGAGAGCTTTCCATAGACACTAAGAACGCCGAAATTCATCGAGCGGTTTGTCCAATTTTTGCTCGGGAAGTTTTTAGTCCATTTCGACTTTTGGGCTAGATTTCTCGAAAACCGTGAATCCCACGAGAAAACCGAGGGTACCAGCACGCTCCACTCGTCGAGAGCTTCGCGGCAACATAAATTTCGAATTTTTCCGACACCGTTTTTCGATGGGTCCCACGAAACTTCGTAGTGTTTTTTCGAGCATTTAATGAGCTTAGAAAATTCTGAAAAATTTATGTACTAACCCCCGTGTTATGGGCTTCGTGTAGGTATCCTCAATTCGCGGAAATTCGACAGTTGACCGGGTCTGTGAATTTCTGGCCAGACAGACCCGTTACCGGAAAAGTCTCCGAATTGGATCGAGGTTTTGGCTATCCCCCCATTGTCAGACGTCCCGAGCGCGTCCCCGAAGTCGGAATCGGCAAAGGTAAACCCGAACCTTGCTTTTTCGTAATTTTCTAGTGCTTAAATAGGATTAAAAATTCATAAAATATTCGTGGTAGCTTAGAAAATCATGATTCTTTTTGCAATAGCTTAGTAATATTGCTTAGGACCGCGGGGCAAAGTTTTAGAATTTTTAGAACTTATTTGGGCAGTTTTTGCAAAAATGGTCAATTATAAGGACTAAATTAAAATTTTACATATTGTGATGGATGATTGATTTGATGGGCCCAGGAGGGGCTGTGTGATGTGATTGAGTTGTGGATATATGGATTGTGAGTATAGAAGTGTGTTTTGAGCCCTTTTGCAGGTTGGGTAGGTCCTAGATATAGGGGAGACTCACGATTTTAAACTACGACTTAGGACGTATTGGTCTTTTTCTTTGTTTGTATTGAGTCGATTTATTAAATGATTGTAATAAAATTGTCAGTGAGCGATGACCTTCTTCCTCCGCCTCACTACCAATGACTAATCACAAGTCTGTGAGTAAAATATTAATTTTAATTATAATTTCACTATTATTATATGTTCAAGCATGCCCATGCATTACTTATATGCATATATTTATGTAGTTAAACTCTAGGCACGAATTATGTTGCATTGATAACTGTTAAAGTGCCATGATGTTGTTGTGGTAATTTGGAGCAGTGTGTGTGCGTTGGTGTGCGTGTGATGTGGTGTGGACTATGGACAGGACGGGTAGTCACGGCTTGAGTTCTTCGCTGGGACCCGATCCTTCGGGGGGTAGTCACGGCTTGAGTTCTTCGTTGGGACCCCCGATTTGGTTTATTAAGCGAAAGTCCGGCTTGAGTTCTTCGCTGGCACCAGGTTGGAATTAAGAGGGTCAGATAGGATCAGCTCCCATATATTATGATTGATGTTACAGGGTGCGTGAGTGCTCCAAATTACCTTTTTGATGTTATGATGTGAAAATGTTGTTGATGTTGCATTTCACTCTACAGGGTGCATTAGTTTTAGATAGTTATAGAGATTATGGTTAAAATTGATATTTTACTCTCTGAGTCGAACGCTCACTCCTGTTCAAAAATTTTTCCAGGCCACAGGAGGATATTTTTGAGGTTAACCTGCTTTCTCCCTCGCAGGTCGATTACTAATGTTTGTATAAACTGGTTAAATCTTAGAAATTCCGAATGTGTTAGAAATGTTTATTTGATTTGGGTCTGTAACCTAAATTATTATTTTGGACCTGTAAACTTAATATTCTATGCATGTTTGATGGATTGGATGAGGGAGCTGAGCTCCCATTTATTTTTATGCTGATGAGTATGTGGAGGGTGAGCTGAGCTCCCCAATTGAGTATTTATTGTGTTTACAGGTCGGGTGAGTCGAAAACTCCCCGTTGGAAAGTCCATTTTATGGCCGGACTCTGTCCATTTGGTTTCTTGAATTTGGGCCCAAATGGGCCTTAGAGTTGGGTTAATGAACAATTAGGCTTACTACGGGCCTCGGGAGCTTTAGGCTAGCCCAGGTCCTAGTGCCGGTCCGGCCCATAGGTTGGGTCGTGACAGTGTTGCCACTTTGTGAATGGAAAATTGACTTTGGAAATTGATTTGTGTTTTGCGTGAAATGTTTGAATTACTTGATTTAAATTGTTTTTTATTCACACTTTGCATGGCAATATCACTATGATTCCTCCTCCATTTATGGGGTGAGTGTAACACCCCATTTGTATAGCCTGGTATATTTCAATGTTCCGGTGACCGGTGTCGGTCTGGACAATTAAGGGGATTAGAACCACACTTAAGACAACTAGATAAACCATAAACACAAATAATTAGTAATGTCCAATTAGTTAAGTATAAACAAGAAAAACAGAACATAAGAAGTTAAACGAGCCGAGAGTCACAGCGATGGGTGACCTTCTCGGGAACGACTGCGAAGTCGTTTTAAACTCAAATTTCGAACCGTAAAATGTGACGCCGCGGTCCTTAGGACCCTTATGAACACAGTGGAAAAGAGAAAATCACGAAAAAGAACTGTTAAGCCAGTCAAATAATTAGGTCAGGGAGCCGGAAGAAATATGGAATTAATTACAAACCAGGATGAACCGGCGAGGGGCAATTTGGTCAATTGACCCCGAGAGCTGACTCCTGACCTAACTGTTAAATAAAATCGGAGAAAAGAAAGCTTCGGGATCGAGAATTAAATTAAAGAACTAATAGAAAAAAAAAGAGAAAATGAAAAAGGTGTAGGGAGATGACATCATGCATGACATCATGCATGATGCCATAAAGAATATAATTAATAAATTTACTTAAATTGATTTTTGGTCTTCTTAAGACATAAAAGAAAAGAAAAAAAATAAATAAAACACAAAAGTCTTCTTCAAAAACGTCACTCTCCCTCTCCCACACCAAAACCTCCATTAAAGCTCAATTTTGAGCTTGCATATTATAAGATTTCACCATAGAAAAGTAAGCCACCATAGTTAAAGCTTGTCTAGGCAACTTGAGAAGAAGATTGGTCATCAAAGAAAGAAGAAAAGAAGAAAGAAAATTGGAGAAAAGGGGAGTTAGAAGTTGCTACACAAAGGTTAGTGATTTAAGTTGTAAATGAGTTTATTACTTGTGTTTATAACTTAGTTAACTTAGAAAAATGCTTAAAATGAAATAAAAATTTATTGAAGGACCATGAATGATTTTCAGCCAGCATGTATATGGGAGTATATTTGCGTGGTTTGATGGATTTAATTGGGTATATAAACCTTAGTTAGTTGAATGACTATGGTTAGAGGCATGGAATCAAGTAAATGCATGAGGTTAGTGAATTAGGGTTTGGATACTTAGGGTTTAGAGACAAAAAATGTGAAGAAGTGCTAAATGATGTCTTTGACATAGTTTAAGAAAAGAAATGGTCATTTGTGACCTAATTAAGTGTGTTAGAAGTGTTTGAATCAAAGTCAAATTCGGATTGGGTATGCACCATGACCAAAAGTCAACTTTGAGGGACCAAAAATGGAATTTTACATGTCCAATGGATATGGGACCAATTGGGGATGAAAATAGGCACTAAATGACACAATTTTCATTTAGGAAGCCTGCCCAAAAAGTGACGAAAACTTAGTGAACAAAGTGGCCGAAGTCGGAAAATCGCAGTCAAGATAAACTGACCAAATGAACAGTATTTGTTCATTTGGTCATAACTCGAGCTATGCAGGTCAAAATGACCTAAAATTTTACCAGTAATTAGATAAGATATAGATCTAAAACTTTTATGAAGAATACAAACCCAAATTATGCCATTAACGAAATCAAATTACTGAGCAAATTTGGGTCACTGAATCTGCAGACTGCAAATTTGCCATTTGAACAGTAAAGTTTTAATGGCTATAACTCTCTCTAGAAAACTCCGATTTAGGCGATTCTTGAACCGATGGAAACCTAAGACATGGTAGAACATTTCATATGAAGAAAATTAGACCAAATTATGGACTTAACTTGATCAAATTGCTGAACGAAGTTGGAGCAACAAATCTGCAGAACCAAATTCTGCAACATGAACAGTAAACGTAATTTGTTTATAACTTGAGCTACAAAACTCCAATTGGGGTGATTCAAAAAGAAGAATAAACTTAAGACAATAAGGAACATTTTCTATGAAAAAATTTTTGCCAAATTCCAACAGTAAACTGACTAATGAAACAGTATAATTAAGGACACCAAAACTAAAAATTTGGCAATTTTGCCTAAAAGACCTAAGTTTTGAGAAAATGACCAAAACCAACAAGTTTGGTGACCAAAATGTGGTATGTGGGTAAAGTTGGAATTCCCATATCTATTAAGCCTTAGAAAGTCAATAATTTGACTTGAATAGTGCAGTGAATAGTAACCCAAAACACAAAATTTCAAGAACGTCGAATTTAGCACGTTAGAGCTAGGTAAAAGTGAAGTTAAATTTATTTTTGGATTTATGCTAAGTTATGGTACTGAAACGCTGTAAAATTATGTGTTTCAGTTGAAAAGAATACCGGGAAAGAACCCGAGGAACCGAGTCAAGGCCAAGAGGTGACTCGCTTGAGGTTTGTGCACAACGTATACTTTTTATAATTATCTTCTGCATACTGTTTTGAACAATGTGAAATATTGAATTATGGCATTCTTATGATGTTTGATTTAAATTGTGAAAGTTATCGTGTATATTTGAAATGACAATGTTTAGCAAATTGTTAAGATAAGTTTTGAAACCACAGTGTCATGACCATATATTTGAACACCTCACTAGCACGACTAGTGGGGGTAATTAGTTTTGAATTTTGATTCCTTCTCTGGAGAAGTGTTGAGGTGTGCCAGTAGAAGAGGATGTGAATGGATATCCATATATTTGAGCTAGCTAGCCTTGTGATGTGATTTCTCTTTAGCCTCTGGCTATTGAGATTCTATTTGTATCGAATGGCATGATCTAACTGTGGGTTTTATGAAACGTGTTTTGATACTTCGAAATGAACTTGGTTTGCATTAAAACCTCATAATTCATGTTTTGTGTTTAATGCTCATGTTTAGTCAAATTTTTGAATAAATATGATTTATATTTTGCATAAAGATTATTTTAGTATGTTGTGCACCACTGAGTCCTAGTACTCAGCGATAGCTTCTATTGCTGTCGCAGATACAGAGACTAGAGGAGCAGCAAACTGAGCTGCTGAGGTGTGAGGAGCTATCAGCTTGAAGTCATCGGGTATAATTTATACCCTAATTGTAAATATTTCTTTTGATGTATGTATTGCATATAAATGTATGGACATGTAAATGGGTCTTGAGCAGCTTGTACAAAAATTTGTATGAAGTTTGTAATAAAGTTTAGTTTGTGTTTCTTTTGATGTAAATTTATAAGGATGTGTATAAATTGTTTTGTCTCTAATGAAATATGAGTACAACTATTTTATTTAATTTAAATGAAATGTATTGCTAGTATGCTGAGGATTATTGAATTTTAAACTTGAGAAATTTATTGAAATGATTGTGAAATTGATTGAGTTTGATTGTGAAATTGAAGTAGTGGTTGAGAAAAATTTTTAGAAGTGCTTTTTACAGGTATTTGAAGAACTGTTTTCTCAAAATACAGAGGGAACTCTATCAAAATTTTTATAAAATTTGCGAAAAAATAAAATGGGCCAAAAATATTAACTAGTTTTAATTTTAACTAAATGTTTTAAGTACTTATTAGAAAATGCTCACCACTTATCAAAAATAAGAAAATTATTTTAAAATCCCTTGTAGGGTACTTAATGAGTTATCGGTAGGTGAAGTTCGGTAGTTCATTAGGTATTCTACGGGATCATGTTATGCCTTACAGAGGGGTAAGGTGTGACATGTTTTAGTGGTATCAGAGCAAATTTTTGAAGTATGTTTTAACTTGTGAATTTGTGTTTTTCTTTGTTAAGTACAACTGCTCAATGTCCATAATTGTTACATACAGTGCATTGCATCATGAATATGAACTAACGGAGGGAAATCTCCATGTGTTACTTGTTCAGGAGATACCCTAACTTCAGCCTGAAATGGAAGAAGGAGATCACTCAGTTGAGCAGTCTGTTGAAGCTGAGGCACAAGGGGAAGCTCCAGCTTTACTGAATGTCAGTGGGTCAGTAGCACCAGCCCCGCAAATGCCGCAGTTTCCTGCACAGTTTGCATAGCAGATAGCGGCAATGTTTCAACAAATGGCTGGGGGTATGCCTGTTCAAGCTCCACCCCAACCACCTGTGGCACAACCACTGCCTCCAGCCAGACAGTATGATAAGTTATTGAAGTATGGGGCTGCAGAATTTAAGGGTACAGTGGACCCTTTGGAGGCAGAGCAATGGCTTGAAAGAATGGACAGAGTATTTAAGAAGCTGCACTGCCAAGATGAACTGAAGTTTGAATACTCTGTGTCGCTACTGCAAGGGGATGCATATGATTGGTGGAAGACCATCCCCCACAGCTTGGTTGAACCACCAGTGCTGACCTGGGATGACTTCATCAGAGAGTTCAGACAGAAATACATCCCAGATACATATGTTGATCAGAAACTGCAAGAATTTTTAAGTTTGAAACTAGGAAATCGATCAGTGGCAGAGTATGAGAGGGAGTTCTCCCGCCTGAGTCACTATGCGGGGAGTCTCCTTACTACCAGCAAGGCAAGGTGCAAGAGATTTGAGACGGGTTTGAAGCCCAGCATAAGGATGCAAGTTGTGGGATTTCGACACAGCAACTTCTCAGAGCTTATGTCTCAAGCACTTGAACTGGAGAGAATTGAATCAGAAGCAACCCCAGTGAAAGAAAAATCAGAAAAAGCTGAGAAATCAGAAAAAGACAAGGGGGAAAAATCAGTTGAACAGAGTTCTGGTGCTACCTCTGGAAAGAGAAAGAAGTTTAGTGGACCCAGCAGGGGTCGAGGTGGAAGATTTGGTAGGGGCCGATTCTCCGGACAGAGACCCCCTAGGTCTGGTCAGCAGTCGAGCAGGGGTTCACATTCTGCCCGCCCCTGTGAGACTTGTGGCAAGATTCATGGGGGGGAGTGTTATTGGGCCACTGGAGCCTGCTTTAACTGCGGAGGCAAGGGTCATTTAGCAAGAGACTGCACTAGTGCTCCGTCTTCGAGATATGGTCCAGCTCCTACTACTGCCGAGGGATCTACTCGCAGTCCCGCCTCTGCAGGTTCACAACCAAGGCAGGAAGAGGCAGAGGTAGAGGCACTGCTTCAGGCAGTCAGGGCACAGTTGGTCATTCAGGACAAGGAAGTGCTTCAACCAGAATCTACACAATGAGACAGCGAGAAGAGGCTGAGACTTCTGATGTTGTAGTCGGTATATTCTCTATCTCTGATCAAGAAGTATTTGTATTTTTTGATCCGGGTTCAACCCATTCATATGTTAGTGCTAGCATAGTCAGTTCACTTGCTATTCCATGTGTGCAAATGTGTTTTGAAGTGCTAGTAACTAGCCCGTTAGGACAAGAGGTCCGGGTCAACAGAATTTATAGAGACTGTCCTTTGGTGATCCAAGGACATGTTTTCCTATCAGACTTGATTGAAATGCCCTTCAGAGAGTATGATATCATCTTGGGCATGGATTGGTTAGCCAGGCATCATGCCATGATTGACTGTAGACTGAAGACAGTCACTTTTGGTCTCCCTTTGTACGGTGATGTGGTAATACATGGGGAGAGGCATTTACTGCCATCAAACATCATTTCAGCTACACTGGCCAGAAAAATGATTAGGAAAGGGTGTGAGACATATTTGGCACATGTGATAGACACCCAAGTGGGTAGTCCAGCATTGAGGGACATCCCTACTGTATGTGACTTTCCGGATGTGTTTCCCGATGAATTGCCAGGATTACCTCCAGAAAGAGAGGTGCAGTTTGAGATTGATGTTATGCCTGGTGTGGACCCAATCTCCATAACGCCATATAGAATGGCACCTGCAAAATTAAAAGAGTTAAAAGTACAATTGCAAGAGTTGCTTGACAAGGGCTTTATCCGCCCTAGTGTGTCACCTTGGGGAGCGCCAGTATTGTTTATAAAGAAGAAGGATGGCACTCTCTGCTTGTGTATTGATTATCGGCAGTTGAATAAGGTGATAATAAAGAACAGATATCTATTGCCCCGCATTGATGACTTGTTTGATCAGTTGAGGGGTGCAGCTGTGTTCTCCAAAATTGACTTGAGATCAGGTTATTATCAGTTGAAAGTACAAGAGCAGAGTATTGCTAAAACTGCCTTCAGAACCCGTTATGGCCATTATGAGTTTTTGGTTATGCCATTCGGGTTAACTAATGCTCCGGCTGCTTTTATGGATCTAATGAACACTATCTTCAGACCATACCTCGACCACTTTGTTGTGGTATTCATAGATGATATATTGGTCTATTCGAGGAATGCAGAAGAGCATGATAGACATCTGCGGATTGTACTGCAGACTTTGAGGGAGAAACAGCTATATGCCAAATTGTCGAAGTGTGAATTTTGGCTGAAGGAAATATCTTTTTTGGGGCATGTAGTATCAGAAGAGGGCATCAAGGTAGATCCAAGTAAGATTGAAGCTGTCCTTAATTGGAGGCCACCCAGAAATGTCACAGAAATTCATTGTTTTCTGGGTTTAGCTGGATACTACCGTAGATTTGTGAAGGGATTCTCCATGTTGGCATCTCCATTGACCAAGCTACTTAGAAAAGACGTAAAATTTCAGTGGACGGATAAATGCCAACAGAGTTTTGATGAATTGAAGAAATGTTTGACTGAAGCTCTAGTCCTGACTTTACCTATTCTGGGTAAAGAATACACAGTTTATAGTGATGCTTCTCACAATGGGTTAGGCTATGTATTGATGCAAGATTGAAATGTCATTGCCTATGCATCACGCCAGCTGAAACCGCATGAGAGGAACTATCCAACACATGATTTGGAGCTTGCAGCTATTGTGTTTGCTCTTAAGATCTGGAGACACTATTTGTATAGAGAAAAGTGTTACATCTATACAGATCATAAGAGTTTAAAGTATTTGGGCACCCAGAAAGAGCTGAATTTGAGACAGAGGAGATGGTTAGAGTTGATAAAAGACTATGATTTTCTGATAGACTATCAGCCAGGGAAAGCTAATGTTGTGGCTGGCGCCTTAAGTCGCAAGACTATGGCAAGTCTACAGGTTACTCCTTTGTCTTTGGTACACGAGTTAAGATCATTACATGCCAGCTTAGAGATTAATGATGAGGGACAGAAAGCAATTGCATGGCATGTACAGCCTATGTTGATTGATCAGATTAGAATGGCTACTCAGAATGATCAGAAGTATCAGAAGCTGTTGGAAGAAGTCCGGCAGGGCAAGAAACCAGAATTCTCAATCAGAGATGATGGTCTACTGCTACACCAGGGCAGAATGTGTGTTCCTAATGATGTTGAATTGAGGAAGATCATTTTGAAGAAAGCACATGAGTCTCCTTTTGCCATGCACCCTAGTGGCACAAAAATGTATAGAGGGCTAAAGGAGCATTACTGGTGGATGGGTATGAAAAGAGATGTGGCAGAGTTTATTTCTAAATGCCTAACTTGTCAGCAAGTAAAGGTAGAGCATCAAGTACCCGCTGGGTTGTTACATCCACTACCAGTACCAGAGTGGAAATGGGAGAGAATAACGATGGATTTTGTGATGGGACTTCCGAGGACACAGAAGAGTCATGATGCAGTTTGGGTCATTATTGACAGACTGACTAAATCTGCTCATTTTTTGCCAGTTCGGATGGACTACAGTTTAGAAAGATTGGCCAAGTTATACATCGATGAGATTGTGAGACTGCATGGAGCGCCAGTATCCATTGTGTCAGACAGAGATCCTAGGTTCACTTCTAGATTCTGGGATAGTCTTCAGAGAGCCCTAGGAACTAGATTGAACTTCAGTACTGCATTCCATCCACAGACAGATGGCCAGTATGAGAGGGTAATTCAGATCTTGGAGGACATGCTGCGGGCTTGTGTGATTGAGTTTGAGGGCAGTTGGGATACACACTTGCCTTTGATTGAGTTTGCTTACAACAACAGCTACCAATCAAGCATTGGGATGCCTCCATATGAAGCTTTGTATGGCAGAAAATGTAGAACCCCGTTGTGTTGGGATGACGTGGGTGAAAGAAAGATGATTGGACCTGAACTTATTCAGCAAACTGAGGAGAAGATCAGGGTGATCCGAGATCGACTTAAGACTGCATCAGACCATTAGAAGTCCTACATTGATCTGAAGAGAAGGGATATTGAGTATGCAGTGGGTGAGAAAGTTTTCCTCAAAGTTTCTCCTTGGAAGAGAATTATGAGATTCGGCAGAAAGGGAAAACTGAGTCCCCGTTTCATTGGGCCATATGAGGTTCTAGAAAGAGTGGGTCATTTGGCATATCGGTTGGCATTACCTCCAGAGTTGGAAAGGATACATAATGTTTTCCATGTGTCTATGTTGAGGAGGTATCGATCAGACCCATCTCATGTACTACCAGTAGAAGAAATTGAAGTGAATCCAGACCTCACATATGAAGAGGAACCCATAGAGATTCTGGCTTATAAGATGAAGCAGCTACGGAACAAACAGATACCGTTGGTAAAAGTGCTGTGGAACCATCATTCGGGTCAGGAGGCTACTTGGGAACGAGAAGAGGACATGAGGAGACAGCACCCACAGCTATTCAGAGATTAGTACCAGGTAAAATTTCGAGACGAAATTTATTTAAAGGGGGGAGAATTGTAACACCCCATTTGTATAGCCTGGTATATTTCACTGTTCCGATGACCGGTGTCGGTCCGGACAATTAAGGGGATTAGAATCACACTTAAGACAACTAGATAAACCATAAACATAAATAATTAGTAATGTCCAATTAGTTAAGTATAAACAAGAAAAACAGAACATAAGAAGTTAAACGAGCCGAGAGTCACAGCGATGGGTGACCTTCTCGGGAACGACAGCGAAGTCATTTTAAACTCAAATTTTGAACCGTAAAATGTGACGCCGCGGTCCTTAGGACCCTTATGAACACAGTGGAAAAGAGAAAATCACGAAAAAGAACTGTTAAGCCAGTCAAATAATTAGGTCAGGGAGCCAGAAGAAATATGGAATTAATTACAAACCAGGATGAATCGGCGAGGGGGCAATTTGGTCAATTGACCCTGAGAGCTGACTCCTGACCTAACTGTTAAATAAAATCGGAGAAAAGAAAGCTTCGGGATCGAGAATTAAATTAAAGAACTAATAGAAAAAAAAAAAGAGAAAATGAAAAAGGTGTAGGGAGATGACATTATGCATGATGCCATAAAGAATATAATTAATAAATTTACTTAAATTGATTTTTGGTCTTCTTAAGACATAAAAGAAAAGAAAAAAAAATAAATAAAACACAAAAGTCTTCTTCAAAAACGTCACTCTCCCTCTCCCACACCAAAACCTCCATTAAAGCTCAATTTTGAGCTTGCATATTATAAGATTTCACCATAGAAAAGTAAGCCACCATAGTTAAAGCTTGTCTAGGCAACTTGAGAAGAAGATTGGTCATCAAAGAAAGAAGAAAAGAAGAAAGAAAATTGGAGAAAAGGGGAGTTAGAAGTTGCTACACAAAGGTTAGTGATTTAAGTTGCAAATGAGTTTATTACTTGTGTTTATAACTTAGTTAACTTAGAAAAATGCTTAAAATGAAATAAAAATTTGTTGAAGGACCATGAATGATTTTCAGCCAGCATGTATATGGGAGTATATTTGCGTGGTTTGATGGATTTAATTGGGTATATAAACCTTAGTTAGTTGAATGACTATGGTTAGAGGCATGGAATCAAGTAAATGCATGAGGTTAGTGAATTAGGGTTTGGATACTTAGGGTTTAGAGACCAAAAATGTGAAGAAGTGCTAAATGATGTCTTTGACATAGTTTAAGAAAAGAAATGGTCATTTGTGACCTAATTAAGTGTGTTAGAAGTGTTTGAATCAAAGTCAAATTCGGATTGGGTATGCACCATGACCAAAAGTCAACTTTGAGGGACCAAAAATGGAATTTTACAAGTCCAATGGATATGGGACCAATTGGGGATGAAAATAGGCACTAAATGACACAATTTTCATTTAGGAAGCCTGCCCAAAAAGTGACGAAAACCTAGTGAACAAAGTGGCCGAAGTCTGAAAATCGCAGGCTGCCTCTGCACAAACTGACCAAATAAACAGTATTTGTTCATTTGGTCATAACTTGAGCTAGGCAGGTCAAAATGACCTGAAATTTTACCAGTAATTAGATAAGATATAGATCTAAAACTTTTATGAAGAACACAAACCCAAATTATGCCATTAACCAAATCAAATTACTGAGCAAATTTGGGTCACTGAATCTGCAGATTGCAAATTTGCCATTTGAATAGTAAAGTTTCAATGGCTATAACTCTCTCTAGAAAACTCCGATTTAGGCGATTCTTGAACCGATGGAAACCTAAGACATGGTAGAACATTTCATATGAAGAAAATTAGACCAAATTATGGACTTAACTTGATCAAATTGCTGAACGAAGTTGGAGCAACAAATCTGCAGAACCAAATTCTGCAATATGAACAATAAACGTAATTTGTTTATAACTTGAGCTACAAAACTCCAATTGGGGTGATTCAAAAAGGAGAATAAACTTAAGACAATAAGGAACATTTTCTATGAAGAAAATTTTGCCAAATTTCAACAGTAAACTGACCAATGAAACAGTACAAGTAAGGACACCAAAACTGAAAATTTGGCAATTTTGCCTAAAAGACCTAAGTTTTGAGAAAATGACCAAAACCAACAAGTTTGGTGACCAAAATGTGGTATGTGGGTAAAGTTGGAATTCCCATGCCTATTAAGCCTTAGAAAGTCAATAATTTGACTTGAATAGTGCAGTGAATAGTAACCCAAAATACAAAATTTCAAGAACGTCGAATTTAGCACGTTAGAGCTAGGTAAAAGTGAAGTTAAATTTATTTTTGGATTTATGCTAAGTTATGGTACTGAAACGCTGTAAAATTATGTGTTTCAGTTGAAAAGAATACCGGAAAAGAACCCGAGGAACCGAGTCAAGGCCAAGAGGCGACTCGCTTGAGGTTTGTGCACAACGTATACTTTTTATAATTATCTTCTGCATACTGTTTTGAACAATGTGAAATATTGAATTATGGCATTCTTATGATGTTTGATTTAAATTGTGAAAGTTATTGTGTATATTTGAAATGACAATGTTTAGCAAATTGTTAAGATAAGTTTTGAAACCACAGTGTCATGACCATATATTTGAACACCTCACTAGCACGACTAGTGGGGGTAATTAGTTTCGAATTTTGATTCCTTCTCTGGAGAAGTGTTGAGGTGTGCCAGTAGAAGAGGATGTGAATGGATATCCATATATTTGAGCTAGCTAGCCTTGTGATGTGATTTCTCTTTAGCCTCTGGCTATTGAGATTTTATTTGTTTCGAATGGCATGATCTAACTGTGAGTTTTGTGAAACGTGTTTTGATACTTCGAAATGAACTTGGTTTGCATTAAAACCTCATAATTCATGTTTTGTGTTTAATGCTCATATTTAGTCAAATTTTTGAATAAATGTGATTTATATTTTGCATAAAGATTATTTTAGTATGTTGTGCACCACTGAGTCCTAGTACTCAGCGATAGCTTCTATTGCTGTCGTAGATACAGAGACTAGAGGAGCAGCAGACTGAGCTGCTGAGGTGTGAGGAGCTATCAGCTTGAAGTCATCGGGTATAATTTATACCCTAATTGTAAATATTTCTTTTGATGTATGTATTGCATATAAATGTATGGACATGTAAATGGGTCTTGAGCAGCTTGTACAAAAATTTGTATGAAGTTTGTAATAAAGTTTAGTTTGTGTTTCTTTTGATGTAAATTTGTAAGAATGTGTATAAATTGTTTTGTCTCTAATGAAATATGAGTACAACTATTTTATTTAATTTAAATGAAATGTATTGCTAGTATGCTGAGGATTATTGAATTTTGAACTTGAGAAATTTATTGAAATGATTGTGAAATTGATTGAGTTTGATTGTGAAATTGAAGTAGTGGTTGAGAAAAATTTTTAGAAGTGCTTTTTACAGGTATTTGAAGAACTGTTTTCTCAAAATACAGAGGGAACTCTATCAAAATTTTTATAAAATTTGCGTAAAAATAAAATGGGCCAAAAATATTAACTAGTTTTAATTTTAGCTAAATGTTTTAAGTGCTTATTAGAAAATGCTCACCACTTATCAAAAATAAGAAAATTATTTTAAAATCCCTTGTAGGGTACTTAATGAGTTATCGGTAGGTGAAGTTCGGTAGTTCATTAGGTATTCTACGGGATCATATTATGCCTTACAGAGGGGTAAGGTGTGACAGTGAGGTTGACTATATTCCTCCCTCTCTGGCTTGCCAGTCTGAGGTGAGTTTGGATGAGTATACATTAGCTAGCTAGCCACCTTCCTCATTGATTTTGATTAGTGGGGTGAGTTTGCCTTGTCGTGGTGTACAACACGGCATGTTTGGAAATTTTGTGTCACGGCTTAAGTTGTGTTATTGATTGGCAACACTATGATTATTAAATTGTTTGATCAAATTTATGTTATATTAAGCTTTGAAAATTGTAAAATATTTAAATTGTGATTTGTTATAAATGTGATTTGAAAAAATTGTGAAATGTGATTGTGAAATATTTGAACTATGAATTAATGATAAATGTTTTATATTTTGCATTTTATATTTTATTGTGCACCACTGAGTATTATACTCAGCGACAGCTTTCTTTGCTGTCGCAGATAGAGACAAGGAAAAAGCAGTAGAGTGAGCTACTGATTGTTGGGACTACACGGAGGCTTTTGTACATGTATTTAGTTATACCCTTGTAGTTTATTTTGATATAAATAGTTTAGTGTCATATGTGTTAATGTAAAATTGAGCAGTTGTATATTAAAGTTTGTAATAATATTATTTTTTATTTTCCTTTGTAAATTAAGATTTGTGTATGTAAATTTAATTTAATGCAATATTTATGAGTTATCGAATTGTTTTGAAAAATTTTTAAGTTGTGAAATTTGAGTTGAAATTTGGTTGAATTGTACTGATTTGAGGATATATTGGTGGTTGGGGTTGAGAAATGAAATGAAGTATTTTGAAGTGTTTTTCACAGGTTTTGAAGAACTGTTTTTCTCAATTATAGACGGCACTCTGCAGAAAATTTTTCAAAATTTGCGTAAAAATAAAAATGTACAAAAATTTTAACTAGTCTTTAAACTTCAAGTAAAAGTTTTTAATTCCTACCAAAAGTGCTCGCCACCTTCGAAAAGTAAGGAAATTGTTTTAAAATCCCTTGTAGTATATTTAATGGGTTACCGGTAAGCGAAGTACGGTAGTTCATTAGATGTACTACGGGATCATGTTACATCTTACTGAGGGTTAGGATGTGACACAGTAGCCATAGTGGACTTTCAGATGAGGCAGCTAAGGTAAAAACAGATCCCTATGGTTAAGGTTTTGTGGAGGAGCCAATCAGTAGAAGAGTGTACCTGGGAGTTAGAGCAGGACATGCGCAAAAAGTACCCGTACTTGTTCACCATTTAATCTTGTAATTCTTTATTTTGCCTTGTGTAAAATTCGAGGATAAATTTTTTGTAGGGGGGGGGGGAGAACGTAACATTCCTAATTTTTAAATAATTATTTTATATGTAAATATAAATATTTTAGTCTAACCCCTCGTGTTATGGGCTTTGCATAGGTACTTTCGTTTCATGGCAATTCGACCGTTACCCAGATCTGTAATTTCAGGCCAAGCAGATAAGCTGCCGGAAGCACTTTGGAACCGGGTCAAAGTTATAGGCTACCCCACTATTTTCAGATGCCCCGGACACATTCCAAGCGTTAGAATTGACATAGGTAAACCCGAACTCTGAGTTTCTTCAATTTTATAGTATTGGATTTAGAATAAAATTTCATAAAATATTCGTGGGTAGCTAGAAAATTATAATTCCTTTTGCGTTAGCTCTATAATATTGTTAAAGACCGCGGGATAAAATTTTAGAATTTTTAGAGCTAGCTAGAATGACTTTTGCAAAATATCCGTTTTAGATCTTATAATTGAATTGTTAGATTATGTGACATTTGCCTGAGTTAGAGGGGCCATGTGTTGTTGTTGAGATAATGTGTGGCTTTAGAAGTGTGACTTGAACTGCTTTACAGGTTGGGTAGGTCTTAAGTATAGGAGAGGCTCTGCCGGATTTCCAGCATAAATTAGAGTGTCCTTAATTCTTTAAAATTTTGATTTGGGTTAGCATTAATAAATTTATAACATAATTATCTAGGTGATCAAGGTCATCCATTCTTCTCCCTTTTTTGCTACCGCAGCAGTTTCTAATCAATCAGTGAGTAGATATTTATTTTATTTATAATTACAATATTATTATACTTCTGGCACGCTCATGCATCACTCATATATATATATATATAGTTAAGTATTAGGCATGTCCCATATTGCATTTGTACTTGATGAATACTATTTTAGTTACTGTGTTTTGATAATCTAGAGCTCTGTGTGTGTGTGTCAGCGTGCGTGTAGTATGGCATGATGGATATGGGTAGGACGGGCAAATCGGCTTGAGCTAGTCTCGCTTGGGGCCCAGTCTTTTTTGAGGAAGTCGGGGTGAGTACAGCTTTGAGTTGATCTTGCTGATCTCCGCATATGGATTATTAAGCGAAAGTCCGGCTCGAGTTGATCTTGCTGGCAGGGCTTGGATTAAGAGAGCTGGGTAGAGGGATCAGCTTCCCATATATGTATGTGTGAGTATAGATTTGACTCGGGTGTGTGAATACTTCAGATTATCTTTGATGTGACTTAATATGATTTGTATAACTAGTGTAAAGATAATGCATTTCATTTCTAAGGATGTGTTAGAATTACATAGTTATAGAAATTATATGTAAAATAAATATTTACTCTTTGAGTTTAACGCTTACGCATGTTCACCTTATTTTTCTAGGATATAGGAGGAGTTTTTTTTTTTCAGAATAACATGCATTTTTCCTCACAGGTTTATTACGAGTTATTTATTTGTGATATATATATTTTTTTAATTTGAAATCTAGAACTTTGCATGTGTTAGCAGTATTGTAGATCTTGTTAGAGACAGTGTTAAATTGAGGTTTTGATTTTTCACTGAATGACAAAATTTGTTATGATATATAAATAATTTGTAAATTGTGGTAATAGGGTTGAGCTGGGCTCTCATCGCTTTAGTAGCTGATAATCATTGAGTTAGGTTGATCCGATTTAAAATAAAATATTTTTATTTTATTTTACTTTATATACATGTTGGGCCTCAGTTTTGAGTCTTGGTTATGGAGTTGGGAACAGTAAGCCTTACTACGAGTCTTGAGGGCTTTATACCAGTCTAGATCCTAGTGCCGGTCCAGCCCGTGAGATTGGGTCGTGAGATTTATTTTTTTATTATAATATTAAACTAATAATATGTGTTTATATAATGTATATATAAGTATTTTTATTTTTTAATAAGATCAATAAAATTTAGATAATGAAAAATGACTTTCTTAAAAAAAAATCATTTTTCTTAAAAATTACTTAATTTTTATTTTGATTGAGAAAATATTTTTCATTAACTTATTTTTTTTATATCCTAAACATTGAAAAATATGAATTTTTTTAAAAAAATATTTTTCATAAAATAAATGGAGTCTTAAATATCATAATTTAAAAAAATATAAATATATTATTAAAATTATATTTAAAACTTATGTTTCTAATTTATATTTTATATTATATAATAATAAATTAAAATAAAAAATAAAAAGAGTTTCTGTGGGAAAACTCGCCCGCCTCGCTCCCTCGTAGGAAAGTTCTCGCCTCTAACTCTTACCTCTCGGGATTGAGATGGAGCAGCGATTCTTTCCCAACCCTTCTCATTATCATTTTTATATTATTAATTAGTTTTAATTTAATAATAAATATTAAAATAGATAATTTATTAGAAAAGAAAATTGTTACTGAGCTCTTAATAATAAGTGTCCACGGCCCATTTCCAAAGGTCAAATAAAACTACAACCCAACAAGAAAAATTATACGGCCCGCGGCCACTTTGGTTGTTGCCCGCGTTACAGTACCACAGAGTCACTGAGCTCCTAGCAATACGTGTCCCTCAAACGGCAGGGTCTTCTGCGGCCAGTTCCTCCTCTCAAGGCTAATATTAAAAACTGCAAGTTCCATAAAATAATTCAAGGTACCGGCTTTTGGGTCTTGATTGTTACGTCGTTTCTTGCTTTGTATGAAATTGCTTTCTGCTATCTTCTTTAGGTGACGATTTGCATGGATTTTCATATACTGCTACTTTCTTTGGCTGCCACATAATTTGCTAGGACTGTCTTCTTTCAAAAATGGGCTTTTCGGTTCTTATTCTTCTGGGGTTCTTTGATTTTGAGGTGGTGGCAGCCCAGGAAATCTTGTTCAAAGAGGTAACTTTATGATTCTTTTTCTTGTATAACTGCATACCATTAATGTTTAGTTTCCTAACTGTTGAATATTAGCCTTTTTTCTTTCCTACCGCCTTGATCTCCATTAAACTCAGCCACCACTAGTAGTAATGTTTCCGAGTATAGTAAATTTGGATCAATCAAATGTTAATCATATGGCTGAAATGGGGATAAATGAAATTTCATTCATCTGAATTCTGAAGAGGGATGGTATTTATGTAAGTCCTTATGTGATGATCTGTTAGAAGGTGATTTTGGAAGGGTCAAATCTCCAAAGATTCCTAATAATCTTTATTATGGTTACATTAAGATTTGAATTTTATTGTCTTATCTGGTATTCAAGAATTTGTATAATCGCCTTGCGTTTTCCAAGGAAGACGATATTCATCTCCGCTTTTTGAGACAATGATAACACCACTGTGGGAAAATTCCCATTTGAACAATCCAATGGTAAATGAATAAAAAAGAAAAAAAAAATCCAATAGAGTGTTCAAAATCAATTATCCATTGGCAATAATCTATTTCTCTTTCTAGTCCAAATGAAGCTTAACCTGGAAATTACTCATAGATTATCTGCGGCGGTAACCCTGCAACTCCTGCTTCCTGAAGTAAACATGATATAAATCAATGTAAATTTAGCAAGCCTTATTTTTATATCCTGCAAGCATTTTGATGTCTCCATGTTCCATACTTAATTTGTGTGTTTAAATAGGTACAAATAAGCCTGTTATAGAGAACTTTTGCAATATCGCTGACAGGATCCATTCTGTGAATTGTGCTTCATGAGAGAGCAGATACTGGCTTGCAAAGATGGAGACCGACATTAGTAATAACCAAGTATCAAGTGAAGAAGAGAAGATGAGCAGATCCCTGAAGAAATTCCTGCTCGTATTGAACGGTGCAATGTTGGGGATAGGCAATTGCGGAGGTCCACTCATCCAGCGGCTCTACTTCTTGAAAGGTGGTAAGGGTGTCTGGATATCATGCTTTCTGCAGACAGCTGGTTGGCCATTTATCATATTTCCTCTCTCTGTTTCATACTTGTATCGTCGAAGGAAAAAGGGTTCCAGGGCCAAGCTTTTCTATATTAGCCCGCACCTCTTCTTAGCTTGTGCTGTTATAGGTGTTCTTACTGGCTTTGATGATTTTCTTGCTGCCAGTGGTGTTTCTCTTCTACCCGTCACTACTTATTCTCTTGTAATTGCTACCCAACTGGGCTTTACTGCTGGATTTGCTTATATTTTGGTCAAGCAAAAGTTCACACCTTTTACCATTAATGCAATTTTCTTATTGTCTGTTGGAGCTGTTGTCCTAGTCCTCCATGCTAGTTCTGATCGCCCTGCTCATGAAACCGACAAACAGTACATTATAGGGTTTTTAATGACGCTTGGAGCTTCAGTGCTTTATGGGTTTGTGCTACCCTTGATCGAGTTGACATATAAGAAAGCAAAGCAGACCATCACTTACACTCTAGTTATGGAGATGCAGATGGTTTTGTCTTTCTTCGCTACTGCAGTCTGCACCATTGGGATGCTTCTGCACAAGGATTTTGAGGTTTCCTCTCTCACTCTCTCTCTCTCTCTCTCTCTCTCGCCCGCGCACACACACACACACACCAGCTTACATATATATTCAAAAACATGTTTTCAATGGAAGTTTCTTTTGATAAAACAATACTCATCCTCTAGTTCAATTTCTATATCAGAACATAGAAAAGGATGCGAAATCATAGTTGGCTAAAATTTCATTTATCTGAACTTGGGGCTTCCATACATATGAAATGGTTACCTTAGCATTATGATAATTTTGAATATCAATTAAGATTGAAATCTAAAATAGATAATTTAACTGGCATGGCTTGATGCAGGCAATTCCAAGAGAGGCAAGAGACTTTGAGCTTGGGAGAGCAAAATATTACGTGGTAATGGTGTGTACTGCAGTGTTTTGGCAATTCTTCTTCATGGGAGCAGTCGGTGTCATTTTCTGTCATTCCTCGTTGCTCTCTGGTATTATAATTTCTGGTCTGCTGCCTGTGACAGAGGCTTTAGCTGTGTTGTTCTACCACGAAAAATTACGAGTTGAGAAAGTGATTTCTCTTGTTTTGTCTCTCTGGGGCTTCATTTCTTACTTCTATGGTGAGCTCCGGCAAATCAAGAAACTTAGAATCAGGCTTCAAAATTAGGAGAAGTTTAATCATATGTTGAATATATGTAAAAAATATATGTAATAAGTGCTTGTATATATTTGTTAGCAAGTTTCTGATTGAGAGGCAATTGTTGTCAAGTGACCATGGCTGATCCCAAAGTTCTGTTCAACTGAAGTTTTTAACTGCTTGAAAAACTAACAAGAGAGTTGCTTCTTTACAGTGTTTTGTTTTGTTGGCTCTGATCCTAATTTGGTGCTGTTACTTTCTGTGGATTTTCAGATTAACAACTGGTAAGATTACCTTTCAATTAAATTAGAAGTAGCGATTTTAACTGTTACCACGGTTTGGTTCTTACCAAACAAACTGTAACAAGTTGATATCTATAACAAAATATTGATACGCAAGAAAATTAAGAGCCGAGAATTCCCATCCGCTATTGAATTTTAGGATTTTTTAACATCAGCAAACAGAAGTCAGTGCAGAAATTTGAAAACATATATAAAATCAGATCACTACAGTTTAAGACTGAGAGCTAAAGTTATCCAGGAATATTCATTGCTAAAAAAAAAAAAAGAAAAAGCAAACATGCCTCCACTTAACCCTCCATTTAAGAGGAGGTAAAGAATAGTAAAGTTTTATAAAGTAAGTTTTTCAAAGTAAAGTTTTTCATGATTTTCAGTAAATTCATAATTTTTTAGTGTTAATGAGGGAATGAAGGTTTTTTGAAAGTATTTGAAAATTTAAAAAAAAAAACCTCTTAATCTATCAAATTTGATAGGTTGAAAAATAAAGATTTTTGAAGGTTTTAAAAATGTCAAAAAACCATATTTTAAAAAACCTTCTATCCTTCCAAACAAAAGTTCAAGGTTTTTAAGTCTTGAAAAATCTCTTGTTACTTTAAAAAACTCCTTCCCAAACACAGTATAAGCCAAGTTCAACTGTAAAAGTTAGAAAGATTTACATGTATCTCCAGGAAAGAAGAAGGCAGGCCTCTGGGACAGTGGTCCAAGATAATCACCCTCCAAAGTAGCCAATGCCTGAAACTCCCTTTCTGCAATGAATCTAATCACGCATCTTTTTCAATCTTTGATATCTTGTCATTCAGAAAGACTGGATTCTCTCCAGGCAAATAATGGCAATCTGGCATTTTCATAGAAGAGAGATATATATGCTAATTTGGCCCGCATCTCATGAAAACATCTTGCTCAAGCACTTTGTGAACAAACCCTTCCAGAATCTCTCCCCTGAAAATCTTGATGACTATGCCACTGAACACAACTGGAAAGAGCACATCTCCAGTGTGCTGTGTCTCACTTTTCCCTCCCCTATGTTCTCCAAAGAGGTGATGGCAAGGTAGCATCCGAAATCTTTGGTAGCATCCGAGATCTTTGGTAGCTTTTATACAAGCAAAATCTTCTAACAAGCGGACAACGATTGACCTTTGGCATCCAGGTGCTCAGCAGGGATAATAGCATTCCAACGCAACTAATTTACTAGACCCATCATCAATTACGCTTTAAACAGAACTTTTTATTTGGCCCATTCAAATTCTATCTTATAGTTAAAATAAAATTAATATCTTAGATTAAAATACTATAAATTCAAATAAATGAATAGTCTAATAAAATATAAAATTTTTTAAATTTAGGGGCTATTTTTTAATAAGTATTAAATTTAGAGAAATAAAATATATTTTTTAATATAATAAATTATCTCATTAACAAAAATAATGTTATAGAGTTTTACGTTAATTAAATTAAAGATATAATTAAAAATAAAAAAATTTATGTTACAAAAGTTAAATTACATTACTATTGCACAACCTTAAATTGAGTACCATGTGTGACATTTACCCCTCAACTTTATATATTCTTCACACACATAAGATTATATCTATTAAATTATTATATAAATTAAATTAAAATTATATTAAAATATCTACATAATTAATAATTGCAATAATTTCTTTTATTAATATAAAAATTATTTTTAATTAATATTAAATTTTCATTAAAATTGTTCCTTTAATTTTATTCCTAAAGATAAATAAAATTTTAATTTTAAATATTAAAATATTTAAAAGAAATTTAAAATCAATTTATATATACAAATTGAGTAGTTATAATGAAACCAATCGCATTAACTATATAGTTTATATATATATAGAAGGGTAAAATTATATTTTAATTAAAAATAAAAAGAATAATAATAAATTTAAATGCATCAAAATATATAATTTAACTTATTAATTTGATTAAATAAATAGATCATTGCATGTTTTGTAACGTTAAATAGATTAACCTGATTAAATCATTATTTTTAGAGGTGGCTCATTGTATGACTAAATCTTATAAATGCTAAACCTAAATCCATTTAACTACATCTCTAATCTTCTCATGTAATTAGATCACTAACTCTAAGAATTTATTTATATATATTTTATTGGCATCTCTTAATTTTTTTTAATTCTTTACATTTATTATTTTCAATTTATATTTATTTTCTTTATATTTTTATATATGCATTGTACAAATATTTCTTAAAATATTTAAATTAAAATAAATATTTATGTGAAAAACATTATATAGCTATATCTTCATTCAATTAAATAATATATTGATAATGATTGTACGCAAGCAAGTCTTTCATAAGTTTCTTTTCTTTTTTTTTTTTTTTTTTTCACTGGCTTCATTGTACGAAGTCCTTGGTGCTGAAGAATGGCTCGTTATGTTCTTGATTCCCCAACAAATGCCTAAACATCTCGAATTAGGACTATCGTCTGCAATTTGGCTTCAATTTAGCCGATGCCAAGAAGAAAATTTTGGCATATGAGTAACTTTAAATCCTACCCTCCACAACCCAACATTAAGAGAACTGAGATTGCCAATTTGAATCTTACAAAAGTATCAAGAGGAGTGTTGAAGCATATGATACTTTGCTTCAAACTCCGAATTTCTATAAGTTTCAAGAATTTGGCTTACATCTATTTTGAGTAAAATATTTTCTTGGAAAATACTTTTTGTATTTTTTAGTGTTTGGAGTTCTTAAGAAAATGAGTTAATAGAAAATTTTTTTCTGATCAAAGAAAAATTAAATATTTTTAAAGAAAATGACTTATTTTTTTAAAGAGAAAGTCATTTTCTTGATAATTTTATTAAGATGTGAAAATACTTATATACGAATAATATAAATACATATTATTAATTTAATGTTACAACTAAATAATAAAAGATATTTTTATAAAAAATATTTTTTAAGAAAATAATTTAATAAAAAATATTTTACATATATAAGTTATTTTCTGTTAAATAAATAGAACATTAATTTATATTTTTTTTATTTTAATTATAATCCTGATATATACATGAAAAAGAATATTTATTTTGTCTTAAAAGAGTAGTCTTAGTAAGATGCTCGTATACTCTAATTAATCTAAATTTTCAAACTTAAATTTGTGATTTAATTTGTGCTTATTTAACTCAAATAATGAGAGTTTATTTTTATTTAAATTTAATTTATTATAAATTTAATATATAAAATATAATATATAATAAAATTTATATATTATTTATTAAATATATAAATTTTAAATATTTATATTTGATTCATAGTCACCCAATATAATCAAAGGATTTCCGATAATGAGTTCTGTGTTTCGGTGTGAGGGTGGTCCCGGTCCAGGTCCATCACTTCTCGTGGTCAGGGATCGCTCCATCGGCAGAGATAATAGTTGAAAAAGTTGAATTTTTAAAATATAAGTATGTGTAATTTATAAATAAAATAAATTAATATTATTATATATTTTCTTCTTTATTTTATAATAATCATAATAATCAAATTTAGTTTCTTGAAAAGGTTTTTCTTATATATATATATAGAAAAGGTTTTTCTTATATATATATATATATATATATATATATATATATATATATATATATATATATATATATATATATATATAATCGAAGTTGTTTTAGGCTTCATTTTCTCTATCACTTTAGTTAATAAGTAAAGTGGGTCGTGTTATCTACTTTTCAAAAAGAAACTGTAAAAAAAAAAAAAAAAAAAAAAAACTAGCCCATATTAATTTAATTAAAAAATTAAAATTAATTCTTTTATCTGATGTTGTTATAAATTTTTTTACTTAATATTTTGAGTTTTAAATTAGGTATATTGAGTAGATCTATTGACCTAAGTCTAATTTTAACTTAATATGTTAAATTTTTCTTAAATTATTTTAATAAAATTATTAAATTTAATTTTAACAAATTGAAACACTGAACTTATATATATATTGAGGGATCAAATTGGCTTAATTGTAATGCTTCCCTATAGTTAATTCATTATACCAATAATATACATGATAAGATCCTATATTGGTTTGGGATTGATGTAATATATCCTTATATGATTTTTGGCACTTTTCTCTCTTGAGTTAACTTTTAGAGATAATTTAAGCCTAATCTATTTTCTTAAGATGGTATCAGAGCCTCCTAACTAATATTTGAGTCTCCCATAAATATTTCATACTTCACGTGTGAGAGAGTGTGTTAGATCTCCATTGGTATGAAATAGGAGTAATGTGCCTCTTATATAATTTCAGGCATTCCTCTCCCCTTGAGCTAGGAGTAAGTTTAGTCAAACTCATTTTTTAAAGAATTTATTTATAATAATCTAATTATAATGTTTTTTTTAATTGAGGATTAGAAAAGTAGGGATTCAAATCTAAATTAATTTACAAATGAACAGTATACTTTCAACCAGTGAACCTGAGTATTTTTCTATGCATTAATGTAGTTCATGTTCAAAGCATTTCATTTTACTAAAGGAATATGGGCCTAGCTTTAATTGCTAGGAAGTTGCTCCCTGATCTCTGTCACCTTGCACAATCATCGATGACAACTTTGCTTGTAACCGCGATAAAGCGAATTAAAGCTCATTACCATGCAAATAAGATCCTTTGTGGCTTGCTATATACAAAAAAAAATTGCAAGTCTAACAAGGCAATTACATATGCAAAATGGATTCCTAAATCAGATAGTTCTGGCTTGCTATATACAAAAGATATAGGGGAAAATTAAAATCGTCTCTTAACGACAAAAATCGTCTCCAACATTTATCTCCTTAATAAGCATCCCTTATTCTTTAGGGAATAACTTTAGAAGATCGCCCCAAAAAAGTTTTTTAACATGGAAAATAAAGCCGTCTTGTATTAAGGGACAATAGTAATTCCTATTTGTAGGGAAGATTAGGGGACAATAGTCATTCCTATTTGTAGGGAAGATTACTCTCACCCAATATGAAGAGTAAAATAGTTATCTTCGTATTAAAGGGACAACAATTGTCTCCATTATATGAGGGACGATAGTTTGGACTAGGAAATGTGATCATCCCCTTGGACAAACCAAAATTATGTCATGCATGCATATGGATCCCGATTTGTTCAGGGCTGCAGCAGATGGCAATATTAGTCCCTTCTATGGCGATTTCCAACCCCTTGATCTTCTACTTACTCCAAACAAAAACACAGTTCTACATATTTACATCACTGCACGAGCAAATGCAGCAAAATCAATCGAATTCATGCATAAAATCCTACAAAAATGTCGGTCACTCTTAGATCAGGCTAATAGAAGAGATGAAACTCCACTGCACTTTGCAGCAAGATACGGGCATGACGACATAGCGGAAGCACTAATTGAACACGCAGAAGCCCAGCATGATGACGTTGAACGCGGAGCAGCTGCAGTAAGGGAGATGATGAGAAAGATGAATACAGAGAAAGACACTGCCTTACACGAAGCGGCGAGATATAATCATCTTAACGTGGTTCGAAGATTACTGGCTAAAGAAGATGTTAATTTGTGAAAACCCATATACATTTATTATTTATTATTATTTTATTTTAATTAGCTAACAATAATTTAATATATTTATAAAAATATATATATATTTTATTAGATGGTCTGCTTATTTATTTTTAGATATATATATATATATATTATTTTTGAGATTAAATATATATCTGAACAACCCAGTTCAATAATAACTCTTATCCCATTCTACACCTAATAGAACTCTTGAAATATATATATACCCTAATCATCTCTTCTGCTAAACTTTGCTCTCAAAACCTATTTGTCACCTCCTTTTCCTACCCAATACTCTCAACAGGTATTTTCATAATCTTTTATTTATTGTTATACGTATATATATAAAATAATCTGATGTGCGCAGATAATCCTTAAATTTTATTTCTCAATTCATCACCTTTGATTATGTTTTCAAAATAAAAATTCTCATTCTTTATTCAATAATGGGTGAATTTGATTTTATTTTCCTTCCTCGATTTGTTACAACTACTCTAGAAATTTATTTTTTTTCCTTTGATCATTGGTATTGAATTGGGTTGATCATGATTACTGTGAGATAATAATCTACAATTTAGATTATATATATATATATATATTTGTTGGCTTCTCTTCCCACGCATTGGCTTCTCTTCGCACGCATTCCTGTGCGTGTGTGTATATATATATATATATATATATATATATTAAAAATCATTTTATTTTACTGTTATTTGATATTTCTCTTTAATACTTTGGGTGTGTAGGAGATTCGAATATTCAATCAGTCAATTGAAATTGTCTCTCTTTCATTGAAAATAACTATTGTCTTGGAGGTTCCAGGTGAGTAATAATTATAGTACATGGCACCGTTTTTGTCCATTTTAAAATTTCTTAGCATTAAGTTTGTTATTAAATGAAATTTTAAATCAATATTTTAACAATGATTTTATATGTGATTTTCTATAGTTTTATTTTATTATTAAATTTTATTTCGATTTTGATCAAATAATTGATTTTGCCAACTATCTCTGCATTAGACCCATTAGGATTCCGGGAACAGGCCTTTAATGTATTTATATTGATTGATATTTGACTATAAAATTTACCGATGTGTTACTGAATTGATTTGAGATTGATTTGATTTTATTGAATTGATTTGAGATTGATTTGATTTTATTGACTCTCTGAAACTATTGAAATACACTATTGGAATTGCATTATCAGTTATTAATTGCTATCTGAAATTTTTTAATGATTTTGATTGATTTGTACAAATTGGTTTTCTGTTTTGAATTGGTACCGTGCCCGATGTCTGTTTACATTATCCGGCCGTAGTGTGGACTATCACGGTATTAGGTTGCATTGTCGAGTCATGCATCATTGCAGTTTATGGTTTGCATTAGTATCATATGCATTGATATTTGTGAAGGAGGAGGAAAGTATCGATATCCGTAGCGCTTACCATCTGGCCTTTGGTGATGTGGGGTATCATCACCCTGGTGCACTGTACCATAAAATTTTTATTGAATGAATTTCTTATATATATATGTTTTATGAAGTTATTTTATTAATGATTTTTGACAGCATGAGCATGATTTTATTGAATAGAAAAATTTATTGTGAAATTAATCAAGCGTCTGCCTGTTCCTATTCCGTTGTGTGCTATAATTATCATTCACTGAGCATCTAGCTCAAACCACGTTTTCTCATGCATTATCCATTTGAATCAGTAGAACTCTGCAGCTGATCCAAATATTCAGTCCATTTTCTGGAGAGGGACAACTTTGATTTGTTCTCATGGTATGCCCGAATTCATGTTTTCTCGGGCTAATAATTAATTTAGTTTATTGAACAGTTTGAGTTTTTATTGAAATCTGTAGAGACTCCGCAGTTTACCTATGGGATAATTATGATGTTTATTCAGCATTTTGGTTATTTGGATTTTGTCTATTTTTGGGATTAGTAAGTGACAATATATTCATTTAAGATACTCTGATAAGGCTTGCATGATTTAAGAATACTTAAATTATGCGCTGGTCACGATTCAGAATTTTGGGTCGTGACAAAGTTGGTATCAGAGCTCGGTTGAGGTCTAGTAAACTTGCGGAGCATAGGATCCTTAACGTCTTTTCAGTTTATCATTGCTTCAGATATCTGCGTCCTTCGTACTTTTTCACCTGTCTTAATTTGGCTCACATTTTCAAATTTAATGCTTGTTTATTAAAATGAATAGCTGCCTGAGTTTGTTAGACGTAAGAGGAGAACTAGGGCCAAGGGTCTTAATGGTGCAAACCTTGATCCAACAACGGAGGTACCACCTCAAACTATTAATCAGACATCTGAACAGACGCCTATGGCTAAGACTGGGGCACAACCATTCCTTTGTTTCTCCATACTTTTCCATGATATTTAGTACACCACCTACTTTGTTAGAGTATCCTTTATCTGTATCAACACCTATGAGGAACGCAATAGACACTGATATGGTGTATAGGGGATGTATAGTTCACATTGGAGATAGGGAATTAGCTGCAGATCTTGTTTCTTTGGATATGTTTGAGTTTGATGTGATTTTAGGCATGGATTGGTTAGCCACTTATCACGTTTCATTGGATTGTCATAATAAAGTTGTACTCTTTAAAATTCCTGGGGAGGCAGAATTTCAATTTCAGGGAGATCGCAGTATGGCCTCTAGTAATCTTATCTCTGTAGTGAGTGCTAGACGATTATTGCGAAAGAGGTGTAAAGGGTATCTAGCTTATGTTACAGCAAGTTGCAAGAAGAAATCATCTATCAGAAGGTACAAGAAGAAACTTGATTAACGCTTGATGTAAACAATGTCACTGAAATAAGATCGTCCAAGAAGATAGGTCAGAGAGAATGAAAAGAATTGAGAGCATGGGCTCAAGAAAGCCAACGAAACCCAACAGATAGCGGCAACACTCACTGCAACAGTAACTTTCGTAGCCGGTTTCACAATGGCTGCTGGATACATTTCTGACAAAGGGACTGCAGTATTATCAGAAGAAGCAGCATTTAAAGTGTTTCTTCTAGTAGATGGATTTGCACTGATCCTCTCTACTTCTGTTGTGCTTATCTACTTCACGTTGCCAATGCAAAGCAATGAGAATGAGTTCTTTTGGTTGTTTTACTGGGCTTCTTATTTGACCATCATCGCCACAATATTTGTAACACCCTTATCCAGGACCCCAGAGTCTAGCCAATCGGAGCATCTAAAATCTCAAACTGATAGTTAACCGTTTATCCTATATCACCTGCAAAACTGGTGAGTTGAGAGAGGTGAGCTTCTGGAGAAAAGCTCAGTGAGTTAGCATTTACAATACTCATCAGGAAGCAGAAGGAATTAGGGAACAAGAAGCTAAACAAATAAATTCAATAATAAAATTTTTTAGAACAAACTGAATAAAGTAGATAATTGATTTTAACATGGATGTTATGCAATTCGTAAATCTCTATATCACTATTAAATTAAAATTTTTTCAGTCTTCAATCATTCCTCACATATGTAACAATATTGATAATTGACTCTTGACATCCAAAAATATGCCAAAGTATTAAAATAAATATCAAAATCATATCCATGTTTTGTTAACCTTGCAGTAGTGGCTTCACCTCTCTATGGGTAGCTCTTTTCTATTGCAATAATTAAATTGCTGGCATCCCTCTATAGAGAGCAAAATATTCTAAATATAACTCAATATCTCACAATGATACAAGGACATATTATGGTTGTCAAAACTATAGACCATCAAACTCACAAACTCCAATAATATAATTCTGCTAAATCAAATTATTGCTACCCAAAGTAGCTAAACAATCATCAAATTAATCCATAATCTCATAATATTTCCCAATTCCAAAATATTAAACCTTATATGTTAAACTCTGATGTTGTCTCTCCATAACATGATACTAATCTTATTGCTTTTTTGTTATGAATCTGGGGAGCCCAAAGCCCCTAAAGAGAATCATTCTTTGATGGGCCTTGTGAAAGAACACACTCATGAGCTTTACACCACATCCAACCCAAAACCTTAAGGCAATGAGTTTATGGGTCCTTCCCTCCATTGGGCCTACCAGGAGTCTCTTGACTCTTTCATCCATGTGTCAAAGCATCACGAGGATTATTGACTACCGTTTCCATACTCGTCCCTTGCTAAACCAAGGCTCTGATACCACTTGTTATGAATCTGGGGAGCCCAACCTTGTGAAAGAACACACTCATGAGCTTGACACCACATCCAACCCAAAACCTTAAGGCAATAAGTTTATGGGTCCTTCCCACTTATGTGTCTCTCTCTCTCATCCCATCTTTTTCTGATGTGGGAATTCCACACTTGTATATTCTCAACATTTTTGCTATTTTTCTCTCTTTCTCATAACCTCTAACTCTCTCTCTCTAGACTTGCTAATATGCATAAAATAAATTGGAGTAAAGAATGAATAATTATATTTTAAAACTAGGATGACTCATAATGAGAAGTCAAAATATCATAATATAATAATGATATAAAACAAACAAATCATAGCTTTCAAAAGATCAAGAAGTTATTGAGAAATAAATTCATGCTATATATTGTAAATACCACTCACCTGTATTATAAGATACCAACTCACATATGTCACTTTTCCTTCTCCTAAACCATAATAATTTAATAATCAAAATCAATCACAAGCTTCACTTTCTATATTAAATATCTAATGAAAATTCGATAGCATTTCCTCTTAAAATTAAATTAAATTCAATAATTTAATAATCAAAATCAATCACAAGCTTCACTTTCTATATTAAATATCTAATGAAAATTCGATAGCATTTCCTCTTAAAATTAAATTAAATTCCCTGTCACAAACTCAAATCCATAATTCAATAATTATATCAACATATCTAAATTCCCAACTTATATCTTCATATAAATATTATTCCCAACACTTTATACTCAAATCTCAATCAAAATATTCTATAATAGATCCATAAAACCAAAAATCCAACTAAACATATATAATTTTTTTCTCCGAAATATTCTATAATCACTTAATAATTCAACGACTTTATATCCTATCTTAAAATAATTTTAGTTCCAATAAAATAACTTATTCAACTTAATCCAATCCTTAGTACCCAATCTAACACTCTGTAATTTTCTACTATTTATTTCCCTCAATTTTCAGCAACTCAAGTTCAGAATTTCAAAATCCACACAATCTATGTTCTAAAATTCATTTCTCCAAATCCAAACTCACCTTAACGGATGGAAGAACTGTTGCCCCTGCAGAGTCTTGCTTTTGCCAATAATCACCTTATTCTCCATTTCTCTTTCAAATTTCTTATATGCTAGACCAAAATCCTTCTTTTTCCCTTATTGATGTCCTTTATTACTAGAAAAACATCAAAAATCCAGCAATCTTTCCTCCCTCTTCCCTTCTTTTCTTCTTCTCCTTCTTTCCTTCTTTCTTTCTTTTCCTTTCTTCCCCTTTTCTTCCTCTTTCCCAATTCTTCTTTCTATATATATATATTTTTTTTTTTTTTTTTTTTTTTTTTTATAAAACCTGCTAGAGGAGTCACGTGGGTGTGCAACTTGTTGTCCACGTTTTAAACCAAATTTCATTTTGGACTTTTAACTTTCCAAAAGTTTATTTTTCACCCAAAAGCTCATAATTTATTTATTTATTTTTTGTTAAGCTTCTAGAGAAGTCCACCATGTAACTCTCAGCTGCCAGCTGCCCATTAAAAGAAAAATATCCCTTTTGGTCATTGAATTCTCTAAAAATCTTATTTTCCACCCCAAAACATCCAAACTTTTCTTTCAAGTCTAAGTTCAAATTAAATTTTTCTCCTCAAAACTTTATAAATTTTATTTCTATTTCTAATGACAACCATATTTAATTTGTAAACAAAGTACAAGAAGAAACTATCTATCAGAAGGTGCAAGAAGAAACTTGATTAATGCTGGATGTAAACAAAGTCGTCGAAATACGATCGTCCAAGAAGATAGGTCAGAGAGAATGAAAAGAATTGAGGGCATGAACTCAAGAAAGCCAACGAAACCCAACTGATAGTAGCAACACTCATTGCAACAGTAACTTTGGCAGCTGGTTTCACAATGCTTGGTGGATACATTTCTGACAAAGGGACTACAGTATTATCAAAAGAAGTAGATTTAAAGTGTTTCTTCTATCAGATGGATTTGCACTTGTAACACCCCTAATTTTTAAATTATTATTTTATGGAGAAATATTAATATTTTAATTTTATTTAAATTTTAGGAAATTATTTGAAATTTTTTTAGATTTTAGAAATCGGGTTTGATTTCCCGAAAATATAAAACTTTGATGATTTTTAAAAATTAATTTAAAGACCACGTGGCAAAACTAAAAATATATTTGGAGTCTATGAATTTTTCTAAGTTTTCTAGAATTTTTTTCAGAATTTTTGGACCTCGTGTTTGGTCCCAAGGCAGAGTAAAAATTTAATTTCGAGTATCCTGAATCGAACCGGCCGAATCGAACCGGACCGGATTAGACCGGCCAAATCGGGCCAGCTCCTTCTTCTTCTTTTCCTTCCCACGCGCGCTTTCCTCTCTTCCTCTCTCTCCCGTTTTCTCTCTCCTCTCACCTCCCCTTGCCTGCCAGCCGCCACCCCAGCCTTCCCAACTCGGGGGCGCACAGCCCCAGCACCTCCCCATCGCCGGTCGGCCTTTCAAACGGCCGGAAATGACGCGTGAAGCTCCCTTTGCGCGTGCGCGCCTTTTCGGCTTCCCGATCGAAATTCAGCCGATCCGGCCACCGATTTGGCTGGGTCTTGTGTCAAACACCATCTACACCTCCAGAGCTTTCCATAGACACCAAGAACACCAAAATCCATCATTGTCCAATTTTTGTCTGGGAAGTTTTAGCCCATTTCGACTTTTGGGCTAGATTTCTCACAAACCGTGAACCCCACGAGAAAACCGAGAGTAGCAGAGCGCTCCACTCATCGAGAGCTTTGCGGCAATATAAATTTCAAAATTTTTCGATACCATTTTTCGGTGGGTCTCACGAAACTTCATAGTGTTTTTCTGAGCATTAAATGAGCTTAGAAAATTTCGTAAAAATTTTATACTAACCCCCGTGTTGTGGGCTTCGTGTAGGTACCTTCAATTCACGAAAATTCGACAGTTGTCCGGGTCTGTGAATTTCCGGCCAGACAGACCAGCTACCGAAAAAGTCTTGGAATTGGATCGAGATTTTGGCTACCCCACCGTTGTCAGACATCTCGAGCGCATCCCCAGAGTCAGAATCGGTATAGGTAAACCCGAACCTTGCTTTTTCGTAATTTTCTAGTGCTTAAATGGGATTAAAAATTCATAAAATATTCGTGGTAGCTCAGAAAATTATGATTCTTTTTGCATTAGCCTATAATATTGCTAAGGACCACGGGGCAAAGTTTTAAAATTTTTAGAGTTTATTTAGGTAGTTTTTGCAAAAAGGGTCAATTATAAGGACTAAACTGTAATTTTACATATTGTGATTGATGACTGTTTGGATGGGCCCAGGAGGGACTGTGTGATATTATTGAGTTGTGAGTATATGGTTTGTGGATATAGAAGTGCGTTTTAAGCCCTTTTGCAGGTTGGGTAGGTCCTGGGTATAGGGGAGACTCTGTCGGATTTTCGGCACGACTTAGGACATCTTTGGTCTTTTCTTAGTTTGTATTGAGTCAAATGTACTAAATAACTATAACAAAATTGTCAGGTGAGCCGAGACAGCCTTCTTCCTCCGCCCAGCCACCATAGTGACTGCTGTTAAGTCTGTGAGTAAAATATTAATTTTAATTGTAATTTCAATATTATTATATGTTCAAACATGCCCATGCATCACTTATATGTATATATCTATGTAGTTAAACTCTAGGCACGTTTTATGTTGCATTCACAACTGTTAAAGTGCCATGGATGTTGTTGTGGTAATTTGGAGCAGTGTGCGTGCGCTGGCGTGCATGTGATGTGGTGTTGGCTATGGATAGGACAGGTAGACACGGCTTAAGATCTTCGCTGGGACCCGGTCCTTCGGGGTAGACACGGCTTGAGTTCTTCGCTGGGACCCCGATTTGGTTTATTAAGTAGAAGTCAAATGAGTTCTTTCTTTGTACAGTTGGAATAAGAGAGTCAGATAGGGATCAGCTCCCATATATGTATTGTTTGACATTATCGGGTGTGTGAGTGCTCCAATTTACCTTTTTGCTGTTATGATGTGAAAATATTGCCGATATTGCATTTCACTCAACAGGGTGCATTAGCTTTAGATAGTTATAGAGATTATGGTTAAAATTGATATTTTACTCTCTGAGTCGAACGCTCACTCCTGTTCAATATTTTTCCAGGCTACAGGAGGGTTATTGTTGTGGTTAACCTGCTTTTCTCTCTCGCAGGTCGTCTATTCATGTTTGTATAATTTTGTTAACTTCTAGAATTTCTGCATGTGTTAGAAATATTTATTTGTTTTGGGACTGTAATATAATTGTCATGTTGGGCCTGTAAACTTATTATTATATGCATGTTTGTTGGACTGAATGAGGGAACTGAGCTCCCATTTATTTTTATGTTGTTATGAGTATGTGGAGGGTGAGCTGAGCTCTCCAATTGATTATATATTATGTTTATAGGTCGGGTAAGTCAAAAACTCTCCGTTGTAAGGTCCACTTTATGGCCGAACTCTGTTCGGTTGAATTCTTGAAATTGGGCCCAAATGGGCCTTAGAGTTGGGTTAAGGAATAGTTAGGCTTACTACGGGCCTCGGGGGCTTAGTGCCGGTTCGGCCCATAGGTTGGGTCATGACAGCACTGATCCTCTCTACTTCTGTTGTGCTTATCTACTTCACGTTGCCAATGCAAAGCAATGAGAATAAGTTTGTGCTTATCTACTTCATTTTATAATTTCTATAAACCCTTAAATAGTATTGGGAAAAATTTAAAATTTTCAAACTAATTATATATGTTTTATAGAAATTATAAAATGCTAAAATCTAAGTATTAAAAAAAACTCAACATTTTATTATTAAAGAAATTTAACACGAAAATATATTAACCAATAAAATAATAAATATTTAAGTTTATATATTTATAAAACACTTACAATTATAAAATTATGTTATAATTATAAATTTTTCTTAATAAATTTCACCTCTTATCATATTATTTACAAATTTATAATTTCTTATTTCTAATGATATATGCTTTCATTTTCATTAATTGAAAATCTAAAAATGATAAAGTGCACATACAACACATATGTCATAAAAAACAAAAAAATTATAACATTAATAATAATAATAATAATAATAATAATAATAATAATAATAATAATAATAATAATAATAATAATAATGTATTATAATAATATTATATCATATATAAAAAATTAGTAAAAAATTATATATAAAAATATTAAATAACAATAATGTATATAGAAAACATGCAATACACCTGTACAATAAATGTCCAAATGACTTAACATCGCAAATCTAAAATTAAATCTAGTAGGATATTCATGAAAATTACTTATTTGAACCTGAACACGAATTTGTTTAATATTTTCAAAATTTGAATTTATCTTGAATCCGATTAAAATTTATTTTTAACTGCTTAAACCCCTATTCCGAATCCGATTATTATTATCTGAAAAATATTTGAATCTGTTTAATTTTATATTTTTTAATTAAAAATTTACATTAAAATTATTTTTATTAATAATTTATATTTCAAAAATTTAATAATTTCATAAAATATTTTAATTTTATTTTATATAAAATAAAATATATAAAAATTTATTTTATATTAATTAAATATTTATATAAATAAGTTTGAATAATGAATACCTAACATGTAAAATTCAAATCCAACTCAAACTCAATTATATACTATTCAAACCTATAATATTAAAATTTAATCGAATTGAATAACCCAAAAACACAACTTATTGCCATCCTTAGTTTTCACATGAAAATGATTTATTAAAAAAAATAAAGAATCATTATATTATTTAATTGTACACTTGTATATCTTTTGAAAAAAAAAAAAGTTAACAATTATTGTTCACATCATGGGTAGTGAGAATTAATATATAATTGTACTTCAACGAACCAACTTGTTAAATTATTACTTTTATTTTAAATTTAATATTTATTTTAACTCTTATTAAAAATGACTACGTACTTATTCTCTTATATTTATTTTAAGAAAGACTCGCATTTCTATAATATAACAAGATGTTTTATTTAATTTTATATATAAGAATATTTTATAATTTACCTCTACGAGACAAGTACAGAATTAACAATTACTTTTATCATATTATGTGTCGTTGGGATTAATGTTTAGTTGTATTTCTATGAACTAACTTGTTGAATTATTCATTCTCCAAATTTTTTAAAATTTTTAGCTTGTTCTTCTTAATTTGTTGTTTTAATCTTTTTTCCTTGTTTGTCCTCTTTTATTCGTTCACACGGATAATTCAATGATTGTGAATATTTAAAGACAATTACGAAGAAAAAAACAAGAAAGGAGAGGGGGGTTCATTATTTCTCAAATGCAAAGTCTTTCTTTATTTATTTATTATTATTATATTGCCATCCTTAGTTTTCACATGAAAATGATTTATTAAAAAAAATAAAGAATCATTATATTATTTAATTGTACACTTGCATATCTTTTGAAAAAAAAAAAAAGTTAACAATTATTGTTCACATCATGGGTAGTGGGGATTAATATATAATTGTACTTCAACGAACCAACTTGTTAAATTATTACTTTTATTTTAAATTTAATATTTATTTTAACTCTTATTAAAAATGATTACGTACTTATTGTAACACCTCTATTTGCATAGCCTGGTATATTTCACTGTTCCGGTGATCGGAGTCGGTCCGAACAATTAAGGGGATTAGAACCACACTTAAGACAACTAGAGAAGCCATAAATACAAATAATTAGTAATTGCCAATTAGTTAAGTATAAATAAAAATAACAGAACATAAGAAGTTAAACGAGTCGAGAGTCACAGCGATGGGTGACCTTCTCGGGAACGATTGCGAAGTCATTTTAAACTTAAATTTCGAACCGTAAAATGTGACGTTGCGGTCCTTAGGACCATTATGAACACAGTGGAAAAGAGAAAATCACGAAAAAGAACTGTTAAGCCAGTCACATAATTAGGTCAGGGAGCTAAAAGAAATATTGAATTATTTGCAAACCGGGTTGAACCGGCGAGGGGCAATTTGGTTAATTAACCCCGAGAGCTGACTCCTGACCTAACTGTCAAATAAAATCAGAGAAATGAAAATTTTGGAATAGCAAATTAAATTAAAGAACCATTGAAAAATAAAGGAAAAAGAAAAAAAAGAAAAGAAAATTGCCTTATGATATCATGTGTGTGACATCACACATGACCTCATAATTAAATTCTAATTACTTGAAATTTTGACTAAGTCAAAAAGAAGGATAATTATACATAAAAACAAAATTAAAAAGCTATTTTTCTATCATCTTCTCCATGTTTGCCGTGAACACTCACTTCTCTCATTTCTCTCCCTAAGTTCCTCCATGAGAGCTTAAATTTAAGCTTTCAAAACCCTAAATTTCACCATAAATTTCCTAGTTCCTCAAGTCAAACCTTGATTTTGAGTATTGAAAAGAAGTGTAGATGAAAGAAATTAGAGAAAAATTGGGGAATTAAGAAGATTGGAAAGCTCAAATGAGGTAAGAATTTAAATTGAAATTTTTAGTTTAAAACATATGTTTTGAGTTAATTTAACTTAGATTTTAACTTAAATTCAAAAGAAAATAATTGTGAAGGACAAAGTTGAATTTTGGCCAACTAGGGTTTTGATGTATGTATGCATGAATTTGGTGGATTTGAAAGTGTTTGTGAGCTTAATTGTGTTGAATAATTATGATTAAATGCATTGAATGGGTTAAATGCAACAATTTAGTGAGTTAGGGTTTTGGACACCTAGGGTTTAGAGGCAAAAATGTGGAAAAATGGGTGAAAGATGTCTTTGACCTAATGTGAAGTGAGAAATGGTCAATTGTGACCAAATGAAGTTTGTTGGAATGGTTGGAGTTAAAGCCAAATTCGGATTGAGTATGGTCATGCTGCTGGCAGCAAGACCAAATTACCTTTGAGGGACCAAAAATGAAATTTTACAAGTCCAATTGGTATAAGACCAATTGGGAATGAAAATAGACACTAAATGACACAATTTTCATTTAGGAAGCATGCCCAAAAAGTGACCAAAACCTAGTGAACAAATTAACCAAAGTTAGAAAATTGCAGGCTGCCCTGTACAAACTGACCAAATGAACTATTTGTTCATTTGGCTATAACTAGAGTTAGGCAGGTCTAAATGACCTGAAATTTTACCAGTAGTTAGATGAGATATAGACCTAAAACTTTCATTAAGAACACCAACCCAAATTATGCCATTAACCCAATCAAATTACTGAGCAAAGTTGGATCACTGAATCTGCAGACTGCAGATTTACCATATGAACAGTAAAGTTTCAATGGCTATAACTCTCTCTAGAAAACTACGATTTAGGTGATTCTTGAACCGATGGAAACCTAAGGCATATTAGAACATTTCATATGAAGAAAGTTAGACCAAATTATGGACTTAACTTGATTAAATTGCTGAACGAAGTTAGATCAATAAATATGCCAGAACAAAAATCTGCAGCATGAACAGTAACCGTAATTTGGGTATAACTTGAGCTACAAAACTCCAATTGAAGTGATTCAAAAAGGAGAATAAACTTAAGATAATAGGGAACATTTTCTATGAAGGAAGTTTTGCCAAATTCCAACAGAAAAATGACCAATGGAACAGTGCAACTTAGGACTCCAAAACTAAAAATTGACAATTTTGCCTAAAAGACTTAAGTTTTGAGAAAATGACCAAAACCAACAAGTTTGGTGACCAAAATATGGTATGTGGGTGAAGTTGGAGTTCCCATACCTATTAAGCCTTAGAAAGTCAACAAATTGACTTGAATAGTGTAGTGAATAGTAACCCCGAAACACAAATTTTAAGGAACGTCAAGTTTAGCGGATATAAACTAGATAAAAGTGAATTTGAATTTATTTTTGGATTTATGCTAAGTTATGGTACTGAAACACTGTGAAACTATGTGTTTCAGCTGAAAAAGACTTGGAAGGTCTGAGAGACTGAGTCAAGGCCTAGAGGCGACTCACGTCAGGTTTGTGCACAATAAACCTTATTTGAGTATTTTGTCATTGAAAAATTGATTTAGTATAATTTATGAAAATTTGATGTTAATTATAAATTGTGTTGCTACCTTGTGAATGAAACTATGACCTTGGAAATTTATTGGATTTCTCATGAATTATTTGAATAAATTGTTTTGAATTGATTTTGTGTTCACACTTAGCATGACAGTATCACATTACTCTTCCTCCATTTATGGGGTGATATCGATTATTTTCCTCCCTCTCTGGTTTACCAGTTGAGGTTGTAGATTGGATGAGTACTCATTAGCTAGCTAGCCACCTCCCTCATTGATTTCGATTAGTGGGGTTGTAGATTGCTTTGTCGTGGTGTATAACACGGCATTGATCAGAAATTTTGTGTCATTGCTTAAGTTGTGTATGATTTGGCAACACTGTGTTTATTAAATTATTTGATCAAATTATGTTATTATGAGTTTTGATAATTTATGAAATGTGATTGAGAAATATTTAATTGTGTTTTGTTAATGAATGATTTATATATTGTATTTAAAATTTTTATTGTGCACCACTGAGTATTTTTATACTCAGCGATAGCTTATTTTGCTGTCGCAGATAAGAGCAAGGAGAAAGCAGCAGAGTGAGCTACTACTGATATTCAGGACTACACTAATATTTTTGTACGGGTATTGTTTTATACCCTTGTAGTTAATTTTGATGTAAATATTGAAATGTTTTATGTATCAATGTAAAGTTGAGCAGTTGTATAATAAATTGTAATAATATTAATTTTGGATTTCCTTCTGTAAATTAAGATTTGTATTTGTGAATTTCATATTGTATGCACTGTGGATGGAATTATGAAATATTTTAAGTTGATAAATTTTTGGTTGAATTATGGAATGATTTGAACTGTGTTGATTTGAGATTAATTGGAGGTTGGAAGTTGTGGAAAATTATTGGAAGTGTTTTTCTCAGGTATTTGAAGAACTGTTTTCTCAAAATACAGACGGCACTCTGCCGAAATTTTTATAAAATTTATGGAAAAATAAAAATAGACAAAAATTTTTACTAGTTTATAAGCTTTGAATAAATGATTTTAATTCCTACCAAAATGCTCACCACTTCCAAAATGCAAGAAAATAGTTTCAAAATCCCTTGTAGTGTACTTAATGAATTATAGGTAGGTGAAGGTCGGTAGTTCATTAGGTATTATACGGGATCATGTTATGCCTTACAGAGAGGTAAGGTGTGACATGTTTTAGTGGTATCAGAGCATGGTTTTTCAATAATTTTTGACTATGTGTATGAATATTTCTTTGATAAGTTCAACTGCTCAAGTGTCTTTAATTAATACATATGACATATTTACATCATGAATATGCACTAACGGAGGTCAACCTCCTTGTATTTGATCTCAGAAAGTAGAAATTTTTGGAAAACGGAATGGAAGAAGGAGATCATTCCGTAGAACAATCTGATGAGGCTGAGGTTCACGGGGAAGCCCCAGCACTCCAAAACGTGAGTGGGTCAGCCACTCCAGCTCCTACTCTAGCACCGCAGTTTCCTGCTCAGTTTGCACAGCAGATGGCTGCGTTTTTCTAGCAAATGGCAGGAAATGTGCTACCCCAAGCTCAGATGCAAGCACCTATAGCACAACCACAGCCCTCAGCTCGGTAATATGAAAAATTGATGAAATTTGGGGCCACTGAGTTTAAAGGCACTGTGGATCCACTGGAGGCAGAACAGTGGTTGGAAAGAATGGAACGGGTTTTCAGAAAGCTGCAGTGTACTGAAGAATTAAAATTTGAATATTCAGTATCTCTTCTCCAAGGGGATGCATATGAATGGTGGAAGACCATCCTCCACAGCCTGGTTGAGCCACCAGTGTTAACCTGGTCAGACTTTTTGAGGGAGTTTCAACAAAAGTGGGTCCCCGATGTATATGTGGATATGAAGTTGCAAGAATTCTTGAGTTTGAAATAAGGGGACAGAACCATAGCAGAATATGAGAGAGACTTCTCTCGACTGAGCCACTACGCTGAAAGCTTAGTCTCCACCCCCAGAGATAGATGTAAGAGGTTTGAGGCTGGGTTAAGGCCGAATATGAGAATGCAAGTTGTGGGTTTCCGACATCAGAATTTCTCTGAGTTGATCTCACAGGCCCTGGAATTGGAAAGGATAGAATCAGAAGGGGTAGTGAAGAAGGATACACAAGAGAAAGAGAAGACTGAAAGGACTACTGGACAAACACCTGAGAGTGGTTCTGGGAAGAGGAAACAGTTTGGGGGATCCAGCTCCCGTAGATCTGGCAGAGGCAGATTCTCTGGCCAAAGACCACCCCGGTTTGGTCAGCAGACCCAACAAGCACCCCCAGGAGCTCTATCAGTACGACAGTGTGAAACTTGTGGTAGAACACATGGTGGGGTTTGTTTCAAGGCCATTGGTGCATGTTTTAACTATGGAAGGAGCGGACATTTCGCTAAGGATTGTACTAGTCCGTGCCGGTCTGGACCTTCTGCTACATCTGAAGGATCAGCCCAAGTCTCTGCACCTAGAGGGTCACAGTCAGCTGCTAGAGGTAGAGGCAGAGGTAGGGGTCCTGGTAACACTCTTGGAAGTCAAAGCACTGTTAACCAGCCAGTACCCAGTGGCGCACCAATCAGAGTGTATACCATGCGTCAAAGGGAGGAGGCTGAAACATCAAACATAGTAGCTGGTATTTTCTCCATCCTTGACTAAGATGTACATGTGTTATTTGATCCTGGCTCCACACATTCGTATGTTAGTGCTAGTGTGATGTGTTCTACTACTATTCAGTGTGTACCAATGGACTATGATGTGCTAGTAACTAGTCCATTAGGCCAGGAGATCAGGGTAAATAAATTATATATAGATTGTCCTTTGGTGATCCAAGGACACACTTTTCTGTCTGATTTAATTGAAATGCCCTTCAAAGATTATAACATTATCTTGGGCATGGATTGGTTAGCCAGACATCATGTGATGATTGACTGTAGACTGAAGACAGTCACTTTTGGTCTTCCTCAGTATGGTGATGTAGTAATACATGGGGAGAGGCAGTTATTGCCTTCAAACATCATTTTCATTTCACCAGACCGCCGTAAAAATGATTAGGAAAGGGTGTGAGGCATACTTGGCACATGTGATAGACACCCAAGTGGGTAGTCCAGCATTGAAGGACATCCCCACAGTATGGGACTTTCCGGATGTATTTCCTGATGAATTGCCAGGATTACCTCCAAAAAGAGAAGTGCAGTTTGAAATTGATGTTATGCCTGGTGTGGACCCAATCTCCATAACGCCATACAGAATGGCACCAACAGAACTAAAAGAATTGAAAGTACAGTTGCAAGAGTTGCTTGACAAGGGCTTCATACACCCTAGTGTGTCACCTTAGGGAGCGTCAGTATTGTTTGTAAAGAAGAAGGATGGCACTCTGATGCGTCCCAACCGCAAGTGCACGGGTCGTACAAGTAGTATAGAAAAATATCGATCCCACGAGGAGTTGTGTTAATGATTGAATTTTTGATATAAAAGTTGACTAAATTGAAGTATTTATGAAATTAAAATAATGAATTAATGGGTAATGGAGTATGAAATCTAAATGTGCAAATTTAATATTCTATTCAACAATGTATTAATTAAACTAAGATTTGCATCAAATTGAAATAAGCAAGTTCAAATATGGCAATATTTAAAATGGCAAATGATTAAATTCGATTAGAAATTAACAATGGTAAAAAGGCGATTCCGGAGTTCGGGATTTCATATTCAAGCTATTTTGGGATTTTCCCTAGCTAGCCCAATCCATGAAATTTATGGGTTTAAAGGAGATTAATTCTAAAATCCTTTGAAAACTCTTTCGAGTGAGACAAAGAGTGCCTTAATTAACTTAATCCTACTTTCGTGGAGTTAAAATTAACCAAGACCCATTAGGTTCTTTAATCAATCTATTAAAACCCTCTTAACCCTTAGTCTATTTCTAGATCTAAGTTAATTAAGTCCAATTTCTTGATTAACTATCACTTGGTTTTCTCCTTTCGGTGCTTCAACCAAGGATTAAGAACATAACTTAATGGGGCCCTTCATTAAGCATGTGAATAAGCACACAAGAAATGGATTAAACCTCATAAATTCATTAAATTGGGACTAACCCAGTTCAAATCCACAAAAATAACTAAAATATTACATCCCTTACTCCAGAATCAAAAGTAAACTACTCACTATCCATAATGCTTATAAGATATGATGAGTTTAAATGGAAATAAAGCTTTAATCTAAGCTAAGAAGTAAGAAATTAAACACTAGAAATGTAGAAAAATGTAAAGGAAGGAAGAAATCTGCAAATCTTGGTTAAAAATGGTGTGGAAGGTGAAAATGACTCCTCAAATCGCCTCTCTTCTCCTCTTCTTCTTTTCTCCTTGCCTCCCCTCTAAAATGAGAAAATGGGACTATTTATAGCATTTTTCTGACATGGAGCCCTAAAATGGTATGTTCTAGGAGGAATTATTTGAGGGAATCTCCCGACTCATTAATGAACTCTTCATGGGATCGCATAAGTGGATGCATAAGTTATGCAGTCCCTTATGCGCTTCACTGGTTCTGTGCCACTTATGCAAAATTGCATGACTTGGTGCATAGGTTATGCACAATTCCGTGAAGGTGAATAAGGGAGGCGGGAATGTGCATACGCTATGCTGTCTCCTTATGCACACTTCGGCTGGTTCTGGAACAGTGATCTTTCTCCTTATGCAAATCTGCATAGCTTATGCGGCAAGTTATGCACAATTTGGTCAATGCATATTTTAGCTTGAAAACTTGTTTTTGACATCTTTGGCTGTAGAAGACACTCCTCAATGGCAAAATTCTCTTGATCCTTCAAAACACCATTTTTCCTACAAAACAAAGTAAAATTACAAATTAATCCAAAATCGACAATTATGAAAAACTAACTAATTAACTAATGAAATTAGCTAAAAATGACTAATAATCAAATAAAATGGCTATGAAATTAAACCTCAATGATTATGCAAAATGTATGCATCAAATACCCCCAAACTCAAGCTTTTGCTTGTCCTCAAGCAAACTTTAAAATATAATGCAAAATTTTTAGGGGTGCCTTATCCAAAGAGCTATGAAAATTACCTATTAAAGTAACTAAACACACCTTTAGCCATACTAACAATCCATATACCCATCCTTCAAAATGCAAAGAATCTAATGCTTATCCAAGCTTTCACCGCTTAGCCATCAAGTCAATTATCATTCAAAATCCCCAAACCAACCAATCAAAAGAGATAGTCATGCTCAAAAAGAATTCTAGGACAATTGATAACCAAAGTATCTCAACATGGAATGATAGAATTGAATGAATAGATGAATAGTTTTCCAATCCCATAGGCAAATTCCCTACTCCTATCTCCACTAATGTAGCAAGTACTATCAAGAGATCAAAGGTCTTTTTAGGGATGTAATGAGGCCATGGGGTTTAAAATGAGACTAAGAAGAAAGATGGGTAAAAAGTATTCAAAGCATGAGAATATTTTCAATTTTTAAACATAAGGTACACTTCTTATTTTATTATAATTTTTTTCTTTTTCTTCTTTTTTTCTTTTTTTTGTATATATGGAGGAGAGAAGTACACAATGAGAATTGTCAAGTGCTAGCATAGTTTACAAAACACATAAAAATGGAGGGACATTTTGATACTTTAGACTTGTATTTTGCATTTTCTTTTGATGATTGTCCCTAAAATTGCCACCCCAAACTCATTTCTTTTAATACTTTGGGTGGATTTCTGTCATTTTGAATGGCAATAGTTAAATGCACATATTCTATCACTTTTACTAGATGACAAGCTCTTCTTCTCCATTTTTTTTGTATATTTTTTCTTTTTTTTTATTTTTATTTTTTAGAAAGTGTACCTAATATTCAATATTATTCTCATGAAAAGGGTTGGAGTGTTTGGTTCATTGGCTAGGTAGCAATAAGGATTTCAAGAAAAATTAGGGATAAAAAGGCTCAAAGGGGTTTTCAAAGGTCAATTTTAATTAGGAAAAAGGGCCAAAGGTTTAAAATGAGAAGGTTTAAATCAAAGAATGCCTAATCATCTCTCTTTTCAAGTATAAGCTGATATTTCGCCTTGAAAGGTTTAGAAAATTTGTTCTAGGATTGGTGAGACATCATTTGACTACCTTATATCCAATAACTCCCTCTAAACACTCCAATCTCTAAAGGACTAGTTGGGTGGCTTTTTGGCTAAGAAGATATAGGCAAGGGATAGACACTTCAAAACTTTGCACCTCTTAGGAAACTTTCAATCCACAAACCCAACTAAAGGTAAGTCAAATCACTCTCATAGGCAACTTTTCAATACTCAAGGGATTTGGCAAAAGATTTTAATGCATGATGCATGATTCCTAAAAATGAGCAAACCATTAACTAAATGGAAGAAGTCTATTTGTGTGCAAAGTGTATAATTTCTAAGTGATGTATAATGTGTGTGTAAATGTGTTATGTATATGTATGTATGGATGTATATGTAAAATATTTACAATATATGTAAATGAAATGGGATGAGATGTTCCTATACTCAAAATGTAAAAAAAAAAAAAAAATGAAGCAAAAATCAAAATGAATGTGCACCCCCAAACTCAAAATTAGACATTGTCCTCAATGTCTCAAGTAGTGCATTATCAAAATTCAAAGTAAAGAGAAATTTATATTTATTGTGAAATTTAAGAGCAAATGGTAAGAGTTACAGTATAGAGGATGAGAATTCAAGGAATAATGGTGATGCATAAGAGGTCAGAGGTTATGCGGAGTAAAGTCTGTCCAAAATATGTGCATAAGTATGGTTCATAAGCCGTGCGATCGCATGAGTGGCAATAAGGGTTGCATAGGCTATGTAAAATATTTGCAAATTTTTTTTTTTTTTTTTTTTTTTTGGTCATGCGGAAGTGCATAAGTTATGCACTCTCCTTATGCAAGTTTCGGTGACCCTTGAAATTTTGAGGAGCGAAGTCATGCGGGAGTGCATAAGTTATGCACTCCCCTTATGCATCTCTCGGCAGAAGTGGTTGTTCAGAAAATCGGGTCATGCAGAAGTGCATAGGTTATGCACTCTGCTCATGCACTGTTCGGCAATTTTTGGAATTTTGGGTTGGTGGTCATGCAGATATGCATAGGTTATGCACTCTGCTTATGCACCCCTCGGCAAGTTTGATTTTTCTGGGTTTCTGGTCATGCAGAAGTGCATAAGTTATGCACTCTGCTTATGCACCCCTCGGCAGAATTGGAATTTTGGGTTGGTGGTCATGCAGATGTGCATAGGTTATGCACTCTGCTTATGCACCCATCGGCAAGTTTGAATTTTTGGAGTTCTTGGTTATGCGGAAGTGCATAACTTATGCACCTTCCTTATGCACCCCTTGGCAAGTTTGATTTTTCTGGGTTTCTGGTCATGCAGAAGTGCATAAGTTATGCACTCTGCTTATGCACCTCGCGACTGGAAATTGAGTTTTTGGTTATGCGTATGCATAGGTTATGCACTCGCTTATGCGCTTTTCAGAGAGAGAAAATGCAGAATTTGAAGTTGTGCAAATGTGCATAAGTCATGCACTCACCTTATGCAAGTTTTGACAGATATGAAATTTGACAAAATGAGGTTATGCAGAAGTGCATAAGCTATGCACTCTCCTTATGCACTTGCAATAAAGGTGGAAAATGGCAAGAATTGTGGTTATGCAGGATTGCATAAGCTATGCAGTTGCTTATGCACAAGTTAGCAAGATCAAGAATGCAATAGAACATGGATTGCAAGTGTGAAAAATACCCTAGAATGAGGAAATATAATTCCATGAAGCATAAACCATGAGAAGTTTCACCAAAAACACATCAATATATACAAAGTATATCAAAAAGGCATCACACAAGCACGTAAAAATGGATCCTACATAAAAGACCTTTGAGAACTATGCCATTTTAAGACAAATTCTGCAAATCAACATTTAGCACATAAAACTCCATAAAATTTGCATGAAGTTGCATCTAACCACAAATGATGAAATGAAGTCTCCAAGTTTTGCCAAGAAAATGCAGCATTTTTACCTTGAATCCTACAACCCAAAGAAGCTCAAAACTGCAAAAATGACTCACTTACCACCATATTAAGATTAAAATCACACATACTTAAAAGTCTCACACCCAACCTCACCAAAAACACAAGCCATCTGCTGCAAACACCCTCTTTGCTGCAGAATTTCTTCTTCCTCTCTGCATAAACCAGTTGCGGCTCAAGGACAGAATCTATCTGCTGCAGACTTTTCCTTTCTCGCAGATTGCATTTTTCCTCTGCAATAACCAGATTGCAGCTCCCAATAGTTCACCAGCCTTTCTTCATTGATATACATCTACAAGGGACAAGATTTAATAATGTCAAAAATTGAATTTGAGGAAATTTAAGATAAAAACAAAATTAATGAAAATGAAAGTAAATCAACAAAAGCAAAATAAAAGGACTTGGGATGCCTCCCAAGAGCGCTAATTTATAGTCCTTAGCTAGACTCTTTTCATGTTTCATGGTGGCTGAAATTGGAATTTGTTGCCTCTGTTTCCAATAGGTGCTTCAATGAATCTATACTTCATTTTCTTTCCATCACATGAGAAGATCCTTGTTGCTTTGTCTAAAAATCCGACCATTTCTTTCTTGACAACCTTTGGTGCATCTTTTCTTTGAGAGATGGTTGCTTTACTTCACTTTTCTCCACTTCCTCAACTTGAAAGATTGGTGCCATAGGACAAGGTGGATTACTATTCAAATCTTGTGCAAATGCAGCATCTTTTGGATTTTCATCATTGATACTCCCTTCATGGATAAGACAACTTTCAAGAGAAGCCTTCGGATAGCTCTTTCTAAAGTGCTCTTTTACTAACTCATCAACTATATCAATTCTCAAACAAGAGTCTACATCTTCATGTTGCTTCTTCTTATCATTGCCAATATTGAATACTAACTGATCCTCTCCGACTCTAAGAGTAAGCCTTTCACCTTTCACGTCAATCAAAGCACGGTGTAGCCGTGAAAGGCCTCCCAAAATGATTGGCATATGAGAATCCTCTTCCATGTCCAAAATGACAAAGTCAATCGGGATGTAAAATTTTCCAACCTTCAGTGGTATATTTTCCAAGATCCCTTCTGGATATTTAATTGATCTGTCTGCCAACTGAAGAGAAATGTGGGTTGGCTTAAGATCTCCCATGTTAAGCTTCTCATAGATGGAGAGGGGCATAAGGCTTACACTAGCCCCTAAATCACATAAAGCTTTTATAGAACATGATTCCCCAATATGGCATGGAATTGAAAAACTCCCTGGATCCTTGAGCTTTGGAGGAAGTTTCCTTTGGAGTATAGCACTGCATTCCTCGATTAAGGCTCTGATCTCATAATCTTCAAGTCTTCTTTTGTTTGAGAGAATTTCTTTCAAAACTTAGCATAAGAAGGCATTTGGGAAAGAGCATCGATAAAAGGCACATTTATATATAGCTTCTTCAAAACCTCTAAGAACTTCCCAAATTGCTTATCAAGCTTGGCTTTTTGAAATCTCTGTGGAAAGGGAAGCTGTGGCTTGTAAGGCTCTGGAGGTATATATTTCTCTTCTTTCTCTCCAACCTCCTCTTTACCTTTTCTTGCACTCCCTTTTTCACTCTTTTGTTTTTCATCTCCTCAAAATCTTCCTCATTTTCTCTCTTTTCAACTTTTTCACTCTTCTCATTATGCACTATTTTACTACTCCTCGGTGATGGCATGACATTGCTCCTTGGATTTTCTGTTTGACTAGGAAGTTTCCCATAGAATTGGTACTTGATGAGCATGCTTGTTGTGCAATCTGATTTTCCAGATCCTATTGTGTGTTTGCATTTGTTCCAGCCTTGCTTTCATCTCTCTCAACTCTTCATCACGCTTAATTTGATTAGCAAGAATTTGTTGTAATAAAGCCTCGTGGTGGAACTTTGTTCTTCTTTGTCTTGGTAAAGGTGCAGATTTGCATTCTTTTCTTTGAAAACTAGGTGGTGGTTGCCTAGGTTGTTGGTATTGATGCTCTTGTTGTTGTGATGGAAAGTTCTGAGTTGAAGCTTGATTTTGCTGATTCTCCCATGAAAAATTGGGATGATTCCTCCAAGCATATGAAGGATAATCTACTCCACAGCTCATTGTTCCTTCTGCATAAGTAACTTGTTGAGAACTTTCAGAGCATGATGATGAACTGATTAGCATACCTAAATCCTCCATTTTCTTAGCAAGGACATTAGTGAGTGCATCAAATTTGGCATTGATCATGTTGAATGGATCAAGCTCATACATTCCAGCAACTTGCCTTTTTTGAGTTGGAGTTGACCCTCTTGGACTACTCCATAGATGACTGCTTTGCTATTTTCTCTAATAACTCATAAGCTTCATCTTCATGCTTAATGATGAATTCCCCTCCAGTTTGAGCATCAATGATTCCTCTGATAGCAGGAGTGACATTTGTGTAAAAATTCTGGTTTATCATCCATTTAGGAATGGCATGATGTGGACATTGTCTCTCCAACTCCTTCCATCTCATCCATGACTCATAAAGAGTCTCATCTTCTCTTGGTCTAAAAGCAATCATTTGATTCCTCAACTCTTGAGTTTTTCCAGGTGGAAAGTATTGGGCAAGAAATACATCAGTGAGCTGCTCCCAATTTGTAATTGAGTTGTGAGGTAAAGAATCAAGCCAATCCAATGCTCTATCTTTCAAAGAAAATGGAAACAATTTTAGCCTTGCTGCATCATCAGATACTCCAGGTTGTTTTTGCATGTCACAAATCATAGCAAACTTCTTCAAATGTGTGTGTGGATTTTCAGAAGGATGACCCCCAAATTGAGAATTCTGAATCATTTGAAGGACTCCAAAATCCATCTTGTAACTATTTGCATCAATCCTTGGTCTTGCTATGCTCTCTCTCAAGTCATCAAAACGTGGAAAAGCATGATCCATCATACTTCCCCTAGGCACGTTAGCATTAACAACTTCTTCACCATGGGCTGCATTTTCATTATTTTGACCATTTCCAGCATTACCAACACCAATTCTAATTCTTTCATCAGCCATGTCTGCTTCTAATTCAGTTTCTATCAAGGCTTCTTTTCTTTTTCTGGTTTCTTTCTTGTTGGCCTTACAAAATTTCTCAATTTGTGGTTGAATAATAAGGATGTATCACTTGTGCTTCTAGCTCTTCTCATAAAAGATTAAGAGTACCTGAAAAAGAACAAACAAACACAAAATGAAAAGATAACAGAGATAAAACTAAAAAAACAACTAAAATAATCAAGAATTCAATCTTAAGCAAACAACTCCCCGGCAACGGCGCCAAAAACTTGATGCGTCCCAACCGCAAGTGCACTGGTCATACAAGTAGTATAGAAAAATATCGATCCCACGAGGAGTTGTGTTAATGATTGAATTTTTGATATAAAAGTTGACTAAATTGAAGTATTTATGAAATTAAAATAATGAATTAATGGGTAATGGAGTATGAAATCTAAATGTGCAAATTTAATATTCTATTCAACAATGTATTAATTAAACTAAGATTTGCATCAAATTGAAATAAGCAAGTTCAAATATGGCAATATTTAAAATGGCAAATGATTAAATTCGATTAGAAATTAACAATGGTAAAAAGGCGATTCCGGAGTTCGGGATTTCATATTCAAGCTATTTTGGGATTTTCCCTAGCTAGCCCAATCCATGAAATTTATGGGTTTAAAGGAGATTAATTCTAAAATCCTTTGAAAACTCTTTCGAGTGAGACAAAGAGTGCCTTAATTAACTTAATCCTACTTTCGTGGAGTTAAAATTAACCAAGACCCATTAGGTTCTTTAATCAATCTATTAAAACCCTCTTAACCCTTAGTCTATTTCTAGATCTAAGTTAATTAAGTCCAATTTCTTGATTAACTATCACTTGGTTTTCTCCTTTCGGTGCTTCAACCAAGGATTAAGAACATAACTTAATGGGGCCCTTCATTAAGCATGTGAATAAGCACACAAGAAATGGATTAAACCTCATAAATTCATTAAATTGGGACTAACCCAGTTCAAATCCACAAAAATAACTAAAATATTACATCCCTTACTCCAGAATCAAAAGTAAACTACTCACTATCCATAATGCTTACAAGATATGATGAGTTTAAATGGAAATAAAGCTTTAATCTAAGCTAAGAAGTAAGAAATTAAACACTAGAAATGTAGAAAAATGTAAAGGAAGGAAGAAATCTGCAAATCTTGGTTAAAAATGGTGTGGAAGGTGAAAATGACTCCTCAAATTCTGCCTCTCTTCTCCTCTTCTTCTTTTCTCCTTGCCTCCCCTCTAAAATGAGAAAATGGGACTATTTATAGCATTTTTCTGACATGGAGCCCTAAAATGGTATGTTCTAGGAGGAATTATTTGAGGGAATCTCCTGCCAGCTCATTAATGAACTCTTCATGGGACTGCATAAGTGGACTGCATAAGTTATGCAGTCCCTTATGCAGTTTTCGGCTGGTTCTGGGCCACTTATGCAAAACTGCATGACTTGGTGCATAGGTTATGCACAATTCTGTGAAGGTGCATAAGGGAGGCGGGAATGTGCATAAGCTATGCTGTCTCCTTATGCACACTTCGGCTGGTTCTGGAACAGTGATCTTTCTCCTTATGCAAATCTGCATAGCTTATGCGGCAAGTTATGCACAATTTGGTCAATGCATATTTCAGCTTGAAAACTTGTTTTTGACATCTTTGGCTGTAGAAGACACTCCTCAATGGCAAAATTCTCTTCAGTCCTTCAAAAACACCATTTTTCCTACAAAACAAAGTAAAAATTACAAATTAATCCAAAATCGACAATTATGAAAAACTAACTAATTAACTAATGAAATTAGCTAAAAATGACTAATAATCAAATAAAATGGCTATGAAATTAAACCTCAATGATTATGCAAAATGTATGCATCACACTCTCCAGTTATGCATTGACTATCGACAGTTGAATAAGGTGACAATAAAGAACAGATACCCATTGCCCCGCATTGATGACTTGTTTGATCAGATGAGGGGTGCAGCTATGTTCTCCAAAATTAACCTGAGATCAGGTTATTATCAGTTGAAAGTACAAGAGCAGAGTATTTCTAAAACTGCCTTTAGAACCCGCTATGGCCATTATGAGTTCTTGGTCATGCCATTCGGGTTAACTAATGCTCCGGCTGCTTTTATGGATCTGATGAACAATATCTTCAGACCATACCTCGATCAGTTTGTTATGGTATTTATAGATGATATATTGGTTTATTCGAGGAATGCAGAAGAGCATGATAGACATCTGCGGATTATACTACAGATTTTGAGGGAGAAACAGCTATACGCCAAATTGTCGAAATGTGAATTTTGGTTGAAGGAGATATCCTTTTTGGGGCATGTAGTATCAGAAGAGGGCATCAAGGTAGATCCAAGTAAAATTGAAGCTATCCTTAATTGGAAGCCACCCAGAAATATCACAGAGATTCGCAGTTTTCTGGGGTTAGCTGGATACTACCGTCGATTTGTGAAGGGATTCTCCATGTTGGCATCTCCATTGACCAAGCTGCTTAGAAAAGATGTGAAATTTCAGTGGACGGATAAATGCCAACAGAGTTTTGATGAATTGAAGAGATGTTTGACTGAGGCTCCAGTCCTGACTTTACCTACACCGGATAAAGAATATACAGTTTATAGTGATGCTTTTCACAATGGGTTAGGTTGTGTGTTGATGCAAGATCGGAATGTCATTGCCTATGCATCACGCCAGCTGAAACCGCACGAGAGGAATTATCCGACACATGATTTGAAGCTTGCAGCCATTGTGTTTGCTCTTAAGATCTGGAGACACTATTTGTATGGGGAAAAGTGTTACATCTACACAGATCATAAGAGTTTGAAGTATTTGGGCACCCAGAAAGAGTTGAATTTGAGATAGAGGAGATGGTTAGAGTTGATAAAAGACTATGATTATCTGATAAACTATCAGCCAGGGAAAGCTAATGTTGTGGCTGACGCCTTAAGTTGCAAGACTATGGCAAGTCTACAGGTTACTCCTTTGTCTATGGTACATGAGTTAAGATCATTACATGCCAGTTTAGAGATTAATGATGAGAGGTAGACAGCAGTTGCATGGCATGTACAGCTAGTATTGATTGATCAAATTAGAATGGCTGCTCAGAATGATCAGAAGTATCAGAGACTATTGGAAGAAGTCCAGCAGGGCAAGAAACCAGAATTCTCAATAAGAGATGATGGTCTATTGCTACACCAGGGCAGAATGTGTGTTCCTAATGATGTTGATTTGAGGCAGATCATTTTGAAAAAAGCACATGAGTCTCCTTTTGCCATGCACCCTGGTGGTACAAAAATATATAGAGGGCTAAAGGAGCATTACTGGTGGATGGGTATGAAAAGAGATGTGGCAGAGTTTGTTTCTAAATGCCTAACTTGTCAGCAAGTAAAGGCAGAGCATCAAGTACCCACCGGGTTGTTACATCCACTACCAGTACCAGAATGGAAATGGGAGAGAATAATAATGGATTTTGTGATGGGACTTCCAAAAACACAGAAGAGTCATGATGCAGTATGGGTCATTGTCGACAGACTGACTAAGTCTACTCATTTTCTGCCAGTCCGAATGGATTACAGTTTAGACAGATTGGCCAGGTTGTACATTGATGAGATTGTGAGACTTCATGGAGTGCCAGTATCCACTGTATCAGACAGAGATCATAGGTTCACTTCTAGATTCTGGGGTAGTCTTCAGAGAGCCCTAGGAACTAGATTGAACTTCAGTACTGCATTCCACCCACAGATAGATGGCCAATCTGAGAGGATAATTCAGATCTTGGAGGACATGCTACGGGCTTGTGTGATTAAGTTTGAGGGCAGTTGGGATACACACTTGCCTTTGATTGAGTTCGCTTACAACAACAGCTACCAATCAAGCATTGGGATGCCTCCATATGAAGCTTTGTATGGCAGAAAATGTAAAACCCCGTTGTGTTGGGATGACGTGGGTGAAAGAAAGATGATTGGACCCGAAATTATTCAGCAGACTGAAGAGAAGATCAGGGTGATCAGAGATCAACTTAAGACTGCATCAGACCGTCAAAAGTCCTACATTGATCTGAAGAGAAGGGATATTGAGTATGTAGTGGGTGAGAAAGTATTCCTCAAGATTTTTCCTTGAAAGAGAATTATGAGATTCGGCAGAAAGGGGAAACTGAGTCCTCGTTTCATTGGGCCATATGAGGTTCTGGAAAGAGTGGGTCCTTTGGCATATCGTTTGGCACTACCTCCAGAGTTGGAGAAGATACATAATGTCTTCCATGTGTCTATGTTGAGGAGGTATCGATCAGACCCATCTCATGTACTACCAGTGGAAGAAATTGAAGTGAATCCAGACCTCACATATGAGGAAGAACCCATAAAGATTCTGGCTTATGAGGTGAAACAGCTACGGAACAAACAGATACCGTTGGTAAAAGTACTGTGGAACTATCATTCGGGCCAGGAGGCTACTTGGGAACGAGGAGGACATGAGGAGACAACACCCACAGCTATTCAGAGATGATACGAAGTAAAATTTCGAGACGAAATTTATTTTAAGGGGGGGAGAATTGTAACACCCCTATTTGCATAGCCTGGTATATTTCACTGTTCCGGTGACCGGAGTCGGTCCGGACAATTAAGGGGATTAGAACCACACTTAAGACAACTAGAGAAGCCATAAATACAAATAATTAGTAATTTCCAATTAGTTAAGTATAAATAAGAAGAATAGAACATAAGAAGTTAAACGAGCCGAGAGTCACAGCGATGGGTGACCTTCTCGGGAACGACTACGAAGTCGTTTTAAACTCAAATTTCGAATCGTAAAATGTGACGCTGTGATCCTTAGGACCATTATGAACACAGTGAAAAAGAGAAAATCACGAAAAAGAACTGTTAAGCCAGTCACATAATTAGGTCAGGGAGCCGAAAGAAATATTGAATTATTTGCAAACCGGGTTGAACCGGCGAGGGGCAATTTGGTCAATTGACCCCGAGAGCTGACTCCTGACTTAACTGTCAAATAAAATCAGAGAAATGAAAATTTTGGAATAGCAAATTAAATTAAAGAACCATTGAAAAATAAAGGAAAAAGATAAAAAGAAAAGAAAATTGCCTTATGACATCATGTGTGTGACATCACACATGACCTCATAATTAAATTCTAATTACTTGAAATTTTGACTAAGTCAAAAAGAAGGATAATTATACATAAAAACAAAATTAAAAAGCTATTTTTCTATCATCTTCTCCATGTTTGCCATGAACACTCACTTCTCTCATTTCTCTCCCTAAGTTCCTCCATGAGAGCTTAAATTTAAGCTTTCAAAACCCTAAATTTCACCATAAATTTCCTAGTTCCTCAAGTTAAACCTTGATTTTGAGTATTGAAAAGAAGTGTAGAAGAAAGACATTAGAGAAAATTAGGGAATTAAGAAGATTGGAAAGCTCAAGTGAGGTAAGAATTTAAATTGAAATTTTTAGTTTAAAATATATGTTTTGAGTTAATTTAACTTAGATTTTAACTTAAATTCAAAAGAAAATAATTGTGAAGGACAAAGTTGAATTTTGGCCAACTAGGGTTTTGATGTATGTATGCATGAATTTGATAGATTTGAAAGTGTATGTGAGCTTAATTGTGTTGAATAATTATGATTAAATGCATTGAATGGGTTAAATGCAATAATTTAGTGAGTTAGGGTTTTGGACACCCAGGGTTTAGAGGCAAAAATGTGGAGAAATGGGTGAATGATGTCTTTGACCTAATGTGAAGTGAGAAATGGTCAATTGTGACCAAATGAAGTGTGTTGGAATGGTTGGAGTTAAAGCCAAATTCGGATTGAGTATGGTCATGTTGCTGGCAGCATGACCAAATTACCTTTGAGGGACTAAAAATGAAATTTTACAAGTCCAATTGGTATGAGACCAATTGATAATGAAAATAGACACTAAATGACACAATTTTCATTTACGAAGCATGCCCAAAAAGTGACCAAAACCTAGTGAACAAATTAACCAAAGTTAGAAAATTGCAGGCTGCCCTGTACAAACTGACTAAATGAATAGTATTTGTTCATTTGGCTATAACTCGAGCTAGGCAGGTCTAAATGACCTGAAATTTTACTAATGGTTAGATGAGATATAGACCTAAAACTTTCATGAAGAACACCAACCCAAATTATGCCATTAATCCAATCAAATTACTGAGCAAAGTTGGATCACTGAATCTGCTGACTACAGATTTATCATATGAACAGTAAAGTTTCAATGGCTATAACTCTCTCTAGAAAACTCCGATTTAGGTGATTCTTGAACCGATGGAAACCTAAGGCATAGTAGAACATTTCATATGAAGAAAGATAGACCAAATTATGGACTTAACTTGATCAAATTGCTGAACGAAGTTGGATCAATAAATCTGCCAGAACAAAAATCTGCAGCATGAACAGTAACGTAATTTGAGTATAACTTGAGCTACAAAACTCCAATTGGAGTGATTCAAAAAGAAGAATAAACTTAAGATAATAGGAAACATTTTCTATGAAGGAAGTTTTGCCAAATTCTAACAGAAAAATGACCAATGGAATAGTGCAACTTAGGACTCCAAAAATGAAAATTGACAAATTTGCCTAAAAGAGTTAAGTTTTGAGAAAATGACCAAAACCAACAAGTTTGGTGACCAAAATGTGGTATATGGGTGAAGTTGGAGTTCCCATACCTATTAAGCCTTAGAAAATCAACAAATTGACTTAAATAGTGTAGTGAATAGTAACCCCGAAATACAAATTTTAAGGAACGTCAAGTTTAGCGAATATAAACTAGATAAAAGTGAATTTGAATTTATTTTTGGATTTATGCTAACTTATGGTACTGAAACACTGTGAAACTGTGTGTTTCAGCTGAAAAAGACTTGGAAGGTCTAAAAGACTGAGTCAAGGCCTAGAGGCGACTCACGTCAGGTTTGTGCACAATAAACCTTATTTGAGTATTTTGTCATTGAAAAATTGATTTAGTATAATTTATGAAAATTTGATGTTAATCATAAATTGTGTTGCCACCTTGTGAATGAAACTATGACCTTGGAAATTTATTGGATTTCTCATGAATTATTTGAATAAATTGTTTTGAATTGATTTTGTATTCACACTTAGCATGACAGTATCACATTACTCCTCCTCCATTTATGGGGTGAGATCGATTATTTTCCTCCCTCTCTTGTTTACCAATTGAGGTTGTAGATCGGATGAGTACTCATTAGCTAGCTAGCCACCTCCCTCGTTGATTTCGATTAGTGGGGTTGTAGATTGCTTTGTCGTGGTGTACAACACGGCATTGATCGGAAATTTTGTGTCATTGCTTAAGTTGTGTATGATTTGGCAACACTGTGTTTATTAAATTATTTGATCAAATTGTGTTATTATGAGTTTTGATAATTTGTGAAATGTGTTTGAGAAATATTTAAATTGTGTTTTGTTAATGAATGATTTATGTATTGTATTTAAAATTTTTATTGTGCACCACTGAGTATTTTTATACTCAGCGATAGCTTATTTTGCTGTCGCAGATAAGAGCAAGGAGAAAGCAGCAGAGTGAGCTGCTACTGATATTGAGGACTACACTGATATTTTTGTACGGGTATTGTTTTATACCCTTGTAGTTAATTTTGATGTAAATATTGAAATATTTTATGTATCAATGTAAAGTTGAGCAATTGTATAATAAATTGTAATAATATTATTTTTGGATTTCCTTCTGTAAATTAAGATTTGTATTTGTGAATTTCATATTATATGCACTGTGGATGGAATTATGAAATATTTTAAGTTGATAAATTTTTGGTTGAATTATGGAATGATTTGAACTGTGTTGATTTGAGATTAATTGGAGGTTGGGAGTTGTGGAAAATTATTGGAAGTGTTTTTCTCAAGTATTCGAAGAATTGTTTTCTCAAAATACAGACGGCACTCTGCCGAAATTTTTATAAAATTTGCGGAAAAATAAAAATGGACAAGTAAATAAAAATTTTTACTAGTTTATAAGCTTTGAATAAATGATTTTAATTCCTACCAAAATGCTCATCACTTCCAAAATGTGAGAAAATAGTTTCAAAATCCCTTGTAGTGTACTTAATGAATTATCGGTAGGTGAAGTTCGGTAGTTAATTAGGTATTCTACGAGATTATGTTATGCCTTACAAAGGGGTAAGGTGTGACACTTATTCTCTTACATTTATTTTAAGAAAGACTCACATTTCTATAATATAACAAGATGTTTTATTTAATTTTATATATAAGAATATTTTATAATTTTCCTCTACGAGACAAGTACAGAATTAACAATTACTTTTATCATATTATGTGTCGTTGGGATTAATGTTTAGTTGTATTTCTATGAACTAACTTGTTGAATTATTCATTCTCCAAATTTTTTAAAATTTTTAGCTTGTTCTTCTTAATTTGTTGTTTTAATCTTTTTTCCTTGTTTGTCCTCTTTTATTCGTTCACACGGATAATTCAATGATTGTGAATATTTAAAGACAATTACGAAGAAAAAAACAAGAAAGGAGAGGGGGGTTCATTATTTCTCAAATGCAAAATCTTTATTTATTTATTTATTATTATTATTATTATTATTATTATTATTATTATTATTATTATTATTATTATTATCCTGGAAGTCTTGGTCTACTTAAAAAACTATATGTGCCGTGGTCATGGTCTACCTAACCTTGCTATGCTTTTTTTGTTTCGTTCGAAAGTCTTGGTCTACTTAAAAAACTATATGTGTCGTGGTCTTGGTCTACCTATTATTACTATACTTTTTTTGTTTCTTTCGAATGTCTTGGTCTACTTAAACTAAATTGTGGTCTTCATCTACTTTTCTTGTTTCTTTCTGAAGTCTTGGTCTACCTAAAATATAGCTAGAAAATTATACTACAAAAAATTTTAAAAATAACTATGAAAATTATTGATTACATAATTTCGTTGGTAATTTATGAATGATTTACCGATATTTTATTGATAAAAAAAAGAAATAAAATTTAAATCAATTTGTACCAATGAAATTACCGACAAACATTTTATCGACGACGTAATTTCATAGGTAAAAGTGGTGCCTAATATTAACGAAAAAATTAGCAACCAAATAAAACAATACAGACAAAATTTTTTGTTGGTAATTACTGACTAATTCATATTTATTCGGTAATATTAAAAAAAATTTAAAAATCTCAAAAAATTTTACCTATGAAAAGTTTTGTCAGTAATTATCAATGAAATCGATTTTCGTAGGTAATATTAAGGAGAAAAAATAAAATTTTAAAATAAATACCTATAAAAATTGTAATTGGTAACTACTAACGAACCATATTTAGTCTGTAACTCTAAAAAAAAATTAGAGAAGAAAAATTTTAAAAAGCTCAAAAAATTTTACCTACAAAAAGTTTTTGTCGATAATTACCAATGAAATCGCTTTTCATAAGTAATATTAAGGAGAAAATAAAAAATAAAATTTTAAAATAAATACCTACGAAAAATGATTGTCGGTAATGACCAACCAACCATATTTAGTTTGTAATTCTAAAAAGAAAATAAAAAAGAAAAATTTTAGCGACAAAATTAGTGACTAAATAAAAAAATACCAACAAAATTTTTCATTGGTAATTATTGACTAATTCGTATTTAGTTAGTAACATTAAAAGAAAATTAAAAAAAAAAAATTAAAAAGCTCAAAAAATTTTACCTATGAAAAGTTTTTATCAGTAATTATCAACGAAATTAATTTTCTTAGGTAATATTAAGGAGAAAATAAAAAATAAAATTTTAAAATAAATACCTATAAAAATTTTTCATCGGTAATTACTAATAAACCATATTAATTGGTAATTCTAAGAAGAAAATAGAACAGAAAAATTTTAAAAAGCTCAAAAAATTTTACCTATGAAAAGTTGTCGCCGGTAATAAAATCGTTTTTTATAGGTAATATTAAGGAGAAAATAAAAAATAAAATTTTAAAACAAATACCTACAAAAATTAATCATCGGTAATTACCAATCAACTATATTTAGTCTGTAATTCTAAGAAGAAAATAGAACAGAAAAATTTTAGCGATAAAATTAGCAACCAAATAAAGAAAATACCGACGAAATTTTTTGTTGGTAATTATTGACTAATTCATATTTAGTCGATAATATTAAAAGAAAATTAAAAAAATTTAAAAAGCCCAAAAAATTTTATCTACGAAAAATTTTTATTAGTAATTATTAACGAAATCGATTTTCTTAGGTAATATTAAGAAGAAAATAAAAAATAAAATTTTAAAATAAATACCTATGAAAACTTTTTGTCGGTAATTACTAACGAAGCATATTTAGTTGGTAATTCTAAGAAGAAAATAAAAAAAAATTTTAAAAAGTTTAAAAAATTTTACTTACGAAAAGTTTTCGTCGGTAATTACTAATAAAATTGCTTTTTGTAGGTAACATTGAGAAGAAAATAAAAAATAAAATTTTAAAATAAATACCTACGAAAATTGATCACCAGCAATTACCAACCAACCATATTTAGCCTATAATTCTAAGAAAAAAATAAAAAAAAAGAATTAAAAAGCTCAAAAAATTTTATCTACGGAAAGTTTTCGTCAGTAATTATCAACAAAATTAATTTAAACAGGTAATATTAAGGAGAAAATAAAAAATAAAATTTTAAAATAAATACTTATGAAAAATTTTCATCGGTAATAATAAATGAACTATATTTAGACGATAATTCAAAGAAGAAAATAGAAAAGAAAAATTTTAAAAAGCTCGAAAAATTTTACCTGCGAAAAGTTTTCGTCTGTAATTCTAACGAAATAGATTTTCGTAGGTAATATTAAGAAGAAAATAAAAAATAAAATTTTAAAATAAATACCTATGAAAATTTTTTATCGGTAATTACCAACAAATTATATTTAGTTAGTAATTTTAAGAAAAAAAAGAAAAAAAATTAAAAAGCTAAAAAAATTTACTTAAAAAAAGTTTTCATAGGTAATTACCAATGAAATCGCTTTTCGTCAGTAATAATAAAAAAAAATAAAAAATAAAATTTTAAAATAAATACCTATAAAAATTTTTCATCGGTAATTACCAACAAACTATATTTAGTCGATCCCAAATATAGGGTAATTGTAGTATAGCTACTATGTGGGGCCTACTTTGAGCCCTACTAGTAATTTTTTTAAGTCAATTAGATCTTAAAAAATTTAAAATTACTTTTTCATTTAAATTAAAATAATTAATAATTAATATTTAATTTAAAAATAATAAAAATTTTAAATATTAAAAATAAATTAAATTGAAAATTTTAAATTAAATTAAATTAAATTAAATTTAAAAGTTAATTTAAATTAAAAATTTAATTAAAAAAATTAAATTAAATTAAAAAATAAAAAATTAAATTAAAAAATATAAATAAAAATTAGCTACGAAAATTTGTTATCGTCGGCAATTACTAACAAAAAATATTATCAGTAAATAGTCGGTAATTTATAAGAGTAAAATCTCTCACAAAAATTACCTACAAAAAATTTTAATTTATCAATGAAATAGTCCATCGATAAATTTAATGATAATATTTTTTTTATCGGTAAAAATTATCTATGCTAATATTTGTGGACGAACAAATTTTATCGGTAATTATTGATTACCAATATTGATTACCAATAATATTTGATTGGTAATTTTTGTTGTTATTTTTTTAATTTCTTGTAGTATTAAGATTTCCCTTACAGTAATTTGTATTAAGTATGAAAATTTTTTAAAATAAGATAATGTAAAAAAAAAATTGTAATAAATATCCATAAATTTTATGGGTTGAAAAAATAAGGTTTTAAAACTTTTATGAAGTTAACCGAACTAAGGAAAAACTTAAAGAGCTGTAGTAATGCTGTTAGTTGAATCAAGTTTGACTTGGTCACTGTAATTTATTTTTAGTTATCTAATTTTAAAATTAGTTAACTAGTTTAAGCTTTGTTGGTTAGATGACATCTGGCACTTTTAATTGTAACTGTTTCACCTACTTTTCTGTGTTTCTTGTCCGTATATAAGCTGAGAACAACTTCATTGATCTAACGAGAGTCACGTTCTCCCAAACAGCTTTCGTAATATGGCATCAGATCAAAGATTTAAGGCAGTTATTTTTCCTTCTGAAAACAGAGACTTTTCTTGTTCATCAATGGCGGTATCTGAGTGCTTTATCTCTTCCTCTTCTTATCATACCTTTGACACGAGTTGGGTTGATAGTATGTTTGTGGATTGGATGTTTCTTCCCCATCGAAATTTTCATCCTCTCTCATCGGATTTATTAGACTTTTAAATTAAACAAAATTGTAATAGAAATAACTTTTTTAGTTATATTTTCATTTTAACGGAATTTTTAGCTTAAAATTACATTTTCATGCTGTTAAATTTTTAATAATATTATAAATAATATAAAATTTTAAGGGTTTTTTTTTTCATAAAATTCGCCCCTCGTTCGTGCATTTACATATATTAATTTTTATTTTAACATTGATTTACAATTTAAATTTTTTTACAATTCTATTTTAATTTTTCGTATATGATATGATATTATCATAATATATTATTTTTAACAGTCATTTAAATTTAAATATTTATTAATATAACTATATTTTACTTTAGTTAAAGTTTATTTAAAAAATTATAAGAAAATAAAATCAACAAGTTATATTACTTTAGTCAATTAAAATATTATAAATAAAATACATGAAATAAAACTTTTAATATGTATTACTTTAGTGATTAAAAAATTATAAATAAAACACCATAAATATAGAATATAAATATTTTGATTTATAAATTAAAATTTATTATTTACTAAAAGTTATTTTTCAAATAGTTTAAATTTTTAAATTTTTTTAATAAAGTTATTATATTTCATTTAGTATAAATATTGTAAGAGAAAAAAAATGTGTGTTTTATTGCTTGATTTTATCTTAATGCAATAAGAATTTTAGAATTAATAATTTTTTATAAATACTTTTTGGGTATTTTTTGTAAATAATAAAAATAATAAAGGATATTTTTGAAAATCCCAATGTTCCCTCTTTTTCACTTTTTAATTTTTTTTTTACTTTTTGCTATTATAGCTAATTATTCAATTTTTTAAAACTTTAACTTATTTTAAATATTTATTATTTTTGTTAAGCAGTTAAAATTAAAATAAATTAGCAATTAAAATTATGAAATGTCAATTGACTTTAACTAATTCAAATCAATTTTGATTATAGGTTAAAAAAACACTTTTAAACCCCTGCTAAAATTGTAAAAAAAGAAAAGAATTAGTTATAATTATAAAATTTTTTTAAAAAATTCATTATTAAGCCGTTAAATTATAGATTATTATTTATTATTAATAAAATTATTTATGAGTTAAAACTTTTTTCTATATAAGTATTTTTTTAAAATAAGATTTATAATAAAGTCTAAGATTTTAATTTGTTAAATATTATTTACTGTGAATTAAGAAATTATAAAAATTATTTGACCAGTTCATAAATTATCCATTCATATGTTTATATTCATTAATTAATTATTAGGAAAGAAAGGTAGACTATAAGTAAGAAGTTAGGATAAATTTTTATAATATATATATATATATATATATATATATATATATATAATGTAAATTAAAAACTAAAAAAATGAAATATTTAAAACAAAAAGGTATATATGGTGAATATATTAATGAAAACTTAAATTATATAATTTAAAAATATATTGTTATAATTATATATTATATGTTAATTTTACTCTTTAATATAATTTTAAATACTCATATATTTATATAATTAAATAAGGTTAAATGATAAAGAAATCAAAATTTTTATATCAATTATTAATTTTAGTTATAACTTTTAATTTTATTAATTTGATCTTAAATATTGCCAATTATTTTCAATTTTAATAATAAATTGAATTAAAAACAATTGAACTCATCAATTGATAAAAATAATTCAAAATTTTTAATTTATTATATCAATTTTAACTACTCTTTTTATTTTTATTAATATATTCAATAATTTTAATATTTTTATTAATTTTAACAAACTTCATGTTAATAAAAAAAAATATATCTAATATAATTAAATTAAATTTTTTTTTTCTTTTTGTCTTTCTACTTATACTATTGATTCACATCTTTCTTATCACTTTCTTGTCAAATTTAAAGCTAAAAAAAAAATTAAATATTTAAACATAAAATATGAACAAATAACATAATCAAAATAAATGTAACTATAATTTTCAAAATGATAGAGAAATTAATTAAAATAATATTTTTATCAATTTAGGAATAACTTGTTAAATATAAAAATAAAAAGATTGGCTAATATTAATAATGTAGGTAAATATTTAAATTGTTTTTATCAATTAAGTAATTCAATTAGGCTAATTATTCAAATTGAAATTAATGTGAAATTTTGAGATTAAATTGATAAAATTAAAATATTAGTTTAAAAATTAAAAGAACTTATAAAGGTTTTTTTTTTAGTCATTTAGCCATTAAATAATAATATAAAATTTATTTAAATAGATAAAACTTTGGACAAGTGAGCATTTAAATTTGATATTATGATTTTTTATTATATTTTAGTACAAGATTAAAATTTATTTTTATTTCAAATGATTAATTATCCAAATAACATATAAATAATTTTTATGAATATTATTTTTAAAAATATTATTTTTTAAAATTTTTAATAAATTTATAAATGATAATATTTTATTAAGTTAAAAATAAAATTTATTTAAAAATAACTAATTAGTAAAAAAAATTCTGAGCATATTTTTTTATTTTATTTAAAATTTTAATTAATTTTATCAAAATTGAAAAATTAGTATTAGTTTTATTCTATTTACCTAAATTAGTCAAAATTAAAAAGCAATTATAATAATTTCATTAAAATTTTCCATTACAATTATTTTTAATTTGTTATATTGAATTTGAGAATATAAAAAATACTTTATTTTCATTTTAATGAAAATGAAATAAATGAAAATTTATTTATATATAAAAATAAATTCTAAGTTTGGTTAAAACAATATTTTTATCACTATTAATAATTTTAAAAAAAGTAATAAATTTGTGACTAATAGATTAAAAATTCAAATATTTAATTTTAATATTTAGTTAAAATTTATCCATTACCGATATCTATATTTATTAAATTGACCAGAAATCTGTAAAAAATAAAATAGTTGTAATTGCATAGGATTAGAATTGCATATTTATTAATATAAATGTAAATTTTTATTTAATTAAATATATAAAATTTTCATAAAAAAATTTATAAGTTTGTAAATATTTAAAATAGGTAAAAAAAAATTAGTAAGAGTAATATTCAAAATTTAATGTTTTTTATTAATTTTATTAAAATAAATTAAATATTTTGTAATGAATTAATAATACTTATAGAATTACTATATTAATAATTATAATATGTTTTTCTAGTACAAGTAGAATTATTATGAAAATAATATTAAAATTTTAATTTATATTAATTATTGTAATATTAAAAATTGAAATTATTAGATATTTAGCAACAATTTTCCTTTGCTAAAAGTTATTAACAATGGTATAGTATATTATAAAAATTGATATTATATAGATTTAGTGACAAATGTTTCATTGCAAAAATTATTAGCGATGATAACATATGAAAAGCCTCTTATTACTCAAATTATTTGTGGCATATTATTTTATCACTAAATAGTATTAGCGATGAAATTATATAAATTAGTGATAAATTATTGTTGCCATATTCATTATTGGCAACGAATTATTTATTTGTCATAATAAATATGTTTTTAGTATTTTTGTAAATAATAAAAATAATTTGAAAATTCAAATGTTGCCCTTCCTCTCTCTCTATATATAAATTAATTCTATTTTTTATTTTTCATTTGTTAATTTTTTATTTCAATTAATTATTTCTCATAGAATTTTATGTGTAATTAAAGTTATAGTATAATTAAGATTAGGAATTTTAAATTTATATGAATTCTAAAATTAAGAATTTTAAATTTATATAAATATTAAAATTAATTTAAATAATAAAAATATTGTTATAATTAATTTAAAAAATGAATGACATTTTTTAAAAAGCTAATATTTTTTCTTCACACATTTATATCACATTCATATATAATATAAATTATAGATTATAGATTGATTGTAGATATATATGGCTACTGTCATTTTTCTTTGCATTAATCAGCTGTAGTTCATGTGAAAGCATTTTTTTTCCTCCTGTTTTGAGTTGACTTGCAAAGGAGTCTTGGTCAAGCTGTATTGATAGGAAGTCGTTGCCCTAAACATTAATACAATCGTGTTCATCAATGACAACTTTGCTTTGATAGGAACTTCTTACCTGTATTAGGGTGTATACACCTATCTAATGAATAATTGACATATTATTAATAATGGTCAACTCTATTATAAAAATATGGTGAATCCCACTACAAAATATGATTTCTTAATTTTTTATAGATTGAGTATATAAAAGAGTTTATACACTTTGGTGCAATTAAAAATTTTCCTAAATTAATTTATATTTAAATCTGATCATAATAACTTGAATTGGAGATCTATAACAACTTTATAATCTGCCTGCTAAGCTCACTGCTATGCAAATTATAGGATAAATTTTGACAATCGTCCTTGAACTTATTTAGTATAATATTATAGTCCTTCAACTTAAAAATGTAACATAAAACCCCTTCAACTTTTAAATTTTACATAGTAAAATCTATCGAATCGCTAATTGTCGGTTTTTCAGTTAGACGCTGACCTGAACAGTTCTAGCGTAGAGATTAGTCAATATTTCTCTTTTCTCTCTCAAGTTATGTGTAAATTGAATCCTTTTTCTCATTGTAATATAATGATTTTTCAGGTACAGAAATAATAATTTTACAATTTGAATAAGAGAGGAGAGAGAAATATTGACTAAGAGCCATGCGGGAGCTGTTCAAATAAGTTTTCAACTGAAAAATCAGTAATTGAAAGTTAGAGGGATTTTACTGTGCAAAATTTGAAAGTTTAGAAGATTTTATGTTACATTTTAAAGTTTAAGAACTGTAATGTTAAAACCATATAAGTTCAGGGATAATTATTGAAATTTACCCTAAATTATAAATTCCTTGTGGCTTGCTATGTAAACAAAAAATTGCAAGTCTACCTATGCAAATATGGATTCCTCCAATTCCCAGGACGTTCCTGCAGGGACTAGGAATTTCGATGATCCCCCAGCGCAAACCGAAATTATCTCATGCATGGATCCCAATTTGCTCAGGGCTGCAGCAGAAGGCAATATCAGTCCCTTCAATGGCTACGACCAACCCCTTGATCTTCTACTCACTCCAAACAAAAACACAGTTCTGCATATTTACATCAGTGCACGAGCAAATGCAGCAAATTCATTCGAATTCATGTGCGAAATACTCCAAAAGTGTCCATCGCTGTTAGATCAGGCTAATATAAGAGATGAAACTTCACTGCACTTTGCAGCAAGATACGGGCATGACGACATAGTGGAAGCACTAATTGAACACGCAGAAGCCCAGCATGATGACCTTGAACGCGGAGCAGCTGCAGTAAGGGAGATGCTGAGAAAGATGAATACAGAAAAAGACACTGCCTTACACGAAGCGGTGAGATATAATCATCTTAACGTGGTTCGAAGATTACTGACTAAAGAAGATGTTGATTATTGTTATTTAGCTAATGCTGCTGGTGAAAGTCCACTTTACCTAGCTGCTGAGAGAGGCTATGGTGATATTCTGTCTGAAATTTTGGAAACCTGCACTTCGCCAGAATACAATGGCCCTAATGGTAGAACAGCTTTGCACGAAGCAGCAATCAACAATGATGCAGGTATGTTTACATTAATTTAATTAGTAGTCAGTATCTTTAATTTCCCTAGCACTCTTGCAAAGCAGAGAAAGAATCGCAGGCTTAATTATTAGCCTGGTGATAACGCCTCTCACCTGGGGCAAAGTCCCAAGTTCCTATGCCCCTTGGAAGAGTCCTGTACATTGAGAATGCCCTTTTACTCAATTTCATTATAGAATAAAATGTACATGTTCTTGCCTTCTTGGATAGAATTTTACATCTTCTCAATGTGTTTAGAAATGACGAGAAGAATATTGAGCAAAACCAATACTGATCTCACCAAAAAGATTGATCAACAAGGATGGACTCCACTGCACCATGCTTCACACTTTGGTCACTTGTCAATCGTGAATCTGCTACTAGATGCTGATAAATCTGCAGCTTACATTGGCGATGAAGATGGAAAAAAGACCCCTCTTCACATTGCTGCTAGCAAGGGCGACAGACATGTAGAAGTTATGAAAAGCATTGTATCACATTGTCCAGATTGCTGCGAACTTGTCGATGACAGAGGCCGGAATGTTCTGCATTTTGCTGTGGAGAGCTATAGATCCGAAGGGTTGCGTGCTCTTCTTCAAAATTCATTCATGTCCAATCTCATAAATCAGAAAGATAATGAAGGGAACACACCTCTCCACCTTCTTGCTGCTCTTCGGTTCGACTGTAAAACTCTGATGCGGCATCCCCTTGTTGATATGAAAGCTATTAATAAGGAGAACTTGACTGCTCTGGACATTGTTTTGGCCACAACTGACAATGTGAAAGTTCGTTTAACAAGGGTACGACGACTTAAACGATTACACACATGATCTCATTCACAAATTAGAGTACTTTACCTTGAAATTGGGGAATTTCATTTTTCATACTTCAACTTAGCTTGATATGATATTGGAGGTATTTGAGTTCGCCTTGACTCGATTAAAATCAAGTTGAATTTTGAATATTTGGATAGTCGAACCTGAATAACTTGTTTAATAATTCAATTCTTTTACACTAACTTGTTTATTGAATTGTGACCATTGTGTCATCTTTTTATCAACGGGAAAGTAGTTGATAATTAGCATATAATTTTGAAAATTTTTACGATTAATTAATTAATCATGTTGCAGGGAGGTACAATAATAAACTTGAGAAGGGCTGGATGTAAACGAAGTCGTCGAAACAAGATCATCCAAGAAGATGACTCAAAGACAATGGAAAGAGTTGAGGGCATGATCTCTGAACTCAAGAAAGCCAAAGACTCCCACCTGATAGTAGCCACACTCATTGCAACAGTAACTTTCGCAGCCGGTTTCACAATTCCTGGTGGATACATTTCTGATAAAGGGACTGCAGTATTATCAAAAAAAGCAGCATTTCAAGTGTTTCTTCTATCAAATGGATTTGCACTTGTGTTCTCCACTTCTGTTGTGCTTATCCAGTTCATGTTGGCAATGCAAGGAAATAAGAGAACGTTCTTTCAGTTGTTTATCTGGGCTTCTTGGTTGACCGTCATCGCTACAATATCAATGGTGGTGGCCTTTACAACAGGCACATATGTTGTGCTGCCAAGTTCCTACAGGAACATCACTTGGATCTTCATAGGGAGCTTTTTGGTTTCAATGCTCCTCATATTGAGGGCTTCACTCCCACTCTCTCAAGTTAAAACTGGAGATTTAGGTGTTGGGTTTATCCGCAAGTATACAGGTCGTCTCAAGTAATAGAGTGATGAATCAAGTATCGTTCTCACGAGGATTTGTCGTTTGAGTACCAAACAATAAATGAAATGATTATTTGGACTAATGATTGATGAATAATTGGTAAATGTAAATGAGCAAAGTAAATTGATTAATCTAATTGGAATGGGTAAAGAGCAAGCAAATAAATTCTAAATCTAATTTGAAATTAAACTAAATTAATAACGAATAATTTAAATCAAAGTTTAATTATATTAAAAGTGATTCCAGAGCTGGAGGTTTATGCACAAATTAATTGAAATTTATCTTGAGTATTCCAATTTTTTAGAAAAAATAGAGTTTGAAGGTGATTGATTCTAAATTCCTTTGATATCTTTTTCAAGCAAACAAAGTATATTCTAAAATAACCAAACCTACTTTCGTATGTTATTTGATTACTTTAAAACCCATTAAGTTTTGTAACCAATCATTAATTCCTCTTAAAATCCTAGTTTATTTCTAAATTTAGGTAATTTTAAGTTCCAATCCTTGATTATCTATCAATGACTTTCACCTTTCGGTCATTCAATGAAAGATTAACACAATACCCAATGGGTACCAACATTAGGTAAGTAAATCAAACACACAAGGAAGGAATCAAAACTCATATTTATATAAAATATGGAAATAACCAGTCAAAAATCCACAAATTAATCTAAAACATGTTTCTCCAACTCTGAAATCCAAAGAGTTTACTCACTCATGTTGGTATTTACAAGAAATATTGATGAAAAGTAAAGAAAAACATGATAAGAGGACTAAAAATAGAAAAACTCAGGTAGAAAAACTCAAAACTCTGATTTCTGGAGTTCCAAAAGATGGTTGCAGCAGCTCCTCCCTTAGAAAAATGGCATCCTCCTCCTCCCTCTATTTATAATTTTTTTCTTTCCTTTTGTTTCTTCCCGTTTTCTCTTGTGGCAAAAACTAGAAAATGACGAATTTATATGGTCTCAAAAAGTTGCCCTAAAAGTGAATAAGAGCCAAGGAGTGGGTAGGAAATGAGGTGTAGAAATGTCCAATTCAGCAGAGTCATTCAATTTTTGGGCAGTCTGCTTAGGGTACTGCTTATCCTAAGCAGCTTCTTCAGCAAATTTTGGCCTGTGGTTGCACTGTCTGTTTAAGGTTAAGCAGACCCTCAGCAAATCTCGACAGACTTGGAGTAAAATGGACTTTTCTGCTCATGCTTGACTTTCAGCTTGACTTGTGCTGCTGATAAGTGAATAATTTATTAATTTTACTTCCATCACATTTAATGTTTCTAGGGTATCTTTATGCCTAATTTAATTGATTAAAGTATAATTATCTATTAGGCATATATTTAGAGAGTTGTTGAAATAATTGTGTTAAATGGAGAAATTTTCAGCATTTGCATTAATTTGACTCTTGCTATATTTTTTTTCAGGGTTTTGGTGAAGTTCCAGAGCATAGAAGTGTAGAAGGAAGCTTGGAAAGGTCAAAGGATTGAAAATTGTTGTTGATACAAAGTACACGGGTCGTGTAAGCACAACCACAGACCTGTGTAATATTCTGCCAGAAGAAATCCAGAGAGGCCGAGGAAAAAACAAAGTACACGGGCCGTGTAACTTGACCCGTGTAAATCCTGGAGACCTGTGTAACTTTCTGTGCCGATACAAAATAGACCCATTCAGCTCCAGTAAGTTACACGGCCTTGGGCCATGTAGTGATACACGAGCCGTGTATCCGTTGATAATCAATTTCTTGATTTTGCTCCAGTTGCAGTTTTTGACAGAAACTCTAAAAACCTAACCCTAGACCATTTATTATAAATAGAACAGGCAACAGCCGACTGAAGGACGATTATTGAGCAGCCTCTCCATTCGTCTTTTAGAATTCTTCTTTTTTCTTTATTTTTCTGTAAGCCATGAACATGAGTGACTAAGTTTTTAATTAAGTTCAAGGGATTCAAGTTCTTTTGCTTGATTTGTGAGACTAGGTTCTTAATTTAATTTATGTCTTTTTGAATATCTATTTTTTTCTGATTTAATTGATTTTGATCTGTTGAATGATTTGCTAAAAAGGCCTATTAGTTAATTGTTTGATTTGATCAATTGCTAGTTCATCTTCATAATCTGTAATTGTTGTGTAAGATTGAACATGAGTAGCAATTAGGTTTTATTGATTATAATCCAAGTTTTCGATAATAACCTAAGAAAACAATAGGGTGAATTAAATGATTTATACTTCATAAATTGTTGTTCAGCTTAACTACTTCCTTTTCTTCAAGCAGTTATTAATTTGATGAGGATTGCTTAATACCAATTCAGTTAATAATTAGAGTCAATAAGAGTGCTGGGCTCGAATTGATGAGTATAGGGAAGTCAGGGGTTTACCTCGCTGTTTGGTAAATCTACGTTAAGTATTCAATAAGAGATAATTGTATTTCTTTTGTCTATGATCAAATCAATGCATTGGAAGGAGAATTACCTTGGACTGAAATTTGTTTAAATTGAGATTTTCAAATTTAGTTCTTTAATTTCTGATTTCTTCTGATTTTGTGTTACAAAACCCCCCCAATCTTTATATTTTTTTTCCATTATACAAGTGCACGAAATTTTAGTAATTCAGTCTCTAGGGTTCGACCTAGATTTACCACTTGCTGCAGAAAATATTTTATAGCTGATAATTTCAGTTAATTTAATTTCTGGTGGATTCAACACCCATCAAGAATTTTGGCGCCGTTGCCGGGGACTGAAGTTTATTGGAATTTGTGTTTTTAGTGTTAGGGTATTTTGTTATTAACTTTGTTTTGTGGAGTGTTGTTGTTTTCAGGTTTTCGGAAGAAAAAAAAATATTATGGTGTTACTGTTCAGTGTTACAATTCATTAAAAATTTTGGTTGAATTTGGAGGGTGGCCCATACTTATTTTGAAGGAAACAACGCTCTGATCAAGACTAATCAATCCATAGGATTCCTTGGCCCCACCATCTTGAGGCAAAATTCGATTGCTTTCTAGGGTTTTGAGGCATTTTTCTGTTTTTACTTTGATTTCTTTTTGTTTATGACAAGAACTTCTCAATTTGGTGAGTTGATCTTTGATCCAGAAGTAGAAAAAATAACTAAACAGTTGAGAAAATTGGCTAAGCAGGCTAAGCAGATTCCGAGTACATCTGGAGGAGTCCAATCTCCAAGGGAGTTAAGTTCGGATTCGCAGTCAGAGTCAAATTCCAAAAATGAAACCATGGCTGTTAGAACCTTGAAAGAGTTGGCTGCTCCTGATCTAAACCAACAGCCTTTGTGTATCCAATACCCTGCTTTAAATGTTGCTTTTGAGTTAAAATCTGGACTAATCCATTTGTTGCCTAAATTTCATGGTCTTGCAGGTGAGGATCCACATGAGCATTTAAAAGAATTTCATGTTGTGTGTTCCAGCATGAAACCTCAAGGAGTTTCAGAGGATCAAATCAAGCTTCGAGCTTTCCCTTTCTCACTGGAAGGCACAACTAAGGATTGGTTGTATTACTTTCCTTCTGGATTTGTCAACTCATGGAATGGGATGAAGTAGATATTTTTGGAGAAGTATTTTCCTTCTTCCCGTGCTGCCAACATAAGAAAAGAAATTTGTGGCATCCGACAGTACAATGGAGAGAGTTTGTATGAGTATTAAGAGAGATTTAAGAAGTTGTGTGCAAGCTGTCCCCATCATCAAATAAGTAAGCAGCTTTTGATTCAGTATTTTTATGAGGGACTTCTACCAATGGACCACAGTATGATAGATGCTGCTAGTGGAGGAGCTTTGGTTAACAAGACACCAGAAGAGGCAAGGAGGCTGATTGCTAACATGGCAGCAAATTCTCAGCAGTTTGGAATGAGAATGGATCACACACCTATGAAGGTTAATGAGGTAACTACATCTAAGCTTGAGAAACAAATTTATGATTTAATTTCTTTGGTGAGCCAGTTAGCTGTAGGGAATATGTAAACTGTTAAGGTATGTGGGATTTGTTTGGGTTTGGGTCATGCTACTGACATGTGTCCTGCATTACAAGAGGATGAATCAATGCAACATCTAATGCAGTAGGACATTATGGACAGCCACAACCCAGGTATGATCCCTATTCGAATACTTATAATCCAGGATGGCGAGATCATCCCAATCTGAGTTATGGGAATCAACCGGTGCAAAATCGATACCAGTAGCAAAGACCACAAGTGAATCAACCACCTCCACCTCCCTCAAATCAAGGTATGTCACTTGATGAAATTGTTAATGCCTTGGCTAACAATACCCAACAGTTTCAACAAGAGACCAGAAATAGCATTCAAAACATAGAGAGGTAGATTGGTCAGTTAGCTTCATCTGTGAGCAAGCTTGAAGCTCAAGGTTCTGGAAAGCTTCCATCACAAACAGTCATGAACCCTAGAGAAAATACGAGTGCTATATTGTTGCGGAGTGGAAAAGAAGTTGATAACCAAACTCCACATGAGCCAATGAAAAAAAAGAAGCAAGGAGAAACAGACTCTGAAGTTCCTGAAGTTGAGGTAAATACTGAACCTAAACTGAATAAGGTTAATAATTTCGTTCTTCCTCCATTCCCATGCAGGTTGGCTAAAAATAAGAAAGAAGAACAAGAGAAAGAAATTTTGGAGACTTTCAGGAAGGTAGAGGTGAATATACCTTTACTTGATGCGATCAAATAAGTTTCCAAGTATACTAAATTCCTTAAGGAATTATGCACTACAAAGCGCAAGTTGAGAAATAATGAGAAGATCAGTGTGGGGGAAAATGTGTCGGCATTAATTCAGCAAAAATTACCCCCTAAGTGTAAGGATCCAGGTTCGTTTTCTATTCCCTGCAGAATAGTTGATTCTAAATTTGAACGTGCAATGACAGATTTAGGAGCATCTATTAATGTTATGTCGAATTCAGTTTTTCAAACTTTAAATTTGGGTCATTTGAAAGAAACCAGTGTCATTATTCAGTTAGCTGATCGTTCTAATGCTTATCCATTGGGCATAGTTGAGGATGTGTTGGTGCAGGTTGGAGAATTGATTTTCCCTGCAGATTTTTACATTCTGGATATGGAGGATAGTGTTCCCACATCAAAGTCAACTTTGATTTTGTTTGGAAGACCTTTCCTAAAAACTGCGAAGACAAAAATTGATGTGGATGATGGTACCCTTACTATGGAGTTTGATGGAGAGACTGTCAAATTTAATATCTTTGATGCCATGAAGTATCCTACTGATGATCATTATGTCTTTTCTATTGATGTTGTTGATACAATTGTGCAGGATATTTTTGAGTTAAGCATGGACGATGAGTTAGAAGTAGTGATTAGTCAAGGAATTCAAGAAGTCAGTACCAATCAACCATTAAGTGTAGGGGTTTAAGAGGCAGTAATGGCATTGCAGTCATTACCTCCTGTTCAAAAAAGATATGGAGTATCAAAGATTGACTTACCTGTATCTCACACAAAATTATTACCTTCTATGGTGCAGGCACTAGTTCTTAAACTCAAGCCTTTACCTGAACATTTGAAGTATGTTTACTTGGAAGACAATGAGACACTTCCAGTTATCATCTCAAGTAATTTAACAAAGATTCAAGAAGACAGATTGATTAGAGTTCTGAAAGTACACAAGGAAGCAATTGGATGGACAATAGCTGACATCAAAGGTATAAGTCCATCAGTGTGCATGCACAGCATTTTATTGAAGGATGAGGCTAAACCAAGTAGAGAAGCTTAAAGGAGATTGAACCCACAGATGATGGAGGTAGTGAAGAAGGAGATTTTAAAGCTACTGGATGCAGGAGTGATAAGTGCATAATTTATTAATTTTATTCCCATCACATTTAGTGTTTTTAGTGTGTTTTTATGTTTAATTCAGTTGGTTAAAATATATTTATCATTTAGGCATATTTTTAGATAGTTGTGAAATAATTGTGTTAAATGGAGAAATTTTCAGCATTTGACCTTTGCTGTATTTTTCAAGCGTTTCTAAAGTTGTAGGTCTCCAAGTTTAGTGCTGTTTAATCCATTGAAAGGCTAAGATAGACCACTTCAAATGATAAAGAGGGACCAAAGCCCAAATCAGTCTCCAAGGTTGACAAAATGAGCTATGGATCTATTGCAAAAGCCCAAACTTAATGTGTCACAACTAGTTTTGGTATTTATTTTGTATATGGAGTTTCAGATGTCTAAATGAAGCAAGCCCAAGCCCAATTGAACCTTAAGAGCCATCTTTACAACTTCTATAAAGGGCTGGATGTGAGATGAGGCCATTTTAATTGTCAAAAAATGGCAATGAAGTCGTCACAATGGGCTGGACCATCTGTCTGAACCAGTCTCGATTTTTGGGCCATAACTTGGGATGTAGACCTCGGATTTGGGTCCATGAGTACCCATTGGAAAGCTAAGAAATAGGGCTATAACTTTCCTGAAGAGGGCAGGGGCAGATTCGGAAAGAAAGTTGCTTAAAATCAGTCTTGATTCTGGAGACGTGAATGCAGGCTGAAAATCTGTCTTTTGAATTTCAAAACTTTTCCTAATTTGGTTAGGTTTTTTATTATAAATACGTCTTTGGGCAGTAGCTAAGGTCATCCAATTCAGACCTTCATTCTCCATAGAACACCTTCGTTCTCTATTCTTTTAGATTTCTTCTCTATCTTTCTTTATTTTTCTGTAAGCCATGAACATGAGTGGCTAAGTTTTTAATTCAGTTCAAGGGATTCAAGTTCTTATGTATGATTTGTGAGACCAGGTTCTTAATTTAATTTATGTCTTTTTGAATATCTATTGTTTTTTGATTTAATTGTTTTTGATCTGTTGAATTATTTGTTAAAAAGGCCTATTAGTTAATTGTTTGATTTGATCAATTACTAATTCATCTTCATAATCCGTAATTATTGTGTAAGATTGAACATGAATAGCAATTAGGTTTTATTGATTATGATCCTAGTTAATTGTTTAACTCGCTGTTTGGTAAATCTACGTTAAGTATTCAATAAGATATAATTGTATTTCTTTTGTCTATGATCGAATCAATGCATTAGAATAAGAATTACCTTGGACTGAAGTTTGTTTAAATTGAGATTTTCATATTTAGTTCTTTAATTTCTGATTTCTTCTGATTTTGTGTTACAAAACCCCCCAATCTTTATTTCTTTCTTTTTTCCATTACACAAGTGCACGAAATTTTAGTAATTCAGTCTCTAGGGTTCGACCTGGATTTACCACTTACTATAGAAAATATTTTATAATTGGTGATTTTAGTTAATTTAATTTCTGGTGGATTCGACACCCATCAAGAATTTTGGCGCCGTTATCAGGGATTGAAATTTTTTAGATTTTGTGTTTTTTTTGTTAGGGTATTCTGTTATTAATTTTGTTTATGAAGTGTTGCTATTTTCAGGTTTTTGAAAAAAATTACGATGTTACTATTCATTAATAGATTTTTGGTTGAATTTAGAGGGCGACCCATACCTATTTTGAAGGAAACGACGCTCTGATTAAAACCAATAAATCCATAACCCCACCCTCTTGAGGCCAAATTCGATTGTTTTCTAGGGTTTTGAGGCATTTTTCTATTTTTACTTTGATTTCTTTTTGTATATGACAAGAACTTCTCAATCTAGTGAGTTGATCTTTGATCCAGAAGTAGAAAAAATAGCTAAACAGTTGAGAAAATTGGCTAAGCAAGCTAGGCAGATTCCGAGTACATCTGAAGGAGTCCAATCTCCAAGGGAGTTAAGTTCAGATTCTAATTTGGATTCAAATTCCGAAAATGAAACCATGGCTGCTAGAACTTTGAAAGAGTTGGCTGCTCCTGATCTAAACCAATAGCCTTTGTGTATTCAATACCCTGCTTTAAATGTTGCTTTTGAGTTAAAATCTAGACTAATCCATTTGTTGCCTAAATTTCATGGTCTTGCAAGTGAGGATCTACATAAACATTTAAAGGAATTTCATGTTGTGTATTCCAGCATGAAACCTTAAGGAGTTTCAGAGGATCAGATCAAGCTTCGGGCTTTCCCTTTCTCACTGGAGGGCTCAGCTAAGGATTGGTTGTATTACCTTCCTTCTGGATCCGTTAACTCATGGAATGGGATGAAGCAGATATTTCTAGAGAAGTATTTTCCTGCTTCCCGTGCTGCTAACATAAGAAAAGAAATTTGTGGCATTCAGCAATACAATGGAGAGAGCTTGTATGAGTATTTGGAGCGATTTAAGAAGCTGTGTGCAAGCTATCTCCATCATCAAATAAGTGAGCAGCTGTTGATTCAATATTTCTATGAGGGACTTCTACTAATGGACCGTAGTATGATAGATGCTGCCAATGGAGGAGCTTTGGTTGACAAAACACCAGATGAAGCAAGGAGGCTGATTGCTAACATGGCAACAAACTCTCAGTAGTTTGGAATGAGAATGGATCACACACCCGTGAAGGTTAATGAGGTAAGTACATTTAACCTTGAGAAACAGATTTCTGATTTAACTTCTTTGGTGAGGCAATTGGCTGTAGGGAAAATGCAAACTGTTAAGGTATATGGGATTTGTTCGGGTTCGGGTCATGCTACTGACATGTGTCCTGCATTACAAAAGGATGAATCAATGCAATATGTTAATGCAGTAGGAAATTATGGACAGCCACAACACAGGTATGATCCCTTTTCCAATACTTATAATCCAAGATGGCGAGATCATCCCAATCTGAGTTATGGGAATCAATCGGTGCAAAATCGATACCATCAACAGAGACAAGTGAATCAACCACCTCCACCTCTGCCTCCCTCAAATCAAGGCATGTCACTTGATGAAATTATTAAGGCTTTGGCTAACAATACCCAACAGTTTCAACAGGAGACCAGAAATAGCATTCAAAACATAAAGAGGCTGATTGGTCAGTTAGCCTCATCTGTGAGTAAGCTGGAAGCTCAAGGTTTTGGAAAGCTTCCATCACAAACAGTCATGAACCCCAGAGAAAATGCGAGTGCTATACTGTTGCGAAGTGGGAAAGAAGTTGATAACCAGACTCCACATGAGTCAATAAGAAAGAAGAAGCAAGGAGAAACAGAGTCTGAAGTTCCTGAAGTTGGGGTAAATACTGAACCTAACTTGAATAAGGTTAATAATTCTATTCTTCCTCCATTCCCATGCAGGTTGGCCAAGACGAAGAAAGAAGAACAAGAGAAAGAAATTTTGGAGACTTTCAGGAAGGTGGAGGTGAATATACCTTTACTTGATGCGATAAAATAAGTTCCCAGGTATGCCAAATTCCTTAAGGAGTTATGCACTACAAAGCGTAAGTTGAGGAATAATGAGAAGATTAGTGTGGGGAAAAATGTGTCGGCATTAATTCAGCGAAAATTACCCCCTAAGTGTAAGGATCCAGGTTCATTTTTTATTCCCTGCAGAATAGGTAATTCTGAATTTGAATAAGCAATGGCAGATTTAGGAGCATCTATTAATGTTATGTCGAATTTAGTTTTTCAAACTTTAAATTTGGGTCCTTTGAAAGAAACCAGTTCATTATTCAATTAGCTGATCGTTCTAATGCTTACCCATTGGGAGTAGTTGAGGATATGTTAGTGCAGGTTGGAGAATTGATTTTTTCTACAGATTTTTACATTCTGGATATGGAGGATGATAATGCTCTCTCATCAAAATCAGCTTTGATTTTGTTTGAAAGATTTTTCCTAAAAACTACCAAGACAAAAATTGATGTGGATGAGGGTACCTTAACTATGGAGTTTGATGGAGAGACTGACAAATTTAATATCTTTAATGCCATGAAGTATCCTGCTGATGATCATTTTATTTTTTCTATTGATGTTGTTGATACATTTGTGCAGGATAATTTTGAGTTAAACATGGAGGATGAGTTAGAAAGAAAATCACATTTGCATGAATTAGAGGAAATTTTCCTTAAGGCTTATGAGAATTCTAGGATCTATAGAGAAAAGACAAAGGCATTCCATGACAAACTAAGGAAGCAGTTTGTGATTGGGCAAAAAGTTTTATTGTATAATTCCAGATTGAAGCTGATTCCTGGTAAGTTGCGTTCTCGTTGGATTGGACCCTTTATTGTTACTAATGTATTTCCTTATGGTGCAGTTGAAATTCAAAGTTTAGGAACTAAAAAAGTGTTTAAGGTCAATAGTCATAAACTCAAGCCATTTTATGAGGGGTTTCAGGAGCATTCACTGGATTAAGGAGCTTTGCTATGTCGAGCTAACGACAATAAACAAAAGCGCTTCTTGAGAGGCAACCCATGGATGGCCTGTTAGCCACAATCAGATTTGTTTTCTTTCTCTTATCTTATTTTATTTTATTTTCTAGCATTTTTTTTTTATTTTCCTTTGCATTTGGGCTTTACATTGGGGACAATGTAAGTTTTAAGTGTGGGGGAGGAGAAATTTGTTGCTTTAATTTAATAAAATAAAATAAAATAAAATTTGTGCTCATAAGCTTGACTCGTGATTCTATATTAACTCTCGGAGAGAAGTGCTTTGTCCTTGAAATGACTTTTCTATTTTAAGATTGAATTTTTGAGATTTTAGGCAAGGTAATAGTAACTTTAATGATGGATTTTCCCTCTTCTCCATACCACAGAGCAATTTTTTTCCTGCATAAATTATTTAGGCTTGATTTAATGGTGAAATGCTTAGTTATATATGTGTGATTTAAACTAGTGTCATGCATATTTCAGAACTTTGTTTAATCTATCAGGGCACTTTATAATATGTAGATGCATAAATTGGGGGAAATAAAAGGTTAAACTTGAAAATTGCTCCGCTATTTTAGTTAAGCAAACTAACTAGGGGTCTTCATGAATCCCATGTCGATTCTCAGGCCAAAAGCTAGCTAGGATATGAGCAAGGTACTTTTCTAAAGGTGACGGTTGAATAAAAAAAAAAAAGTAACTGTGACAAGAGAGAAGTACCAATTTTAAATGAAAAAAAAAATTATCTTCCCTAAGATTTGCAAAGAGCTATAATTGTTATGCATTGATAAATTAGCCTTGTGTTTTGGTGTGTATTGACTTAAAAATTTTATAGAACTTTAATTGTGTGAGCTTAATTGATTTTAACCTTTTGTTTTGTGTTGGAAAATTGTTGATATATTGGTATGATGTTGATGAAATTTGTCATGATGATTATTACCTTACTTACCTCTTCTTTTAAACTTTTAATCTTTTGTTAGAAAATGTTGTGATAGGGTGAAATTAAGGAACTTCTAAGTGGAGTTGATTGAGAGTTTAAGTCATGCATGAGGACAAGTATGGAATAAGTGTGGGGGAATTTGATAAGTGCATAATTTATTAATTTTATTCTCATCACATTTAGTGTTTTTAGTATGTTTTTATATTTAATTCAGTTGGTTAAAATATATTTATCATTTAGGCATATTTTTAGATAATTGTGAAATAATTGTGTTAAATGGAGAAATTTTCAGCATTTGACATTTGCTGTATTTTTCAAGTGTTTCTAAAGTTGTGGGTCTCCAAATTGAGTGCTGTTTAATCCATTGAAAAGCTAAGATAGAGCACTTCAAATGATAAAGAGGGACCAAAGCCCAAATCAATCTCCAAGGTTGACAAAATGAGCTATGGATCTATTGCAAAAGCCCAGACTTGATGTATCACAACCAGTTTCGGTATTTATTTTGTATTTGGAGTTTCAGATGTCTAAATGAAGCAAGCCCAAGCCCAATTGAAGCTTAAGAGCCACCTCTACAACTTCTATGAAGGGCTGGACATGAGATGAGGCCATTTTAATTGTCAAAAACAGCAATGAAGTCGTCACTATGGGCTGGACCGTCTGTCTGAACCAGTCCCGATTTTTGGGCCATAAATTGGGATGTAGACCTCGGATTTGGGTCCATGAGTACCCGTTGGAAAGCTAAGAAATAGGGCTACAACTTTCCTAAAGAGGGCAGAGGCAGATTCGAAAAGAAAATCTCTGAAAATCGGCCTTTATTCTAGAGACATGAATGCAGGCTGAAAGTCTATCTTTTGAATTTCAAAACTTTTCCTAATTTGGTTAGGTTTTTGATTATAAATACGTCTTTGGGCAGTAGCTAAGGGCATCCAATTCAGACCTTCGTTCTCCATAGAACACCTTCGTTCTCTATTCTTTTAGATTTCTTCTTTATCTTTCTTTATTTTTCTATAAGCCATGAACATGAGTGGCTAAGTTTTTAATTCAGTTCAAGGGATTCAAGTTCTTATGTATGATTTATGAGACCAGGTTCTTAATTTAATTTATGTCTTTTTGAATATCTATTATTTTCTGATTTAATTGTTTTTGATCTGTTGAATTATTTTCTAAAAAGGCCTATTAGTTAATTGTTTGATTTGATTAATTGCTAGTTCATTTTCATAATCCGTAATTGTTGTGTAAGATTAAACATGAGTAGCAATTAGGTTTTATTTATTATGATCCCAGTTTTCGATAATAACCTAAGGAAACAATAGGGTGAATTAAATGATTTATGCTTCATAAATTATTATTCAGCTTAACTACTTCCTATTCTTAAAGCAGTTATTAATTTGATGAGGATTGCTTAATACCAATTCAGTTAATAATTAGAGTCAACAAGAGTGCTTGGCTCGAATTGATGTGTATAGGGAAGTCAGGAGTTTACCTCGCTGTTTGGTAAATCTACGTTAAGTATTCAATAAGATATAATTGTATTTCTTTTGTCTATGATTGAATCAATGCATTTGAATGAGAATTACCTTGGATTGAAGTTTGTTTAAATTGAGATTTTCATATTTAGTTCTTTAATTTCTGATTTCTTCTGATTTTATGTTACAAACCCCCCCCCCCCCAATCTTTATTTCTTTTTTTTTTTATTACACAAGTGCACAAAATTTTAGTAATTTAATCTCTAGGGTTCGACCTGGATTTACCACTTATTGCAGAAAATATTTTTATAGCTGGTAATTTTAGTTAATTTAATTTATGGTGGATTCGACACCCATCAAGGAGTTATTACCCAATTTCATATAGTAAATGGGTAAGTCCAGTGCAAGTAGTGCCAAAAAAATTAGGAGTCACTGTGGTAGCAAATCAAGATAATGAAATTGTTCCAACAAGGATTCAGAGTGGATGGTGAATGTGCATAGACTACCGCAAGCTGAATTCAACAACAAGGAAAGACCCCTTCCCACTGCTATTCATTGATCAGATGCTTGAGCAGTTAGCAGGTAAGTCTTATTTTTGCTTTCTTGATGGCTTTTCTGGATATAATCAAATTGATTGCACCGGAGGATCAATAGAAAACTACCTTCACTTGTCCTTTTGGAACTTTTACTTTTAGAGGATGCCCTTCGAGCTTTGTAATGCACCTGCCACATTTCAGAGATGCATGATGAGCATATTTATAGATTACTTTGATACTTGCATTGAGGTATTCATGGATGATTTTACTGTGTATGGTGATTCATTTGATGCATGTTTACATCATTTGACTTCTGTTCTTGAGAGATGCATTGAGAAAAATCTTATTTTGAATTATGAGAAGTGTCATTTTATGTTGGAACAAGGGATAGTTTTGGGTCATGTTGTCTCTAATAGGGGTATTGAGGTAGATAAATCTAAAATTGATTTAATTGTGAACTTACCCTACCCCACAACTGTGAGGGAAGTACGCTCTTTTCTTGTTCATGCAGGTTTCTATCGCAGGTTCATTAAGGATTTCTCTAAGATAGCATTACCTTTGTCTAGACTTTTGCAAAAAGATGTTTCTTTTGAGTTTAGTGAAGAGTGCAAGGAGGCTTTTGACAAATTAAAATCTGCATTGACATCACCCCCTATTATGCAGGCTCCTGATTGAACTATACCGTTTGAAATTATGTGTGACGCGAGTAATTATGCAGTGGGAGTAGTTTTAGGGCAGCGTGTTGGGAAGCTCTTTCATGTGATTTATTATGCATCCAAAACACTCAATTCAGCTCAGCGCAATTACTCTATGACTGAAAAAGAGTTTTTAGCTATAGTTTTTGCTTTAGATAAATTTCGATCATATTTGCTTGGTTCTAAAATAATTATCTTTTCTGATCATGCAGCATTGAAGTATCTCTTGGCAAAGAAGGAGGCAAAACCAAGGTTGATTAGATGGATCCTTCTGTTGCAAGAATTTGATCTTCAAATCAAGGATAAAAAGGAGTTGCGAACCTGATAGCAGATCATTTGAGCAAGTTAGTGACACAAGAAGATCCACTTCCTTTGCAGAAACTTTTTCCTGATGTGCAGTTATTTAAATTGCAAGGTATGATCCCTTGGTATGCTGATTTGGTGAATTATTTGGTTACTAAGGTTGTGCCTTTTGATTTGAGTAGAGCTAAGAAAGAGAAATTGACAAGTGAGGCTAAGTATTATGTGTGGGATGACCCATATTTGTGGAAATTTTGTTCAGATCAAATTATTAGGAGATGTGTTCCTGATAATGAGATTCAATCTATTCTTGCTTTTTATCATGCCTATGCATGTGGACCCAAGAGAACATGTAGAAAAATATTAGATTGTGGTTTTTATTGGCCCACTATATTTCGTGATTCATATTTGATTTGCAAAAATTGTGAACAATGTCAAAGAACAGGAAGTTTAACCAGTAGGAATGAGATGATTCAAAATCCAATACTTGTTTGTGAGATTTTTGATGTGTGGGGTTTTGATTTTATGGGTCCATATCCTTCTTTTTTTGGTTTTATTTACATATTACTTGATGTTGATTATGTTTCGAAATGGGTGGAAGCCAAAGCCACTAGGACTAATGATTCTAAAGCTGTTGTAGGCTTTATCAAGTCAAATATTTTTAGTAGGTTTGGAGTTCCTAGAGCTTTAATCAGTGACCAGGGCACACATTTTTGTAATAGAACTGTTGATGCATTATTGAGGAGATATGGTGTTTTCCATAGAGTATCTACAGCTTATCATCCCCAAACAAGTGGGCAAGCAGAGGTGTCCAACAGAGAGATCAAGTCTATTTTGGAAAAAACAGTGAAGTCAAATAGAAAATTTTGGAGCCTTAGACTTGATGATGCTTTATGGGCTTACAGGACTGCTTATAAGACACCCATAGGTATGTCCCCTTACAGATTGGTATTTGGTAAGTTGTGTCACCTTCCTGTTGAGCTAGAACATAAGGCTTATTGGGCTGTTAGACAATGTAATTTGGATTTGGATACTGCTGGTGTGGAAAGAAAATTACAATTGCAAGAATTAGAGGAAATTTGATTTGAGGCTTATGAGAATTCTAAAATCTATAAAGAAAAGACCAAGGCATTCCATAACAAACTAATTCTAAGGAAGTAGTTTGTGGTTGGACAAAAAGTTTTATTGTATAATTCCAGATTGAAGCTGATGCCTAGTAAGTTGCGTTCTCATTGGATTGGACCCTTTGTTGTTACTGATGTGTTTCCTTATGGTGCAGTTGAAATTCAAAGTTTAGGAACTAACAAACTGTTCAAGGTCAACTGTTATAGACTCAAGCCATTTTACGAAGGGTTTCAGGAGCATACAGTGGAGGAACTCAAACTGAGTAACCCAATTTATGAGGATTAAGGAGTTTTGCCATATCGAGCTAATGACAATAAACAAAAACACTTATTGGGAGGCAACCCATGGGTGGCTTGTTAGCCACAATCAGATTTGTTTTCTTTCCTTTATCTTATTTTATTTTCTAGCATTTCTTTTTTTCTTTTCTTTTGCATTTGGGCTTTACATTGGGGACAATATAAGTTTTAAGTGTGGGGGAGGAAAAATTTGTTGCTGCAATCTTTTTTGAATTAAAAAAAAAAATTAAAAAAAGATTTGTTCTTATAAGCTTGATTCATGATTCTATATTAACTCTTGGAGAGAAGTGCTTTGTCCTTGAAATGACTTTTCTATTTTAGATTAAATTTTTGAGATTTTAGGCAAGGTAATAGTAACTTTAATGATGGATTTTCTCTCTTCTCCATACCATAGAGCAATTTTTTTTCTGCATAAATCATTTAGGCTTGATTTAATGGTGAAATGATTAGTTATGTGTGCTTTAAACTAATGTCATGCATATTTCAGAACTTTGTTTAATCTATCAGGGCACTTTATAATATGTAGATGCATAAATTGGAGAAAATAAAATGTTGAACTTCAAAATTGCTTCGCTATTTTAGTTAAGCAAACTAACCAGGGGTCTTTATGAACCACATGTCGATTCTCAGGCCAAAAGCTAGCTAGGATATGAGCAGGTACTTTTTTGAAGGTGACAGTTGAAAAAAAAAAAGTAGTAACTGTGATAAGAGAGAAGTATCAATTTCAAAATTAAAAAAAAAAAAAAATCTCTCCTAAGATTTGCAAAGAGCTATACTTGTTCTGCCTTGATAAATTAGCCTTGTGTTTTGGTGTATATTAATTTAAAATTTTGTGGAACTTTAATTGTGTGAGCCTAATTGATTTCAAGCTTTTTGTTTTGTGTTGGAAAATTGTTAATATATTGGTATGGTGTTGATGGAATTTGTTGTGATGGTTATTACCTTACTTGCCTTTTCTTTCAAACTTTTAATTTTTTGTTAGAGAATGTTGTGATAGGGAAAAGTTAAGGAACTTCTAAGTGGAGTTAATTGAGAGTTTAAGTCATGCTTGAGGACAAGCATGGAATAAGTGTGAGGGAATATGATAAGTGCATAATTTATTAATTTTACTTCCATCACATTTAATGTTTCTAGGGTATCTTTATGCCTAATTCAGTTGATTAAAGTATAATTACCTATTAGGCATATGTTTAGAGAGTTGTTAAAATAATTGTGTTAAATGGAGAAATTTTCAGCATTTGCATTAATTTGACTCTTGCTGTATTTTTTTTTTCAGGGTTTTGGTGAAGTTTCAGAGCATAAAAGTGTGGAAGGAAGCTTGGAAAGGTCGAATGATTGAAAATCGTTGTTGATACAAAGTACACGGGTCGTGTAAGCACAACCACAGACCCGTGTAACATTCTGCCAGAAGAAATCCAGAGAGCCGAGAAAGAAACGAAGTACACGGGCCGTGTAACTTGACCCGTGTAAATCCTGGAGACCCGTGTAACTTTCTGTGCCAATACAAAACAGACCCATTCAACTCCAGTAAGTTACATGACCTTGGGCCATGTAGTGATACACAGGCCGTGTATCCGTCGACAATCAGTTTCCTGATTTTGCTCCAGTTGCAGTTTTTGACAGAAACTCTAAAAACCTAACCCTATACCATTTATTATAAATAGAATAGGCAACAGCCGACTGAAGGACGATTATTGAGCAGCCTCTCCATTCGTCTTTTAGAATTCTTCTTTTTCCTTTATTTTTCTGTAAGCCATGAACACGAGTGGCTAAGTTTTTAATTCAGTTCAAGAGATTCAAGTTCTTTTGCTTGATTTGTAAGATCGGGTTCTTAATTTAATTTATGTCTTTTTGAATAACTATTGTTTTCTGATTTAATTATTTTTGATCTGTTGAATGATTTGCTAAAAAAGCCTATTTGTTAATTGTTTGATTTGATCAATTGCTAGTTCATCTTCATAATCCGTAATTGTTGTGTAAGATTGAACATGAGTAGCAATTAGGTTTTATTGATTATGATCCAAGTTTTCGATAATAATCTAAGAAAACAATAGGGTGGATTAAATTATTTATGCTTCATAAATTGTTGTTCAGCTTAACTACTTCCTTTTCTTAAAGCATTTATTAATTTGATGAGGATTGCTTAATACTAACTCAGTTAATAATTAGAGTCAATAAGAGTGCTGGGCTCGAATTGATGAGTATAGGGAAGTCAGGGGTTTACCTCGCTGTTTGGGAAATCTACGTTAAGTATTCAATAAGAGATAATTGTATTTCTTTTGTCTATGATCAAATCAATGCATTGGAAGGAGAATTACTTTGGACTGAAATTTGTTTAAATTGAGATTTTCATATTTAGTTCTTTAATTTATGATTTCTTCTGATTTTGTGTTACAAAACCTCCCCAATCTTTATTTCTTTTTTTTTTTCTATTACACAAGTGCACGAAATTTTAGTAATTCAGTCTCTAGGGTTCGACCTGGATTTACCACTTGCTGCAGAAAATATTTTTATAGTTGGTAATTTCAGTTAATTTAATTTCTGGTGGATTTGACACCCATCAGCTGCACCTTAAGCACTGCTGCTTACCCTAAGCAGGATCTTAAACAATTCTTGGCAGGTTTTGGAGTAAAAGCTTGAATATGTAGGATTTAAGCCGTGCTTGACTTTCAACTTGAACAGGCTTAAGATGAAGCTTATATGACATACCCTAAGCAACATCATAAACAAAGTTTTAAGCAAATTGCGACTAACTTGCTCTTTCAAGGCTTGATTTCTTTAGCTTTCCTCCTTGCTTAAAGAACTCCAAATTTCTTCAAATCACTCCCTAATGCACTCATTGATCTTCGATTTGCCACAAAAACCTATCAAGAACAACAAAATTACAAAAATCAAATATAAAGTATCTAAAATTAACAAATAAGCTAAAATAAAGCTAAAAACATAAAATATACTAAAATATAAGGGCAAAATGGATGCAAAACTACCTTAAAATGCCTATATGAAATGAGCGCAACAAATTCCCCCAAACTCAAATCTTTGCTTGTCCTCAAGCAAATTAAAAACAATTAATGCAATTTGGGGTACCTTACCTTAAATTTATGAAAATTACTTATCCAAACTCTCAAACTTACTTTTAGTCACCAACAAACCATATACCCATTTTCAAGGTATATAGAATTTAATCCTTACCAAAGTTATCACCGCTTAGCCTTGGGTTAATTATCCATATCATCAAGCCCAAACCAATCAATCACAAAGAATAATCATGCCTAAATAGACTATAGAGTAATCCAAAAACTAAAGTGTCTCAAATAATGATGGAAGTAAATGAATGGATTAATGATATCCCAATCCCATAGGCAATTCTCCTATTCTAATTTCCACTAATGTAGCAAAACGCCATCAAAAGATTAAAAGGACTTTCAAGGGTTGTAATGGGGCTAAAGGGGTGATAATGTGGCTAACAAGAAAAGGATAAAGGTAACAAAGTATGAGAATAATTAAATTATTAAAAGATCAAGACACACAAATTTCTTTTTTTTTTTTTGTTTTTTTTAATAAACAAATGGGAGAAGGAACTTTACAACTATTCACCAATGCTAGCATATAATTTTGAAGCTTTTGGAGGGACTACATAAATAACATTGACTTTGAATTACAATTGTCCCTTTCAATTCACCTCCAAACTCATTTCTTTGTGTATTTGGGTGGTGAATTAGTTTACATACTATAATTGAATTTGCTAGCATTTTTACTTTAGTCACTTCTCCCAACTAATTGTTATATATTTTTTTCTTATATATATATATATATATATATATATATATATATATATATATATATATATATTTTAGTGTATTTATCACTCAAAGAATTATTCTTATGGAGGGTAGGTAAGTGTTTGGGTTTATGGTTAGGCATTAATGTGGGTTCCAAAGGAATAAGGGGGGTAAATGTAGGCTCAAATTGGTTCCAAAGGGAAATTTTGAAGTGAGGTTGGCTGAGGCTAAAATATGGGTTTAAAATTCAAAGAATGCCTATATCATTTCTTTCTCAAGTGCATGCTATGATTTCACCTTAAAAGGTTTAGAAAGATTATTCTAGGATTGGTGAGACATCAATTAGCTACTTCTTACTCTAGAGTTTTCTCTAGGCACTCAAAGTCAACGCACTTGATTGGGTGGCCCTTGGCTAAGAAGATATAAACTAAGGCAAGAATCTAATAACTTTGCACCTATCCAAAACTTTCAATCCATCAAACTCTTCTAAAAGTAAGCTTAATTGCTCTTCAAAGTAATTCTCAATCCTCTAAGAATAAGGTAAAAATTTATTTTTTTGATATGCATGATCCTAAAATGAATGCGCAAATCAAATTAAAACTAAGTGTAATCTATATGAAAACTATATGCAAATGTATGTGTACGAGTATAGACATGTGTGTGGTATATGTATAATTGTATGTATTATATATATATGAATGAATGAAATACAATAAATGAATGAATGAAAATTTTAAAGAATTTTTTTTTTAATTTTGCAAGAATTTTGCCCTCACCCCAAACTCAAATGAAACATTGTCCTCAACGTCTAAAATGAATGCAAAAATGGGCAAAATTGTGTGAACTAATCAATTAATGAAATATATACAATTGGGGATGAAATCAATATAAGCTCTAGAATTCTAAAATTAGCTCAAAATGATATTAACAATGAAGCTTTAGAGAGAAGAACATGAAAAAGTATCCCAAATGTATGAATTTACAATGCTTAAAAAGTTGCATAAGATGTTGCTTAAGGCTAAGCGAGGTTTGCATAAGGTTAAGCGAGATCTTAAGCACTGGGAACATGTTAAAAATAGAAAGAACTGTAAGTGATCCAGTATCTCATTATGAAATTAAACCGATTTGGCTGAAGGTAAACTGTGCCACTCATTAATATTCACAAAATTAGAACTAAATAAAGGAGAAAGTGCAAAGATAATGTGTACCAAGGTGTAAAATAGGAGCATTCAGAAAATTACTAGATTCATAATTGCAAAAACACATAGGATAGTAAAACAAGAGAGAATAAGCTAGAGAAAATGTGTGAGTGCGAGCAAAACCATAAAATAAGATAAATCACAACTGTTACCAAAGTTTGAAGTTTAACAAACAAATGACAAAAAGAAACCAAAGTCTGGAACAAACAGAAAAACAAATACAAAAATAAAAACTAAATCTTGGACAAAGCCTAAAGTATTGTTAAACTAAAGAAACTGCTGCTACTGCTATTGCTGTCAAGGCTTTGTTGCTACATTAGGGTCTGCTTCAGGTTCTGCAGTAGTTTCATTGTGATCTGAAGCTTCAGAGGCAATCTCCAAGTTTTCTGTGAGGTCCTTCATTTGCTGGAGCATGTCTTGGCCCTAATGATATAAATTATTGAAAGATTGGGCCAATTTGTTATAGAGCTCTGACATTTTAAATTGCTGCTGCTTTTGCTTCTTTTTAAGAGATGAAAATCTCTTTTTAAGCTTCTTTTCTAGCCTCTTCTGCTGTGTGACCTGCTGCTGACCCAGAACATCAATTTTAACTTCTAAGCTCTTTAAGGTTGCAAGAATATCTGTGGTGTTAGATGAGGGAGCAGATGGTTGGGAAGTGAAGCTGGCTACTTTAGATTCTAAGGATCTTAGGAGGGACAGAATATCTACTTTGGCTGGCAGGCGATGGGCGCTGAGGTGCTACCATAGGTTCTGTTGGTGCAAAAGCACTTGGTGCTGCAGATCCACTAGCATCAGCATGCTGCTGTAACAACACATAAGTATGCCCTTTCTTCTCACAAAGATCCATATGAAGCAACATTGTGCTGTCTAAAAAGGACTCACTAGACACTGGCAGTAGCTTATGTAAACTAGCATCAAAGCTAAATGAATTAGCTATGGCAGTTATATAACCTCCAAAAACTATGTTACCTGTGGTGTGTCTTGTGACAGTTTGGTGCCAATGAGTAGCTAGGAAATGGACTGTGCTAATTTGTTTTCTCTCCTTGATACACCACAAGAAAAATAAATCTCCAGCACCCACAATGCTATTACTGTGTCCCTTGCCTAAGACAGTGTAAGAGATAAGTCTATGAAGGTATTTTAACACAAGATCCACTATCCTAGTGGCCTTTGCTGTCCTCTGCCTATAATAACCTCCATAAGGTACAATTTCTTTCCAAAATTTAACAGGATCATAGATGGTTTGTTGCCACTCAATGCTCTTATAGCCAGTATCCTGAAAACCAAAAATTGCATTCATAGAACCCATATCTAACTCCCTATCAATGCTAGCACATCTAAACCAGATTACATCTCTATGCCCAGGGACAGTAGGTTTGAAATTCAACCTTAGGGAACTCAAAAATTCCAAAGTCAAATCCTTATACACTGGTTCTCTAATCCTAGCAAACTCAGTCCAGTTGACAGCATCTAAATAAGCAAACATAGAGTCATAAATTCCTAATTCTTTTAAAATCTGCTCATCCATATATTTGTTTGCTGAAATGGGCTTAGAAGCTAAAGTCTCATAAGCATTTTTCATATCTATGTCTTTAAAAGCCCAAGGTAATGGAGAAGGTACCTCTTCTATGTCATCGACAGATGTTGAAGGTGCTGCTGGAGCACTGGCAGGCTGGGGAGAGGCTAAGGGTGACTGAAATACAGGAAGTGGAGCCACTTGTGATGAAATTGACGATGATGACCTAATTCTTTTACTAACTGGTTCGGAGGAAATCCTGTGACACCCCTTACTCGTCTACAGTGTAGCCGAGCAAGATATGCCACACAGTGTGCCGGAGCACCAAATCATATTTCAATTCAATTTATCCTTTTTTTTTTTACACATTTATTTACAATTTTTGATTAATCTGAATTTTCCGTAAATTTTATAGAAAATCCGACAGAGTGCCAGCTGTAAATTGGAAAAACAGTTCTTCTGAATCAGTTAAAAACACTTCCAATATAATCATAGTTTCAATCTCAGTCAACCACCAACATATTTTCAACAATTTCTCAAATCACTTCAGTATCTCAAAATTCAATTCATTTCATATCACATTCAATTCAATGAGAAATGCTCACATTTATTACTGAACATAGTTCATAGATAATTATAGCAAAAGCATAATTACATGAGTTTATGATATACATTATAGAAGTTTACAAAATACAAAGTACCAAAATACCAAAAGTGGCCTAATGCCGTACCAAATGCACTGCAAATGTGAGGTGACTCTGGACTCTGTGTGCAGATATGAAAGCTTACCCAGTATGAGGTCTGCTGGACTCCCCAGCTATGTCTCTAGTACCTATGCGTGGCAAAAGCAACGCGTTAAGCAATTTTGCTTAGTGGTGACAATATAAAATAAAATAATTAAAATAATATAAATATGCAGAATGTATGTTTACATTTTAGGTAGACTTAATTTCTGGCATTTATTGCAGTATAATTCGATTAAAATTTTGTAAGATTCATTATCATTGCCCTAGTAACCCATACTAATCGACTGGACTGGATAAACAGGTAAACTGGCACTGGGTACTAAGTACCTCGGACCATCACACCATTGGTCACATTGTATCTCCCGGTGTGCAACAGAACAGCTAATAAGCTATAATAATCATCAAGGATAAAATTCAAGTATAATAACTCAATTAACATAGCCAAAGGCTATTTTATCACAGAATGGCACGTGAGGCCATAAAACACGGAATGACATGAAGCCATATGCAGTACTGCTAACAGAATTCTATTGGCATGCCAACCTATCCAAACTAATCTTGCTAGGTGTACTAGGGTATGTTACACTATTAAATTATGCAATTCTTGAAATTCAAGTTTAGGTGTTACTATTCATTTCATTAGTCAACAAAAATATTGACTTTTGCATGGATAATAGGCACATTGGTTATAATATTCCCAACATACCACATTTTGCATTCTAAAATTGTTGGTATTGGTTGCCAATACCATTTCCAAGCTTAATGTTAATTGTTCAAAATTTTCAGATTTCAAGCTTTGTGTTTACTATTCCATTAGTCATTTTTGCAGTGGGAATTTGGCAAAGTTGTCAACATGAAAGTTGTTCCTTATTGTGTCTAGTTACATTTATTTTTTTGAATAACTCCATTTGGAGTTTTGTAGCTCAAGTTATGGGCTAAACACCATAACTGGCCGGATTGCCAACTTCCTAGATTTTCTGGATTGACCAAATATACAGTGTTTTGGGCAGTGACTGCAGGTCACCTTTTGAATATGTTATGGTCAAAATTTGGGTTAGGTTTCTTCATGAAAGTTGTAGATATATGTCTCAGGTATTTGCTGGTAAAATTTAAGATCTATTGGACCTTTCTACACTGAGTTATGACTAAATGAATAAATACTGTTCATTTGGTCATTTTGCCCAGGCAGAATGCAGGTCACCCGGATTAGGGCAATCTTTAGGTCAACTTGGTTTAGTTTTCTGAGCATGAATTCTTCACGAAAGTTGTGACATTATGTGTCTAGTTTCATGTCCAATTGGCCTTGCACCAATTGAACCTCTACAACTCCAGTTATTGCTGCCCAAACCTGCTGGACTCATGCCCAGTCCTGCAGGTCACCAAGGGCAGCAACACTAACTTCAATTTCCACTACACAAACCACTTTATTTCTCATTAACACATAACCAAATGGTCACTAATTGACCATTAAAACTTACTTTCACCATTACATGATCAACATCTCAATTTTGGGTCTAAACCCTAGCTCTACCATTTCAATTTTTCAAACACATACAATCGATGGATCAATTCATACTCCCAATGATGCATATACAAGTTTAAAGGATTAATTGACACTAACCTTTGTTGGAGAGTTTACCTAGCTTACAAACTTCTTGATTTTTCTTTTTTTTTACTGCCTCAAGCTTGCTCTAGTTGGAAGGAGGAGTTTTAGTGAAAGGAGCAAGTGATTTTAGGGAGGTGTTTATAAAGAAAATTTAGAAAGAAGGAAAGTCATCAATGGAGATAAGAGAGAGAGAGGAATTCGGCTGAAGAAGATAGAGAGAAGATGGCAGATGTTTCTTTTGATTTTTACCCCATTTAACTCTTTTTAAATTGATTTCATAATGCTTGTTATAATTTGATTGAAGGAGCCCTTTTAATGACATCATTCTTATGCAATAAATCCATTTATTTCTTTTTTTTTGTTCTTCTTTCTATTCATTTTTAATAAATTTTTCATCAATATTTGTTCATATTTTATTTCATATAATTCCCTTACATAAATGGACAAGTTGGTTAAAAATCATCTCTGAAGACGAAATGACCAAAATGCCCTCCGTTTGGCTTAACGAGCTAAAATTGTGTGTACAGATTGAAAAATTTTTCTAAGCCTTTTTTTGGCATTCTAATGCCATAGAATCCTCAATGACTCTTCTCTAAAGTCCCAAAAATTATTTTATGAATTTTTTTTTTTGGGTTTAGGGTTATTAACGGCCTTCACGTCACTTCCTCTTCGGGTTACTCATCACTGGGGTTACGGCTCGTTTAACCTTAGTGCATTACATTCCTAAAATTTTTCCTTGATTTTTATGAGCATTATTTGGTTTCTTTATAACTTCCCACTCTAGTCTAATTATAATTTCAAACATTCTAGCTACCCGGACCGATATTGGTCGCCGGAACAGTAGACTGTACGGACTAGCTAAAGTGAGGATGTTACAAACCCTAGGTGAAGAGTCGAAGTCCAAAGAAACAGAGGGGTTCCCTTTTCTTTTTGCAACAGAGGCTTTCTTGGTTTTACTCGCAGTCATTTTGGTTTTAGTTTTAGTTTTGGCTTGAGTTGGCACAGGTTCAAGCATCGGTTCTTGAATTTGGGTTTTGATAATAGATGTTTCAATTGGGGTTTCTATGGCAGGGGCTAGGATGGGTGTCTCAATAGCGGCTTCATTTTGTGGTGTGAGTGGTGTCGGCGAAATGAGGGAGTGTGTTTGGTTTTGGGGTAGTGGTGGTGAAGATGGTGGAGGTGATTGTGGTGGTGGTGGGGTGCTCGGTCGTGACTGTGGTGGTGGCGGCGGCGGACTGGGATTGGGCTTAGGGTTAGCAGAAGGTGAAGATGGAGTAGCCATTTTCGATTTAGCAGAATGTTTGGATTTTCTGGGTTTGTGGGTAGACCACATCTTAGTTCTCGCCATTTAATAAAGAGAAATAATCTCTTTAACTTCCCAAGAATAGCCAGAAGAGATGGTGGAGGGAGTAAGAGAATGCTCTGGTTTATCGGGAGTGAGAATAGAATAAAAGTGGCAGAAATTTGGGACTTTTAAAATTTAAGACAGACAATTGGTAACTTGGGGTAATGCTTGGGGTTAAGCATGGATTGCAAATGGTACAGCTTAGGGTAAGCACATAGCAATTGCTGAACTAAAGATTCTGGTGTTGCTTAGAGTTAGGCAGAAATTTGTTTAGGGTTAAGCAGGAGTTGCATAGGGTACAGCTTAGGGTAAGCAACATCATCAGCAAATTTTGGCAGGTTTTGGGAAAAATTGTGATTTCACTTACCAAAAACAGTCCAAATGCTATGGAATGCTATCATGATCCTCAACAATTACCAAATACACATCAGCACCACAAAATTGAAGAATTTAAGCTCATCATCTCTTATAAACTTATCAAGCATAATACAAACATGTGATAATTAGCTCAAATTAGGCACAAATTGTGATTACCCTTTGTAAACCTAATGAAATGGTCTTATTCCTAAGCTTATACCCAAAGCACATTTTCCATAACATTTGAGACAGATTCCAAGCATTCAAAAATTGCAGAAAAGATATAAAGATTGACCTCTTAAGCAGCATGAACAGTAACATGAACAGTAACATAAACAGTAACTCAAACAAAAACATGCAAATTCTAACAGATTACAAAAACTATATATACACTAAAAGGTAAAACTCAATAAACACTAATTTTGCACTCCAATAAAACTCACATCAGTCCTAAATATCAAAATTGATCCTCCCTTAAATTGCATTTCACAAAAATGTACACAAGACACAAAGTCAGACATGCGTTATCAAGTAGATTTCAATATCAGCAGTTTAGCACAAGTTTAAAAGTGTTACTGTTCATAGGGACTAGATAAAGTGCGAAAATTTGCTTTATACTTACTCTCTTTCAATTCTTTCTTTTTGCTACAAGTGTCAATTTGCCCGATCTTCATGAATGACCTACAAAAGATAAATAAATGTCACTTTTGAGTTTTGTGTGGGTAAAAACTAAAAACGAAATGAACTAGAAAATTAATAAACTATAAAAGGATACACTTGGGTTGCCTCCTAAGAAGTGCTTGTTTAAGGTCTTAAGCACGACCTTCCACTCCAAATCACCTAAATATCCCCAGTTGGGGAACTAAGCCATGAAACCTCTACAGCCTTTTGTGTGGGCTCTCCAACAATATAATGCTTTAATCTCTGCTTATTAACTTTGAAAGTACTTGAGGTTTCATTTCCTATCTCCACAGCTCCATATGGATATACCTTTGTAATAGTGTAAGGCCCTGACTATCTTGACTTTAATTTTTCGGGAAATAACCTTAACATAGAATTATGTAAGAGAACAACATCCCCTTCTTGAAATTCTTTCCTCCTAATATGTTTATCATCCCATCTCTTAGTTCTTTCCTTGTAAAGCTTGGCATTTTCATAAGCATCCTATCTAAGTTCCTCAAGTTCATTTAATTGCAACATTCTTTTTTCTCCTACAGTTTTTAAGTCAAAATTCAGTGTCCTTATGGCCAAATATGCTCTATGCTCCAACTCCAAAGGTAAATGACAAGCTTTCCCATAAATCAATCTAAAACGGGTGGTGCCAATGGGAGTTTTAAAAGCTATCCTATAGGCCCAAAGAGCATCATCTAACTTTAGTGACCAATCTTTTCTTGAACTATTCACTGTTTTCTCAAGAATTCTTTTCAACTCTTTATTTGAGATCTCCACTTGACCACTAGTTTGTGGATGGTAGGGTGTTGCAATGTTGTGCTTTACTCCATATTTTTATAATAATCTCTCAAATTGATGGTTGCAAAAATGAGAACCTCCATCACTTATAATGGCACGTGGAGTTCCAAATCTTGTAAAAATGAACTTCTTAAGGAATTTGATCACAACTCTAACATCATTAGTTGGAGATGGTATAGCTTCAACCCATTTGCTCACATAATCTACCCTAACTAAAATGTACTTGTGTCCAAAGGATGATGGAAAGGGTCCCATAAAATCAATGCCCTACACATCAAATAGTTCCGCTTTCAATATGTTTTGGAGGGGCATTTTATCTCTTTTTGAGATATTTCCCATCCTTTGACACCTATCACATGCATTTACAAACTTTTTCACATCTCTAAACATATGTGGCCAAAAGAACCCTGCTTGAAGAACTTTTTTTGCAGTCTTTGTAACACTCATATGACCCCTATAAAGTGAAGAATGGCAATCTCTAATAACATTCCCTATCTCCTCATCAGCTAAACATCTTCTAATCAACCCATCTCCACATATCTTAAACAAAAATGGCTCTTCCCAATCATAATCCCTCACATCAAAAAGAAATTTCTTCTTTTGCTGCAATGTCAGATCAAGTGGAAGGATTCCACACACCAAATAGTTCATGAAATCTGCATACCAAGGGATTTTTGCACTCATGATTACCAATAGCTGCTCATTAGGAAAATAATCATCTATTGAAAGCTCTTTCCCCAAATTATCTCCTTGTTCTTGCCTCAATCTAGACAAATGATCTGCTACTACATTTTCTACTCCTTTCTTGTCCTTAATTTCCAAGTCAAACTCTTGAAGGAGTAGTACCCACCTTATCAACCTAGGTTTGGCCTCTTTTTTCTGAAAGAGATATTGATAGCTGCATGATCTATGTACACTGTCGCAAGGCTTTTTGCGGTCGCCTGAACGAACCCTCACCGAAGTGGAAAAGAATGAGAGTCGCCACTTTAGTTTTGAGGGAAACTAAAGAAAACCATTTGTGAAGATAAATTGAAATGAAACCACTTCAACACAGAGATTCTAGGTTCGGGGTCCGTAAACGGGTGGGGAAGGTGTTAGGCACCCCACCTCGTCCCTTAATAAGGGTAAGTAGATTTAACTTCGCATTCTTTATAAATTAGTTAGGAGGGCTTGAATGGAAATGTTAATCCTTTTAACAAAAGGAATATTTGATTTTTCACTAAATTCGGATTACCCAGATACATAAGTAAATGAGACAACCTTAGTGAGTTACTGTTGTATGTTAATTTTGTTTGAAGGGGCTATTTGGTTAAAATTCAATTTGAGAATCGGATAAGAACTCTCCTCCGATCTCTTTTAGATTAAGATTCGAATTTTGGATCGAATAAGAACTCTTCTCCGATCACTTTTAAAATTTTGGATTGAGAATCGGATAAGAACTCTCCTCCGATCTCTTAAAATTTTAGATTGAGAATCGGATAAGAACTCTCCTCCGATCTCTTTTAATATTTATTAAGATTTTAGCTTGAGGATCGGATAAGAACTCTCCTCCGACCTCTTTTAAATTATTTGCTGAAATTCTGGTTGAGGATCGGATAAGGACTCATTTCCGCTCTCTTTCATTTAAACGGTAGTCGGATGAGGATTTTTCCGATCTCTCTAAATTTTACCTATCGAGAGGACCTAAGGCTAAGGGTTCTGACGTTCAAAGGTGTCAGGGGGTCTGAGCAAGACTTCTTTGGCTTGTTGGTGTCTTAGGATTGGGCAGGGGATACCAAACCGAATCCTCTGACCTCCTTACATGATCACCTCACCCGCATTTTTCGATAGCTAATCTATTTCATTTAGTTATCCAGGGTTTGGTTTTACTCTGTCTTATGGCGTCTTGCCCAACGACCTATTGAGTTATTCTAGTGACTCGGCTTCACCATCTTCCTGTCTTATTATTTAGACCTTTCATTATTTCAAAGAGACTCTTAAGTGGCCGTTACCTACATTTCCTCCAACCATTTATACATTACTCGGGACTAGATGATTAACAAAAATACGGATTGGCCGACACGGAAGCAAACTAGAGCACAACCTTTCTTTGTATTTTTCTAGCGTGATATGAACTTAAAGAAATTATCATGCATAAAAAGAAGGAAATACGTAAAACAAGAACTAAACTTAATAAAATGGCAATATGAACACTGACCTATAAGGAGTCGAATATAGTGAACTAACTACAGAATCACAAAACGTAATAAGAATGCAGGTTGATAGCCGGGAGGCTAAGGTTCGCCTTGGAACAAAGAGTGCTTCTCTAAATGCGATTGAGTCAGAATTGTACCCGAGTTTAAATGAGATTGAGCATGGACGATGGAAGAAAAAAATGAAGATAATCAAGGAAATGAAAATGTGAGCGTTACGAGATAATGAATGAGCCGAAAATGGAGAGTTTTGGTGTTCAAAATCTTTTTAAGAAGACACTTCAGAAAACTGGTTCCAGAAGTTCTTCTTATGAAAGCAGAGTAACGATCTGAATTAAATTTCAGAGTTCTTCCGCTATAGTAACAACCTTCTTTTTTTCTTTCCTACCCTTTGAATGCAGGTATTTATATGAACCGGGTGCTCTCCATGAAGGGTCAAGATCTATTTTGAGGGAGATGGAGGGTCAGGATTTCAAAGGACATGATCGGATGCTTGAGAATTAAAGCAAATCAAAATGAACGGCCGAGATCATTCTCAGGATACTTGTCCTTTTCTTCTTCTAATCTGACGGTCCGAAACTTCGTTGACCTGGGCGATCCAAGGGCTGGGAATAAAAGGCGCCGGTCTTGTCGTCTTCTCCTTTGATCTAAAGGCTCTAGGCTCGTCCTTGCAAGTGAGACCAACGGTGGAGATTGGGATGTACAGGACTGTCATGACATACTCTGGCACCTGTCAGCATTGTGGGCGATTCTCAGGCGTGCGGTAGAGATTTCGTCTGCAACGCTTTAACTACCTTGGTTCTGATTCTGACGACGGTTATTGGGATTTGTCTTATTCTCTTTGCCTTCCGATCTCCCCTCTTTCTGATCTTCTTGACACGCCCCTTTTCGATCTTTCATACCGGTCTCCCCTCTTCCTATCTCTATTATTCCGATCCTTTCCTTAGTCAGGCCCGGTCCGGTCAAAGCATTAATTTCCCCTCAATTCCCGAAGCGTCCGCTTCGTTTTCTGCTTAGCAATAAATGCCTGATTTCTCCCTATATATACCCCTGACAGAAGAGACTTCCCTCATTCGATTTTCCTCTCTCCCTTCTTACTTTCCTGTTCTAGCTGCTCCGGCAGTAGTTCCGGCTACGACTGTGGCTTTTGATCCCTTTCCGATGGATTTCTTTATTCCCCGACTGAAAATTTACGATCCCGGTGATCGAATAATCGCGATAACCTTATCTGATGATGGTGAGAGAACTGGACCAATTAACCGATCTGGATTGCGGACCTCGATCGTGCCGATCTCGAATCGTTCGACCGGTATAATCAGCGAACCGATTTCGGCCGAGAAGACTGCTAATGTTCCGCCTACCCTTGGCGGTTGCTCTTCCAAGTTTATTCGGCTTCTCACCACATTGGGTGTTCCGACAGCGGCTTTCCTCCACATTGGGTGTTCCGACAGCGGCTTAGTTCGGGTCGGTGACACCCTTTGGATCAGTCACAATGTTGACTTTGACATAGTCCCTCTTTAGATAGGATGTTCTGCTGATCTTTAGAGATCGGCCTTTTGATGTAATCAGATTTTTAATGTAATCCGATCTTGAGATCGCCTAAATGATGTAATCTGACTTTTTGGAAATGTAATCCGATCTCTTGAGATCGCCCAAATGATATAATCCGATCTTTTGGAAATAAAAATCTTATTTCGCCAATTATCATCTTATTGATTATTTTTCGATCTCTGATGTATTTGTCCGATCTGGTTCCCAACTAAACAACCCTTAACTGATCCTTCATTAAAAATATTTATCTTAATATGCCGATCTCCAGTTAACCGATCTCTTTATGTAATTTTGGAATATTCGAGAGACGTGTGAGAACAGCTGGCGAGTCCCGCTAACCGATGCATTGCCTGGAACATCGTGAGCATTAAATGCTCGGACGAGTATAAATAGGGGTGGGGTTAGCCAGTTGCTCTCTTACGCCATTTTCGGTCTCTCGCAAACAATTCCAAAATTCTCTCGATTTTTCAAGCTCTTCCAACACCGATCAAGCTCCGGTAAGGGTTTTGATCCTTCTTTTACTTTAAGTTCTTTATTTCTTTTGAAAATGAGCGGCGCCAAAGGTCAGAGAGCAGCAAGCCCACTTTCCGTCCACGTTTCATGGTCATCGGATGAAGTAGAGGTGGTAGGGCCAAGCGTGAGACCCGAACCTCCTAGGGTCTCGGTTCCGGCTCAGGGGCAAGCATCATCATCAAGGCACGCGCCTTCTTCAAGGAGAGAGAACCTATGGACGAGCTGCCGTCAATCTTGCAAGAAACCGACCTGCAGTCATTCAGCCAGGAGTATAACATCAGGCCCGATTCATACGAACTTATCCGGTGTCACGGCGATCACCGAGCCGATCACTTCTTCGAAGAGAACGATATGATCATGATATACGAGGAATAATTAAAAGCCGGGCTGTGGTTCCCTCTCGATGACTTCTTCAAAGAAGTTCTAAAATTTTTCCAAGTGTGCATCGCCCAAGTTCATCCGAACTCGTGGCGGATCTTAGTAGCCTTCCGAGGCCTCTGCCGAGCTAAAGGATTCCGTCCTACACCTAAAGTGTTCGCCAAACTGCATAGATTAACCCGTCGAAAAGACGACGAGTACTGGTTCTTCCAGGCGAAGCCACATTGCAGGCTTTTCACCGATCTGCCATCCTCCCTGAAGAATTGGAAGAACCGCTTCTTCATTCTAAGGAGCAAAATTCCGAACGGCTTTGAGGGTTTCCCTCGTAGCTGGCTACACCAAGGCCCCTTAATTCCGAAGCGTCTCGTGTTGAATAGGGAAGAGGGTGCAATGGTGATGGAGCTGAAGGAACAGGCGAGCAGAGAGAAGTTCTCTTGCTTGGATGCAGTGACTGCCGAACTTCATCACTGGACGATGGAACTGGTCACCGGCCAAGATCGCGAGCTTGCGCTCTCTGACCTCGGCATCGGTATTTTCTACATCTCAGATCTCAGGACCTTAGCGATCTCACTGACCTCTTCTTTGTGCAGGTATGGCAAGAGACGAAGCCTCCAAGGAGAACCGGAAGCGAAAGAGGGAGATCTCTCGGAGGTACGGGAGATGAAACGAGCTGAGGAAATGCAGACACCCAGGCATGAGCCCGGGGAAATACGAGAAGGCTCGTCTCAACCTTCGGGACCGCTGATCCCCGAGGTGGAAGCGATCCGATCTCCTCCTCGCCGGGAAGAGCCGCCTCCACCTCCTCCAGTTGCTCCGAGCACGTCCTTCTCAGCCTCCTATGAGGCCCTTTTCCCGGGGCGCCCAGGTCCTGCTTACTTCACTGGAGAAGAACCAGACTGTTCGGGAGAACCCGGGTTTTGCCAAAGTCTTTGGGTCTTCCATCTGCCTGCGGGAGGATCGGGACAGGCTGTCTCCGGACAACCTTGACGACATCCTGACCCGATCCATGAGTCTGAACGTAGAGTGCTTGGTGAATCAGCACATCGTCCGGGAAAAGGCTCACCGCCTGGGTAAGGAGGTTGAGAAGAAAAGTCAAGAAGTGGCTTCCCTCCGATCCCAACTCTCATCCGCTCGGGATTACATATGTGAAATTGAGGGGCGGATGAAGTTCTATGAAGACAAGCTGGCCGAACAATCTCGTGTTCTGGCCGAGCGAACCCGTGTTCTGGCCGAGCAAACCCGTGTTCTGAAAGAAGTTCAAGCACTTCGGACCGATGAAGCTGCTCACATCGCTCACCTTACTGAGGAACTTAAGGCGAAAGAAGAAGAGATGGTGACTGGAGTGGCCGGCGCTTATGTGAATGCCCACAGAGATCTCATGGCTGAGCTCAAGAAGCGTTACCCTGAGGAGGACTTCTCCTGGATGGCCAACCTGGCTCCCGAGGATGAAGGTGAGGAGAGTGAGGAGGAGGTTGAGGGTGAGAGGGGAGTCGGACAAAATGTAGATCAGGCTGGGGGCGATCCTCCAGCTGAATGACTTGTACAAATTCTTGGAATGAAATGAAATGAAATGCCTCTTTTGTTCGACGAATAGTTGTGATCGGAAAATTTCTAAATTATTTGAACACTTGATTGTCTTAGTATGTTGAAATAACTGAAAGTGATTATTAACCTAAGTGTGAGAGATCGGAAGACACAATGAGCATGAGATCGGTAAGGAACCAACGCTAATCGAGACTTAATTAAAATTGAAAATTTGGCTTGAACATTTAAGATCGGGATCATCCTTAAATCGGAACGGAACCTTTGATTATTCCTAAACTTTTGAAAGGGAGATCGGCAATAAAAACTGGTAACAAAGATCTTGTGTCAGTTCAATTTCATTTGTCAAAAGAGATCAGGAACATACTTGACTGGTCAGGAGATTCGACAATGGGTCTGAGAGATCGGTAAGTGATTTGAAAGACTGGTAAGGCTTTAACTGATATGAGAACTTAACATTGATTCAATTCTTTGTGGAGAGATCGGAAAGGTGGTTAACTGACAAGGAGAGATCGAAAATGTAATTGGCTGGAAAAAGGAGACTTAGTGCTGAGGATCGGTTTTGACTCTGGGGATCGGCCAAAATATGGTGTCGACATACACTATTACCTTAGACCCCACAAGATAGGACCTAAATTTATCTACTGCGAATACCACTGCCAAAAACTCTTTCTCTGTAGTAGAGTAATTTATTTGAGCATCATCTAAAGTCTTACTTGCATAATATATTGCATAGACCTTTTTATCTTTCTTTTGTCCCAAAATAGCCCCAATGGCATAATCGCTAGCATCGTACATCAACTCAAAAGGTAATGACCAATCAGGTGGCTACATAATAGGAGCAGATATCAAAGCTTCCTTTATCCTACAAAAATCATTCATACAATCAGTATCAAAATGAAATTCCACATCTTTACTCAATAAATTAGTAAGAGGTTTAGAAATCTTAAAAAAATCCTTGATGAATCTCCTGTAAAATCCAGCATGCCCCAGGAAACTCCTCACTCCTTTCACAAATGTTGGGGTGGCTTTTTCTCAATAATTTCTATCTTTGCTTTGTCCACCTCAATACCCCTGTTTGACACAAGATGTCCCAAAACAATTCCTTCTTGTACCATAAAATGGCACTTTTCCCAATTCAAAACTAAATTAAACTCTTCACATCTCTGCAAAACTTTAGACAAGTTAGATAAGCATTCATCAAAAGATTTACCATACACAGAAAAATCATCCATGAACACTTCCATAATATCCTCAATCATGTCAGAAAATATGGACATCATACATCTTTGAAATGTAGCTGGGGCATTACATAATCCAAATGGCATCCTTCGATATGCAAAGGTACCATAGGGACATGTGAAGGTAGTTTTATCCTGATCATCCGGGTGAATAGGGATCTGAAAGAATCCTGAATAGCCATCCAAATAGCAAAAATAAGAATGATGAGCTAATCTCTCAAGCATCTAATCTATAAATGGTAATGGAAAATGGTCCTTTCTAGTTGCATTATTCAGCTTCCTATAGTCTATACATATTCTCCATCCAGTTACAGTCCTAGTAGGTATTAGTTCATCATTTTCATTTTTCACTACTGTGATGCCCCCCTTTTTGGGTACAACATGAACTAGACTTACCCAATTGCTATCAGAAACAGGGTAAATGATACCTGCATCAAGCAATTTAAAAATTTCCTTTTTCACAATCTCTTTCATATTTGGATTCAATCTCCTCTGTGACTCTCTAGAGGCTTTATGATTATTTTCCAATAAAATTCTATGCATGCACACATAAGGATGTATTCCTTTAATATCATCAATGGTATAACCAATTATCCTTCTATGCTTTCTAAGAACTCTTAATAATTTTTCAACTTCACAATCATTCAGTTTAGCACTAACAATCACAGGATATGTAGAATTTTGACCAAGAAAAGCATACCTGAGATTTGTTGGAAGAGGTTTCAACTCTACCTTCGGTACTTCATTTTTTCCAAGCATTGATGATGAAGTTGTATCTTGCTTCAAATCTCCAATCTTCTCAATACTAACCATAGGCAAAGGTGGATTTCCTTCCAAGATTTTAGCATATTCTGTAGCTTCTTCGATCTCATCCCCTTTTTTGATGTTGTAAACCAAACAAGCTTCTAAGGGGTCTTTAGGATGTTGCTTTTTGAGCGCTTCTCTGACCACTTCATCTATCACATCAATTCTCAAGCATGAATTTGAATCATCTTTCTTTTTTATTGCTTGAAACAAATTAAATTCAACTTTTTCTTCCCCAACTTCTAATGTAAGCCTTCCATTTTTTACATCAATCATAGCTCCAGCAGTAGCAAGGAAAGTTCTACCAAGAATAATAGGAATGTGTACATCCTCCTCCATCTCCAATACTACAAAATTTATCGGTATGAAGAATTTTCCAACTTTCAGAGGAACATTCTCAATCACCCTAATTGGAAATTTAATAGACCTATCTGCTAACTGTAGTGAAATGATGGTAGGCTTCATTTCTCCAATCTTCATTTTCTCATAGATAGATAATGGCATTAGACTAACACTGGCTCCAAGACCACATAAAGCTTTATCTATACTGATATCCCCAATGTGACATGGTATGGAAAAACTACCAGGATCTTTTAGTTTGGGTGGAAGCTTATTTTCCAAAATAGCACTGCTTTCTTCTGTGAGAGCTATAGTCTCAAATTCTTCTAACTTTTTCTTGTTAGACAAAATCTCCTTCAAAAATTTAGCATATGAAGGCATTTGTGCTAAGGCATCAGTGAAAGGAATAGTCACATGCAAAGACTTCAACACCTCCAAAAACTTCCCAAATTGTTTATCCAACTTTACTTTCTGGAACCTTTGTGGGAATGGTAAAGGTGGTATGTAGGCTTTAGGTGCTACATATTTAGGTTCTTCCTCTTTACTCTCTCTTTCTTACTTCCTTTTTCTTCCACTGAACTCTCTTTCTCAGCTTTAATTCTAACTTCCACTTTAGTTTTTTCATCTCCTTCTCTGTTTTTCTCTTCTTCAATTTTCTCTTCAATCTTTTTATCCCCACTCTCCAATATTCTTCCATTTCTCAATGTAATAGCCTTGCAATGCTCCCTTGAATTTTCTGATTAGCTAGAGAGCTTCCCAAATGCTTTGTTGTTTGAAGAGCTAGCTTATTGAGCTATTTGATTCTCTAACATGTTATTGTGTATAGCCATTTGATCTCCTTTAGATGCTAATTGAGAAATCATATCTTGTTGACTTTGATGGCTCACAAGTAGATTCTCAATCATAGCTTCCAATCTAGCTGTCTTGTCTGGTTGTGCTTGTTGTGGTAGAGGTTGTTGTGGTTGTGGTGGAGCAGGTGCATTTTGAGGTTTAGGAATTCCAGGAGGAGGACTTCTATTCTACTGAAAATTTTGATGTTGTTGATACCCAGAAGGTTGCTAAAAATTTTGGTGTTGTCCTTGTCTACCTCCCCAAGAGAAATTTGGGTGGTTTCTCCATGCTGGATCATAAGTTGCAGAAAATGGGTTACCGCTTCGTCTTTGATTGTAGTTTCCCACATAATCCACTTGCTCACTTGAAAAATCTTGACTAAGTGCAGAAAATTCAACTGCACAATTGACATTTGCAGCTCCAACTTCTACTGAATTACTAGAACCTACAACTGAAGAATCTACTTTCATGCTTAGCTTGTCCATTTTCCTTGTCAAAGCATCAAACTTAGCATTAATCATATTCATGGCATCAAGCTCAAACATACCAATTGGTTTCTTGATCTCATTCCTCTCACAACTCCATTGGTAATTATTATAAGCAATTTTATCAAGAGCAGAAAAAGCTTCACCTTCAGATTTCTCTATAAGATCACCTCCAAAAGATGCATCAATTGTACTTCTAATAGCTGGAGAAACTCCATTATAAAAGTGTTGAACAAGCATCTACTTAGGAATCCCATGATGTGACATCTTCTTTGCAAATCCTTCTACCTCTCCCATGCTTCATATAAGCTCTCATCATCTCTAGGTTTGAAGGAAGTCAGCTCATTTCTTAGCTTAGCTGTCTTGCTTGGTGGAAAATATTGAGCTAAAAATGCTTGAGAAAGTTCATCCCATATTATGATAGAACCCGGTGGTAAAGAATGTAAGCACTCTCTAGCTCGATCCTTCAAAGAAAAAAGGAATAATCTGAGTCGAATTGTATCATCAGAAACTCCATTAAGCTTCAACATATCACTGATCTCATGAAAGTGTGCTAGATGCACATGTGGACTTTCACTTGGACTTCCCCCAAATTGTGATTGTTGTACCATCTGACAGAGTGCAGGCTTCAGCTCAAAATTATTAGCTTCTATTATTGGTCTTGTGATACTTGGCATGAAATCCCCAATGTTAGGATAAGCGTGATCCTTCACAGAGCTGTTGTTATTATTGTTGGCCATTTCTTCTTGTAATTGCTCTTGCTCTTGTGCTCTTTCTTGTTGTTGTTAAGCTTTAAATTCAGCTTTTCTCCTCTTAGATTCTGCTCTTAAAGCTCTTGCTATCTTTTCTATTTCTGGATCAAAGAATAAATTGATTTCTTCACTTTTTGTCCTTCTCATAAAATAAAGTACCTGAAAAACAATATAAACAAATTCTCAAAGTAAAATGGTAAAAGAAAATAAAATAAAATGCCCAAATTAACCAAACAAACAATCATCCAATATCAAACAAAAATCTAATCCTTGGCAACGGTGCCAAAAACTTGTTGGGCGTTTCCGCAAGTATACGGGTCGTCTCAAGTAAAAGAGTGATGAATTAGGTATTGTTCCCACGAGAATTTGTCGTTTGAGTACCAAACTATGAATGAAACGATTATTTGGGCTAATGATTGATGAATAATTGGTAAATGTAAATGAGCAAAGTAAATTGATTAATCTAATTGGAATGGGTAAAGAGCAAGCAAATAAATTCTAAATCTAGTTTGCAATTAAACTAAATTAATAACGGGTAATTTAAATCAAAGTCTAATTATGTTAAAAGTGATTCCAGAGTTGGGGGTTTAATTGGGATTTGTCTTGGGTATTCCAATTTTTAAGGAAAAATAGAGTTTGAAGGTGATTGATTCTAAATTCCTTTGATATCTTTTTCCAGCAAACCAAAGTGTGTTCTAAAATAACCAAACCTACTTTCGTATGTTATTTGATTACTTTAAAACCCATTAAGTTTTGCAATTAATCATTAATTCCTCTTAAAATCCTAGTTTATTTCTAAATTTAGGTAATTTTAAGTTTCAATCCTTGATTATCTATCAATGACTTTCACCTTTCGGTCCTTCAATCAAAGATTAACACAATACCTAATGGGTACCAACGTTAGGTAAGTAAATCAAACACACAAGGAAGGAATCAAAACTCATATTTATATAAAATATGGAAATAACCAGTCCAAATCCATAATTAATCTAAAACATGTTTCTCCAACTCTGAAATCCAAAGAGTTTACTCACTCATATTGGTATTTATAAGAAAGATTGATGGAAAAGTAAAGAAAAACATGATAAAAGGACTAAAAATAGAAAAACCCAGGTAGAAGAACCCAAAACTCTGATTTCTGGAGCTCCAAAAGATGGTTGCAGCAGCTCCTCCTTCAGAAAAATGGCATTCTCCTCCTTCCTTTATTTATAATTTTTTTCTTTCCTTTTGTTTCTTCCCGTTTCCTCTTGTGACAAAAACTAGAAAATGACGAATTTATGTGGTCCCAAAAAGTTGCCCTAAAAGTGAATAAGAGCCAGGGAGTGGGTAGCAAATGAGGTGTAGAAATGTCCAAGTCAGCAGAGTCATTCACATTTTGGGCAATCTGCTTAGGGTACTACTTACCTTAAGCAGCTGCTTCAGCAAATTTCGGCCTGTGGTTGTACTGTCTGCTTAAGGTTAAGCAAACCCTCAGCAAATCTAGACAAACTTGGAGTAAAATGGACTTTTCTGCTCATGCTTGACTTTCAGCTTGACTTGTGCTGCACCTTAAGCACTGCCGCTTACCCTAAGCAGGATCTTAAGCAATTCTCAGCAGGTTTTGGAGTAAAAGCTTGAATATGTAGGATTTAAGCCGTGCTTGACTTTCAGCTTGAACAGGCTTAAGGTTAAGCTTATATGATATACCCTAAGCAACATCATAAGTAAAATCTCAAGCAAATTTCGGCTAACTTGCTCTCTTAAGACTTGATTTCTTCAACTTTCCTTCATGCTTAAAGAACTACAAATTTCTTCAAATCACTTCCTAATGCACTCATTGATCTTCAATTTGCCACAAAAACCTATCAAGAATAACAAAATTATAAAAATCAAATATAAAGTATCTAAAGTTAACAAATAAGCTAAAATAAAGCTAAAAATATAAAATATACTAAAATAGAAGGACAAAATGGATGCAAAACTACCCTAAAATGCCTATATGAAATGAGTGCAACATTAGGTTAATCTTTTTTCAAGTATTTGAGAAATTCCTGGATAATTTAAATATAAAATAATTCATCTGCTTATAAAAAAGGTATTTGAGAAATTTTTATATGAAATTAATTTATTGGATGTATTTATGGATTGAATATTTTTATGGACTAACTAATTATATAAATTCATATATAGTCACTTATAATGATAATTACTTTAGTGATGTAAATAAGTTGAAATTTGAGTAAGTTTTAGAGCAATTATATCTTCGGCCCTCAAGATTTGTACGAAAGGTTACTTAGTACCCTTCACCATTAATTACATCTCATTTAATTTGATATTTAAACTTTATTAATGTGTAACTATTTTTTTTTTTAAATAAATGTAACTATGAAATCTTATAATATTATAAAAGTGTAATTATTGAAGGTCACTTAATATCCGATTGGACTAACTAGTCCATTCACCATCGCCTCTAGCCACTTTAGAGCTTGGATTGACCAGATTTGAAGATAGAAGCTGACTGAAGGAGTTAATAAGGACCTCACTGATTCCATATCATATTTGGCAATTGAAATACTAGCAGCAAACAAACAGTCCCCAGCTTCCAACTGTTTTTATGTAAATTTGAGCTTCTAGGTAAGTTTCTTCTTAGAGGTTAAAAGTTTGCAAGTTTCAATGTATGCCTACTGTTGTTCAATTGAGGAAACAAAGGGAAGAGTCAACTAAAAATTTTAAAGCATTTCTCAATCCAGCATCAATAATTCCAAGAATTATGGGAACAAAAATGGCAAAATCAGCTTGGCAATACTCCTGAGGAGTTTCAAGATTCTTAACAAGGGGAAATTTTAATAACTGTCGTTGAACTTATATAGTTATAACATTACAGTCCTTCAATTTAAAAATGTAACATAAAACTCTATCAACTTTTAAATTTTATATAGTAAAATCTCTCCAGCCTCCAATCATCAGTTTTCCAGTTAGACGTTGACCTGGACAGTTCCAACGTAATGCTTAGTTATCATTTTTCTTTCATCTCTTAAGCCATGTGTAAATTGAATCTTCTACTCTCTATAGAGAAAATAATTTTTCATGTGTAAAGAGAATAATTTTACACTTTGCATAAGAAAGAAAAGAAAAATGCTGACAAGCGCTATGCTGAATCTGTTCATGTCAGCATCTAACTAAATAATTAATAATTGAAAGTTAGAGGGATTTTACTGTGCAAAATTTAAAAGTTAAAAGGTTTTATATTACATTTTAAAGTTGAAGGTATATAACAACTATATAAATTCATGGACAATTGTTAAAATTTATCCGGATCATTTTTTTTCTTAAACGGAAAATTTTATTGAATTAGGAAAACAGAGCAACAAAGCCAGATCCAACACCTAATCTAGGATCAGAATGGAAGCAAGATACAAGAGCACGATACAGAACTAGAAACCAAAACAGAAAAGAGTCACAAGCTCAGCAGGATAAACAAAACAATAGCCTAAAGAAGACAACAACATAAAAACAAAAATCTGAACAGCGACAAACAGCAATTACGATGGAGCGACATCCCTAGAAAGCACCATGCAGCCTCCACAAAAGCAAGAAACAACTTAAGGGCAGAAACCAATCATCAAAATACAGGAGAACCAACCGAGCTATGAAGAGCAGCAAGCATAACCCAACTATCCATAGAAACGATGAGAATGGGGAGAAGAGGCTTGCTTGACCAAATTACAAACGCGCTGCACAACCACTGAACGATGTCCACTAATAAATAAACCTTGAAACAAATCGATTGAGAATTTCAGCCCTCTTTTGCAAGGAACCGATAAACTTGAGAGAAGGAAAAGAAATTCAAAATAAACTAGAACCCGAAGAACCAGCGAAGCACAGCCCTGACACCTGAAGCCCATCAATAAAGAACCAGAGATGCACAGCCCTTAACAAGCAATGAGCACTCTACCACCGAATCAGGAGTAAAACCAAGGAAGTTATTCACTAACAAACGGATCACTAGGAGTAGAGAAAATAACAGCTACAACCAACGAAACATGCCCAAAAAATGCCACCAAAACAGAAAATTCCACAAGAATCCACCATACTCATAATTGAACAACAATCCCTCTAACTAACAACTTTGCAAGACGAACCGCATCTAATTAAACACAAGATCCCTCCATCCTTCTACAGAGCGCAGATTGACTCAAGGCCCTTGAGACTCCAAACTTCACAGAGAGCTGAAGCCATAATTACTCTCCCCAGAGATGAGAAGAAACGTAGCAGGGAAGCAACGATTGACAGGATCCTCACAACTTGACGCAACATGATATCACAAAGACCACAAAGGTTTGAGCAAAGGTGTTAAATTCGATAAGGGAGTTTGAGTCATTAAAGATGAATGAAGAAGAAACTGGTAAAGATTACGTTTCAAAGCTAGTTACGATTATTAATGAAATGAAAATTTATGGAGAAAATATTTCAGTTCAAATGGTTGTGGATAAGGTGTCAGTGAGTATATCAGAAAATTTTGAGCCAAGAATTGCGGCAATTAAGGTATCAAAAGATTTTAGTTAGCCATCAACGAACTCATCAGATCTCTACAAGCTCAATAGCAAATATTTAATCTCAAATCTGAGAAATCTGCTGAATATGCATTTCAAGCAAGACACAATTTCAAAGACCGTGAATCACATAATCTCAAGTTTTTCCCCCAAACTTCAATTGAAAAATCTCCAGCTCAATGTATCACCCAAAATAGCAGACAAGCAGTGCAATTTATTTCAAAATTAATTTGTTATTTACCAATCATGATAAATTACAATTTTAATTTTGATCATAATACAGACGGTACCCAACCATGGAACACTCAGCAATATATAAACTAAAAAAAAGAAAATCAATATACTTCCCTTTCTAGAAACACTGCTAGTTTACAAGTCGCTTGGTAGTCCGTTCCCTTCTAGCTCTTTTTTCAGCTTTTTTTGCTCCTGTAATTCCTATAATAATAATATGACAATATCTATTCAAAATTGGGGAGAAATTTAATAACATGAAAAACAAAATAATTTAAAACAATAGAATTGAAACTAATAAAAAAAACCTAATAAAGAAAAATAATTTCTACATTGATAGTATAATTAACTATTTATAATACATCAATTTCTGCCAACAGTGTCAAAAATTTGAAAGGTGTTCACAAGTACACAGAATCACACAAGTAATGCAATGATAAATCAGAAATCCTTCCACAAGAATTGAAATTAAGTACAAAAAATACCCGTTATTCCTATTATTATTTAGATTACAAAATTAACAAATAACTAATTGACTAATGTTTTCTTAGAAAAACAATTTTGGCTGGCTTACAGTTTGTAATTTGCTAGCGTATCAGATGTATATCACCTACATTATATTCTAACTTTTAAAATCAAATGATCGTGTTAAATGACACTATTGAATGCAGTTTCGTCAATTGTGAAGTTGCTACTGATGCTGATAAATCTGCAGCTTACACTGGCAATGAAGATGGAAAAAAAAAACCGCTCTTCACATTGCTAGTAGCAAAGGGCGATGGACATGTAGAAGTTATGAAAAGTATTGTATCACACTGTTCAGATTACTGCAAACTTATGGACAACAGAGGCCGGGATGTTCTGAATTTTGCTCTGGAGAGCTATAAATCCAAAGGATTGCATGCTCTTCTTCAAAATCCATTCACGTCCAATCTCATAAATCAGAAAGATAATGAAGGGAACACACCTCTCCACCAGCTTGCTGCACTTCGGTTTAACTATACGACTCTGATAAGGCATCCCCTTGTTTGACAAGAATGCTGCTAATAAGGAGAACTTGACTGCTCTAGACATTGTTTTGGCCACAAATGACATTGTGAAAGCTAGTTTAACAAAGGTATTATAGCGGAGACCTCGCATATTAACCATTTTGTCCACGTCATACCAAAAAACTAGTTCAGTTGACCAGTCTTTTCGTTCTTTTAATATTCAGTCATAGCATATTTTAGTTGACGCCCGAACTTCATCTTGGTTTGATTCAACCTTCTATTGGGTCGGATTGGATCCTCGATCCGCTAGAGATCAGTTTGGATTTTATAGCATACTATATCATATGGTTAGCATGTAATTGTAAAAATATTTGACAATTAATTAATCATGTTGCAGGGAGGTCCGATAAAAAACTTGAAAAAGGCTGGATGTAAATGAAGTCGTCGAAACAAGATTAACCAAGAAGACAACTCAAAGAGAATAGAAAGAGTTGAGAACTTCATTACTGGACTCAGGAAAGCCAAACAATCCCACCTGATAGTAGAAACACTCAATGCAATAGTAACTTTCTCAGCTAGTTTCACAATGCCTGGTGGATTCATTTCTGACAATGGGACTACAGTATTATAAAAAAAAAGGCATTTCTAGCGTTTCTCATGTCAGATGGATTTGCACTGGTGCTCTCCACTTCTATTGTGCTTATCCACTTCCTGTTGGCAATACAAGGAAATAAAAAGAAGTTCTTTTGGACGTTTGACCTGGCCTCTTGTTGGATCATCATCGCCACAATACTTATCACACCAGTCTCTAACTTATAGAGACTGATATAACTTGAAAAATTGACAATGTTTCTCTTAAATCTATGGCTAAAAGAACATATGAAACCTATTAAAATACATCTGATATATAAAACATTGCTCCATACCCATCAAACATATTTAAATACATAAATATACATATATCCTCTCTCTAAGAATTAAAAGAAAATATTTACAAATCAGAGTTTCTAACTATCTATACATATATGTACAATAAACTAAAACAGAATGCATATCCAAAAGAAACATATTGGCCCGACCTCCACTAGACTCTATAACTAGTGAACTGGAAGAGAAGATAATACTGAAGAGAGGTTGTTACTACTGGAATCAGCAAAAAAGATCTGAAATATTAAAAATTAAGAGGGTGAGTACAACTACTCAATAAGCAGATAAATAAATAACAAAGGGGAAGCAGGTACTTAATAGTACTAATTTTATTATGTTTGAATAGGTTAGCTGAATAAATATCATTTAATCTAAATCATATAGCTGAGCTAAAATAAAATTCATATTGTAACAATATTGCTAAAATAGATATATCGAAATCATAAAATCTACAATATCTTCATACATTCGCAATATATTTCTTGTAGATAATACTGCATCTCAAGTGCAATAATAAACTTTGATAATCTGAGAGCAATGTTGGCATCTTGAGCTATATAATGACATAAAAATACTTAAGAGCAATAAAAATACTAGTCATATACATGTGCAGAGCTACTTTCAAATGGCGACCACCTGATATACGCCCTAAATGCTATGTGTATATCAAGCACTATTCCAAAGACAGTATAAATATAAGCTGAGTTGAAAATAAATCACTCGTTATCAAGGTGTTATCTATTCGGTGTATATATTGAATGTATTTAACCATTTATTCAGCTGTAATTGTAAATCTTATTTTATTCAATAATAAAACATAAAATTGCCATAATCTGTTCCCATTTTCATACATAGAAATAATATAAATAATTTACATTTAATAAAATATCAGTATTATATATTTATCCATTTATCTGTACTGAAGACAGACTAAAGCCTAAACCGCTAGAGCACCTCTAGTATCTATTATAAGAGCTGGGTCATCTCTTAAAGTTAAGGAAAATAAAAGTGCATCAAGGAAGGAAATTTAAATTGTAGAATGAAAGTTGTGAGAGATAAAATGCATGATTTTGTGTATGAAAATTTTAAAAGAAAACCAGCAGCACTTCGGCATAACTCGAATGTTCCCCAAAATTTCAATAGCTCAACAAACTCTCAACAACTTACAACACATCACAAATAAATTTAAAATGTCCATTTGTGGCCTACACAAAATAGTATAATAAATTCTACATTTTTTTGCCATTTATTTCTCCCTCTCCATTTAATTTTTTTTCTTCTCCTTTAGCATTTCATGGTAAAATTCCTTCCCTTTAATTCATCAAAATTCTTGCTAGTTTAAATATAATTAGTCTCCATTAATAGCTCCAAAATAATCACATCATACTTTAAATACTTTATTGTCCGCCAAGCAATTAAGACATAAAAACTTAAATCCACCTCTCCATATAGAAACACCAACTTAAATCCCCCCCCCCCCCCCCCCACACACACAAATAAAAACACTAACTTTTACTTCAACTAATTGAAGAGCACCCGCCTAATAGCTATAAATTTTACATCTATATTAATCCCCATAAACCTATTATTTCAAAATAAAATTCATCTCCCTGTTATTCTTATGCCATAAGAATTATCATAGAACAATAGAATAATAAATTAAACTTGAGTAATTAAGAAGAAGGAAGGAAGGATTTACTCACTTGAAAGAAATCATTAGCTCTTGTGAGTGGAAGATCGTTTTAAGTTAAGGTTTCTGTTGAAAATGGTTGTTTAATTAAAGTTTGAGTGGATTTATTGTTGATTATGTAAAAAGGGTATGAATGAAGGGAAAAAGATGAAACATGGGGTGTTGAGTGCTCTTTTCTTTTTTTTTTTTTCCCTGCTCACAAAAGGGACAGGAATAACTTTGGCTCATTTGAGCTTTTTTCCTCTTCTTCTTCTTCTTCTAAAAATTTCTCAAAGGTACTAATATATGGACTTCATCACGTTGTATCATGGGCTCTCATAATTTTGGGCTAATGGGCTGAGCATTACAATTCTCTCCTCCTAGAAAAAATTTCGTCTTCGCAATTACATACCTGGTGGAGCAAACAAGTGTGGATACTGAGCCCGCATATCATCTTCTCACTCTTAAGTACCTTTTTTTTTCTAGAATGGTTACTCCAATGAACTTTAACTAATGGAACCACTTTATTCCTCAAGACGTCTCTATCAATAATTTTCACTCGTTCTTCTTCATTAGGAATGGTAGCGGGGTGGGTTGGGAGCGGGGATTGCTCCTCCCGTCCACGCCCCACAAGTGTTCGAGGTCGGGGCAAGGCATGCGCTCCAGGGTATGGGGCAAGGAGGGTTTCCTCATGGGAATTTTTTTTTCATTTTAATTTATTAATATATTATATAAATTTATTTATTAAAATATAAAATATGATTAAAAATATTATATTGTGTTAAAATAATAATATTTAAGTATATAAATATATAAAAATAAAATTTTTAATAAAAATAATAATATTTTACTGTGCAGGGTGGGTTACCGGTTTTTTTTTTTTTTTTTTTTTTGGGTGGGGGGGGGGGGGGGGTGGTGGTGGTTAAGGTCATCCCATCCCTGCCTCACACAAATCAGGATCGGGCCGGGGTTGGGGTCAGGACAAATTGATCATGTTTGGGGCTGGTTAGGGGCGGGTTGGAAACTTTTGCCATCCCTATTCTTCATAAGTCAAATCTTGTAATGCCCCTTACCCTATCTACAGTGTAGCCGAGCAAGAAATGCCACATTCTGTGCCAGAGTACCTTATCTTATCTTACTTTATTCCTTATTAGTAGTTTTAATTCCATTATTAATTAAATCATAACATTGGAATGGAGAATTGTCAGAGTTTTTCCTATTTTATTAACATTTGACCTGTTAAAATCAATAACCTATTTAAATAATTCCATATTAATCTCAATTTCCATCATTATTTTCAATAAATTCAAATCATATATCGTCTTCATTCATAACACTTCCATCATGTTCCATATCAAATTTGCAAACTCATTTCATACATGAAATTTACAAAATTTACTAACTTACATAATGTATAAAATTTATTATATAAATTCAAAATTTACATTACAAACTTAATAATACAATGACAAAATTTCTTGTAGCTCATGGGCTCTACCAAAATGTAGTAATGAGGTGACACAACACTTTTGCATATCAGATCTCCACTCTCAGTCCAATGCCTCTACTGGACTTTATCTCCAGTACCTACGCAAAGAAAATCCATCACGCTAAGCATATTGCTTAGTGGCGCAACAATAAAATAGAAATAAACTAAATAATTAAAACTAAATGTTTCCTGTGTGTAGTGCATCAAAGAAATGCATTTTCATTAATTATGAGTCATTGCACATTTTTGTTGATCATTAGGAGCAATTTAGTTCATTGGGATCTTTTCCATTCATTTGTTGGACATCCAATCTTCTTAATTCATTACAATGCCCAAGTAACCTATAACAGACTGTTAAGACTGGAAACACGGGAGTATACTAATTAGACACCCCATGTGCCTATCAGGTCTACATTTGTAAGGCATAAAGTCAGCAGGCAGGCATAAAAGCTAGTAAAACATGTCAGGCATAAAGCCAGTAGGCAGGCATAAAGCCAGAAGAATAACTATATCAGACATACATTGTCTATCAATGATTATCCGTGAAGTAGGCTCGAAAGCCATGGCAGTACTGCATCTGTGGTTCCTAATTGGCATGCCAATCTATCCAACCCATACACTAATATCTAGGCATACATGAGCAAATTAGAATCATTATGTATTTATAAGTCTCATTATTTCATTTCATGTGTCATTCATGCTCATAGCATTTTCATTTCATTCATAATGGGAACATAAGTCCCAATTACATATTCATGTGCAAATATATTCATCAAATCATTTATGTTAAGTATCTATCACATTTCAAGTCATTTTGTGAAAGTTTAATAAATTCTAGAATTGATGCTTTAACTTTTCCTAGCAATTTGGTCAAGATATAAGATCAGTTTGACCCCACTTTCTCCATGAAAGTTGTTCCCCTATGTTTTAACTTTAATTCCCTTTTTGAATCATTCAATTTGAAGTTTTAGAGCTCTAGTTATAGTCAAATTACTAAGTGCTATTCCAGGGTACTAAACCCTGCTCTTGCCTTATTTTCCAGAATTTCACCAAATTTTGCAACTAATATTCGAGATCCTTAGGCTCAGAATTGACTTCAGGTCACTAAAATAAAGTTTTAGACATTTGTCTTAAGTTTCCAAATCTTTTTTAATTACTTTAATTAGAGTTTTGTAGAGAAAGTTATGGCTTGATAACCATTCAGAGCTCATAAGGCAAATTGCTTCAAGTGCAGGAATTCTAGATTTGGCATTCCTGACTTATCCTAACAATTCCCCTACCTTACCCTAAGAACTGGGTTCTAGTCTAAAGAGAAAAGTTTTAGTTCTATGTCTTATGAGCATTTTGGCTTTGGAATTACTACATTTGCAGTTTTGTAGTTTAAGTTATGACATTTTTTTCCAAAACTGGTCATATGACCAATTACTCACATTTTTCAAGTTCAGTCCAGAATTCAGGGTAGGTTTCTAGACCAACTTGGTCTAGCAATTTAGTTGAATTAGGTTCATAATTTGACTTTAAGTTCTTCATATGAAATGTTCTCCTATGTCTCAAAATTCCATAGGTTTAAGAATCACCTAATTTGGAGTTTCCTAGAGTGAGTTATGACTAATTTACTAAGTACTGTTCATATGGTCATTTTGCCCAGGTCTAGAATTGCCATTTCGGATTCAAGGCTTAATTAGGGTAATTTATGGTCATTTTCTGTGCAGGCTCCCCTCATGAAAATTGTAGCATTATGTCTTAGTTTTCATCTCCAATTGGTTTCACACTAATTAGAGCTATGTAGCTTAACTTATAGACATTCAACCTTGCTAGACTCATGTTGTCCAGATTCACAGCCTAATGCACCTTGTTAATCACATTAATTCTTTCACCAACCTATCATCATTCCTCATTTAATACACATCAATTAGTCACTATTTGACCTCATAAGCATTGATTGTACATCATAGCATAAATCCCCCAATTTTTTCGAAACCCTAATTTTCTCATATTCTCAAATTCATACAATTGCATGTTAAGTCAATATACAATTCATGTATACACATCAATTGACACTAGTAGGCATGTTCAATGTCATCAAACCATCAAAAACCCTAACCCTATCAAGGCTGGCTGAAATGCACTGTCACTATACATGCAATACTTCTTCATTTTTCTTGGTAAATTATCCATATTCAAACTCAAATTCAATAAGTGAACAAGAATTTAAGTTGAATTTGCACTTATCTCACTTAAGCCAATTTCCTAGCTTGCCAAACTCTTTAATTTTCTACTCCTTTTTGCTTCCAATAACTTCCCCAAGACCAAATAGCAAGTTTTTGTTTTAGGGGCTATGGAAAATATGTAAGGAAACTAAGGAAAATGGAGCTTGAAAAATAAAAAATGGCGGAAGAACATGGGGGAGCTTGGTTCGGCCAAGGAAGAGAAGGAAGAAGAAGATAGCTTTTTAATTAATGCATTTTGTCTCATCTATTTATAATTATCCAACTTTATTGAATTTTTTTTAATTTAATTATAATTACATTTTTTATAACAATTTACTTAATTCCCTTCATGTCCTTTTTAATTTTCCATACACACTTCATATTTTTAGTTCTTTTTCAACATTTTGATCTCACACATTTTAATTGACATTTAGATTACAAGTCAACTCTTGGAGTGAATTGACCAAAATGCCCTTCATCGGGTTATAGTCTATCTTTTTCGAACCGATTAAGTCCATAACCCGATGGTCCACTTTGATTTTTATTCTACTTATTTTAATTTGTTTTCATTTTATTTTTAGTCCTCAAACCAGTTTTGAATAGTATTATTCACTGACCAAAAATGGTATTATTCAGAACTCAGAAGTTCGGGATGTTACAAATCTTCTCTCAACTCAATAGGTTACTTCTGGAGAACATGAGAGGGATCACTTCTGTATCTTCAACATAGATGCATGAAAGACATCATGGATCTATGACAATTCTGGAGGTAAAGTCAAACAATAAGCAACTGGTTCAATCCTCTCTATAATCTCTTAAGGTCCTGTAAACTGAGGATGTAACTTTCATTGCTTACCAAAGCATACAATTCCCTTCCAATGAGAGATCTTTAAGAATACCTCACCAACATTATACTGAATATCTCTTCTCTTCAAATCTGCATAACTCTTTTGTCTGTCTTGTGCAGCCATTAATCTATTTCTAATCATCTGGATCTTATTAGCAGCGTGTTGTACCATTTCTAGGCCTTCTAGTTTTTTTTTTCTCTTACTTCAGTCCAATACACTAGTGTCCTACATTTTCTACTTATAAGAAGCCATGCCAATACTAGCATGATAATTGTTTTTATAAGCAAACTCCATTAAAGATACTCACTTCTCCCAACTTCCCTTAAACTCTGTTACACATGCCCTAAGCATGTCTTCCAAAGTCTGAATAGTTTGTTTAGATTAACCGTCTGTTTGTGGATGAAAGGAAGTACTAAACTTCACTTTAGTTCCTAGAGCATTCTGTAAACTAGGCCAAAACTAAGATGTAAACCTTGGATCTCTATCCGAAACAATGGAAACTGAAGCACCATGGAGTCTCACAATCTCATTGACATAAATCTTTGCTAATTTATCCAATGAATAATCCATTTTAACAGGCAAAAAATGTGCTAATTTGATTAATCTATCAATTATTACCCAAACTACATCATGCCCACATAGAGTATGAGGTAATCTAGAAACAAAATCCATAGTAATATGCTCCCACTTCCATTCTAGAATAGGAAGTTGCTATGACTCCCCTGCTCGATACTGATGCTCTACCTTAACTTGTTGGCATACTAAGCACTTTGAAACAAATTCTGCTATTTCCTTCTTCATACCTGGCCACCAATAATTTTCTCTAAGACCCTAATACATCTTAGTGCTACTCGGATGCATAAAATAGGCAAAACAGTGAGCTTCTTTCATAATCTCCCTTTTCATGTTTTCTACATTAGGTACATAAAATCTATCACCAAACATTAAAGTTCCATCTTCACTAAGTGAAAAATCTATACGAGTGTCATTTCTCACCTCATTGATGATCTTGTTCAATTGCTCATCTTGGCTTTGGGCTTCTCTAACCCTTCCCACTAATACTGGCCTAACTTTAAGAGTTGCCAACAATGCCCCTGAATTATGCAATGCTAACTTTGGTCTTAGAGATCAAAACTCCAACAATAATGGAAGTCTAACTACTTTAACATATGCTAAATTACCAAGGGACTTTCAACTAAGAGCATTAACTGCCACATTAGCCTTACTTGGATGATATTCAATGGTACAATTATTATCCTTAAGTAATTCAATCCATCTTCTTTGCCTCAAATTCAATTTTTTCTGTGTAAGGAGATACTTCAAGCTCTTATGATCAGTATAAATCTAGCAAGTTTCATTATAAAGGTAATGCCTCCATGTTTTTAAAGCAAAAACCATTACAGCTAATTCTAGGTCATGGGTAGGATAATTCAATTCATTTGGTCTAAGTTGTCTAGAAGTATAAGCTATCACCTTCCCATGTTGCATCAGAACACAACCTAAACCTTTATGGGAAACATCACTATACATAACAAACCCTCCTACCCCCAAAGGTATGGTAAGAATTGGAGCTGAAGTCAAACATGCCTTAAGCTTCTCAAAACTCTCTTGGCATTCTTTTGTCCATTCAAACTTTACATTCTTTCTAAACAGTTTAGTCAATGGTTCTGCAATGATGGAGAAATCTTGGATAAAACGCCGATACTACCTTACAAAACCCAAAAAACTCCTAACCTCTATAGCATTAGTTGGAGGATCCCATTTGACTACTGCTTTAATCTTTTTAGGATCAACAAATACCCCCTCTACTAAAATAACATGTCCTAAGAAGACAACTCTCTCAAGTCAGAACTCACACTTACTTAACTTGGCACACAATTTCTTGCTTCTTAAAGTTTGTAATACAATTCGCAAATGTTCCTTGTGTTCTTCCTTATTTTGTGAATACACTAGAATATAATCAATAAACACAATGACAAAGTATCCAAGTAGGGTTTGAACACTCTATTCATAAGGTCCACAAAAGCAATTGGTGCATTAGTTAACTTGAAAGGCATAACAAGAAACTCATAATGCCTATAATGAGATCTAAAAGTTGTCTTAGGCATATCAGACTCCTTGATCTTCAATTGATGATACCCAGACAACAAATCAATTTTGGATAACACCTTAGCACCTTGGAGTTGATCAAAGAGATCATCAATATGGGGCAAAGGATACTTATTTCGCACTGTGACTCGATTTAGCTGCCTATAATCAATACACAACCTTAAGGTACCATCCTTTTTCTTCAAAAATAATAAAGAGCTCCCTAAGATGATATATTAGGCCTTATAAAGCGCTTATTAAACAACTGCAATTGTGCTTTTAACTCCCTCAGTTCTACTGGGACTATCCTGCATGGTGCCATTGAGATAGGGGCTATATTAGGATTCAAATCAATAGAGAACTCAATCCCCCTATCGGGAGGTAATCCAAGAAGTTCATCATGGAAAACATCAAGAAACTCACACACAACTAGAATTTCTTCCAACCTAGGCACTTTTAGGGTAGTATCAATCACATGAGCTAAGTATGCTTAACAACCCTTCCTAAGCATCTTCTTGGCAGTCAAAGTTGAAATCACAGAAGAAGGAAGAGAACATCTTTCTCCATAAAACGTAAACTTGGACTCCCCATGATAATCAAACACCACAAATTTCTCAAAGCAATCAATTATGGCATGATAGTGGGATAACCAATCCATGCCTAGGATAGCATCAAAATCCTAAAGATTCAAAGGGATTAGATCTGCTAATAACTCATGATCACCCACCTTAATCACACAGTTATTATCACATTTCACAAACAATAGAATTCTCAACTAAAGTACTTACAACTAGTCCACAATCTACTGATTTTAACTCCTTATCAGCGTGCATTGAAAATAATTGTGACATAAAAGAATGAGTGGACCCAGGGTCTATAAAAATGTGTGCATCTCTACCAAATATGGTCAACATACCTGTTACAACTTCTGGAGATACTCATGCCTCCTATTGTGTCATGTCAAAAGCTCTGGCTTGAGTGCGGGGTCTACCAGGCTGTGTTGCAGGTCTAGACTGGGTAGTTAAAGTAGCCCCACTTGCCCTACTCAGCTAGATCCAACATCTATTATAGATCAACTTTGTGGTGGTGGTGTACCAATCTGCACACTCCTAGGCGCTATTGAACCTTACCTAGAAACACTCCTTAGCCATAAGCAAGGGGTAATTTCTTTTAAGGTATCCCAAAGCACCATGCTCAAAACATCATTTGTTAAACTTTCTACATATGCTTGCCATAAGTAACACACTATGGGAATGATATCTTCTTTTGATTCAACCCAAAACTATCTCCCTATAGTTGTCTCTGAATCTGTGCCCCAAAAGAACCACTACTGGTTGTACCACTAATCTCTGACTAGCCAAGGGTCTAGCAATCTGTTGCCCTGTACTCCAATACGAACCCCTATCACTGTCACTAAACTCGGCTCTAGGCCAAAATGAACTACCCCCTTTCTTAGCTAATCTCTCCCTGAAGCCATGTGAGGAACTCTGGCCATGTTGCTTACTTATCTTTTGCTCATATTCTTTCTCTTCTTGCTTCACCTTCTCAACATTTAGAGTAGCTTCTACTAATACATGGAAATTACTGCCCCTGACTAAGTCATGGATGCTCTAATCTCAACATGTAGTCACTGTCTGAATCTGTCACACTCACTGTCTGAATCTATCACACTCAGCCTCCTCAAAAGGTAAGATATCTGAAATAAAGTAATACAGATCCTTGAACCGATAACATATTCCCTTACTATAAGACTACCCTATATCAATTTGAAAAAGGCATCTTACTTCCCTTTTCTATAACTCTCTATCAGATATTCCTGCTAACTTTCAAACACAAATCTTTCCCAAGTCAAGTTAGCTTCTTATCCATAGCGTATGCCATCAATTCAACCATTTGCCCTTCCTTGCAATAATCCATGCACATTATTTACTTTGTTTGCATTAGCCAGCTTCATCAAATCGAACACCTTTATTATCATCTTTAACCACTTTTTTGCAGCATCTACATCTAAAAAACCATCAAAATCATATGCACCTAGGTGTCTAGCTTATTCTACCACCTACCACGGATCTCTAGGTTTGGCTGTGATAGCTACAATAACCATTTATGCCAAAAATGCACCTAAGTCAAGGTCCAATTGGAGGGGAATAGTTGAGATTAAGGTGGTATAAGAGGTGTAGCTACTGGAGGAACAAGAGGTGCTACTGGTGGAACAGGTGGTGCTACTGAAGGTGCTGAAGGACGTGGTGGTAGTGGTGGCAAAGTCAAATATGCCCTTGATAAAACACCATGAAAAGCAAAATCACCATGCTTTTCTTCGCCCTCACGTAACCCATGATTTGCAGCCTCTTTAGGAGGTGGAGGCGGGACTACAGGATCACTACAAGGTCGACCAACATTTGATAATCTAATTCTACGAGCAACATGGCCACGATTACACCACAGCCTCTACTACCAACTACCTTGGGTGGCATTGTCCTATGAAACCAAGATAAGGAACAGAAAATTAGGATAAAATCAACAATACTAGAATCAGCAATAAAAAGGGTCTACAAAACCTATAAACCTATGCTCTGATACCATAAAATGTCAAACCTGTCTCTAGAGATTGATATAACCTGAAAAACTGACAGAGTTTCCCCTAAATCTATAGCTAAAAGAATATATGAAACCTGTTAAAATATATCTGATATATAATACATGGCTCTCTACCCATCAAACATATTTAAATACACAAATATACATATATCCTCTCTCTAAGGATTAAAAGAAAACATTTACAAATCAGAGCTTCTAGCTATCTATACATATATGTATAGTAAAGTAAAATAGCATGCATATCCAAAAGAAACATATTGGCCTGACCTCCACTAGACTCTATAACTAGTGAAGTGGAAGAGAAGACAATACTGAAGAGAGGCTGTTACAGCTAGGATCAGCAAAAACGATATGAAATGTTAAAAAGTAAGAGAGTGAGTATAACTACTCAGTAAGCGAATAAATAAATAACAAAGGGGGAACATATAAGGTTTTGATACTTAATATTACTAATTTTGTTATGTTTGAATAGGTCAGCTGAATAAATATCATTTAATCTAAATCATGTAGCTGAGCTAAAATAAAATTCATATTGTAACAATATTGCTAAAATAAATATATTGAAATCATAAAATCTACAATATCCTTATACACTCAGAATATGCTTCTTATAGATAATGCTAGCATCTCAGGCTCAATAATAAACTCTGGCAGCCTGAGGGTAATGCTAGCATTTTGAGCTCTATAATGACACAAAAATAATCTAAGAGCAATAAAAATATTAATCATACACATATGCAGAGCTACCCCTAAAAGGTGACCACTTGATATACGTCCCAAAGGCTATGTGTATATCAAGCATTATCCCAAAGACAATATAAATATAAGTTAAGCTGAAAATAAATCACTCGTCATCAAGGCATTATCTATTCAGTGCATATATTCAGTGTATTTGGCCATTTATTCAGCTGTAATTGTAAATTCATTTTATTCAGTAATAAAATATAAAATACCATGCTTTGTTCTCATTTTCATACTTAGAAATAATATAAATAATTTGCATTTAATAAAATATCATTGTTATGTATTTATCCCTCACTTGTACTGAAGTCTAGACCGTTAGAGCACCCCTAATATCTACTATAGAAGTTGGGTCCTCTCTTAAAGTTAAGGAAAATAAAAGTGCATCAAGGAAGGAAATTTAAATTGTAGAATGGAAGTTGCGAGATATAAAATGCATGATTTGTGTATAAAAATTTTAAAAGAAAGTTGGCAGCACTTTAACATAACCTGAATGTTTTCCAAAATTTCAATAGCTGAACAAGCTCTCAACAACTTACAACACATCACAAACAAATTTAAAATGTTCATCTGTGGCCTGCACAAAATAGTATAATAAATTTCACATTTTTTTTCCATTATTTCTCCTTCTCCATTTAATATATTTTTCTTATCCTTTTATTGCTAAAATTCCTTCCTTTTAATTCATCAAAATTCCTGCTAGTTTAATTACAATTAATCTCCATTAATAGTTCCAAAATAATAACATCATACTTTAAATACTTCATTGTCTACCTAGCAATTAAGACATAAAAACTTAAATCCACCTCTCCATATAGAAACACCAACTTAAATTTACCTCTCCCAATAGAAACACCAACTTTTACTTCAATTTATTAAAAAGCACCCACCTAATAGCTAGAAATTTCATATCTGTATTAACCCACATAAACCTATTATTTCAAAATAAAATTCATCTCCCTATTATTCTTATGCCATAAGAATTATCATTGAACAATGGCATATCAAATTAAACTTGAGTAATTAAGAAGAAGGAATGAAGGAAAGAAGGATTTACTCACTTGAAAGAAATCATTAGCTCTTGTGAGTGGAATATGGTTTTAAGTTAGGATTTTTGTTGAAAATGGATGTTTAATTAAAGTTTGAGTGGGTTTCTGGTTGATTATGTAAAAGGGATATGAATGAAGAGAGAAAGATGAAACTTGAGGTATTGGGTGCTCTCTTCTTTTTTTTTTTTTTTCTGCTCACAAAAGGGACGAGAATAATTTTGGCTCATTTGAGCTTCTTTTCGCTTATTATTATTATTATTATTATTATTATTATTATTATTCTCAAAAGTACTAAAATATGGGCTTCATCACTTTGTGTCATGAGCTCTCATAATTTTGAGTTAATGGGCTGAGCATTTCGGTACTAATGGTGGTCGCCTTTACAACAGGCTTATAGCCACGCCAGAACTACATAGATTAGAACAGTTTAAAACAAATAATAATAAAGAAAAAAAGGTGAGAAACTACCCTCTGGCCATAAACTACGTCGTTTTAAGTCCAAAGTTGAGCCCATCCCTGATTAACTGATCATTCTTTCGTTCGAGAAGTGAGACCCCGTCGCAGTTTCAGTTTCATCCCTCTTACAAAACAGCTTAAGCTTCGGCCGTTCATCCACCGGATCACTTTAAAACCACCACCCCCATTGTTGTCAGTCAGCTTTGCTGTTCTTCCTCTCTAGGCTCGATGTTTTCGTTCACCAGTCACCGCTTTCAAGCCATTGCTGTTGTTATTTAGATTGAACTGAAGGAGCCCCAATAGCTACTTACCCCTCTCCCTCGCTTTTTTCTGTCGAAATCGTTCTCTTTCAGAGCTTCACGATCTTCATCCACCCAAAAACTTGTCCGATTGAATGAAGTAAATTTTATCAGTGATTCGATTATTTCCCCTATCCAAGTCCTAATAAACTGAGATAAACTCTCTTCAAACTAACTGTTTGTTTGTAGACATGCTTTGTTTAGTTGGGTTTTGTTTCTAAATATGATTCGTTTAACTTCGATGAGTTTAAAATTGTGAGGATATAAGGGATTTCCATTGGGTTTATTATCTATTCATTGAGGTTGAAATTGCAGACATTAATAAAGTTTACATTTTAGTTCTTGTTTTTCTCTATTATGTTAGTTTGCGATTTCGTTAAAGACAGCCAATTCAAGCATAAATTAGATTAAGATGAAGACCAATTAATTGAACGGTCCAAATTGATGAGTAGGTGAGCAAAAATTATCCAATTTGCTTTCCTTTTGTTTATTGGCTCGCTCCAGGAGGTGTTTTTTTGAAGCTTATGTTTATGCAAGTATCCTCAGCTTGTTTTCTTTGATCAATCCTTTTCGAGTGTTCGCTGGAGATGATGATGATGCTTAGGTCCCAGTTGAACTAGTTTTTCGAGAACATGGTTAATTGGGGAATAGTTAATTAGGTTTTTATTACTTTCTGGGCCATGGACGTTTGATACTTGTTTACTAATAATGGGCATCATTTTCTATGTCTGATAGCAGAGAGGAGGCCACTAAAGCCAGTTGTTGCAGGTTGTTTATTATCTTTACAATGAAGAAAGAAGAAGTGGGTCGGTGCCAGATTCAGGAATGGTACCCAAAATTCAAGTCTGTATCTATCAGAACTATTACTCATAGGCTTCCAGAATCGTTTGTTGAGTACCTCCTTGATGATTCAGGGCCCTTTATGCCCCCCATTTCTGTCTCTAATGAAGATGCTTTACCAAATAGAATTCATAATCCTATAGGTGAAGAGGATTATCAAGTGTCAGAAGTGTCTGAGATGAAGCAGAGCAACCTATATTTCCCCATCTTTCCCAGAACTTGAATTGAAGATTAAGGAATCGATTGAAATCCTTGGAGGTGCAGTTTTTCCTAAGTTGAACTGGAATTCCCCAAAAGATTCTGCTTGGATTAGCACATCTGGTACCCTGCACTGCACTTCGTTCAGTGAGATTGTGCTATTGCTGCGGTCATCTGACTCATTGGTCCATGATCTGTGCCATGCATACGATTCATGCCGTGAAAAAACCTTGTCCCCCTAGTTTCTTCCTTGCACTCCGCAAGTGTTATTCCTCTTTGTTACCTGAGATGGAATTCCGTTGCTTTGTTTGGGGTCATCACTGAGTTGGAATCTCAAAGCGTAATTTTTATCCTGTTCTCCTTGAGAGGAAAAATAATCTTCAATCACTGATTGAGGATTTTTTTTTTTTTTTTTTTTTATTGATAACGTGAGGCTGAATTTTGAGTCAGAGAATTACACATTTGATATTTACGTCACTGAGGATGACCATGTTAAAATTCTGGATTTTAATCCTTGGGGAGCATTTACACTTCCACTGCTTTTTACTTGGGAGGAATTAGAGCAGAATGTGAGAGAAGGAACAGTGTAGACTTGAGAATTGTGGAGAGCCAATGTGCAATTCGGCCAGGGCTGAAAACAGCAGTTCCACAAGATTATTTGGATACTGGTCCAAGGAGTGATTGGGATCAGTTCTCGAAGAAAGTTGATGCAGAGTTAAAGCAACAAGGAATCGCTCCTACAGATGGATCTGATGCTTGAAGATTTTGGATGTATTTTTACTGTTTCGGTTGATTAAGGCTGTCATTCAGTTCTTCTCAAACCTGGTTTCATATTCCTCTTGCAACAGGAAATTAGTTGTGTTTGGACTAGATTTGAATGTAGAAATTGATAGGATATTAATATTGGCAAATGGCAAGCATATTGAATTGATGAAATCCTTTGAAAAAATATTTGGATATGGCTAGCCAATATTTAATTTTTATGCTAGGGACAAATGATGCAATAACAATGGCATCTAGGGAATTTCGTGGCCTAAGCAGATACCAAATGCATCTTCATTTGGCTTGACAGATTAGTAAGAGAATTGAGTAATACTCGGATGAGCAAATTGTACAAGAAAATGGCAAAAAGATCACAGTTAACATCTGCTTATTCAACTTCCAAAACAAAATTGTTGGTTTTATATTCTTTTATCATTATTATTTGGGTATAAACAAACAACTTTGCACATTGGCCCAATAATGTTTATGAACATATTTATTATTTGAGTTTTTTTTACATGGTTTATTTAATATTTTGATATTAACTTAATAATAAATAAATCCAAATATACAAGAGCACACTAGAGCTCCCGCACTTACACACACACAACTCTCTCAAAAATATCAATACTCTAATTTCAAAAAGAAAAGAGCTTCTTTTATAAGAGCACACTAGAACATAAAAAAAAAAAAAAAAGTTCTAAGGTGGACAAGCTTAGTAAGCCAAGAAGCTACAGGGTCTAAAATATGACAGGAAGCCTCACCCATAGAAGCATTAAAACTCAAGCTAATTTAAACTTTAAAGAATCCAAAATGGGCAGAAGACTTTGAGTTGAATTATCAGAAAGAATCATGTCTTGAAGTTGTTGAATTTCCACATTTAGCTTTTTCTTGATTTCCCGATTCTCTGAAACAGTTGCACTTTGTTGTTTCAAATCTTGGTAAAGTCCTCCCAATTTTGAACCAACAACTTCCAAATCTTCACGAGCTTTGGCTAGTTGATTCTCTAAATCAACAATCTGAGCTTTCAATAAGTCACGATCGGAGCGACATTCTTTAATCTGAGAAGCATAAGCCCTAGTACCTTCCTCACCTTGTGAAATCTGAAGTTCAATTTGCTCCAACTCTTGGTTTTTTGTATCTAATGATGATCTGCGCTCACTTTGTCTATTCAAATACTGCCGAGTCCTTTGCAAGGCTGAAGCGTCATCAGCAGAAAAGGAAAGACTAGCTGATGCTGCGATCAATGAAGAAATTGCTTCTTGAACTTGTGCTAAATCAGAAGGGTTAGCCATTAGAGTCATTCCTTGCTTTAAACCAGACATAACAATGTTCAATGCTTGCAAAAGGGAAGGACTAGACGATGATGCCAGCTTCCAAGAGCTCCCTTTAGGACCATCAACATTCAAGATATGATCTATAAAAGCATCTATTGCCGCATCTTCGTTCATTACCTAAGGAACAGAAAGATAAGTCAGTTTGAAATTTCAACAAGCCAAGGTTAAAAGTGATCATCATACCTGACTCAAGCTTGCTGTTGCTTCCGATTCTGTGAAAATTGATGGGAAAGGTTCAGAATGAGATGCCGTTGGTCCAGTTTTGGTAGGAATCATTGAAGGGGGAATTGCAGATGAACCTGCTGAATCAAATATATATAAGTTTATAACATCAGACAGGTCAGTCGAGGAAAAGTTTAATATGGCAATAAGTTACCTTGGTCAATGGTCTCCACCCCAATTGATGGTGAAACAGTGGATTAGGACTTGAAGCAGCAAGATTTGTAGCAATTGGGAGAGTAGATGTGATCTCGTGTGCGATAGGGAGAGTAGATGTGATCTCCTGAGTAGAGGAAACTTCAACCGGAACACTACTGGTCGACAACTGTGAGGACTGCTTAGATTGAGGACCACCTTTTCTGAATATCTCTAAAGAGAAGACATCCCATTTACCATTATTCCAGTAGGTGTAGAAGTAGACCTCCGGTACCTCTGCAATCTTTAGATAATCTCCATCATTTCGGTCGGGATGTAGTGTCACGATTAAATTTACGGCCATATTTATAAATTCCAATACTCTTAGGTGAGTAAGATGTTCAATGCCTGATGGAACCCTCTGCAACAGACCACAGTTTTGGACAACTAGCTTTTGCAGAAAAGGCACTGCTCCTGGCTCAATAATGATCTCTCTGAGTCTATCTAACTTGTTCAGACCCAAAAACTTAAGGCTTCGGAATCCTTTAGCTCGAAAGTGCAATAGCTCTCCATCATAAACTTGCACAAACTCAACATGTACTAAACTTGGCAAATGTTGAAGAGACAGAAGCGGATCACCACTTTGCCAGCTCCATTTCAAAACTACCTTTTCCAAATTGTCAAGTGAAGAAATCCAGTCAGGTAGTCTCTCTAAACGTCATTTCAAATATAGTCGTTGAAGAAATCGAGGAGGAGAAGATATATGCCCTAAATCGATGAACTCACTTTCCGTGGTTGATACAACTGATAATGCACGAAGGTTGGTCAGCTTTTCAATGGAAGGACAAAGATTACTTCCATCTTCTCTCCTTAAATTCACAATGCCCAGTCTTCTCAGCTTAGTCAGTTTTCCTAGTTCTCTCATCAAGTCTTGATTTGCCTCTAAGAAGCAAAGCTTTTGGAGGGACTGTAGACCTCTTATATGAGTTGGTAGCTTAAAGCCGATTGTTTGCTTGGTTTCCATCTGATCAGCAAACTTTGTATCGTAGCGATACACAAGTATATGGTGAAGTTTTTGGAGCTTCAGAATTGTATTTGGCAATTCTATGACTCGAGAATTCTTTAGATCTAAGGTTTCCAGGTACTGCAGATTGCCAATAGAGCTTGGGATGTAATTCACCTCGGTATTTCTCAAACTTAGATACTTTAAAAGCAAGAGGTTAGTAACTTCATTTGGAAAATCCTCCAAGTGCGTGCCACCCAGTTCTAACACATTGAGCATTCTTAAATTGCTAGGAGAAAGATCAAATAATGGAGATTCAGGTAAAATATCTAGCCCCGAGAACACAAGCAATGAACGAAGTCCTGAGGCAGAAGTAAACTGACTTATTCGTTGTATTCTTGCCCTGGCATTCTGTATGGAAAGGCGGCGAACTCTTTCAGGCAACATCATGCTTTCTTCTTTTGCTATTGCTGCAAAACCCTGATCTTTTGCCATGGAAGTGATAATGTCATGCAGAAGGCCTTGGATACGGCATTTTTTGACCCGACCATCGCTGGTAGCCTCTACAACTTGGACCAAGCTTCTTTCTATGAGCTCGTTGAGGTAACCTTCTGCAACTTCCTCTAGCATCCTTCCTTCTGTTTCGACAACGAATCCTTCTGCAATCCACAATCGAATAAGTCTCCTACGCTCAATTGGGTAGCCTTCAGGAAAGATGCTGAAGTAGAGCAAACAACATTTGAGATAGTATGGCAAATTATAGTAACTGAGCGACAGGACTTTCTTCATACTCCCGAGACTGTTGTTGGCTTGTATTTCAGCACTGAGGCTTCTGTAAATCATGTCCCATTCATCTATCCTAGTGTTGTCCCTTGTTGCCAGAACACCACTGATTGCTGTAATTGCAAGTGGCAGTCCTTCACACCTACCCAGGATTTGTTGTGATACATTCTCCAGATGTGGAGGACAAGAGTTGCTCCGAAATGTCTTCCTGCAAAACAAAGTCCAAGCCTCTTCTGAAGATAATGGATTCAAAGCGTAGATTTTGTCAGGAGATTCAATGGAGGCATTTTTGGCAACTTCACTTCTGCGCGTCGTAAGCAATATTCGGCTTCCTTCTTTGTTGTTTGGAAATGCATGTTTAAAAGTATTCCAGGCATCATTATTCCACACATCATCCAAGACAATAAGGTACCTTCTTTGTTGAAGAAATTTATTTATTTCCACCCTTAGCTCATGGTCGCTCATGGTGTCAATTCCTTCAGGACTTGGCTCCCTGAGCACATAGTAGAGTTGTTGGACGATGTCTTTTAGGAGGTTCCCTGTCTTGAAATATTGAGTAAGAACAATCCAAGCACAAAACATAAAGTGTTTCTTAACTTCTGAATTCTCGTATACTAGTTTCACCAATGTGGTTTTACCCACACCTGCCATTCCAACCACTGAAACCACTTCAAGTTCTGATTTACTTCCAAGAAGCCACCCAATAAGCCGCCCTTTAGGCATTTCAATGCCCACTAGATTGGCTTCTTCTAGTGGAAAAGCATCCTGTTGTGCAGCCAGGTCCGCTCCACCGCTATAATTGACTTCTCGCCATCTTGAATTGATGTGGGTAAATGAACTACGTGCTTTAGAGATGTCTTCTACTCTGATCTTGATTTCTCTTATTCTGGTTCTGATGTCTCGCATTGTTGAAGCAATTTGATGACGAGCTTTCAAAGATATAATGAAGTCGGAAGTTTTATTAAGACAAACACAGAAGCCATGCCCATGATCATGTGCAAGATGCAGCTTGAAATCATCAAGAACATCTTCCATCTCATAAGCCACATCTCTCAAGTTCTTCACCCACACTTTTAACAAAGGGTCAATCTCCTCCTCCTCCATTGACTCTGCATCTCTTAAAACGGCTAACGAGAACTGTAACTCATCCCTGATGTACTTAGCGTCTCCCCGAACCCCAAACAAGAGATCGTTCTGATCTGTTAGAATTTCTGAGAGCTTCATCAGTAGAAAGGTTACTGAACCTTCTAACATTGTTTATCTCAACTGTAATTTGCTTTGGCCTTCGTACCAAATAAAATGGTTTGGGATTGTGAAGGGGTTTTACAAGAACATTGAAAATGAGTGAAGAATGAATACAGAACAGGTTTCTTTCAAGGTTCCAAATAGTAGGGGATGTTGTTCGTGCAGAAACTGTAATGAATTCAAATACCAGATTTGTAATAGAGAAGTATATAATTATTTTTGGAGATCCCATTTATAAGTTTAAATTTTTAAGTTGAGTGATTTTTTAATATATATCAGAGCCTCTTAAACTCTAAGGTCTAGGATTCGAATATGGCCACTCCCATTCGTGAGAGCCTGTCCTTAACAAGGACGACTCTAAAATTAGAACCCTGACATTGTAAATAAAGTCAATTAAGAGAAACATAATGTATATATAATAATAAATATTTAGTGTTACTTGAGGGAAATACTCAACTAAAACCCATCATTTTAAAATTCTCCGAAAATGTCATTTGTAATAAAAAAAAATCTCCAAAAATATCGATGCCGCTGACAATTTCTTCATTGACCTAGAGTTCTTAACTGATTTTGGTGGTTATGATAAAAAAAAAAAAATCATTCTGTTCATACCAAGTGTTTGGTCAGAAGGAAAAAAAAATCACCACTAGGCCATCAATGATATCCTCTGATGGTGATACAAAATGGCTAATTCCTGAAGAATATTTAGCCAGTAATTAGATTAATAATTCGAATTATCTCAATAATAATTCAGATTATAATATACTAATTAAATGATTATTCCCTTTTGCATAAACTATAATTTTTTAAAAATGAAAAAGATTTAGATTCCTCATATACGATAGGGGTAATATCAAAAAAGAAAAAAAATCCTCTAACTTATTTTCTTACAATTGTACCCCAAACTTTTCTTTTTAAAAAAATACTCTAATCTTTTAACTTGTTTATAATTACATTCTGCCATTAATTCTATCGGTGAAAATGTCTAAAAATATCTAAAATTTTACCTTTTTATAATTGTATCCTAAACTATTTTTTTAACATAAATACTTTGAACTTTGAAATTTACTACAACTGAACTCCATTATTAGTAGTTGTCCCGTTAAATGCCAATAGAGGTGTCATATTAGGACTTTTAATTCTCCAAATTAAAACTAATTAAATCTGTAATGGTCGGGCTCCAACCACTAGAGGAATTGTCCGCTTTGGCCATAAGCCTCACGGTTTTGTCCCATAGGTGGAATGGAGAACTTCTCAGGAGGTCACCCATCCTAGGATTTCAGAAGTGATGGAACCAGTAATCAAGATAGGACTAAGAAATAAAAAGTAGATTAAAGTTGATGATGGAATGGACATCCTTAGAGGTATAAGGGTGAGAGAGGACAAAGGTTAAAGAATAAGTATAGTAGGTTGGAAAGATATCAACAATAGCAGAAACAGGAAAAGTAAGTGGATAAGATCTAAAGGATAGGAGAAAAGCTCGGTAGACTTGATTACAATGATTAGAATAAGAAGAAACAAGTATGCTAGGGACACACTAAGAGATATTTAAAACAAGTTATGGTGAGATGATAGACTAAACGAATAATGGAGCCTCGATTTAAGTACCAATGTGTCCGAAAGCACGTCAGATAGTAAGAAGTTTAAAGCAGAAGTCAAGAAACTCTCTTTTTAGAAAATGAGTAGGCTATGATAAGTAGTATTGACTAGGTGGAACTCTACACAACTAATTATCTAAGATAGGTAGGAATTGTTACAAGGAACTCTTTGGTGACACAAAGTAAGTTAGAAGCTTGCAGTATCATGAAATTAGGAAGGTAAAAATGTTTTTAGTATGGGAGGATCTAGCTAAAGCTTCAATGGCCAACAGAATTAGCAATGATCTTAGGTAAGGTGCATGCAAAGGTGGTTATTAGAAGGGTGTTTCATGAGACATTGTAAAACAAACAATATGAATCACATCCTTACACCACAGAGATTGGTAATAAAGGGGAGCAAAGGCTAGTGCTACAGGATACCATATTAGAGTGCAGAATAAGCATAGATGGTGTAGGTACATTTGGCATTTCGATGGAACTCTTCATGACTAGTTGCATAAGATGGACAGGAGTTAGTCTAAGGACCTTAGTAATGACACAAAACAGATTAGAAATTCGAAGTATCATGGGAGTGAGAAGATGCATAGGTATTGACCATTGAGGTCATAGAACAAGTAGAAATTTCGAATGAGATGCTTATGACAGGTGCTACAGGAAAGCATCTTATAGGATACTATAGGATAAAAAACATAAGTTATGTCTTTGGGAAGTAGAGATTGTTAAAACAGAGGAATGGGAATTGAAGTCGCTAAGAGATATGTTAGGACACAATGAAGGAGAGGTAAGCACCAAAGCTTATTGAAGTTATGAGATATCAAGTCAAGCGTAGTGTAGGTATAGTGAGTACTGAAGATGTTAGAAAAAGATTAAGGAGTGGTTTGAGGTACGAGTTTCACTATGAAATGACGATGATAGCTAGGACACTACAGCAGACAAAAGAGCTATGCAGATCCTAAGTGAAAGGATTTAGAGTTTGCAGTGAGCGATTATGTATTCCTGAAGGTCTCTCCAATAAAGGGAGTTATGAGATTTGAGAAGAAGAGCAAGTTCACATCCCGATACATAGGGCCTTTTGAGATTACTGATAGAGTTGGAGCAAAGGCCTATCGGTTGGAGTTACCACCAAGTTTTTCTCATGTCCACCCAATGTTCCACATTTCCATGCTTAGGAAGTACATACATGATCCTTCCCATGTGTTACAACCTGATACAATGAAGTTGAAAGAAAACTTAACCTTCGAGGAGCAGCTAGTAGCCATAGTGGACTTTCAGATGAGACAGCTAAGGTAAAAACAAATCTCTATGGTTAAGGTTTTGTGGAGGAGCCTATCAGTAGAAGAGTGTACCTGGGAGTTAGAGCAGGACATGCACAAAAAGTACCCGTACTTATTCACTATTTAATCTTGTAATTCTTTATTCTGCATTGTGTAAAATTTGAGGATAAATTTTTTGAGGGGGGGGGGGGGAGGGGGAGGGAGAAAGTAACACTCCTAATTTTAAAATAATTATTTTATATATAAATATAAATATTTTAGTCTAACCTCTCGTGTTGTGGGCTTTGCGTAGGTACTTTCGTTTCGTGGCAATTCGACCATTACCCAGATCTGCAATTTCGGGACAAGCAGATAAGCTGCTGGAAGCACTTCGGAACCGGGTCAAAGTTATAGGCTACCCCTCCATTTTCAGATGCCCCGAACGCGTTCCAAGCGTTAGAATTGACATAGGTAAACCCGAACTCTGAGTTTCTTCAATTTTATAGTGTTAGATTTAGAATAAAATTTCATAAAATATTCGTGGGTAGTTAGAAAATTATAATTCCTTTTGCGTTAACTCTATAATATTGTTAAAGACCGCGGGATAAAATTTTAGAATTTTTAGAGCTAGCTAGAATAACTTTTGCAAAATATCTGTTTTAAACCTTATAATTGAATTGTTAGATTATGTGACATTTGCCTGAGTTTGAGGGCCTAGGAGGGGCCATGTGTTGTTGTTGAGATAATGTGTGGCTTTAGAAGTGTGACTTGAACTACTTTGCAGGTTGGGTAGGTCTTAGGTATAGGAGAGGCTCTGTAACACCCTAGGCAAATCTCACATCGACAAAATAAGGGAGTGATGCTGGGTTTATAAGTTGGCGATTCGTAACCCCTAGTGACGCGTTTTAAAACCGTGAGGGCTTCGGCCCAGAGCGGACAATATCACTAGTGGGCCGGGCTGTTACATTTGTGGTATCAGAGCCACTCTGCGTGCAACCTTGAGCGATGGTGGGGCAAACCTCAGCGAGGACGCTGAGTCCCATAAGGGGAGTAGATTGTAACACCCTAGGCAAATCCCACATCAGCAAAACACGGGAGAGATGCTGGGTTTATAAGTTAGCGATTCGTAACCCATAGTGACGCGTTTTAAAATCGTGAGGGCTTTGGCCCAGAGCAGACAATATCACTAGTGGGCCAGGCCGTTACAGGCTCTGCCGGATTTCCAGCATAAATTAGAGTGTCCTTAATTCTTTAAAATTTTGATTTTTAATTAGGTTAGCATTAATAAATTTATATCATAATTATCTAGGTAATCAAGGTCATCCATCCTTCTCCCTTTAGCTACCGTAGCAGTTTCTGGTCAATCAGTGAGTAGATATTTATTTTATTTATAATTTCAATATTATTATACTTCTTGCATGCTCATGCATCACTTATATATATATATATATATATATATATATATATATATATATATATATATATATATATATATATATATATATATATATATATAGTTAAGTATTAGGCATGCCCCGTATTGCATTTGTACTTGATGAATACTATTTTAGTTACTGTGTTTTGATAATCTAGAGCTGTGTGTGTGTGTCGGCATGCATGTAGTATGGTGTGATGGATATGGGTAGGACGGGCAAATCGGCTTTAGCTAGTCTCGCTTGGGGCCTGGTCTTTTTTGAGGAAGCCGGGGTGAGTACAACTTTGAGTTGATTTTGCTGACCCCCGCATATGGATTATTAAGCGAAAGTCCAGCTCGAGTTGATCTCGCTGGCAGGCCTTGGATTAAGAGAGCTGGGTAAGGGGATCAGCTCCCCATATATGTATGTGTGAGTATAGATTTGACTCGAGTGTGTGAATACTTCAGATTATCTTTGATGTGACTTAATATGATTTGTATAACTAGTGTGAAGATGATGGATTTCATTTCTAAGGATGTATTAGACTTAGATAGTTATAGAAATTATATGTAAAATAAATATTTACTCTCTGAGTCGAACGCTTACTCCTGTTCACCTTATTTTTCTAGGATATAGGAGGAATTCTTTTTCAGAATAACATGCCTTTTTCCTCACTAGTTTATTATGAGTTATTTATTTGTGATATATATTTTTTTAAATTTGAAATCTAGAACTTCGCATGTGTTAGCAGTATTATAGATCTTGTTAGAGACAGTGTTAAATTGAGTTTTTGATTTTTCACTGAATGACAAAAATTTTTATGATATATAAATAATTTGTAAATTATGGTAATAGGGTTGAGTTGGGCTCTCCTTGCTTTAGTAGCTGATAATCATTGGGTTGGGTTGACCCGAATTGAAATGAAATATTTTTATTTTATTTTACTTTATATGCATGTTGGGCCTTAGTTTTGAGCCTTGGTTATGGAGTTTGGAACAATAAAACTTACTACAGGTTTCGGGGTTTTTATGCCGGCCCAGGTTTTAGTGCCGGTCCGACCTGTGAGATCTGGTCGTGACATTTATTTTTTTATTATAATATTAAACTAATGATATGTCTTTGTATATTGTATATATAAGTATTTTCATATTTTAATAAGATTAATAAAATTTAAATAATGAAAATTGACTTCCTTTAAAAAAAATTATTTTTTTAAAAAATTACTTAATTTTTATTTTGATTGAGAAAATATTTTTCATTAACTCATTTTTTTTATATCCTAAACATTGAAAAATATGAAATTTTTTTTAAAATGTTTTTTATAAAATAAATAGAGTCTTAAATATCATAATTTAAAAAAATATAAATATATTATTAAAATTATATTTAAAACTTATGTTTCTAATTTATATTTTATATTATATAATAATAAATTAAAATAAAAAATAAAAAGAGTTTCTGTGGGAAAACTCGCCCGCCTCGCTCCCTCACAGGAAAGTTCTCGGCTCTGACTCTTACCTCTCGGGATAGAGATGGAGCAGCGATTCTTTCCCAACCCTTCTCATTATCATTTTTATATTATTAATTAGTTTTAATTTAATAATAAATATTAAAATAGATAATTTATTAGAAAAGAAAATTGTTACTGAGCTCTTAGTAATAAGTGTCCACGGCCCATTTCCAAATGTCAATTAAAACTACAACCCAACAAGAAAAGTTATACGGCCCGCGGCCACTTTGGCTGTTGCCCGCGTTACAGTACCACAATTAGTCACTGAGCTCCTAGCAATACGTGTCCCTCAAACGGCAGGGTCTTCTGCGGCCAGTTCCTCCTCTCAAGGGTAATATTAAAAACTGCAAGTTCCATAAAATAATTCAAGGTACCGGCTTTTGGGTCTTGATTGTTACGTCGTTTCTTGCTTTGTATGAAATTGCTTTCTGCTATCTTCTTTAGGTGAGGAGTTGCATGGATTTTCATGTACTGCTACTTTCTTCGGCTACCCCATAATTTGCTAGGACTGTCTTCTTTCAAAAATGGGCTTTGGGTTCTTATTCTTCTCGGGTTCTTTGATTTTGAGGTGGTGGCAGCCTAGAAAATCTTGTTCAAAGGGGTAACTTTATGATTCTTTTTCTTGTATAACTGCATAACCATTAATGTTTAGTTTCCTAACTGTTCAATATTAGCCTTTTTTTTTCCTACTGCCTTGATCTCCATTAATCTCAGCCACCACTATTAGTGATGTTTCTGAGTATAATAAATTTGGATCAATCAAATGTTAATCATATGGCTGAAATGGGGATAAATGAAATTTCATTCATCTGAATTCTGAAGAGGGATGGTATTTATGTAAGTTCTTATGTGATGATCTGTTAGAATGTGATTTTGGAAGGGTCAAATCTCCAAAGATTCCTAATAATCTTTATTATGGTTACATTAAGATTTGAAATTTATTGTCTTATCTGGTATTCAAGAATTTGTATAATCGCCTTGCGTTTTCCAAGGAAGACGATATTCATCTCCGCTTTTTGAGACAATCATACCACCACTGTGGGAAAATTCCCATTTGAACAATCCAATGGTAAATGAATAAAAAAGAAAAAAAAAATCCAATAGAGTGTTCAAAATCAATTATCCATTGGCAATAATCTATTTCTCTTTCTAGTCCAAATGAAGCTTACTGATTGGGCATGTAACCCAAAACCTGGAAATTACTCATAGATTATCTGCGGCGGTAACCCTGCAACTCCTGCTTACTGAAGTAAACATGATATAAATCAATGTAAATTTAGCAAGCCTTATTTTTATATCCTGCAAGCATTTTGATGTCTCCATGTTCCATACTTAATTTGTGTGTTTAAATAGGTACAAATAAGCCTGTTATAGAGAACTTTTGCAATATCGCTGACAGGATCCATTCTGTGAATTGTGCTTCATTAGAGAGCAGATACTGGCTTGCAAAGATGGAGACCGACATTAGTAATAACCAAGTATCAAGTGAAGAAGAGAAGATGAGCAGATCCCTGAAGAAATTCCTGCTCGTATTGAACGGTGCAATGTTGGGGATAGGCAATTGCGGAGGTCCACTCATCCAGCGGCTCTACTTCTTGAAAGGTGGTAAGGGTGTCTGGATATCATGCTTTCTGCAGACAGCTGGTTGGCCATTTATCATATTTCCTCTCTCTGTTTCATACTTGTATCGTCGAAGGAAAAAGGGTTCCAGGACCAAGCTTTTCTATATTAGCCCGCACCTCTTCTTAGCTTGTGCTGTTTTAGGTGTTCTTACTGGCTTTGATGATTTTCTTGCTGCCAGTGGTGTTTCTCTTCTACCCGTCACTACTTATTCTCTTATAATTGCTACCCAACTGGGCTTTACTGCTGGATTTGCTTATATTTTGGTCAAGCAAAAGTTCACACCTTTTACCATTAATGCAATTTTCTTATTGTCTGTTGGATCTGTTGTCCTAGTCCTCCATGCTAGTTCTGATCGCCCTGCTCATGAAACCGACAAACAGTACATTATGGGGTTTTTAATGACTCTTGGAGCTTCAGTGCTTTATGGATTTGTGCTACCCTTGATCGAGTTGACATATAAGAAAGCAAAGCAGACCATCACTTACACTCTAGTTATGGAGATGCAGATGGTTTTGTCTTTCTTCGCTACTGCAGTCTGCACCATTGGGATGCTTCTGCACAAGGATTTTGAGGTTTCCTCTCTCTCTCACTCTCTCTCGCCCGCGCGCACACACACACACACCCCAGCTTATACTCAAAAACATGTTTTCAATGGAAGTTTCTTTTGATAAAACAATACTCATCCTCTAGTTCAATTTCGATATCAGAACATAGAAAAGGATGTGAAATCATAATTGGCTAAAATTTAATTTATCTGAACTTGGGGCTTCCATACATATGAAATGGTTACCTTAGCATTATGATAATTTTGAATATCAATTAAGATTGAAATCTAAAATAGATAATTTAACTGGCATGGCTTGATGCAGGCAATTCCAAGAGAGGCAAGAGACTTTGAGCTTGGGAGAGCAAAATATTATGTGGTAATGGTGTGTACTGCAGTGTTTTGGCAATTCTTCTTCATGGGAGCAGTCGGTGTCATTTTCTGTCATTCCTCGTTGCTCTCTGGTGTTATAATTTCTGGTCTGCTGCCTGTGACAGAGGCTTTAGCTGTGTTGTTCTACGACGAAAAATTACGAGTTGAGAAAGTGATTTCTCTTGTTTTGTCTCTCTGGGGCTTCATTTCTTACTTCTATGGTGAGCTCCGGCAAATCAAGAAACTTAGAATCAGGCTTCAAAATTAGGAGAAGTTTAATCATATGTTGAATATATGTAAAAAATATATGTAATAAGTGCTTGTATATATTTGTTAGCAAGTTTCTGATTGAGAGGCAATTGTTGTCAAGTGACCATGGCTGATCCCAAAGTTCTGTTCAACTGAAGTTTTTAACTGCTTGAAAAACTAACAAGAGAGTTGCTTCTTTACAGTGTTTTGTTTTGTTGGCTCTGATCCTAATTTGGTGCTGTTACTTTCTGTGGATTTTGAGATTAACAACTGGTAAGATTACCTTTGAATTAAATTAGAAGTAACGATTTTAACTGTTACCACGGTTTGGTTCTTACCAAACAAACTGTAACAAGTTGATATCTATAACAAAATATTGATATGAAAGAAAATTAAGAGCCGAGAATTCTCATCCGCTATTGAATTGTAGGATTTTTTAACATCAGCAAACAGAAGTCAGTGCAGAAATTTGAAAACATATATAAAATCAGATCACTACAGTTTAAGACTGAGAGCTAAAGTTATCCAGGAATATTCATTGCTCAAAAAAAAGAAAAAGCAAACATGCCTCCACTTAACCCTCCGTTTAGAGGAGGTAAAGTATAGTAAAGTTTTTTAAAGTAAAGTTTTTCATGATTTTCAGAAAATTTATAATTTTTAGTGTTTAGGAGGAAATGAAGGTTTTTTTTGAAAGTATTTGAAAGTTTTAAAAAGAGAACCTCTTAACCCACCAATTTAATAGGTTGTGTTGACCCCACAAGCTCAAAGGAGCATAGATTTTGATGATACCAAAACTCAACTAGAATCAAACTAACATTGTTTTAAGTGTTGTGTATCTCAAAGAAAAGTCACAAGGATTTTATGATAGATTCGTGCTTCTGAAGAAATGATGACATTCTAAGGATAACACAGGACGAATCAAAGGAGATAAAAGAAGAAAAGGTTACCTTCCAAGGCTGCATTGAAAATCAGAATTGAAGGTACACATAGTATAGAAGTTAAGTTTTATTGATAGGATTACTTGTGAAAAGAATTGAGGAGTAAAAGTCAATGATGTTTATTTTCAATTCCTCAAATGATTTTTCTTTTAAATATCATTGCTGGCCTAAAAGTATTTGACTATGATTTGGTGTAAAGTTTTATAGTTTTGAAAGTTATGCAGAAAAGTTTTCCTGGTATGCTAACTGGTTTGCTACTTATTGTAGTATACTAACTGGTTTGCTATTTTCTCAAGTATGCTAACTGTGTCAACTCTGCACAACATCGCAGAAAATGACAAAATAACGGCTATTTTCTTGAAACTCGTATCTGTAACGTTCAAATGAGTTCTGCAACGGTAAAAGACGTTCCAAAGCTATAAATACACCTACCTTTGGCCATTTTGCACTTAATGAAAGACTCTCCACTGTTCAAAATCATAAAAGCTTTCATTCAAAGTGCTCAAAGTGTTTTTATTGCTCATCATTGGCTTATTTACTCAACTCTTCTTTATAGATTCTGTTGTATTGAGTAAGAGTGAGTTTTAAACACATTTTTATCATTTATGAGAGGTCATTCAAGCACCTATTGAAGCTTGGTTGTGAAAAGTATTTGGGATAACACTTGGTAGAAGTGTAAAGCTACTTGTAAAAGCTTTGGTGAGAAGATTTGTAAAGGGCTTTTGTCTCTTGCCTTTAAAAGAGAAGAATAGTGAAGTGAAGACTCAAAGTGGGATCTTTGAGAGAGTGGATGTAAGCTAGTTAAGCCGAACCACTATAAAAATTTCAGTGTTCATTTTCTCAACCCTTGCTCTTTACATTTATACAATTTAACTTTATGATTGATATGCCTTTGCTGATATGAAAGTTGATTTGTTTGCTGATAACCTTGCTGCAAACTGAGAAAATTAGTTTACTGCTAAATCTGCTGATATCTGATATAATCTGCTTGTTATTTGATTTGCTGTCAGTTAGGATATCCGTATTACGCTCTGGTTCTTTGTGTTAAAAATTTATCCAGATTACTGATATCTTTACTGAAAGCTGATATAATTTGTTAGATCAGTATACTGATTGCATATAGCCTAACTTTGAATCAACTTGTCAATAGAGCTGTATTGTTCATATTTCACATTAGTCAATTGAGTTGAACCTAGCTGCAATTTTCAAAGGTTTTGAGCAAGAACCGAAAATTATTTTTAAAGTCCAATTCACCCCCCTCTTGGACATGTTTTGGGACATCAGGTTGGAAAATGAAGGTTTTTGAAGGTTTTAAAAACCTCAAAAAATCATACTTTAAAAAGCTTTCTACCCTCCCAGACAAAAGTTCAAGGTTTTTAAATCTTGAAAAATCTCTGGTTACTTTAAAAAACTCCTTCCCAAACACAGTATAAGCCAAGTTCAACCGTAAAAGTTAGAAAGATTTACATGTATCTCCAGGAAAGAAGAAGGCAGGCCTCTAGGACAGTGGTCCAAGATAATCACCCTCCAAAGTAGCCAATGCCTAAACTCCCTTTCTGCAATGAATCTAATCACGCATCTTTTTCAATCTTTGATATCTTGTCATTTAGAAAGACTGGATTCTCTCCAGGCAAATAATGGCAATCTGGCATTTTCATAGAAGAGAGATATATATGCTAATTTGGCCCGCATCTCATGAAAACATCTTGCTCAAGCACTTTGTGAACAAATCCTTCCAGAATCTCTCCCCTGAAAATCTTGATGACTATGCCACTGAACACAACTGGAAAGAGCACATCTCCAGTGTGCTGTGTCTCACTTTTCCCTCCCCTATGTTCTCCAAAGAGGTGATGGCAAGGTAGCGTCCGAGATCTTTGGTAGCATCCGAGATCTTTGGTAGCTTTTATACAAGCAAAATCTTCTAACAAGCGGACAACGATTGACCTTTGGCATCCAGGTGCTCAACAGGGATAATAGTAAGGGTGGCCACGGTTCGGTTTCGAATCGGAACCGAACCGAAACCGGTTCGGTCAAAATCGGACCGAAACCGGTCAAAACCGGAACCGGTTTCGAACCGGACCGAAACCGTCCTTCTACGGTTTGGTTCAGGTTCATATTTTTTAGAAACCGTGAACCAGCGGTTTCGAACCGAATTGAACCGGCGGTTCTAAACCAAACCAAACCAAACTAGTAATTTAAATACAAAAAAATTCAATAAATACCTTACTCCACTCCTAATTTTTATATATATATATATATATATATATATATCATTAATTCTCTGCACAATTATTCTCTACACTCTCTTTAATTCTCAATACTCTTTCAATTTCTCTCAAATTTTCTAAATAATTATTTTCTACACTCCTTTTAATTCTCAGTACTTTTATAATTCTTCTACTTTATTATTTTATATACTCACTAAAATTTTTAATGCTATATCAATTACTCTGTTATTATTTTATATATTCAATAAAATTTTAAATACCCTCTATTTTGATTTTTTTTTCTTTTATATTTTTTTAATTATCAATTATCATATAATTTTTTAAAAAAGGGCAAGTAATACTCAACTCAACTCAATTCAACTAAGCTTTTATCCCAAAATTTATTGGGGTCGGCTATATAAATTCTCTTTCTCCACTCTAAATGATTTTGGTTTAAATCCTCGGAAACGTGTAATATTTTTAGGTCATGTTGTACTATTTCCCTTCAAGTCAGTTTAGGTCTACCTATTCTTTTCTTTCTATTCTCTGACCCAGTGTGCTCTACTTGTCTAACTGGAGCTTTCATATGTCTACACTTCACATGACCAAACCACCTCAATCTCCCTTCTCTCAACTTATAACTGAAAATTTTGATTCCTCTAAATCCTAAAGAGATACATAGGCAAAATTAAATTTATGCACATTTTTCTAATTTTTTTTAAATTAATTTTATCTATAGTTTTTAATAAGTTTAAATCTCTGCTTATTAAATTTTTCTTAAAAATAAGTTAATTTTATTCTTTTTATTCTTATTTTATTTTGATTAAAAGATTTCTAAGAAATATTAAAATATTTTTTACAAATATAACTTAAATTATAAATCAATAAAATTTTTCTCTAATTTTTTCCTTTAAGTCGCTCTTAAGCCGCTCTTAAACCGCTTCCAAACCGTCCTTCAAATCGTCTTGAACTGTCATTTTTAGAACCGTCTTTTAAACCGTTTTAAACAGGGGCTCGAACCGGAACCGGAGGTTCAGGAACCGTCTTCCAAACCGTCCCATGTCGGTTTGGTTCAGGTTCATGATTTTATTGAAACTGAACCGGCGGTTCAGGAACCGTAACCGGCAGTTCTTGAACCGTGGCCACCCCTAGATAATAGCATTCCAAGGCAAGTAATTTAGTAGACCCATCATCAATTATGCTTTAAACAGAACTTTTTATTTGGCCCATTCAAATTCTATCTTATAGTTAAAATAAAATTAATATCTTAGATTAAAATACTATAAATTCAAATAGATGAATAGTCTAATAAAATATAAAAATTTTTAAATTTAGGGGCTAATTCAATTTTAAATATATTGGAATATATTAATTTTATTTTCATAAAATTAAGGGTTCAATTTAATCTTAAATATACAGAATTATATTAATTTTTTTTAACTATATTAACTTATTTTAATAAACCTATCCACTCCTCTGCTTATGAGGAATTGACAGCGAATGCCATGAAACGAGCAAGGAAGGAGGAAGGAAACGACAAGATATCGAAGAAGCAAAATGTGGACAAGTCAGTTGAGGAAGAGGTTAGAGAAGCTTGAGGGAGAGCAGAAGACAGGTCCAGTTATCTTGAATCTAAAGAGTTTTAGATCCACAGTGAAGATGTTTGATTATTTCTAAAATTTCCTGGCCTCCAAATATCAATGTCAACATGAAAATCTTTTGATATTGTTGTATTGGTTTCATTGTTTGGGTATTTAAGTGGAATTTGGTAGGTTTAATGTGTTGATAAAGAACGGCCGAAGAGAAAGAAACCGTAGAGAGAGAAGGTGGAGGGAGAAATTAATTATAAAATGATTTTAATTAATTAATATTTTTTAATAAATATTAAATTTAGAGAAATAAATATATTTTTTAATATAATAAATTATCACATTAACAAAAATAATGTTATAGAGTTTTACGTTAATTAAATTAAAGATATAATTAAAAATAAAAAAATTTATGTTACGAATTAAAGTTAAATTACATTACTATTGCACACCCTTAAATTGAGTACCATGTGTGACGTTTACCCCTAAGATTATATCTATTAAATTATTATATAAATTAAATTAAAATTATATTAAAATATCTACATAATTAATAATTGCAATAATTTCTTTTATTAATATAAAAATTATTTTTAATTAATATTAAATTTTCATTAAAATTGTTCCTTTAATTTTATTCCTAAAGATAAATAAAATTTTAATTTTAAATATTAAAATATTTAAAAGAAATTTAAAATCAATTTATATATACAAATTGAGTAGTTATAATGAAACCAATCGCATTAACTATATAGTTTATATATATATAGAAGGGTAAAATTATATTTTAATTAAAAATAAAAAGAATAATAATAAATTTAAATGCATCAAAATATATAATTTAACTTATTAATTTGATTAAATAAATAGATCATTGCATGTTTTGTAACGTTAAATAGATTAACCTGATTAAATCATTATTTTTAGAGGTGGCTCATTGTATGACTAAATCTTATAAATGCTAAACCTAAATCCATTTAACTACATCTCTAATCTTCTCATGTAATTAGATCACTAACTCTAAGAATTTATTTATATATATTTTATTGGCATCTCTTAATTTTTTTTAATTCTTTACATTTATTATTTTCAATTTATATTTATTTTCTTTATATTTTTATATATGCATTGTACAAATATTTCTTAAAATATTTAAATTAAAATAAATATTTATGTGAAAAACATTATATAGCTATATCTTCATTCAATTAAATAATATATTGATAATGATTGTACGCAAGCAAGTCTTTCATAAGTTTCTTTTCTTTTTTTTTTTTTTTTTTTCACTGGCTTCATTGTACGAAGTCCTTGGTGCTGAAGAATGGCTCGTTATGTTCTTGATTCCCCAACAAATGCCTAAACATCTCGAATTAGGACTATCGTCTGCAATTTGGCTTCAATTTAGCCGATGCCAAGAAGAAAATTTTGGCATATGAGTAACTTTAAATCCTACCCTCCACAACCCAACATTAAGAGAACTGAGATTGCCAATTTGAATCTTACAAAAGTATCAAGAGGAGTGTTGAAGCATATGATACTTTGCTTCAAACTCCGAATTTCTATAAGTTTCAAGAATTTGGCTTACATCTATTTTGAGTAAAATATTTTCTTGGAAAATACTTTTTGTATTTTTTAGTGTTTGGAGTTCTTAAGAAAATGAGTTAATAGAAAATTTTTTTCTGATCAAAGAAAAATTAAATATTTTTAAAGAAAATGACTTATTTTTTTAAAGAGAAAGTCATTTTCTTGATAATTTTATTAAGATGTGAAAATACTTATATACGAATAATATAAATACATATTATTAATTTAATGTTACAACTAAATAATAAAAGATATTTTTATAAAAAATATTTTTTAAGAAAATAATTTAATAAAAAATATTTTACATATATAAGTTATTTTCTGTTAAATAAATAGAACATTAATTTATATTTTTTTTATTTTAATTATAATCCTGATATATACATGAAAAAGAATATTTATTTTGTCTTAAAAGAGTAGTCTTAGTAAGATGCTCGTATACTCTAATTAATCTAAATTTTCAAACTTAAATTTGTGATTTAATTTGTGCTTATTTAACTCAAATAATGAGAGTTTATTTTTATTTAAATTTAATTTATTATAAATTTAATATATAAAATATAATATATAATAAAATTTATATATTATTTATTAAATATATAAATTTTAAATATTTATATTTGATTCATAGTCACCCAATATAATCAAAGGATTTCCGATAATGAGTTCTGTGTTTCGGTGTGAGGGTGGTCCCGGTCCAGGTCCATCACTTCTCGTGGTCAGGGATCGCTCCATCGGCAGAGATAATAGTTGAAAAAGTTGAATTTTTAAAATATAAGTATGTGTAATTTATAAATAAAATAAATTAATATTATTATATATTTTCTTCTTTATTTTATAATAATCATAATAATCAAATTTAGTTTCTTGAAAAGGTTTTTCTTATATATATATATAGAAAAGGTTTTTCTTATATATATATATATATATATATAATCGAAGTTGTTTTAGGCTTCATTTTCTCTATCACTTTAGTTAATAAGTAAAGTGGGTCGTGTTATCTACTTTTCAAAAAGAAACTGTAAAAAAAAAAAAAAAAAAAAAAAAACTAGCCCATATTAATTTAATTAAAAAATTAAAATTAATTCTTTTATCTGATGTTGTTATAAATTTTTTTACTTAATATTTTGAGTTTTAAATTAGGTATATTGAGTAGATCTATTGACCTAAGTCTAATTTTAACTTAATATGTTAAATTTTTCTTAAATTATTTTAATAAAATTATTAAATTTAATTTTAACAAATTGAAACACTGAACTTATATATATATTGAGGGATCAAATTGGCTTAATTGTAATGCTTCCCTTTAGTTAATTCATTATACCAATAATATACATGATAAGATCCTATATTGATTTGGGATTGATGTAATATATCCCTTATACGATTTTTGGCACTTTTCTCTCTTGAGCTAATTTTTAAGGATAATTTAGGCCTAATCTATTTTTTTAAAATGGCATCAGAGCCTCCTAACCAATATTTGAGTCTCCGATAAGTATTTCGCACTTCTCATGTGAGAGAGTATGTTAAAATCTCTATTGGTATGAAATAAGAGTAATGTGCCTCTTATATAATTTCAGCATTCCTTATCTCTTGAGCTAGGAGTAAGTTAGGTCAAACTCATCTTTTAAAGAATCTATTTATGATAATCTAATTATAATCCGTTTTTTTTTTTTAATTGAGGATTATAAAAGTAGGGATTCAAATCTAAATTTACAAATGAATAGTATACTTTCAACCAGTGAACCTGAATATTTTTCTATGCATTAATGTAGTTCATGTTCAAAGCATTTCATTTTTCTTTTCATTTTACTAAAGGAATATGGGCCTAGCTTTAATTGCTAGGAAGTTGTTGCCCCCTGATCTCTGTTACCTTGCACAATCATCGATGACAACTTTGCTTGTAACCGCGATAAAGCGAATTAAAGCTCATTACCATGCAAATAAGATCCTTTGTGGCTTGCTATATACAAAAAAAATTGCAAGTCTAACAAGGCAATTACATGTGCAAAATGGATTCCTAAATCAGAAAGTTCTGGCTTGCTATATACAAAAGATATAGGGGAACATTAAAATCGTCTCTTAACGACAAAAATCGTCTCCAACATATATCTCCTTAATAAGCATCCCTTATTCTTTAGGGAATAACTTTAGAAGATGGCCCCAGAAAAGTTTTTTAACATGGAAAATAGAGCCGTCTTGTATTAAGCGACAATAGTAATTGCTATTTGTAGGGAAGATTAGGCGACAATAGTCATTCCTATTTGTAGGGAAGATTACTATCACCCAATATGAAGAGTAAAATAGTTATCTTCGTATTAAAGGGACAATAATTGTCTCCATTATATGAGGGACGATAGTTTGGACTAGGAATTGTGATCATCCCCTTGGACAAACCAAAATTATGTCATGCATGCATATGGATCCCGATTTGTTCAGGGCTGCAGCAGATGGCAATATTAGTCCCTTCTATGGCGATGTCCAACCCCTTGATCTTCTACTTACTCCAAACAAAAACACAGTTCTACATATTTACATCACTGCACGAGCAAATGCAGCAAAATCAATCGAATTCATGCATAAAATCCTACAAAAATGTCGGTCACTCTTAGATCAGGCTAATATAAGAGATGAAACTCCACTGCACTTTGCAGCAAGATACGGGCATGACGACATAGCGGAAGCACTAATTGAACACGCAGAAGCCCAGCATGATGACGTTGAACGCGGAGCAGCTGCAGTATGGGAGAAGCTGCAGTATGGGAGATGATGAGAAAGATGAATACAGAGAAAGACACTGCCTTACACGAAGCGGCGAGATATAATCATCTTAACGTGGTTCGTAGATTACTGGCTAAAGAAGATGTTAATTATTGTTATTTAGCTAATGAAGCTGGTGAAAGTCCACCTTACCTAGCCGCTGAGAGAGGCTATGGTGATATTCTGTCTGAAATTTTGGAAACCTGCACTTCGCCAGAATACAATGGCCCTAATGGTAGAACAGCTTTGCATGAAGCAGCAATCAGCAATGATGCAGGTATGTTTACATTAATTTAATTAGTAGTCTTCTTTAATTTCCCCAGCACTCTTACAAAGCAAAGAAAGAATCGCGGGCTTAATTATTAGCCTGGTGATAACACCTCTCACGTGGGGCAAAGTTCCAAGTTCCTATGCCCCTTGAGAGTCCTATGCATTGAGAATGCCCTTTTATTCAATTTCATTATAGAATAAAATGTACACGTTCTTGGCTTCTTGGTAGAATTTTACATCTTCTCACTGTGTTTAGAAATGACGAGAAGAATATTGCGCAAAACCAATACTGATCTCACCAAAAAAATTGATCAACAAGGATGGACTCCACTGCACCATGCTTCACACTTTGGTCACTTGTTAATCGTGAAGCTGCTACTAGATGCTGATAAATCTGCAGCTTACATTGGCGATGAAGATGGAAGAATGACCCCTCTTCACATTGCTGCTAGCCAGGGCGATGGCCATGTGAATGTTATTAAAAGTATTGCATCTCATTGTCCAGATTGCTGCGAACTTGTCTATGACAGAGGCCGGAATGTTCTGCATTTTGCTGAGGAAAGCTATGGTATTGAAGCATTGCGTGCTTTTCTTCAAAATCCATTCATGTCCAATCTCATAAATCAGAAAGATGAAGAAGGGAACACACCTCTCCACCTGCTTGCTGCTCTTGGGCTTAACTGTACAACTCTGATAAAGCATCCCCTTGTTGACAAGAATGCTACTAATAAGGATAACTTGACTGCTCTGGACATTGTTTTGCCCACAACTGACATTGTGGAAGCTAGTTTAACAAAGGTATTACAACTTAAACCATTACACACATGATTACATTCACAAATTAGACTTTACCTTAACGGAGAAATTTATGGTCTGTTTAAACGAGGATGAAGAAGGAATAAATGAAGGTAAAGAGGAGTAAGTAAGTTATGTCCTCCTGTTTGGAAATTTGGAAAGATGTGAATTAATTTAGGGTAAGAATAAGTAAGGGTAAGCCTTACCTCTCTTGTCCTTCAAATCTCGATTTTTCTTACGCTCCAAATTAATTAGGGTGTAAGGAAGGGGAGGTGAGAATTATAACTATTTTTATTTTTATAACCATAAATTTACTATTCATTCACCTTTTCTCAAATGTTAAAAATATACATTACCTCCTTTTATCTTTTCATTACTTCACACCTTCCAAAACATGAAATTTTTTTTATTATAATCCTCTTTAACCTTTCCCCTCCGTACATTTTTTACCCTTCTATTATTTATATTTTCTTAACTCCTTCAAACAGAACCTAATCAACTCAAAACTTAAAGGCTTGAAACTCGGGATTTTATTTTTCATGCTTCAATTTAGCTTGATTTGATATTCTACAAATTTGAGTTTGATTCGACTTAATTAAAGTTGAGTTGACTTTTGAATATTTTCATGGTTGAATCCGAGTAATATTTTTAATAATTCAATTCATTTACTCTAAATTGAATAGTAATCAATATGTCCATTTTTGACCGACTGGAAAGCAGTTTATAATTAAGATATAATTGTGGAAAATTTGACAATTAATTGATCATGTTACAGCAAGTTGCAAGAAGAAATCATCTATCAGAAGGTACAAGAAGAAACTTGATTAACGCTGGATGTAAACAATGTCATTAAAATAAGATCGTCCAAGAAGATAGGTCAGAGAGAATGAAAAGAATTGAGAGCATGGACTCAAGAAAGCCAACGAAACCCAACAGATAGCGGCAACACTCACTGCAACAGTAACTTTCGTAGCCGGTTTCACAATGGCTGCTGGATACATTTCTGACAAAGGGACTGCAGTATTATCAGAAGAAGCAGCATTTAAAGTGTTTCTTCTAGCAGATGGATTTGCACTGATCCTCTCTACTTCTGTTGTGCTTATCTACTTCACATTGCCAATGCAAAGCAATGAGAATAAGTTTGTGCTTATCTACTTCATTTTATAATTTCTATAGACCCTTAAATAGTATTGGGAAAAATTTAAATTTTTTAAACTAATTATATATGTTTTATAGAAATTATAAAATGCTAAAATCTAAGTATTTAAAAAAAACTCAACATTTTATTATTAAAGAAATTTAATACGAAAATATATTAACCAATAAAATATATTTATAAAACACTTACAATTATAAAATTATGTTATAATTATAAATTTTTTATAATAAATTTCACCTCTTATCATATTACTTACAAATTTATAATTTCTTATTTTTAATTTCTAATGATATATGCTTTCATTATCATTAATTGAAAATCTAAAAATGATAAAGTGCACATACAACACATATGTCATAAAAAATAAAAAAATTATAACATTAATAATAATAATAATAATGTATTATAATAATATTATATCATATATAAAAAATTAGTAAAAAATTATATATAAAAATATTAAATAAAAATAATGTATATAGAAAACATGCAATACACCTGTACAATAAATGTCCAAAAATTTCCCTTGATTACAATCCTTAACTTCTTCCATAAAGGATTGAAGATATTCATGAAAATTATTTATTTAAACCTGAACACAAATTTGTTTAATATTTTTAAAATTTGAATTTATCTTGAATCCGATTAAAATTTATTTTTAACTACTTAAACCCTTATTCCGAATCCGATTATTATTATCTAAAAAATACTTGAATCTGTTTAATTTTATATTTTTTAATTAAAAATTTACATTAAAATTATTTTTATTAATAATTTATATTTCAAAAATTTAATAATTTCATAAAATATTTTAATTTTATTTTATATAATAAAATATATAAAAATTTATTTTATATTAATTAAATATTTATATAAATAAATTTGAATAACGAATATCTAACATGTAAAATTCGAATCTAACTCAAACTCAATTATATACTATTCAAACCTATAATATTAAAATTCAATCAAAGTGAATAACCTAAAAATTCAACTTATTGCCATCCTTATTTTTCACTTGAAAATGATTTATTAAAAAAAATAAAGAATCATTATATTATTTAATTGTACACTTGCATATCTTTTGAAAAAAAAAAAAAATTAACAATTATTGTTCACATCATGGGTAGTGGGAATTAATATATAATTGTACTTCAACGAACCAACTTGTTAAATTATTACTTTTATTTTAAATTTAATATTTATTTTAACTCTTATTAAAAATGACTACGTACTTATTCTCTTATATTTATTTTAAGAAAGACTAGCATTTCTATAATATAACAAGATGTTTTATTTAATTTTATATATAAGAATATTTTATAATTTTCCTCTACGAGACAAGTACAGAATTAACAATTACTTTTATCATATTATGTGTCGTTGGGATTAATGTTTAGTTGTATTTCTATGAACTAACTTGTTGAATTATTCATTCTCCAAATTTTTTAAAATTTTTAGCTTGTTCTTGTTAATTTGTTGTTTTAATCTTTTTTCCTTGTTTGTCCTCTTTTATTCGTTCACACGGATAATTCAATGATTGTGAATATTTAAAAACAATTACGAAGAAAAAAACAAGAAAGGAGAGGGTGGTTCATTATTTCTCAAATGCAAAGTCTTTCTTTATTTATTTATTATTATTATGTATCCTGGAAGTCTTGGTCTACTTAAAAAACTATATGTGCCGTGGTCATGGTCTACCTAATCTTGCTATGCCTTTTTCGTTTCTTTCGAAAGTCTTGGTCTACTTAAAAAACTATATGTGTCGTGGTCTTGGTCTACCTATTATTGCTATACTTTTTTTGTTTCTTTCGAATGTCTTGGTCTACTTAAACTACATTGTGGTCTTGATCTACTTTTCTTGTTTCTTTCTGAAGTCTTGGTCTACCTAAAATATAGCTAGAAAATTATATTATAAAAAATTTTAAAAATAACTACAAAAATTATCGACTACATAATTTCATTAGTAATTTATAAATGATTTACCGATATTTTATTGATGAAAAAAAGAAATAAAATTTAAATCAATTTATACCAATGAAATTACTAACAAACATTTTACTGACGGCGTAATTTCGTAGGTAAAATTGGTGCCTAATATTAGTGAAAAAATTAGCAACCAAATAAAAAAATGCTGACAAAATTTTTTGTTGGTAATTACCAACTAATTCTTATTTATTCGGTAATATTAAAAAAAATTTAAAAATCTCAAAAAATTTTACCTACGAAAAGTTTTTATCAGTAATTATCAACGAAGATTTTCGTAGGTAATATTAAGGAGAAAATAAAAAATAAAATTTTTAAATAAATATCTATGAAAAATTTTCATCGGTGATTACCAATAAACTATATTTAATCGGTAGTTCTAAGAAGAAAATAGAAAAGAAAAATTTTAAAATTTAGTTTGTAATTCTAAAAAGAAAATAGAAAAGAAAAATTTTAGCGACAAAATTAGTGACTAAATAAAAAAAAATACCAACAAAATTTTTCATTGGTAATTACTGACTAATTCGTATTTAGTCAGTAATATTAAAAGAAAATTAAAAAAAATTTAAAAAGCTCAAAAAATTTTACCTATAAAAAGTTTTTGTCAATAATTATCAACGAAATTGATATTCGTAGATAATATTAAGGAGAAAATAAAAAATAAAATTTTAAAATAAATATCTATGAAAAATTTTCATCGGTGATTACCAATAAACTATATTTAATCGGTAGTTCTAAGAAGAAAATAGAAAAGAAAAATTTTAAAAAGCTCAAAAAATTTTACCTATGAGAAGTTGTCGCAGGTAATAAAATCGTTTTTTATAGGTAATATTAAGGAGAAAATAAAAAATAAAATTTTAAAACAAATACCTACAAAAATTAATCATCGGTAATTACTAATCGACTATATTTAGTCTGTAATTCTAAGAAGAAAATAGAAAAGAAAAATTTTAACGATAAAAATAGCGACTAAATAAAAAAAATACCGACGAAATTTTTTGTTGGTAATTATTCACTAATTCGTATTTAGCCGATAATATTAAAAGAAAATTAAAAAAATTTAAAAAGCCCAAAAAATTTTACCTACGAAAAGTTTTCATCAGTAATTATCAACGAAATCGATTTTCGTAGGTAATATTAAAGAGAAAATAAAAAATAAAATTTTAAAATAAATACCTATGAAAACTTTTCATCGGTAATTACTAACGAACCATATTTAGTTGGTAATTCTAAAAAGAAAAAAAAAATTTAAAAAGCTTAAAAAATTTTATTTACGAAAAGTTTTTATCGATAATTATTAATAAAATCGCTTTTTGTAGGTAATATTAAGAAGAAAATAAAAAATAAAATTTTAGAATAAATACCTACAAAAATTGATCACCGGTTTTTTATAATTTTATTTTAATTTTTCGTATATGATATGATATTATCATAATATATTATTTTTAACAGTCATTTAAATTTAAATATTTATTAATATAACTATATCTTACTTCTAGTTAAAGTTTATTTAAAAAATTATAAGAAAATAAAATTAATAAGTTATATTACTTTAGTCAATTAAAAAAATTATAAATAAAATACATGAAATAAAATTTTTAATACGTATTACTTTAGTGATTAAAAAATTATAAATAAAATACCATAAATATAGAATATAAATATTTTGATTTATAAATTAAAATTTATTATTTACTAAAAGTTATTTTCAAAATAGTTTAAATTTTTAAATAAAGTTATTATATTTCATTTAGTGTAAATATTATAAGAGAAAAAAAATGTGTGTTTTATTGCTTGATTTTTACTTAATGCAATAAGAATTTTAGAATTCATAATTTTTTATAAATACTTTTTTGGTATTTTTTGTAAATAATAAAAATAATAAAGGATATTTTTGAAAATCCCAATGTCCCCTCTTTCTCACTTTTTAATTTTTTTTTTACTTTTTGCTATTATAGTTAATTCTTCATTTTTTGAAAATTTTAACTTATTTTAAATATTAATTATTTTTGTTAAGAAGTTAAAATTAAAATAAATTAGTAATTAAAATTATGAAATGTCAATTCACTTTAACTAATTTAAATCTATTTTGATTATAGGTTAAAAAAAAACTTTTAAACCCCTGCTAAAATTGTAAAAAAAGAAAAGAATTAGTTATAATTATAAAATTTTTTAAAAAATTCATTATTAAGCCGTTAAATTATAGATTATTATTTATTATTAATAAAATTATTTATGAGTTAAAATTTTTTTCTATATAAGTATTTTTTTAAAATAAGATTTATAATAAAGTCTAAGATTTTAATTTGTTAAATATTATTTACTGTAAATTAAAAAATTATAAAAATTATTTGACCAGTTCATAAATTATCCATTCATATGTTTATATTCATTAATTAATTATTAAGAAAGAAAGGTAGACTATAAGTAAGAAGTTAGGTTGATGATTGGATAAATTTTTATAATATATATATATATATATATATATATATATATATAATGTAAATTAAAAAATTAAAAAAATGAAATATTTAAAACAAAAAGGTATATATGGTGAATATATTAATGAAAACTTAAATTATATAATTTAAAAATACATTGTTATAATTATATATTATATGTTAATTTTACTCTTTAATATAATTTTAAATATTCATATATTTATATAATTAAATAAGGTTAAATGATAAAAAAAATCAAAACTTTTATATCAATTATTAATTTTAGTTAAAACTTTTAATTTTATTAATTTGATCTTAAATATTGCCAATTATTTTCAATTTTAATAATAAATTGAATTAAAAACAATTGAAGTCATCAATTGATAAAAATAATTTAAAAATTTTAATTTATTATATCAATTTTAACTACTCTTTTTATTTTTATTAATATATTCAATAATTTTAATATTTTTATTAATTTTAACAAACTTCATATTAATAAAATAAATAAATAAATAATATATCTAATATAATTAACTAATTTTTTTTTCTTTCTGTCTTTCTACTTATACTATTGATTCACATCTTTCTTATCACTTTCTTGTCAAATTTAAAGCTAAAAAAAATTAAATATTTAAACATAAAATATGAACAAATAACATAATCAAAATAAATGTAACTATAATTTTCAAAATGATAGAAAAATTAATTAAAATAATATTTTTATCAATTTAGGAATAACTAATTAAATATAAAAATAAAAAGATTGACTAATATTAATAATGTAGGCAAATATTTAAATTGTTTTTATCAATCAAGTAATTCAATTAGGCTAATTATTAAAATTGAAATTAATGTGAAAATTTGAGATTAAATTGATAAAATTAAAATATTAGTTTAAAAATTAAAAGAACTTATAAAGGTTTTTTTTTAGTCATTTAGCCATTAAATAATAATATAAAATTTATTTAAATAGATAAAACTTTGGACAAGTGAGCATTTAAATTTGATATTATGATTTTTTATTATATTTTAGTACAAGATTAAAATTTATTTTTATTTCAAATGATTCAAATAAAATATAAATAATTTTTATGAATATTATTTTTAAAAATATTATTTTTAAAATTTTTAATAAATTTATAAATGATAATATTTTATTAAGTTAAAAATAAAATTTATTTAAAAATAACTAATTAGTAAAAAAAATTCTAAGCACATTTTTTTTATTTTTTTTAAAATTTTAATTAATTTTATCAAAATTGAAAAATTAGTATTTGTTTTATTCTATTTACCTAAATTAGTCAAAATTAAAAAGCAATTATAATAATTTCATTAAATTTTTTAATTACAATTATTTTTAATTTGTTATATTGAATTTGAGAATATAAAAAATACTTTATTTTCATTTTAATGAAAATGAAATAAATGAAAATTTATTTATATATAAAAATAAATTCTACGTTTGGTTAAAACAATATTTTTATCACTATTAATAAATTTAAAAAAAGTAATAAATTTGTGACTAATAGATTAAAAATTCAAATATTTAATTTTATTATTTAGTTAAAATTTATCCATTACCGATATCTATATTTATTAAATTGACCAGAAATCTGTAATAAATAAAATAGTTGTAATTGCATAGGATTAGAATTGCATATTTATTAATATAAATGTAAATTTTTATTTAATTAAATATTTAAATTTTTCATAATAAATTTATAAGTTTGTAAATATTTAAAATAGGTAAAAAAAATTAGTAAGAGTAATATTCAAAATTTAATGTTTTTTATTAATTTTATTAAAATAAATTAAATATTTTTTAATGAATTAATAATACTTATAGAATTAAAATTATAGAATTACTATATTGATAATTATAATATGTTTTTCTAGTATAAGTAGAATTATTATGAAAATAATATTAAAATTTTAATTTATATTAATTATTGTAATATTAAAATTGAAATTATTAGATATTTAGCAACAATTTTCCTTTGCTAAAAGTTATTAGCAATGGTATAGTATATTATAAAAATTGATATTATATAGATTTAGTGACAAATGAATTCAAATATTTAATTTTATTATTTAGTTAAAATTTATCCATTACCGATATCTATATAAATTAAATTGACCAGAAATCTGTAATAAATAAAATAGTTGTAATTGCATAGGATTAGAATTGCATATTTATTAATATAAATGTAAATTTTTATTTAATTAAATATTTAAATTTTTCATAATAAATTTATAAATTTGTAAATATTTAAAATAGGTAAAAAAAATTAGTAAGAGTAATATTCAAAATTTAATGTTTTTTATTAATTTTATTAAAATAAATTAAATATTTTTAATAAATTAATAATACTTATAGAATTAAAATTATAGAATTACTATATTGATAATTATAATATGTTTTTCTAGTATAAGTAGAATTATTATGAAAATAATATTAAAATTTTAATTTATATTAATTATTGTAATATTAAAATTGAAATTATTAGATATTTAGCAACAATTTTCCTTTGCTAAAAGTTATTAGCAATGGTATAGTATATTATAAAAATTGATATTATATAGATTTAGTGACAAATGAATTCAAATATTTAATTTTATTATTTAGTTAAAATTTATCCATTACCGATATCTATATTTATTAAATTGACCAGAAATCTGTAATAAATAAAATAGTTGTAATTGCATAGGATTAGAATTGCATATTTATTAATATAAATGTAAATTTTTATTTAATTAAATATTTAAATTTTTCATAATAAATTTATAAGTTTGTAAATATTTAAAATAGGTAAAAAAAAAAAGTAAGAGTAATATTCAAAATTTAATGTTTTTTATTAATTTTATTAAAATAAATTAAATATTTTTAATGAATTAATAATACTTATAGAATTAAAATTATAGAATTACTATATTGATAATTATAATATGTTTTTCTAGTATGAGTAGAATTATTATGAAAATATATTAAAATTTTAATTTATATTAATTATTGTAATATTAAAATTGAAATTATTAGATATTTAGGAACAATTTTCCTTTGCTAAAAGTTATTAGCAATGGTATAATATATTATAAAAATTGATATTATATAGATTTAGTGACAAATGTTTCATCGCAAAAATTATTAGCGATGATAACATATGAAAAGCCTCTTATTACTCAAATTATTTGTGACATATCATTTTGTCACTAAATAGTGTTAACGATGAAATTATATAAATTAGTGATAAATTATTGTCGTCACATTCATTATTGGCAACGAATTATTTATTTGTCATAGTAAATATGTTTTTAGTATTTTTGTAAATAATAAAAATAATTTGAAAATTCAAATGTTGCCCTTCCTCTCTCTATATATAAATTAATTCTATTTTTTATTTTTCATTTATTAATTTTTTATTTTAATTAATTATTTCTCATAGAATTTTATATGTAATTAAAGTTAGAGTATAATTAAGATTAAGAATTTTAAATTTATATGAATTCTAAAATTAAGAATTTTAAATATTATTATAATTAATTAAAAAAATGAATGACATTTTTTAAAAAGCTAATATTTTTTCTTCACACATTTATATCACATTCATATATAATACAAATTATAGATTATAGATTGATTGTAGATATATATGGCTACTGTCATTTTTCTTTGCATTAATCAGCTGTAGTTCATGTGAAAGCATTTTTTTTTCCTCCTGTTTTGAGTTGACTTGCAAAGGAGTCTTGGTCAAGCTGTATTGATAGGAAGTCGTTGGCGTAAACATTAATACAATCGTGTTCATGAATGACAACTTTGCTTTGATAGGAACTTCTTACCTGTATTAGGGTGTATACACCTATCTAATGAATAACTGACATATTATTAATAATGGTGAACTCTATTATAAAACATGGTGAATCCACTACAAAATATGATTTCTTAATTTTTTATGGATTGAGTATATAAAATAGTTTATACATTCTGGTGTAATTAAAATTTTTTCTAAATTAATATATATTTGAATCTGATCATAATAACTTGAATTGGAGATCTATAACAACTTTATAATTTGCCTGCTAAAGCTCACTGCTATGCAAATTATAGGATAAATTTTGACAACCGTCCTTGAACTTATTTAATATAACATTATAGTCCTTCAACTTAAAAATGTAACATAAAACCCCTTCAACTTTTAAATTTTGCACAGTAAAATCTATCGAACCTCTAATTATCGGTTTTTCAGTTAGACACTGACCTGAACAGTTCTAGCGTAGAGCTTAGTTAATATTTCTCTTTTCTCTTTTAAGTTATGTGTAAATTGAATCATTTTTCTCACTGTAAATATAATGATTTTTGAGGTGCAGAGAGAATAATTTTACAATTTGAATAAGAGAGGAGAGAGAAATGTTGACTAAGAGCCATGCGGAGCTGTTCAAATTAGAGAAAAATTAGTAATTGAAAGTTAGAGGAATTTTACTGTGTAAAATTTGAAAGTTTAGGGAGTTTTATGTTACATTTTAAAGTTTAAGGACTGTAGTGTTAAAACCATATAAGTTCAGGGATTGTTATTGAAATTCATCCCAAATTATAAGATCCTTGTGGCTTGCTATGTAAACAAAAAATTGCAAGTCTACCTATGCAAATATGGATTCCTCAAATTCCCAGGACGTTACTGCAGAGACTAGGAATTTCGATGATCCCCCAGCGCAAACCGAAATTATCTCATGCATGGATCCCAATTTGCTCAGGGCTGCAGCAGAAGGCATTATCAGTCCCTTCAATGGCTACGACCAACCCCTTGATCTTCTAGTCACTCCAAACAAAAACACAGTTCTGCATATTTACATCAGTGCACGGGCAAATGCAGCAAAATCATTCGAATTCATGTGCGAAATACTCCAAAAGTGTCCATCGCTGTTAGATCAGGCTAATATAAGAGATGAAACTCCACTGCACTTTGCAGCAAGATACGGGCATGACGACATAGCGGAAGCACTAATTGAACACGCAGAAGCCCAGCATGATGACCTTGAACGCGGAGCAGCTGCAGTGAGGGAGATGCTGAGAAAGATGAATACAGAAAAAGACACTGCCTTGCACGAAGCGGTGAGGTATAATCATCTTAACGTGGTTCGAAGATTACTGTCTAAAGAAGATGTTGATTATTGTTATTTAGCTAATGCTGCTGGTGAAAGTCCACTTTACCTAGCTGCTGAGAGAGGCTATGGTGATATTCTGTCTGAAATTTTGGAAACCTGCACTTCGCCAGAATACAATGGCCCTAATGGTAGAACAGCTTTGCACGAAGCAGTAATCAACAATGATGCAGGTATGTTTACATTAATTTAATTAGTAGTCGGTATCTTTAATTTCCCTAGCACTCTTGCAAAGCAGAGAAAGAATCTCAGGCTTAATTATTAGCCTGGTGATAACGCCTCTCACCTGGGGCAAAGTCCCAAGTTCCTATGCCCCTTGGAAGAGTCCTGTACATTGAGAATGCCCTTTTACTCAATTTCATTATAGAATAAAATGTACATGTCCTTGCCTTCTTGGATAGAATTTTACATCTTCTCACTGTGTTTAGAAATGACAAGAAGAATATTGCGCAAAACCAATACTGATCTCACCAAAAAGATTGATCAACAAGGATGGACTCCACTGCACCATGCTTCACACTTTGGTCACTTGTCAATCGTGAATCTGCTACTAGATGCTGATAAATCTGCAGCTTACATTGGCGATGAAGATGGAAAAAAGACCCCTCTTCACATTGCTGCTAGCAAGGGCGACAGACATGTAGAAGTTATGAAAAGCATTGTATCACATTGTCCAGATTGCTGCGAACTTGTCGATGACAGAGGCCGGAATGTTCTGCATTTTGCTGTGGAGAGCTATAGATCCAAAGGGTTGCGTGCTCTTCTTCAAAATTCATTCATGTCCAATCTCATAAATCAGAAAGATAATAAAGGGAACACACCTCTCCACTTTCTTGCTGCTCTTCGGTTCAACTGTAAAACTCTGATACGGCAACCCCTTGTTGATATGAAAGCTATTAATAAGGAGAACTTGACTGCTCTGGACATTGTTTTGGCCACAACTGACAATGTGAAAGTTCGTTTAACAAGGGTACGACGACTTAAACTATTACACACATGATCTCATTCACAAATTAGAGTACTTTACCTTGAAATTGGGGAATTTCATTTTTCATACTTCAACTTAGCTTGATATGATATTGGAGGTATTTGAGTTCGCCTTGACTCGATTAAAATCAAATTGAATTTTGAATATTTGGATAGTCGAACCTGAATAACTTGTTTAATAATGCAATTCTTTTACACTAACTTGTTTATTGAAATGTGACCATTGTGTCATCTTTTTATCAACCGGAAAGTAGTTGATAATTAGCATATAATTGTGAAAATTTTCACAATTAATTAATTAATCATGTTGCAGCGAGGTACAATAATAAACTTGAGAACGGCTGGATGTAAACGAAGTCGTCGAAACAAGATCATCCAAGAAGATAACTCAAAGTCAATGGAAAGAGTTGAGGGCATGATCTCTGAACTCAAGAAAGCCAAAGACTCCCACCTGATAGTAGCCACACTCATTGCAACAGTAACTTTCGCGGCCGGTTTCACAATTCCTGGTGGATACATTTCTGATAAAGGGACTGCAGTATTATCAAAAAAGGCAGCATTTCAAGTGTTTCTTCTGTCAAATGGATTTGCACTTGTGTTCTCCACTTCTGTTGTGCTTATCCAGTTCATGTTGGCAATGCAAGGAAATAAGAGAAAGTTCTTTCAGTTGTTTTCCTGTGCTTCTTGGTTGACCATCATCGCTACAATATTAATGGTGGTGGCCTTTACAACAGGCACATATGTTGCGCTGCCAAGTTCCTACAGGAACATCACTTGGATCTTCGTAGGGAGCTTTTTGGTGTCAATGCTCCTCATATTGAGGGCTTCACTCCCACTCTCTCAAGTTAGAACTGGAGATTTAGATTAATCTTTTTTCAAGTATTTGAGAAATTCCTGGATAATTTAAATATAAAATAATTCATCTGCTTATAAAAAAGGTATTTGAGAAATTTTTATATGAAATTAATTTATTGGATGTATTTATGGATTGGATATTTTTATGGACTAACTAATTATATAATTCATATATAGTCACTTATAATGATAATTACTTTAGTGATGTAAATAAGTTGAAATTTGAATAAACTTTAGAGCAATTATATCTTCGGCCCTCAAGATTTGTACGAAAGGTTACTTAGTACCCTTCACCATTAATTACATCTCATTTAATTTGATATTTAAACTTTATAAATTTGTAACTATTAATTTTTTTTTAAATAAATGTAACTATGAAATCCTATAAAATTATAAAAGTGTAATTATTGAAGGTCACTTAATATCCGATTGGACTAACTCGTCCATTCACCATCGCCGCTAGCCACTTTAGAGCTTGGATTGACCAGATTTGAAGATAGAAGCTGACTGAAGGAGTTAATAAGGACCTCACTGATTCCATATCATATTTGGCAATTGAAATACTAGCAGCAAACAAACAGTCCCCAGCGTCCAACTGTTTTTATGTAAATTTGAGCTTCTAGGTAAGTTTCTTCTTAGAGGTTAAAAGTTTGCAAGTTTCAATGTATGCCTAGTGTTGTTCAATTGAGGAAACAAAGGGAAGAGTCAACTAACAATTCTAAAGCACTCTCATTTCTCAATCCAGCATCAATAATTCCAAGAATTATGGGAGCAACAATGGCGAAATCAGCTTGGGATACTCCTGAGGAGTTTCAAGATTCTTAACAAGTAAGGATCATTTTCTTTTTCTTAAACGGAAAAATCTATTGAAATAGAAAAACAGAGCAACAAAGCCAGATCCAACACCTAATCTAGGATCAGAATGGAAGAAAGATACAAGAACACGATACAGAACTAGAAACCAAAACAGAAAAGAGACACAAGCTCAGCAGGATAACGCCAAAAAAAAGAGGGAGACAGACCAAATCTAAACAAAACAATAGCCTAAAGAAGAGCGACAAACAGCAATTACGATGGAGCGAAATCCCTCGAAAGCACCATGCAGCCTCTACAAAAGCAAGAAACAACTTAAGGGCAGAAACCAATCATCAAAATACAGGAGAACCAACCGAGCTATGAAGAGCAGCAAGCATAACCCAACTATCCATAGAAACGATGAGAATGGGTAGAAGAGGCTTGCTCGACCAAATTACAAACGCGCTGCACAACCACTGAACGATGTCCACTAATAAATAAACCTTGAAACAAATCGATTGAGAATTTCAGCCCTCTTTTGCAAGGAACCGATAAACTTGAGAGAAGGAAAAGAAATTCAAAATAAACTAGAACCCGAAGAACCAGCGAAGCACAGCCCTGACACCTGAAGCCCATCAATAAAGAACCAGAGATGCACAGCCCTTAACAAGCAATGAGCACTCTACCACCGAATCAGGAGTAAAACCAAGGAAGTTATTCACTAACAAACGGATCACTAGGAGTAGAGAAAATAACAGCCACAACCAACGAAACATGCCCAAAAAATGCCACCAAAACAGAAAATTCCACAAGAATCCACCATACTCATAATTGAACAACAATCCCTCTAACTAACAACTTTGCAAGACGAACCACATCTAATTAAACACAAGATCCCTCCATCCTTCTACAGAGCGCAGATTGACTCAAGGCCCTTGAGACTCCAAACTTCACAGAGAGCTGAAGCCATAATTACTTTCCCCAGAGATGAGAAGAAACATAGCAGGGAAGCAACGATTGACAGGATCCTCACAACTTAACGCAACATGATATCACAAAGACCACAAAGGTTTGAGCAAAGGTGTTAAATTCGATAAGGGAGTTTGAGTCATTAAAGATGAATGAAGAAGAAACTGGTAAAGATTACGTTTCAAAGCTAGTTACGATTATTAATGAAATGAAAATTTATGGAGAAAATATTTCAGATCAAATGGTTGTGGATAAGGTGTCAGTAATTATATCAGAAAATTTTGAGCCAAGAATTGCAGCAATTAAGGTATCAAAAGATTTTAGTTAGCCATCAACGAATCATCAGATCTCTACAAGCTCAATAGCAAATATTCAATCTCAAATCTGAAAAATCTGCTGAATATGCATTTCAAGCAAGACACAATTTCAAAGACCGTGAATCACATAATCTCAAGTTTTCCCCCCAAACTTCAATTGAAAAATTTCCAGCTCAATGTATCACCCAAAATAGCAGACAAGCAGTGCAATTTATTTCAAAATTAATTTGTTGTTTACTAATCATGATAAATTACAATTGTAATTTTGATCATAATACAGACGGTACCCAACCATGGAACACTCAGCAATATATAAACTAAGAAAAGAAAACTAACATACTTCCATTTTTAAAACGCTGGTAGTTTACTGGTCGCTTGTTAGTCCCTTCCCTTCTAGCTCTTTTTTTAGCTTTTCTTTGCTCCTGTAATTCCTATAATAATAATATGACAATATCTATTCAAATTTGGGGAGAAATTTATTAACATGAAAAACAAAATAATTTAAAATAACAAAATTGAAACTAATGACAAAAACCTAATAAACAAAAATAATTTCTACGTTAATAATAGAATTAACTATTTATAATACCTCAATCTCTGCCAACAGTGTCAAAAATTTGAAAAGTGTTCGCAAGTGCACAGAATCACATAAGTAATACAGTGATAAATCAAAAATTGTTCCACGAGAATTGTAATTAAGTACAAAAAATACGTGTTAATCCTATTATTATTTAGATTACAAAATTAACAAATAACTAATTAACTAATGTCTTCTTAGTAAAACAATTGCGGCTGGCTTACAGCTTGTAATTTGCGGGCGTGCCAAATATAGAGTACACCACCTGCATTATATTCTGACTTTTAAAATCAAACGATCATGTTAAATGACCCTACTGTATGTAATTTCGTCAACTGTGAAGCTGCTACTAGATGCTGATAAATCTATAGCTTACACTGGCAATGAAGATGGAAAAAAGACCGCTCTTCACTCTGCTAGTAGCAAGGGGCAATAGACATGTAGAAGTTATGAAAAGTATTGCATCACATTGTCCAGATTGCTGCAAACTTATGGGTGACAGAGGCTGGGATGTTCTACATTTTGTTGTGGAGAGCTATAAATCCAAAGGATTGCATGCTTTACTTCAAAATCCATTCATGTTTGTTATAATAAGCACGCAAATCTAAGGCACATACACAAATCACACAATCATACAGTATTGAAAAGAGAAGAAGAATAACACAAGATTTAAAGTGGTTTAACCGTAAGGTCTATGTCCACGGGCAAGACAAAAGAAAAAGTTTTATTATAATGAAAGGAGCAAGATACAGTCAATCAGAACTCTCAAACCCCAGTTTGTTTCCCGAATATCTCACAACTCTTCCACAAAGGATAGAATATTATAATATTTATACTGGTCCATGGAAAAATATATCCAAAATTCAAAGCCACAAAAATAATAATTCTTCCCGTTGGCTTGAATTTCCTCTATCATCAACAAAATAATCACAAATACTCTATCTTGCTATATGCCCTTGCAATGGCATTACTGAGCATTACAAATACCAACTAAGTCTAGGCAATGCCTAAACTTGCTGATTGGGACTCCCTTGGTCATCATATCTGCTGGATTATGATATTTGTGGAGACTTTCTGCACAGCTACTGTCCCCTGAGATACAATATCCCGAATAAAGTGCTTAGTTCGCTTATGGTATATCTGATTCTTTGTGAGATGTATTGCACTTTAGCTGTCACAAAACACTGTTGCCTTGTTCTGTATCAGCCCAAGATCACCCACCAAATCTTGTAACCATAAAACTTCTTTTACTGCCTCTGCTAAGGCCATATGTCAACACCATATTTTGGCTGATCATCGAGGTCAAGGGACTTTAAAATTGACTCCCAGCCGATGTCCTTCGATCACAAATGACTTTTCCAAACACATCGATTGCTTGATCATGAAATAAACCGATCCTACACTTAGTTAATTGTTTTTCGATCTCTTATCAGAGGGGTTCGAACCAATTTCAGGTCTCCGTACTCTCCAGTCTTGCCTCCCGATCTCCCTTTTAAAAATATTGTGGAAAGTCATTTAACTAATGCTAGAATCGGTTTCCTCACTTGTATGTCCCAGATATTCCTTAAAATAAAGTTAAGGTTTCTATCCGATTTAATGATGATTCCAATCTTAAGAATTCAAATCAAGTCTTTCCAATTCTAATGTTCTAAGGTTCTACCCGGTGTTTGGTCATGGCTTAGTCTGATCTCATGCTGACAATGTTTTTCCGACCTCTTATACTTAGGTTAATAGTTGCTTTTAAATTTGATGTTCTAATACGTTCAAACAATCAAGTACTCATACAATTGGGACGCTTTCCGACCTCATCAAGAAATTGAACAAAAAGAGAGAACTTCACTTCATTTCAAAATAAAAATTTACAAGTCATTCGGCTGGGGGAGATCTCTAAGTATATCATCATTTCTCTCATTCTCTCTCTCTCTCTCTGGATCCTCGTCGCTCTCATCTTCGGCCTCTGGGGCGAGCTCATTCATCCGGGAGAAGTCCTCTTCAGGACATTGCTTCCTCAGCTCGGCCAGAAGGTCATTATGGGCATTCACATAAGCCCCGGCCTCCTTCATAGTGCTCTCTTCTTCCTTGGCCTGAAGTTCCTCATCCTTGGCTCGGAGATCTTCCTCCTTCGCCCGAAGGTCTTCAGTATAACGAGCGAGATCGGCAGACCGACCAGCTCGGGAATCTTCAAGTTCTCGTTCGACCTCCGCTATCCTCTCCTCATAATGCTTCATCCGCTCTTCCATTCTGGCGATGTAGTCATTAGTAGAGGAGAGCTGAGCTTGTGCAGCTGAGGCATCTTGGATCACCTTAAAGATTTCCTTCTTTAAGGCGTGGGCTTTCTCTCTGAGTACGTGCTAATTTGCAATGGCCTCTAAGCCCAAGCTCATTATCTGAGCTAAGATATCATCCATGCTCTCCTCTGCCAACCGATTCCAATCTTCTCGGAAGCAGATGGAAGCTCCTATGACTTTGGCCAGGCCAGGATTTCCCTTTGTAGAGCAGTTCCTTTCCAACGATTGGATCAGAAGTTGAGCATCCCGGGAAAGTGTCCTGACCGTGGGACCGGAAGACTCCCTTTCTACATTGGAAGAGGTCGAAGGAGGAGGGGGAGGTGGAAGCTCGATTTGCTGAGGAGCAGGGGCTATAACCTCTACCTCAGGGATCGGTTGCTCTTAAGATCGGGGAGGAGAGCTCGGCACCTCTACTGATTTATGATGAGGGGTCTGAGCATCAGCAATGGTGGCCCCCTTCATCACCCTCACTTTTCTAGAGACCTCTCTCTTTCGCTTGCTGCTCTCCTTAGAAGCATTGCTGCCGGCCATACCTGCACAAAGAAGAAGTCAGTGAGTTTGCTAAGATTCAGAGACCAGAGATATGGGTAGTACTAGGGCCAAGGTCAGAGAGCTGAAGCTCGTATTCTTCATCAGTGATCAGCCGCATCATCCAATACTTCAGTTCAACCAGCACCGCGTCTAAGCAAGAGAATTTCTGGGTGGACGCCTGAGACTTTAACTCTTTCACCACGGCGTCTTCGTCCTTATTTAAGGTGATCTTTTTTGGGATCGGAGCGACCAAGTGTTGCCAACTCCGTGGGATACCCTCAAAGTCGTTCCGAATCTTACTCCTCAAAATGAAGAACCAGTTCTTCCAATTCTTCAATGAAGAAGGAAGATCGATAAAAAGAGAATAGTTAGGCTTAGCCTGAAAGAACAAGAACTCATCATCCTTCCTTCGGGTGAGCCTATATAGTTTGGCAAAGACTTTAGCCGTGGGTTCCAGTCCCTTAGCTCGGCAGAGGCTCCGGAAAGCTATTAGAGTCCACCAGAAGTTCGGATGCACTTGAGCTACTGAGACATGGTGGAACTTTAGGACGGCCTTATAAAATTCGTCCAAAGGGAAACGGAGCCCGGCCTTCAAGTGCTCTTCATACACCATGATGAGATCGCTCTCATCGAAGAAGTGATCGGCCCGATGATCACCATGGCATTTGATCAGTTCAAAGGAGTCGATCCGCAGATTGTACTCCTGGCTTATAGATTGAAGATTGGTTTCTCTCAAGACTGAAGGCAACTCATCAATTGGCAAGTTGTCTCTCCTCAAAGATGCCCCTCGCCTCAGTCTGGCAGTCGGACTAGTTACCGGAACGAGGGCCGTGCTGGTTTGACCACCCGATCTAATTACATTGCCCTCTTCCGAGGTCCATGAAACATAGACAGAAGGCAGGCTTGTGGCTCTCTGACCCTCGGCGTTGCTCATTTTCAAAGAAACAAAAGAAGTTTAACTAAGAAAAGGATCAAAACCCTTACCAGAATGTGAACGGTGTCGGAAATACTTGAAGAAACGAAAGAATGTTGAAATTGCTAGCAAAGTTCTGAAAGTGACATAAGGGAGCAACTGATTGACCCTCCCCCTATTTATACCTGTCTGAGCATTTAATGCTCACAAAGTCCCAAGCGGCGCATCGGTTAGCGGAATCAGCCCGCTTTTCTAACACGTCACAGGAAGGTTCCAGAAACACAATAATAAAATCGAATAAAATGAGATCGGTTAGCTAGGGTTATCGGATTGTGTAAATTTTCAGAGCCGCAGTTCGGCTAATGACGATTTAGTTAGAGATCAGATCGGATATACACATCAGAGATCGGAAAAACAACCAATGCAATAATTAAATAATAACCTTCAAATAAAATTTCATTTCATTTTTAAAAGGTCAGATTACATCATTTGGGCGTTCTCAAGAGATCGGATTACATCATTAAGAGAACCTTTAAAGGTCAGATTACATCATTTGGGCGATCTCTAAAGATCAGCACTACATCCTACCTAGTAAGGACCTATGTCAAAGCCTAGTCTTGTGGCTGAATCAAAAGATGTATTTGATCAGAAAGCTAGCCACAGGCATTGGATAGATGTGCAGCTCAGATAGGGTGACTATGACTCTCATGATGGTGAGTGGAGTCATCGTCGATGTCATCGACCAAAATCGAGCTGCAGTCTGGACGCTCGATGTGGTGAGGAGCCAAATGAACTTCAAAAGGTCATCACCGACATTAAGATTGAAATTAGCAGTACTCTTGCTCGAGATCAGCCCACCAATTATACTGGTGGACTGATTCAAGATCGGCACGATCGTCATTTTCGATCTTGATCGGTAAATTAGTCCGGTTCCTTCACTGTCATCAGATATTGTTCTCATGATTCTCCGATCGCCGGGATCGTAAATCTTCAGGCAAGGGGCAAAGAAAACAGTCGGAGAAAGATCAAAAGCAGTCACCATAGTTGGAATCATAACTGGGGAAGCTAAAATCAGAGAAATAGAGAGACTGAAGGAGAAGTGAAGTGTGAAGGGGCTTTCTCGCGGGTGCATATATATAGTGCATGAGCATTTATTGCATATAGAAACTGAAGCGGATGCATCGGTAACCGAAGAATTAATTGCATTGACCAAGGCAGGTCGGATGAAGAGGAAAATTCTAGAATGGGAGAGATCGAGAAGCGATGAGGGACCCGATATGAGAAGGATCGAAAAAGGGTCATAATAAAGAGATCAGAAGGGATAGGATAGGAAAAGGGTCATAATAGAGAGGTCAGAAGGAATAGAGATCGGAAAGCACGAAGAGGATAAAATGACTTCTAATAACTCTCTTCATAATCAGAGCCGAGTTAGTTAAAGCGTTGCAGGCGTGATCAAATCTTCACCGCACGCCTCATTTGCAGAATCGCCCTTATTGCTGACAGATGCCAAAATAGTTATGGCAGTCCTGTACATCTCAATCTCCACCGTTGATCATACTTGTAAGGATGAACCCGAAGCCCTTGGATCAAAAGCAGATGACAGGTTAGGCGCTTTTCATTCCCAGCCCTCGGATCCATCTTGTAAGGCAAGACCCTGAGCTGTTAGATTAAGAAGAGAAAGGACGGATATTTTGAATGGGATCCCAGCCGTCCATTTTGATTCTCTTTAATTCTCAGACATCGGATTATGTCCTTTGAATCCAGACCTTCCGTCTCCCCAGGAGAGATCCTGACTCTTCTTTAGAAGCACCCGTTCCCTATAAATACCTGCATGCAATACTGTAGAGGGGATAGACAAAAAGGTAGTGGTGATTATAGTGGAAAGATTCTGAAATTTAATTCAGTTTTGCTACTTTGCCATTCTAAGTTTTCATAAAATCGAGAAACTTCAGAAACTAGTTTTCTTAAGTATCTCCATTGAAGGAGTTTTGGATCCTGAAATTCTTCATTTTCAATCTGTTCATTACTCTGCGATACCATTTTTTTGTTCAGTTTCGTCTTCATCACCCTAGTACCCGCATATTATTCTCCAAGCTTGATCTCATTCCGACCCGGTTACCGTCGCTTCGGCTCAACTGCATTCTGACCTGGTTCTCATTATTTCGAAGTAAGCATTAGTCCCTGGACCATCAGCTTACAGCTCTACAATATTTGTGGTCCCAGAGTTAGTTCAATAGCGTCAACCTCCCACAGGTAAGTGTCTAGACTATCACTTTACCGAATGCTCGTGTTTTATTTTCTTTGCTTTTATTCTCGAAATTTCCATTAAGTTCAATTGCACTAAAAATCCCAACGTGGATTATTCAGGCCAATAGTTATTTCTTGAGCTTACTTCTTCTATTCATTCATAAACTTTATTTATTTCTTCTTAGTTTTTATTTCCTTTGAAAATAGGTGTTCAAAAAAATATTGGTAGAAGTATCTTAACGTGAAAGTTTTTGAATAAGTAAAAATAACAAAAGGTTGAATAGTATATCAGAGGAAAAGTTATGAGGTTGGGCTACTGAACGAGCTCAGGAGGTAGCATAATAGAGCGGGAATCGAGATGAGATCCGATCCCAGACTAGTAACCAAAAGAGATCGGATATCGCCAGCCAAAGAGTTTTGACAAGGCGATCGCATAGGAGATCGGCGAAAAGTTCGATCTTGTATCCATCCTCTAGTTATAAGGCATCAGTGGGTTAAGAAAAGCATTGTGCGGGTTTTCGGCGCCCTCAGGCGCCAAAATCCTTAGTCCAAAGTCCTTACGGTATGGATCATAACAAACACCCTAAGAGATCGGGGGAGAGTTCTTACCTGATTCTCATTTAATTAAAACATAGAGATCGGAGGAGAGTTCTTATCCGAGATCCTTTATTTAAAACTTTAAACCGAATACTTTAAGAGATCGGGGGAAAGTTCTTACCTGATTCTCATTCAAAATTTAAATAAAAGATGGGGATCAGAGGAGAGTTCTTATCCGAGATCCTTTGTTTAAAACTTTAAACCGAATACTTTAAGAGATCGGAGGAGAGTTCTTATCTGAGATCCTTTATTTAAAACTTTAAACCAAATACTTTAAGAGATCGGGAGAGAGTTCTTACCTGATTCTCATTCAAAATTTAAATAAAACACGGAGATCGGAGGAGAATTTTTATCCGAGACCCTTTTCTTGAAACTTAAAATCGAATACTTTAAGAGATCGGGTGAGAGTTCTTAATAATGTACGCGGAGTTCGGAGGAGAGTTCTTATCCGAAATCTCCCGCTTAAAACTCTAAAAAACATATCTAGAGGTCGATAGAAACTTCTTATCCGAGCTCTCTTAACAAAATCCAAATTAAAATAACACAACTCTAATACACAAGATAACTTTACTCGACACCTATTCACTAAAGGGCCATCTCAAGAACTCGTATTCTTGGGCAACCCAAAATAAGTGAAATATCAAATACTCCTTTATTACGCACAAAGGATTAACATCATCACTATCCCAACCCTCTAATTATCTTTTTAATTTATGAAGAGCATAATACTAAATCTGTTTACCCTCGTTGAGAGACGAGGCGGGGTGCCTAACACCTTCCCCGCCCGTGTACGGACCCCGAACCTAGAATCTCTTTTCTCTTTTGAAGTGGTTTCATTTTAATTTATTTTCAGAAAATGGTTTTCTTTAATTTCCCTCAAAATTAGAGTGGTGACTCCTCACTTTTCCTACTTCGGTGAAGAGCTTTGTCCGGGCGACAACAAAATACCTTGCGACACCATATATTCAGCCTCTGTGGTAGATAACGTAACTGTAGCTTACAATGTTACCTTTCAACTGATAGCACTTTTAGAAAGAGTAAACAAATAACCTATCAAAGATATGCTCTTGTCTAAGTCCCCTGCAAAATCTGAATCCATATAGCCAGCAACTGAATCACTCATCTTGGCCCTGTCAAATGTCGGACCAACATCTGTAGTACCTTTCAAATACCTTGTCGCTTTGCGGTCGCCTGAACGAACCCTCACCGAAGTGGGAAAGAGTGAGGAGTCGCCACTTTAATTTTGAGGGAAATTAAAGAAAACCATTTGTGAAAATAAATTAAAATGAAACCACTTCAGAACAGAGATTCTAGGTTTGGGGTCCTTAAACGGGTGGGGAAGGTGTTAGGCACCCCACCTCGTCCCTCAATAAGGGAAAGCAAATTTAACTTCGCGTTCTTTATAAATTAGAATTGGCAGTTAGGAGGGCTTGAATGGAAATGTTAATCCTTTTGACAAAAGGAATATTTGATTTTTCACTAATTCGGATTACCCAGATACATAAGTAAATGAGACAACCTTAGTGAGTTACTGTTGTATGTTAGTTTTGTTTGAAGGGCTATTTTATTAGGATTCAATTTTTGGAATTGGATAAGAACTCTCCTCCGATTTATTTAAATTTTAGATTGAGAACCGGATAAGAACTCTCCTCCGATCTCTTTTAATATTTATTAAAAATTTTAAAGCTTGAGGACCGGATAAGAACTCTCCTCCGACCTCTTTTAAATTATTTGTTAAAATTTCTAGGTGAGAATCAGATAAAAACTCTCCTCCGATCTCTTTAATATTTATTAAAGTTTTAGATTGAGAACCGGATAAGAACTCTCCTCCGATCTCTTTTATTTTATTTTAATTTTAGATTGAGAACCGGATAAGAACTCTCCTCCGGTCTCTTTAATATTTATTAAAGTTTTAGATTGAGAACCGGATAAGAACTCTCCTCCGATCTCTTTTAAATATTTATTAAAAATTTTTAAGCTTGAGGACCGGATAAGAACTCTCCTCCGACCTCTTTTAAATTATTTGATAAAATTCTGGTTAAGGATCGGATAAGGGCTCTCTTCCGCTCTCTTTTGTTTAAATGGTAGTCGGATAAGGACTTTTCCGATCTCTTTAAATCTTACCTATCGAGAGAACCTAAGGCTAAGGGTTCTGATATTCAAAGGTGTCGGGGGGTCTGAATAAGACTTCTTTAACTTATTGATACCTTAGGACTAGGCAGGGGATGTCAAACCGAATTCTCTGACCTTCCTATGTGGTCGCCTCACCGGCACTTTTCGATACCCAATCTATTCCATTTATTTATCCAAAGTTTGGTTTTACTCTGTCTTACGATGTCTTGCCCAATAATCTATTGAGTTATTCTAATGATTCGGCTTCACCATTTTCCTGGCTTATTATTTAGACCTTTCATTATTTTGAAGGGACTCTTAAGTTGCCGTTACCTACATTTTATCCAACCACTTATACATTACTCGGGACGAGATGACTTGCGTTTAGAAATAACAAAGATTAACAAAAGCATGGATTGGCCGACAAGGACATAAACTAGAGAATAACCTTTCTTTGTATTTTTTTAGCGTGATATGAACTTAGAGAAAATAACATGCATAAAAAGAACAAAGGAAATACGTAAAACAAGAACTAAACTTAATAAAATGGCAATATGAACACTGACCTGTAGGGAGTCGAATCTATTGAACTAATTACAGAAATCACAAAACGTAATAAGATTGCAGGTTGATAGCCGGAAGACTAAGGTTCGCCTCGAGACAAAGAGTGCTTCGCTAAAATGCAATCGAGTCAGAATAATACCCGAGTTTAAATGAGATTGAGTGTGGACAATGGGAGTGGAAATAAAGACAACAAAGAACTGAAAATGTGAGCGCTGCGGGATAATAAATGAGTTGAAAATGGAGAATTTCAGTGTTCAAAATCCTTTTTTTTTTTTAAGAAAACACTTCAGAAAACTGGTTTTAAAAGTTCTTCTTATGAAAGCTTAAAAATAGCAGAGTAACGATCTGAATTAAATTTCAGAGTTCTTCCGCTATAGTAACTACCTCCTTTCTTTTTGTCCCTCCCTCCTTTCAACAGTTTTTTTATGCAGGTATTTATAGGAACCGGGGGCTTCCTATGAAGGGTCAGGATTTTCCTTGAGGGAGATGGAGGGTCTGGATTTTGAAGGACATGATCAGATGCTTGAGAATTAAAGAGAATTAAAATGAACGGCTGAGATCATTCTCAAAATACTTGTCCTTTTCTCCTTTTAATCTGACGGTCCCAAACTTTGTTGACCTGGGCGATCCAAGGGCTGGGAATAAAAGGCGTTGGTCTTGTCGTTTTCTTCCTTGATCCAAAGGCTCTGGGCTCGTCCTTGCAAGTGAGATCAATGGTGGAGATTGGGATGTACAGGACTGTCATGACATACTCTGGCACCTGTCAGCATTGTGGGCGATTCTCAGGCGTGCGGTGGAGATCTCGTCTGCAACGCTTTAACTACCTCGGCTCTGATTCTGGCGACAGTTATTGGGATTTGTCTTATTCTCTTTGCCTTTCGATCTCTTCTCTTTTCCGATCTTCTTAACATGCTCCTTTTTCGATCTTTTATACCGGCCTCCCTTCTTCCGATCTGTATCATTCCGGTCCTTCCCTTAATCAGGTCCGGTCTGGTCAGAGCATTAATTTCCCTTGATTCCCGAAGCGTTCGCTTCGTTTTTTGCTTAGCAATAAATGCTTGATCTTCCTCTATATATACCCCTGTCAAAAAAACTTTCCTCATTCGATTTTCCTTTTTCCTCCTTACTTTCCTGTTCTAGCTGTTCCGGCAGTAGTTCCGGCCATGATTGTGGCTTTTGATCTTTTTCTGATGGACTTCTTTATTCTCCAACTGAAAATTTATGATCCTGGTGATCGAAGAATCGTGATGACCTTATCTGATGATGGTGAGAGAACTGGACTAATTAACCGATCTGGATCGCGGACCTCGATCGTGCCGATCTCGAATCGTTCGACCGATACGAATGGCGAACTGATTTCGAGCGAGAAGACTGCTAATATTCCCCTTAACACCGGTGACTGCTCCTTGGCGTTCATCTGGCTCCTCACCACACTGGGTGTTCTGATAGCGGCTCAGTTTCGAGCGGTAACTTTGATGACGACCTCTCTCATTCTCATGGGAGTCATAGTCCCCCCATCTAAGCTGTACATCTATCCGATGTCAACAGCCAGTCTCCTGGTCAAACACCTCTTTTGACTCAGCCACGAGACTAGGCTTTGACATAAGCCTTTTAGATGGGATGTTCCACCGGTCTCTAGAGATCGCCCAAATGATGTAATCCGATCTTTTGGAAATAAAAATTTTATTTTGTCAATTATTATTTTTATTATTTTTGCATTGGTTATTTTCCGATCTCTGGTGTGTTTATCCTATCTGGTTCGTAACTGAACAACCCTTAACCGATCCGTACTTCCAAACATTCGCCTTGATTAGTGGATCCCTAACTAGCCGATCTCTCCTTATGGAATATTTGGAATATTCGTGAGACGTGTCAGAACAGCTGGCGAGTCTCGCTAACCGATGTACCGCCTGAAATATCGTGAGCATTAAATGCTCAGACGAATATAAATAGGGGTGGGGCTAGCCAGTTGCTCCCTTATGTCATTTTCAGTCTCTCGCGAACAACTTCAAAATCCTCTCGCTTTCTCAAGCTCTTCCGACACCGATCAAGCTCCGGTAAGGGTTTTGATCCTTCTTTTAGTTTTAATTCTTTTCTTTCTTTGAAAATGAGCGGCGCCGAGGATCAGAGAGCGACGAGCCCTCCTTCCATTCAGTTTTCGTGGTCGTCTGATGAAGTAGAGGTGGTTGGGCCAAGCGCGCGACCTGAACCTCCTAGGGTCTCCGTTCCAGCTCGGGGGCAAGCGGCATCATCAAGGCATGCGCCTTCTTTAGGGGGAGAGAATCTTCCCATGGACGAGCTGCCCTCGGTCCTTCAAGAAACCGATCTGCAGTCGTTCAGCCAGGAGTACAACATTGAGCCTGATTCATATGAACTTATCCGGTGTCACGGCGATCACCGGGCCGATCATTTCTTTGAAGAGAACGACATGATTATAGTATACGAAGAACAGTTGAAAGCCGGGCTGCGGTTTCCTCTTGATGACTTCTTTAAGGAAGTCTTAAAATTTTACCAAGTGTGCATAGCCCAAGTTCACCTGAACTCGTGGCGGATCTTAGTAGCCTTCCGAGGCCTCTGCCGAGCTAAGGGATTCCATCCTACGCCTAAAGTATTCGCCGAATTGCATAGATTAACTCGTCGAAAGGACGACGAGTACTGGTTTTTCCAGGCGAAGCCACAATGGGGGCTTTTTACCTATCTGCCCTCCTCCTTGAAAAATTAGAAGAACCGCTTCTTCATTCTAAGGAGCAAAATTCCGAACGGCTTTGAGGGTTTCCCTCGTAGCTGGCTACACCAAGGACCCTTAATTCCGAAGCGTCTTGTATTGAATAGGGAGGAAGGCCAGATGGTGATGGAGCTGAAAGAACAGGCGAGCAGAGAGAGGTTCTCTTGCTTGGATGCAGTGACTGCCGAACTTCATCACTGGATAATGGAGTTGATCACCGGCAAAGATCGCGGGCTTCGGCTCTCTGACCTCGACATCGGTATTTTCTACATCCCAGATCTCAGGACCTTAGCGATCTCACTGACCTCTTCTTTGTGCAGGTATGGCAAGCGGCGAAGCCTCTAAGGAGAGCTGGAAGCGGAAGAGAGAGATCTCGCGGAAGGTGCGGGAGATGAAGCGGGCTGAGGAAATGCAGACACCCAGGCATGAGCCCGGGGAAATTCAAGGGGGCTCGTCTCAACCTTCAGGACCGCCGATCATAGAAATGGTCCGATCTCCCCCTCGCCAGGAGGAGCCCCCTCCTCCTCCTCCTCCAGTTACTTCGGGCGCGGAAGGGGGTCCTTCCCAACAACAGGTGAAGCCCCTTTCCCGTGGCGCTCAAGTTCTGATCCACTCGCTGGAGAAGAACCGAACTGTTCGGGAGAACCCAGGTTTTGCTAAGGTATTGGGGTCCTCCATCTGCCTTCGGGAGGATCGGGACAGGCTATCCCCGGACAACCTTGACGACATCCTGACCCGATCTATGAGCCTGAATGTGGAGTGTTTGGTGAATCAGCACATCGTCCGGGAGAAGGCTCATCGCCTGGGTAAAGAGGTCGAGAGGATGGGTCATGAAGCGGCTTCCCTCCGATCCCAACTGTCATCCGCTCAGAACTACATATCACAAATTGAGGGGCGAATGAAGTTCTATGAGGATAAGCTGGCCGAGCAAGCTCATGTTTTGGCCGAGCGAGATCATGCTCTTAAAGAAGTGCAAGCGCTCCGGGCCGATGAAGCTGCTCACCTTGCTGAGGAGCTCAAGGCGAAAGAAGAAGAGATGGTGACCGGAGTGGCCGGCGCTTATGTTAATGCTCACAGAGATCTCCTGGCCGAGCTTAAGAAGCGTTATCCTGAGGAGGACTTCTCCTGGATGGCCAACCTGGCTCCCGAGGACGAAGGTGAGGATAGCGAGGAGGAGGCTGAGGGTGAGAGAGGAGATGGGCAAAATGTAGATCAGGCTGGGGGTGATCCTCCAGCTGAATGACTTGTACAAATTCTGAAATGAAATGAAATGAAATGCCTCTTTTGTTTGGTGAATGGTTGTGATCGAAAAATCTCTAAATTACTTAAGCACTTGATTGTCTGAGTATATCGAAGTAACTGGAAGTGATTATTAACCTAAGTGTGAGAGATCGGAAAACACAATGAGCATGAGATCGGTAGGGAACCAACGCTAAACGGGACTTGATTAAAATTGGAAATTTGGTGTACCCACTTAAGATCGAGATCATCATTACACCGGATTGGAATCTTAACTTGATTATTCCTAAACTTCTAAAATGAGAGATCGGCAATAAGACCGGTGACATAAAAATCTAGTGTTGGTTCAATTTTGTTTGACAAGAGAGATCGGGAATGTAATTGACTGGTCAGGGAATTTGAGAATTGGTTTGAGGGGTCGGTGAGTGATTTGAGAGACCGATAAGGCTTTAACTGATATGAGGACTTAGCATTGAATCAATTCCTTGTGAGGAGAGACCGGAAATGTAATTGGCTGGCAAAGGGAGACTTAGTGCTGGGGATCAGTTTCGAAGTTTATTGATTCTGGGGATCGGCCAAAATATGGTGTCGACATACCTCAAAATCCATTTCACTGCCTACCAATGCTCTTTCCTAGGACCCGCCATATATCTATTCACAATACTAACTGCATGTGAAATGTCAGGTCAGGTGCATACCATAGCATACATGATGCTACCAACATCACTCGAATAGGGAACACTAGACATGTGTTCCATCTCCTCATCTGTTTTTTTGGTGACATGTCTGTAGATAACTTGAAATGGGCAGCAAACGGAATAGTCACAGGCTAAGCATTATTCATGTTGAAATGCTTAAGCACTTTCTCAACATAAGCCTATTGAGACAAGAAAAACTTCCCAACACTTCTATCCCTGGTAATTTCCATTTCCAATATCTTCTTTGCAGCACCCAAATTCTTCATCTCAAACTCATCACTCAACTGCTTTTTTAGAATGTTAATTTGTGACATGCTTTTAGCAGCAATAAGCATGTCATCCACATACAACAGCAAATGAACAAAGGAATCATCTGAAAGCTTCTTATGATACACACAACTATCATATGAACTACCATTAAAGCCATTACGAACCATGAATGTATTAAATCATTTGTACCACTGCCTAGGAGACTATTTCAGACCATATAAAGATTTCTTAAGCAAGTAAACACGGTTTTCCATACCTGGAATGACAAATCCCTCAGGCTGACTCATATAAATTTGTTCCTCCAACTCACCATGCAAAAATGCTATCTTCACATCTAGTTGCTCAAGCTCTAGATTATGAAGAGCAACCATAGCAAGTAAGACTCTGATAGAACTGTGCTTCACAACTGGAGAAAACACTTCATTAAAGTCAATCCCCTCCCTCTGAGTAAAGCCTTTTGCTACCAACCGTGCCTTATCTCGAGGTGCTTCAACCCTTGGAGTGCCTTTCTTTTTCTTGAACACCCATTTGCAACCTATCACTTTTTGTCCCTTAGACAATGTTATAAGCTCCCAAGTCTGATTCTTGTGAAGAGATTCAATTTCTTCACTCATAGCACCGACCCACTAATCTGCATTTGAATAAGAAATAGCTTCTCTATAATTGCTGGGTTTATGCACATCAGCTATTTTAGCAACTGACAAGGCAAATGCAACTAGATCTGCATATGCATATCTTTGCTGTGGTCTAATCTGTCTTCTCTCTCTACCAGTTGCAATGCTATATGGTTTTTGTTGCTGTTGCTTAGATGCATCCTCTTGTTGATCAGGATCTTGCACCTCATCCTCTGAATCACTGGACTGAACTACTGAAGTATCAATATCAAGCTCCACCTGTTCTCTGACACCGTGATCTGATTCTACTATTGACTTCTCCCTCTGACTATCCAATGAAGCAGACTCATTAAATGTCACATCCCTGCTGATAATTAATCCTGGAGACTTTAGATCATTGCACCACAACCTGTAGCCTTTCACTCCAGATGCATACCCGAGAAATATGCATTTTCTTGCCCTCGGCTCAAGCTTACCATCTCTCACATGAGCATAAGCAGGGCAACCAAATACTCTCAGTTGAGAGTAATCAGCAGGTGAACCGGACCAGATCTCAAAAGGAGTTTTGCACTCAATAGCTGTAGATGGAGATCTATTAACCAAGAAACAGGCTGTATTAATTGTTTCAGCCTAGAAATCCTTTTCCAATCCTGAATGTGAAAGCATGCTTCGTGCTTTGTCACAAAGTGTTTCGTTCATGCATTCTGCAATACCATTCTATTGTGGTGTTCTTGTATAAGTGCGATGTTTCACTATACCTTCATTGCTACAAAATGCATCGAACTCACGATTACAAAATTCCAACCCATTATCAGTTCTAAGACGCTTGACCTTTTTCTTTGTCTTTTTCTTAATCATCGTCTTCCACTTTACAAATGTTGAAAATGCCTCATCTTTTGTTTTTAGAAAATACACCCACACCATCCGAGAGTAGTCATCAATCAAGGTGATGAAGTCCCTGGCATCGCTCTTGGAAGGAATTCTATTAGGACCCCATAGATCTGAGTGGATATAATCCACCATTCCTCTAGTCTTGCACACTGCCTTTTTATTGAAATTCACCCTGGTCTGTTTGATAAACATACAGTGTTCACAAAAGTCCATAGATTCTGTTTTCTGCTCGTCCAACAAATCCCACTTGCTTAACACAGATAATCCTCTTTCACTCATATGACCAAGACACATATGCCACAATTGAGTTTGATTCTGATTATTGCTTTCGGATGCTACTGCAGCTTCCCCTCAAACTGTACTGCCTTGAAGAAAATACAATCCTGAAACCAAACTGCTCTTTATGAGTACCATAGAGCACTTGCACACCTTGAGAACTCCATTCTCTGCATGGTATCTGAATCCATGAGAGTCAAGTATCCCAGGAGAAATCAAGTTCCTCTTTAGTCCTGCAACATGCCAACACTCTATAGTTCTGATAACGCCATCAAACATCCTCAATCTAATGTTATCAATTCCTTCAACAGATAATGCACGATCATTGCCTAGAAACACCTTGCCACTCATCTGTTTGTAAGTGACAAATCAGTTTATGCGTGGATACTTATAACACATGTTATAAGTAGCACCAATATCAAGAATCCATAAATTTTGTCCATGATTTGAACTCACGGATAAAATTTATCCAGCACTGTCATAACCATCAGAATCAATAAAACTATCAACTACATTCGCAGAACTTTTTGGTTACTTTCCCTTTTTATTTTTCAACTTGAGACAGTCTCTCCTGTAGTGACCTTGCTCCCCGCACTCAAAACAGTTGGCCTTTTTCATTCTTGACTTAGATATGCTGGAAGAACCCTCCCTTGAATGTGCTCTTCCCTTGCTCACCAAACCTTCACCCTCAAATCTTTCTCTATTATCTGGAAATTTATTTTTCAACTCCTTCGATTTTAGAGAATTACTAACATCATCTAGTGAAATACTATCTTTCCCATACAACAGAGTATCAACAAAAGTTTCATCGGAGGGTGGCAAAGAACATAACACAATAAAGGCTTGATCCTCACTATTAATCTCAATATCAATATTCTTCAGGTCCATAATGATTGAATTGAATTCATCCATATGTTCTTTAATGGGCGTACCTTCACTCATTCTCAGATTATAAAGCCTTTTCTTCAGATACAGGCGACTGGTTAGTGATTTGGCAGAGTACAACTCCTCTAATTTATTCCATGCCGCAGATGCTGAGCTTTCACCAGTAATCTCGTATAGGACATTATCAGTTACGCTCATGAAAATCGTACTTAGGAGAGATCAGCCTTCTCTGCCTCTTTCATACCTTCTGGAAAGTTATCTTCGATTGCCTTTCATAGACCTTGTAGGATCAAGGAAGATTTAATTTTAATCTTCCATAGACTAAAACTTGATCCACCATCAAACTTCTCCATCTTATACTTCGTTGAAGATGACGCCATCTGTAAACCCTATGTTTTGTATGCAAAGCTTTGATACTAGTTTGTTATAACAAGCACGCAAATCTAAGGCGCACACACAAATCGTACAATTACACAGTATTGAAAAGAGAAGAAGAATAACACAGTATTTAACGTGGTTCAACTATAAGGTCTACGTCCACGGGCAAGACAAGAGAAAAAATTCCACTATGATGAAAAGAGCAAGATACGATCAATCAGAACTCTCAAATCCTAACCCCAGTGTATTTCCTAAATATCTCACAACTCTTCCGCAAATGGTAGAATATTACAATATTTAAGGGTAGAATATTACAATATTTATACTGGTCCATGAAAAACATATCCGAAATTCAAAGCCAAAAAAATAACAATGTCCAATCTCATAGATCAAAAAGATAATGAAGGGAACACACCTCTCCATCAGCTTGCTGCTCTTTGGTTTAACTGTACGACTCTGACAAGGCATCCCTTTGTTTGACAAGAATGCTGCTAGTAAGGAGAGCTTGACTGCTCTGGACATTGTTTTGGCCACAAATGACATTGTGAAAGCTAGTTTAACAAAGGGATTACAGCGGAGACCTCGCATATTAACCATTTTGTCCACGTCATACCAAAAAACTAGTTCGGCTGACCAGTCTTTTTCGTTCTCCTTATATTCAGTCATAACATATTTTAGTTGACGCCCGACCTTCATCTTGGATTGATTCAACCTTCTATTGTGTCGGATTGGATCCCCAATCAGCTAGAGATCACTTTGGATTTTATAGCATACTATACCATATAGTTACCATATAATGGTAAAAATATTTGACAATTAATTAATCATGTTGCTGGGAGGTCCAGTAAAAAATTTGAAAAAGGCTGGATGTAAACGAAGTCGTCGAAATAAGATTAACCAAGAAGACAACTCAAAGAGAATAGAAAGAGTTGAGGGCTTCATTACTGGACTCAGGAAAGCCAAACAATCCCACCTGACGGTAGCAACGCTAAATGCAACAGTAACTTTCGCAGCCGGATTCACAATGCCTGGTGGATTCATTTCTGACAATGGGACTGCGGTATAATATATATATATATATATATATATATATATATATATATATATATATATATATAAAGGTAAGCAGCATTTCTAGCGTTTCTTATATCAGATGGATTTGCACTTGCCCGATTGAATGAAGTAAATTTGATCAGTGGTTCGATCATTTCCCCTATCCAAGTCCCAATAAACTGTGGTAAACTCTCTTCAAACTAACTGTTTTGTTTGTAGACATGCTTTGTTTAGTTGGGTTTTGTTTCTGAATATGATTCTTTTAACTTCGATGAGTTTAAAATTGTGGGAATATAAAGGATTTCCATTGGGTTTATATCTGTTCATGGAGGTTGAAATTGCGGACATGAATAAAGTTTACTTTTTAGTTCTTGTTTTTGTCTATTAGGTTAGTTTGCGATTTCGCTAAAGACAGCCAATTCAAGCCTAAATTAGATCAAGATGAAGACCAATTAATTGAATGGTCCAAATTGATGAGTAGGTGAGCAAAAGTTATCCAATTTGCTTTCCTTTTGTTTATTTGCTCGCTCCACGAAGTTTTTTTTTTTTGAAGCTTATGTTTATGCAGGTAACCTCAGCTTGTTTCTTTGATCAATCCTTTTCGAGTGTTCGCTGGAGATGATGATGCTTAGCTCCCAGTTGAACTAGCTTTTCCAGCACATGGTTAAATGTGGAATAGTTAATTAGGTTTTTTATACTTTCTGGGCCATGGACGTTTGATACTTGTTTACTAATCATGGGCATCATTTTCTATGTCTGATAGCAGAGAGAAGGCCACTAAAGCCAGTTGTTCCAGGTTGTTTATTATCTTAAAAATGAAGAAAGAAGAAGTGGATCGGTGCCAGAGTCAGGAATGGTACCCAAAATTCAAGTCTGTATCTATCAGAACTATTACTCATAGGCTTCCAGAATCGTTTGTTGAGTACCTCCTTGATGATTCAGGGCCCTTTATCCCCCCCATTTCTGTCTCTAATGAAGATGCTTTACCAAATAGAATTCATAATCCTATAGATGAAGGGGATTATCAAGTGTCAGAAGGGTCTGAGATGAAGCAGAGCAACCTATGTCACCCCATCTTTCCCAGAACTTGAATTGAAGATTAAGGAATCGATTGAAATCCTTGGAGGTGCAGTTTTTCCTAAGCTGAACTGGAGTACCCAAAAGATTCTGCTTGGATTAGCACATCTGGTACACTGCACTGCACTTCGTTCAGTGAGATTGTGCTATTGCTGCGGTCATCTGACTCATTGGTCCATGATCTGTGCCATGCATACGATTCATGCAGTGAAAAAACCTTGTCCCCCTAGTTTCTTCCTTGCACACCTCAAGTGGTATTCCTCTTTGTTGCCCTAGATGGAATTCCGTTCCTTTGTTTGGGGTCATCACCGAGTTGGAATCTCAAAGCGTAATTTTTATCCCGTTCTCCTTGAGAGCAAAATAATCTTCAATCACTGATTGAGGATTTTTTTTTATTATTATTATTGATAACGTGAGGCTGAATTTTGAGTCAGAGAATTACACATTTGATATTTACGTCACTAAGGATGACCATGTTAAAATTCTGGATTTTAATCCTTGGGGAGCATTTACACTTCCACTGCTTTTTACTAGGGAGGAATTAGAGCAGAATGTGAGAGAAGGAACAGTGTAGACTTCAGATTCAGGGAGTGATTGGGATCAGTTCTTGAAGAAAGTTCATGCAGAGTTAAAGCAACAAGGAATCGCTCCTACAGATGGATCTGATGCTTGAAGATTTTGGAGGTATTTTTACTTTTTCGGTTGATTAAGGCTGTCATGCAGTTCTTCTCAAACCTGGTTTCATATTCCTCTTGCAACAGGAAATTAGTTGTGTTTGGACTAGATTTGAATGTAGAAATTGATAGGATATTAATATTGGCAAATGGCAAGCGTATTGAATTGATGAAATCCTTTGAAAAAATATTTGGATATGGCTAGCCAATAGTTAATTTTTATGCTAGGGACAAATGATGCAATAACAATGGCATCTAGGGAATTTTGTGGCCTAAGCAGATACCAAAATGCATCTTCATTTGGCTTGACAGATTAGTAAGAGAACTGAGTAATATTCAGATGAGCAAATTGTACAGGAAAATGGCAAAAAGATCACCAGTTAACATGTGCTTATTCAACTTCCAAAACAAAATTTTTGGTTTTATAGTCTTTTATCATTATTACTTGGGTATAACCAAACAACTTTGCTCGTTGGCTCAATAATGTTTATGAACATATTTATTATTTGAGTTTTTTTATATGGTTTATTTAATATTTTGATATTAACTTAATAATACATAAATCCAAATATATAAGAGCACACTAGAACTCTCGCACTTACACACACAGAACTCTCTCAAAAATATCAATACTCTAGTTTCAGAAAGAAAAGAGCTTCTTTTATAGCAGCACACTAGAACATCCCAAAAAATGAAAAGTTCTAAGGTGGACAAGCTTAGGAAGCCAAGAAGCTGCAGGGTTTAAAATATGACAGGAAGCCTCACCCATAGAAGCATTAAAACTCAAGCTAATTTAAACTTTAAAGAATCCAAAATGGGCAGAAGAATTTGAGTTGAATCATCAGAAAGAATCATGTCTTGAAGTTGTTGAATTTCCACATTTAGCTTTTTCTTGATTTCCCGATTCTCTGAAACAGTTGCACGTTGTTGTTTCAAATCTTGGTAAAGTCCTCCCAATTTTGAACCAACAACTTTCAAATCTTCACGAGCTTTGGCTAGTTGATTCTCTAAATCAACAATCTAAGCTTTCAATAAGTCACGATCGGAGCGACATTCTTTAATCTGAGAAGCATAAGCCTTAGTACCTTCCTCACCTTGTGAAATTTGAAGTTCAATTTGCTCCAACTCTTGGCTTTTTGTATCTACTGATGATCTGCGCTCACTTTGTCTATTCAAATACTGCCGAGTCCTTTGCAAGGCTGAAGCTTCATCAGCGGAAAGGGAAAGACTAGCTGATGCTGCGATCAATGAAGAAATTGCTTCTTCAACTTGTGCTAAATCAGAAGGGTTAGCCATTAGAGTGATTCCTTGCTTTAAACCAGACATAACAATGTTCAATGCTTGCAAAAGGGAAGGACTAGACGATGATGCCAGCTTCCAAGAGTTCCCTTTAGGACCATCAACATTCAAGATATGATCTATAAAAGCATCTATTGCCGCATCTTCGTTCATTACCTAAGGAACAGAAAGATAAGTCAGTTTGAAATTTCAACAAGCCAAGGTAAAAAGTGATCATCATCATACCTGACTCAAGCTTGCTGTTGCTTCCGATTCTGTGAAAATTGATGGGAAAGGTTCGGAATGAGATGCTGGTGGTCCAGTTTTGGTAGGAATCATCGAAGGGGGAATTGCAGATGAACCTGCTGAATCTAATATATATAGGTTTATAACATCAGACAGGTCAGTCGAGGAAAAGTTTAATATGGCAACAAGTTACCTTGGTCAATGGTCTCCACCCCAATTGATGCTGAAACAGCGGAAGCAGGACTTGAAGCAGCAAGATTTGTAGCAACTGGGAGAGTAGATGTGATCTCGTGTGCGATAGGGAGAGTAGATGTGATCTCCTGAGTAGAGGAAACTTCAACCGGAACACTACTGGTCGACAACTGTGAGGACTGCTTAGATTGAGGACCATCTTTTCTGAATATCTCTAAAGAGAAGACATCCCATTTACCATTATTCCAGTAGGTGTAGAAGTAGACCTCCGGTACCTCTGCAATCTTTAGATAATCTCCATCATTTCGGTCGGGATGTAGTGTCACGATTAAATTTACGGGCATATTTATAAATTCCAATACTCTTAGGTGAGTAAGATGTTCAATGCCTGATGGAACCCTCTGCAACAGACCGCAGTTTTGGACAACTAGCTTTTGCAGAAAAGGCATTGCACCTGGCTCAATAATGATCTCTCTGAGTCTATCTAATTTGTTCAGACCCAAAAACTTAAGGCTTCGGAATCCTTTAGCTCGAAAGTGCAATAGCTCTCCATAAAAAACTTGCACAAACTCAACATGTACTAAACTGGGCAAATGTTGAAGAGATAGAAGCGGATCACCACTTTGCCAGCTCCATTTCAAAACTACCTTTTCCAAATTGTCAAGTGAAGAAATCCGGTCAGTTAGTCTCTCTAAACGTCCTTTCAAATATAGTCGTTGAAGAAATCGAGGAGGAGAAGATATATGCCCCAAATCGATGAACTCACTTTCCGTGGTTGATACAACAGATAATGCACGAAGGTTGGTCAGCTTTTTGATGCATGCATTTTATATCATCATTTAGGAGTAATTTTTGCACATAATTTACCCTTATTCATAGCTATTATTTTAGATATTAGTATATATTTAGTCAATTTTACAATTTTCACATTTCTTAGTTTAATTTTTGGAATTTATTTGTTTTGTAGGTTAAATCTGGAGAAATTTGATGTATTTTGATCAGAGTAGCCATTTGGAGGAGATTAAAATCGAATTGCAAAAAAATTTTGAAGTTGAGAAAAAAAAAATGGCCGAGAGCGACACAACCCGCGACACAACTTACTCGGCTTATGTCGTTTTTACTGGAAAATAATTGACGTGGCATTTCCGTTACTCCAGCCTTTTTACCTCACTTTTTCTAGATCCTTCCCCCTTTTACCCATTCTAGAACAATCCCTTAGCCTATATAAAGACCCATTTTATCACTTTCTTGGGATATAGAGAGCATAGAGAGCATAGAGAGCAAGGGAGGTATTTTTAGAAAGATAGAAAGAGAGCAAGGGAGGCATTTTTAGAAAGATAGAAAGAGGGAAAGGGAGGAGCATCTTCTGCATCTTCTTCCAGCAGCAGCAAGGATCAAGTTTCTGCACTTTTCTGCAGAGATCCTGCTGCAAATTTGCTGGGTTTTTCTACCCCTTTTAGCTTACATTTCCATTATTTCTTCATTTCTTCATTTGGGTTTGTCTTTAAACAATGATTTGTGAGTAGTTGATTGAGATTCTAGAGATGGGTTTGTAAATATTGATTTGTTTTGTGGTTTTGAACTGATTTAGCCATTTAAATGAAGATTGTTATATTTTGATTTATTGCTTGTGTGCTTATTTCCTTGCTTGATGAATGGGCCCTCATTAAGTTAAGTTTTAATCCTTAATAGATGGACTGAAAAGTGAATATTGGGGATGGATAATCTTGCAATAAACTTTATTTTCTTGGTGTTAGAAATAAGCTAAGAAGATTAAGGGGAACTTTCCAAAAATCAATTAGAGCATTAATTGGGTTTTTGTTAGATTTGAAATACCGTGAAAACAGGGTTTGATTTAATGAAAACCAATTTTGAGATGCTTGAAAAAGGTTTCAAAAATTTAAGAATTGATTTCCCTCAAAATTGCAATTCTCATGTGTTTGGCTAAATTAGGGAAAAACCACATGCAAACAATATTGAAAATCCAATCTCTAGAATCAATTTATTTTTCATTGAAATTAGATATAAATCCTCCAAACCTCATAAATAGCAATTTAAATTTAAATCCAATTTAAATCCAATTTCTATAATCACTTTATTTTTATTTTTATTGAATTTAGATTTAATTTCTCTCAATTTCATAAATAGATATTTCAAATTAATTTTTGGGTAATCTAGTTTAATTAATTTTAGTTAATTGATTGATCTAGTTTTAATTCCTCAAATACCAATTTTAATTCCAAATTTCATTTTACATCTTTAATTTTTGTCTTAATTTTAATTTTTAGATTTTATTTTTAATATCTTTTAATTTTTGTCATTCTAATTTGCTTATACTTTTATTTCCAATTTAAGCACAATTCCCTGTGGGATCGATATCAATTTTTAAAACTATACTACTGTGAACCGTGCACTTGCGGACACCGTATCAAGTTTTTGGCGCCGTTGCCGGGGAATTGTTTGTTTTTAAGTTGGATTTTAATTGTTTTAAGCTAATTAGAATTTTTATTTTCTTTTATTTTCACTATTGTTCCTTGTGTTTTTCAGGTACTTTTCTTGTTTATGAGACGATCGAAAAGCACAAGTGATACTGAATTGTTGTTCAACCAGAATTGAAAAATTCTTGAGCCAACAAAAAGGAGTACAAGAGAAGAAAAGAAGCAGAAAAAGAAGAACAACAAATATTTGAGCAAGAGGAGACAATAGAAAATATGGAGAATCAAAATAGAGCTATTGGTGGAAACAATGGAGCAAATGAGCAAAACGGGCAAAATGCTGTGGTTAATCAAAATGATCCTCAAAGAAGATCCATGTTAGACTATGCTTTTCCTAGATGTTCTGATGTGAGAGATAATGCACCTATTATTGGAGCTAATCAATTTGAATTAAAATCGGTCTTATTCAAATGGTTCGAATTCACAATTTGGAGGTAGCCCACTTGAAAATCCTCATTCTCATTTGAAGAAATTTTTGATGATATGTGGTACACAAAGACAACCTGAGTTTCGATGAAGTTATTCTACTCACATTATTTCCATTTTCTCTTGGGATTCAAAGATTGGAGTGGTATGACTCACTCCCACAAGCTATTATAGCTACTTGGGAGCAAATTATCTCAAGCTTTTCTATCTCAATTTTTCCCACATGGGAAAACTACTCATTTGTGGAATTTGATGGTAGCTTTTAAACCAAGAGATTATGAAACTTTGTATGAATCTTGGATGAGATTTAAGGAGCTTGAAAGGCAATGTCCTCATCATGAAATACCCAAATGGATGATTGTTGAATTTCTACACGAGTTACTCCACCATAAGAAACACAATTGATTCACAAGCTTGAGGAGATTTAATGAGAATGACAAGTGAAGAATGCTATGATCTATTAGAGAAGATTGCTCATAATACCCATTTATGGGGAAATCCTAGAGCACTTGAGCCAAAGAAAGCTGGGATCTATGAACTTGACTCAGTTAACTACATGAATGCAAAATTTGATCAGTTGACTCAGATTCTTAGTGATTTTTGCACAAAGGCAACAACCTCAACTCCTACAAATATGCAACCAGTTGCCTTCACAAATGGAACTCAAAGTTTTGGAGTTGATTATTCTTCTTATGGTGATGATTATTTGCAAGAGCAAGCTGCTTATGCAGGAGGTTATCAACAAAACCTATGGGAAATTCTTATTCTAATATGAACAACTCAACATGGAGACCACAAGCAACTTTTGCTCAACAAGGCCAAAGCTCAAATTATGCTCATAACCAGCAGCTTATGCAGTGAGAACAAGCCTCAATTTCAGCCTCAATTTCAGCCCACAAGGCAGCCACCACTGGATATCAAGCAAGAGCACAACAATCCCTTCCATCCCATGAACCGAAGCCATCCTTGGAGAACATGATGGAGAAATTTTTTGCTGAACAAAGCAAGATGAATAGCAAATTGGAGGAAGAAATGCAACACATGAGACAAACCATGGATCAATTACAAGTCCACAACCGCATGTTGGAGACTCAATTGGCGCAACAAGCAAGCTCATCAGGAAGCAATTCCTATGGGAAACTACCTAGCCAACCACAAAACCCTCATGAACAATGTAAGTTGGTGACCTTGAGAAGTGGTACGAAAGTAGGTCAAGAGAGGGAAAACAAGAGAGAAGAAAAAGAAAGCACAAAAGAAGAAAATTCAATGAGAGCAAGAAAAATGAAAAAGAAGAAGAAAGCAAAAGTGAGCAAGATGAGGGAGAGAAACCATACATCCCACCTGAACCTTACAAACCCACCCTTCCCTACCCTCAAAGATTCATCAAGCACAAACTAGACAAGCAATTTGGCAAGTTCCTTGAAGTTCTAAAAATTGTATATCAATGTGCCATTCATCGAGGCACTATCCCAAATGCCGAAGTTATGCCAAGTTTTTGAAGGAGATTCTTTCCAACAAGAGAAGGCTAGAAGATTATGACACCATCAATTTGGGAGAGCAATGCAAAGGCTATAATCCGTAAGAAGTTACCTCCCAAACTCAAAGATCCGGTGTGTTTTCCATTCCTTGTCATATTGGTGATAATGTGTGGCAAATGCCTTATGTGACCTTGGAGCTAGTGTCACCTAATGCCTCTTTCAATATATGAAAAATTGAATATGGGAGAGTTGAAGCCCACAAACATGTATCTCTCATTGGTCGACTGCTCAATTAAGTATCCTAAGGCATTCTTGAAAATGTGCCTATCAAGGTTGGAAAATTTTACATTCCTGGACTTTGTCATTTTGGATATGGAAGAAGACACAAAAGTTCCTATCTTATTGGGAAGACCCTTTTTGGCAACAAATGGTGCATTAATTGATGTAAAGGGTGAGCAATTGACACTTAGAGTGGGAGATGATCAAATGATATTCAACATCAATCCAGCCATGAAAAGAAAACATGAAGAAGTTGAGTCTTGTTTATGGTAGACATTATTGATGAGATTGTTCAAGAGCATTTCAGAAAAGCTATCCACAAGACCCACTTGAAAATTGCTTAGTCCATGGTGGGAGCATTCATGATGATAACATGGCTATTTTTGCCCAAAACAAGGAAAGCTCTCCACCACATCCTCAAGCCACAATTTATCAACTTGAATGAGTGCAAAATTTGGAGATCAAACCACCATCATTAAAGGTAGAGGATGCCCCAAAGGTAGATCTTAAACCTCTTCCTTCCAACCTCGTATGCTTTTCTTGGACCCAATGAAACATATCCTGTTATAATTAATGCATGTTTGACTAATATTGAGAATGACAAATTGTTGAGAGTATTGAGAGAATATAGAAGAGTTTTGGGTTATGCAATTGATGATATAAAAGGAATTAGTCCAACAGTTTGTATGCATAGGATTTTCCTTGAGCCAAATAGTAAACCTTCCATTGAACATCAAAGAAGATTGAATCCTACAATGAAGGATGTTGTGAAAATGGAAATCCTAAAATTACTAGTCTGGAATTATTTACCCTATTTCCGATAAAGGAGTGGGTTAGTCCTGTGCATGTTGTACCAAAGAAAGGTGGGGTGACAGTTGTTAAAAATGAAAATAATGAATTGATACCCACTAGAATCACATAAAGTTGGAGAATGTGCATAGACTATAGGAAGTTGAACAATGCCACAAGAAAAGACCATTTTCCTCTTCCTTTTATGGATCAAATGTTAGAGAGATTAGCCAACCATTCATACTGAAGATACTTAGAGGGATCTTCTGGTTTCTTACAAATTCCAATACATCTCGATGACCAAGAAAAACTACCTTTACATGTCCCTATGGCACCTTTGCATATCGAAGGATGCCATTCGGATTGTGTAATGCGCCCGCACATTTCAAAGGTGCATGATGGCTATTTTTTCTGATTTTATTGAAGAAATTATGGAGGTCTTCATGGATGACTTTTCAAAGATATGGTACTATTTTTGATTGATGGTTGACTTATTTGTCTATAATCTTGCATTGATGTGCTGATAATTATTTGGTGTTTAATTGGGAGAATTGCCAGTTTTTGGTCGAAGAGGGAATCGCTTTAGGCATTTAATCTCAAAAAGGGGAATTGAAGTGGATAGAGCCAAAATAGAAATTATTGAAAAAATGCCCACTCCAACCACTTTCAAAGGAGTGCGGATTTTCCTTGGACATGCTGTGTTTTACCGACGATTTATTCAGGATTTTTCTAAACTTGCTAAACCCTAAAAAAATCTATTGAAAAAAGATGTAAAATTTGATTTTAATCAACATTGTAAGGTTGCTTTTGCAGGTTAAAGACGGCATTAACAATGACTCCTATCATGCAACCCCATTGGACTTTGCCATTCAAATTATGTGTGATGCAAGTGAGTTTGCTGTTGAGCCGCCCTGGCCAAATAAAAGATAGAAAACCTTATGCCATTTACTATGCAAGCCGAACCCTTGATGAAGCTCAAGTCAATTACGCCACAACTGAAAAGGAGTTCCTTGCGGTAGTATTTGCACTCAATAAATTTCGTTCTTATTTGGTCAACTCAAAGGTAATTGTTTTCACTGATCATGCACCAATAAAGTACTAAATGATCAAGAAAGAAGCTAAATCTAGGTTGATTAGATGGATTTTATTACTTCAAGAATTTGATTTGGAAATAAGAGATAAAAAGGGTGTTGAGAATGTGGTGGCTGATCACCTTTCTAGGATAAAAACTGAAAATAAAGATGATGAAATTGTGCCAATTGATGAATTTTTCATGAATGAGCAGTTGTATGTGTTGAATTCTGCACTTCCATGGTTTGCTGATATTGTGAATTTCTTGTCTTGTGGTGTCTTGCCACCTGATTTATCTTGGCAGCAAAAGAAAAGATTCTTGCATGATGTTAAATTTTATTCTTGGGAAGAACCGCTTTTGTTTAGGAGATGCAATGATGGAATAATTAGAAGATGTATACCGAGGTAGAAATACATGATGTTATTTACCATTGTCATTCCTCTGAATATGGTGGTCATTTTAGTGTCTCAAAAACTGTTGAAAAGGTCTTAACATCAGGTTTCTATTGGCCTAAAATGTTTAAACATGTGAGAGACTTTGTAAGCAGGTGTGATAGGTGCCAAAGGGTAGGCAACATTTCCAAGAGAGATGAGATGCCTCAACAGTCTATATTAGAAGTTGAATTATTTGATGTGTGGGGAATTGATTTCATGGGGCCATTTCCATCTTCATATGGGAATAAATATATCTTGGTAGGGGTGGACTATGTATCTAAATGGGTAGAAGCTATAGCTACACCTACCAATGATGCAAAAGTTGTGGTAAAATTTCAAAAATTTGTTTTGACTGTGTTTGGTGCCCCACGTGCCATAATCAGTGATGGTGGTAGCCATTTTTGCAACCACCAATTTGAAAAGTTGATGAGAAAATATGGGGTAAAGCATAGGATTGCCACACCATATCACCCTCAAACAAATGGCCAAGTAGAAATCACAAATAGAGAAATCAAGCAAATCTTGGAGAAAATCACAATAAGTCCGTAAAAGATTGGTCCCTTAAATTAGATGACACTCTTTGGGCATATAGAACAGCATTTAAAACCCCATAGGAACTACACCTTATAAGTTAGTTTTTGGGAAATCATGCCATTTGCCCGTAGAATTAGAACACAAAGCTTATTGGGCCATTAGAGCAATCAATTTTGATTTGCAAGTCATGGACATAAAAGACTTTTTCAACTTGATGAATTAGAAGAATTGAGACTTGATGCTTATGAAAATGCTAGGATCTATAAAGAAAGAACTAAAAAATGGCATGATAAGCATATCAAGAAAAAGGACTTAAAAGAAGGAGATTTGGTTCTCTTATTCAATTCAAGGTTAAAATTTTTCCAGAAAATTAAAATCAAGGTGGTCAGTCCATTCAAAATTGTGAAAGTTTTACCTCATGGTGTCAGTGGAAATTTTTGGTGAAAAATCTGTAATTTCAAGATAAATGGACAAAGGTTGAGGCATTATTTAGCGGTGAGCCAATTGAGAAGATAGCAACTTGCTATCTTTCTCATTCTCCATAACATTTTGAGTAAGTATGGTCAAGCTAAAGACCTAAACTTAGCATTTTTGTGCATAACTCCCAATTTTTCTTTCATTTGTTTTAAGTTTTTTTTTATATACTCCGTATTCAGAATTTAACATTGTTCTAATTTTCTTGTGCAGATGGGATACAATGCATTGCAAGCAAATGAGCATATAAAAAAAAAAAAAAAAAAAAAAAAAAAAAAATTTAATATGTTTAATTTAATTGGTTAATTAGTTGATTTTTTGAAGTTATTTTGGTTGTGTTGTTTTTTTTTTAATTTAACCATTTACTTATTCAGTTTTTTTTTGTTCCTCATAAAATACATTTTTCTTTTATATTTTTAGTACATTGCTCACTTGCTTTTATGTGCTACTGATTTACACTTGATGGCTATATTTTTGAGCTTAACTTCCTATTCTAAATTTTTAGATTAATCGATTTAATTAATGGATTCCATTGCACTGCTTTTGCAATGAGTGCAGAATTGTCCAAATTTTATCTAATTAAATTGGTCGCACTTCAATGAGGTAACAATTCTCATCTCACTTGTGTCATCAACACAAGTTGTGCTATCGCTTATGCAACAGGTAATAATTCTTTATGCACATATGATCTACCCATTTTCTCGCACATTATCCCATTCCATGCACTCTTCTAACATTGAGGACAATGTTCATTCCGAGTATGGGGAGAGGGTAAATTTTTGCAAAAATTATTTTTCCTTTTTCATTTGCATATAGTGACACATTCATTACTACGTATATACACTTGCATATAGCCTCATATACTTAGTTACGCATACTTAGTTGCAATTAGGTTGACTATACATTTACACTCATGAATATCATTCACTCATTTAAAATTTTTGAATTTTTAAACCATCTTTGAATTCCATAAGCCACTTATTCAAGCAATCCAAATTGCCTTTAGATGGTTAGTGGAATGAAAGTTCCACTGGTACAAAGTCTTAAGCATTATTCTTTCTCTTACTTAATAGCTGAAAATTAATATATCAATTTAGGTATGCAAGTGCTAGTTAGTTATTTTGAGTTTTGAGTGTCCGGATAAGCCTTTAAGGAAGAAAATGGTCATTGTCGTCTCACCATTCCTAGAACAAGCATCTTAGATCTTTCAAAGCGAAATTTTTAACTTGCATTTGATAAGAATATGATTTAGGCATTCCTTTATATTTTAAACCTCACATTTAGCCTTAACCTACCTCAATTTCATTTTAACCCTTGCAAACCCCCTTGAACCTTAATCTCCTAATTTCTTTGGAACCCAAATCATTTACCTAGCCATTAAACCTAAACACTACCACCTATCTATGAGAATAGTATTTTAGCAATTAAGTGCATAAAAAAATGATAATGATATAAAAAAATAATAATAATAATAATAATAAAATAATTAAAAAAAAAAAAATCTCGGAGGATTGAAACATCTTGAAAAGTGCTAGAGTAATTGTCAAAAGTTGAAAAGGTCACCAAAATATCCCAAAGGTAATTTTGGGTGTGACATGAAATAGAGACACATACAAAATCAAAATAAAATAAAATAAAATAAGCATAAAAAAATAGTCCCTTTGTATAATCATTGTGATAGCACTTGAGATTCATTGTGAATTTCTTTCCTCTTGATATAAAAAAAAAAAAAAAAATATTGGATGCACTTTGAGTTTCATGATTAATATTATTCTCATATTTTGTTTACCTTATTCCCTTTCTTTGTTAACCACAATTTTACCCTATTAGACCCCATTACAACCCTTAAAAAGACCTAATGATTCTTTGAAAAATGCTTGTTACATTAGTAGAGTTAGATCTTTTATGCTTGCATATGGGTTTGGCAATATAATCTTCCATACATTACTCACCATCTATTTGAGACACATTGGCTATCTATTTCATTTAGGTTTGTTTTGGCACAATTGACTCTTGTAGTTGGTTGGTATTTGTTGCTTGGGTTGATTGGTTAATTCTTAGCTATTCTGTAATAGTTGAGAGTGCTTGCTTCATTCTTTGTGCTTTTGCTGGTGGGAATTTGGAATGTTGGTGGCTAGAGGTAAGTTGGTGGTTTGGATTAGTGAATTTTGTGTTTTCAAAGACTGATTCTATTCCCTTCCAAATGAGTTTTAATGAAATTTTGCTTGAGGACAAGCAAGAGTTTGAGTATGGGGGAATTTGATGCATGCATTTTATATCATCATTTAGGAGTAATTTTTGCACATAATTTACCCTTATTCATAGCTATTATTTTAGATATTAGTATATATTTAGTCAATTTTACAATTTTCACATTTCTTAGTTTAATTTTTGGAATTTATTTGTTTTGTAGGTTAAATCTGGAGAAATTTGATGTATTTTGATCAGAGTAGCCATTTGGAGGAGATTAAAATCGAATTGCAAAAAAAAATTTTGAAGTTGAGAAAAAAAATGGCCGAGAGCGACACAACCCGCGACACAACTGACTCGGCTTATGTCGTTTTTACTGGAAAATTTTTTGACGTGGCATTTCCGTTACTCCAGCCTTTTTACCTCACTTTTTCTAGATCCTTCCCCCTTTTACCCATTCTAGAACAATCCCTTAGCCTATATAAAGACCCATTTTATCACTTTCTTGGGATATAGAGAGCATAGAGAGCATAGAGAGCATAGAGAGCAAGGGAGGCATTTTTAGAAAGATAGAAAGAGAGCAAGGGAGGCATTTTTAGAAAGATAGAAAGAGGGAAAGGGAGGAGTATCTTCAGATCTTCTTCCAAAGAAAAGAAGGATCAAGTTTCTGCACTTTTCTGCAGAGATCCTCACTGCAAATTTGCTGGTTTTTCTACCCCTTTAGCTTACATTTCCATTATTTCTTCATTTCTTCATTTGGGTTTGTCTTTAAACAATGATTTGTGAGTAGTTGATTGAGATTCTAGAGATGGGTTTGTAAATATTGATTTGTTTTGTGGTTTTGAACTGATTTAGCCATTTAAATGAAGATTGTTATATTTTGATTTATTGCTTGTGTGCTTATTTCCTTGCTTGATGAATGGGCCCTCATTAAGTTAAGTTTTAATCCTTAATAGATGGACTGAAAAGTGAATATTGGGGATGGATAATCTTGCAATAAACTTTATTTTCTTGGTGTTAGAAATAAGCTAAGAGGATTAAGGGGACTTTCCAAAATCAATTAGAGCATTAATTGGGTTTTTGTTAGATTTGAAATACCGTGAAAACAGGGTTTGATTTAATGAAAACCAATTTTGAGATGCTTGAAAAAGGTTTCAAAAATTTAAGAATTGATTTCACTCAAAATTGCAATTCTCATGTGTTTGGCTAAATTAGTGAAAAACCACATGCAAACAATATTGAAAATCCAATCTCTAGAATCAATTTATTTTTCATTGAAATTAGATATAAATCCTCCAAACCTCATAAATAGCAATTTAAATTTAAATCCAATTTAAATCCAATTTCTATAATCACTTTATTTTTATTTTTATTGAATTTAGATTTAATTTCTCTCAATTTCATAAATAGATATTTCAAATTAATTTTTTGGGTAATCTAGTTTAATTAATTTTAGTTAATTGATTGATCTAGTTTTAATTCCTCAAATACCAATTTTAATTCCAAATTTCATTTTACATCTTTAATTTTTGTCTTAATTTTAATTTTTAGATTTTATTTTTAATATCTTTTAATTTTTGTCATTCTAATTTGCTTATACTTTTATTTACAATTTAAGCACAATTCCCTGTGGGATCGATATCAATTTTTAAAACTATACTACTGTGACCCGTGCACTTGCGGACACCGTATCACTTTTCAATGGAAGGACTTCCATCTTCTCTCCTAAAATTCACAATGCCCACTCTTCTCAGCTTACTTAGTTTTCCTAGTTCTCTCATCAAGTCTTGATTTGCCTCTAAGAAGCAAAGTTTTTGGAGGGACTGTAGACCTCTTATATGAGTTGGTAGCTTAAAGCCGATTGTTTGCTTGGTTTCCATCTGATCAGCAAACTTTGTCTCGTAGCGATACACAAGTATATGGCGAAGTTTTTGGAGCTTCAGAATTGTATTTGGCAATTCTATGACTCCAGAATTCTTTAGATCTAAGGTTTCCAGGTACTGCATATTGCCAACAGAGCTTGGGATGTAATTCACCTCGGTATTTCTCAAACTTAGATACTTTAAAAGCAAGATGTTAGTAACTTCATTTGGAAAATCCTCCAAATGCGTGCCACCCAGTTCTAACACGTTGAGCATTCTTAAATTGCTAGGAGAAAGATCAAATAATGGAGATTCAGGTAAAATATCTAGCCCCGAGAACACAAGCAATGAACGAAGTCCTGAGGCAGAAGTAAACTGACTTATTCGTTGTATTCTTGTCCTGGCATTCTGTATGGAAAGGCGGCGAACTCTTTCAGGCAACATCATGCTTTCTTCTTTTGCTATTGCTGCAAAGCCCTGATCTTTTGCCATGGAAATGATAATCTCATGCAGAAGGCCTTGGATACGGCATTTTTTGACCCGACCATCGCTGGCAGCCTCTACAACTTGGACCAAGCTTCTTTCTATGAGCACGTTCAGGTAAACTTCTGCAACTTCCTCTAAAATCCTTCCTTCTGTTTCGACAACGAATCCTTCTGCAATCCACAATCGAGTAAGTCTCCTATGCTCAATCGGGTAGCCTTCAGGAAAGATGCTGAAGTAGAGCAAACAACATTTGAGATAGTATGGCAAATTATAGTAACTGAGTGACAGGACTTTCTTCATACTCCCGAGACTGTTGTTGGCTTGTATTTCAGCACTGAGGCTTCTGTAAATCATGTCCCATTCATCTATCCTAGTGTTGTCCCTTGTTGTCAGAACACCACTGATTGCTATAATTGCAAGTGGCAGTCCCTCACACCTACCCAGGATTTGTTGTGATACATTCTCCAGATGTGGAGGACAAGAGTTGCTCCGAAATGTCTTCCTGCAAAACAAAGTCCAAGCCTCTTCTGAAGATAATGGATTCAAAGGGTAGACTTTATCAGGAGATTCAATGGAGGAATTTTTGGCAACTTCACTTCTGCGTGTCGTAAGCAATATTCGGCTCCTTCTTTGTTGTTTGGAAATGCATGTTTAAAAGTATTCCAGGCATCATTGTTCCACACATCATCCAAGACCATAAGGTACCTTCTTTGTTGAAGAAATTTATTTATTTCCACCCTTAGCTCATGGTCGCTCATGGTGTCAATTCCTTCAGGACTTGGCTCCCTGAGCACATGGTAGAGTTGTTGGACGATGTCTTTTAGGAGGTCCCCTGTCTTGAAATATTGAGTAAGAACAATCCAAGCACAAAACATAAAGTGTTTCTTAACTTCTGAATTCTCGTATACTAGTTTCACCAATGTGGTTTTACCCACACCTGCCATTCCAACCACTGAAACCACTTCAAGTTCTGATTTACTTTCAAGAAGCCACCCAATAAGCCGCCTTTTAGGCATTTCAATGCCCACTAAATTGGCTTCTTCTAGTGGAAGAGCATCCTGTTGTACAGCCAGGTCCTCTCCACCTCTGTAATTGACTTCTCGCCATCTTGAATTGATGTGGGTAAATGAACTACGTGCTTTAGAGATGTCTTCTACTCTGATCTTGATTTCTCTTATTCTGGTTATGATGTCTCTCATTGTTGAAGCAATTTGATGACGAGCTTTCAAAGATATAATGAAGTCGGAAGTTTTATTAAGACAAACACAGAAGCCATGCCCATGATCATGTGCAAGATGCAGCTTGAAATCATCAAGAACATCTTCCATCTCATAAGCCACATCTCTCAAGTTCTTCACCCACACTTTTAACAACGGGTCAATCTCCTCCTCCTCCATTGACTCTGCATCTCTTAAAACGGCTAACGAGAACTGTAACTCATCCCTGATGTACTTAGCGTCTCCCCGAACCCCAAACAAGAGATCGTTCTGATCTGTTAGAATTTCTGAGAGCTTCATCAGTAGAAAGGTTACTGAACCTTCTAACATTGTTTATCTCAACTGGAATTTGCTTTGGCCTTCGTACCAAATAAAATGGTTTGGGATTGTGAAGGGGTTTTACAAGAACATTGAAAATCAGTGAAGAATGAATACAGAACAGGTTTCTTTCAAGGTTCCAAATAGTAGGGGATGTTGTTCGTGCAGAAACTGTAATGAATTCAAATACCAGATTTGTAATAGAGATGTATATAATTATTTTTGGAGATCCCATTTATAAGTTTAAATTTTTAAGTTGAGTGATTTTTTAATATGTATCAGAGCCTCTTAAACTCTAAGGTCTAGGATTCGAATATGGCCACTTCCATTCATGAGAGCCTGTCCTTAACAAGGACGACTCTAAAATTAGAACCCTGACATTGTAAATAAAGTCAATTAAGAGAAACTTAATGTATATATAATAATAAATATTTAGTGTTACTTGAGGGAAATACTAACTAAAACCCATCATTTTAAAATTCTCCGAAAATGTCATTTGTAATAAAAAAAAAAATATCTCCAAAAATATAGATGCCGCTGACAATTTCTTCATTGACCTAGAGTTCTTAACTGATTTTGGTGGTTATGATAAAAAAAATAAAATCATTCTGTTCATACCAAGTGTTTGGTCAAAAGGAAAAAAAAATCACCACTAGGCCATCAATGATATCATCTGATGGTGATACAAAATGGCTAATTCCTGAAGTAGCTATCTTTTTGCTTTGAAAAAATATTTAGCCGGTAATTAGATTAATAATTCGAATTATCTCAATAATAATACAGATTATAATATACTAATAAAATGATTATTCCCTTTTGCATAAACTATAATTTTTTAAAAATGAAAAAGATTTAGATTCCTCATATACGATAGGGGTTGTAACAACCCCGTTGTATAGCCTAGTATATTTCACTGTTCTGGTGACCGGTGTCGGTCCGGACAATTAATGGGATTAGGGCCACACTTAAGACAATTTGAGAAGCCATAAACACAAATAATTAGTAATGTTTAATTAGTTAACTATAAATAAGAAAAACAGAACATAAGAGGTTAAACGAGCCGAGAGTCGCAGCGATAAGTGACCTCCTCGGGAACGACTGCGAAGTCATTTTAAACTCAAATTTCGAACCGTAAAAAGTGACGCTGCGGTCCTTAGGACCCTTATGAACACAGTGGAAAAGAGAAAATCATGAAAAAGAACTGTTAAGCTACCAAATAATTAGGTCGTGAGCCTAAGATATATTGGATTATTTGCAAACCGGGATGAACCGGAGAGGGGCAATTTGGTCAATTGACCCCGAGAGCTAACTCCTGACCTAACTGTCAAATAAAATCGGAGAAAAGAAAATTTCGGAATTGAGAATTAAATTAAAGAACTAATAGAAAAAAAAATAAATAGAAAAAAAGAAAAGGAAAGAGGTTGGAAAAGTCAAAGGGATGACATCATGTATGATGTCATAAAGGTTTAATTTAATTATTTTATTAATTTGGGAATTTTGGTCTTCAAAAAGGGATAAAGATGAAGAAAATAAAAGAAAAACAAAAATCACTTCTTCTTCCATGTTGTGCCGCCCCACCTTCTCCCTCTCTTCTCCATGAAAATTTCTTCCATTAAGCTTACACTTAAGCTTAATTTGCTCCACTTAATCTTCATAAATCCCATAAAAACCTTGTTAGACCTTGCAATCTCAACTTAAGCACAAGAAAGAAAGAAGAAAGAAGGAGAGAAATTGGAGAATTGGCATTGAAGTTGAGGTTAGTATGCTAACTTACTATTCTTCCATTCAAATGCATGTTTAAGTAATTAAGTGAGCTTAGAACTTGATTTAAATGAAACAAATATGGGGGAAGAATTAAACTGAATTTTCGGGCAGCTTGAGAGGAGTATGGTTTGCATGAATATGATGCAATTGAATGAGTTTAGAAACCTTACTTAGTTAAATGATTAACATTAAAATCATTAGAAGTAGTTAAATGCATGAAAGTGATGAGTTAGGGTTTTGAATGCTAAGGTTTGTGAACCAAATTTGGAGAAATGCATAAATGATATCTTTGACCAATTGTGGATTGAAAAATGGTCAATAATGACCAAAAGAGATGTGTGGGAATTGTTGGAATGAGAACCAAATTCGTAGGTCCAATGGTCATGCTACTAGCAGCATGACCAAACCCACTTTGAAGGACCAAAACTCAAATTTTACAAGTCCAATTGATATGTCACCAATTGGGGATGAAAATAGACATAAAATAGCACAATTTTCATTAAGGAACCATGGCCAAAAACTGACCAAAACTCTGGTGAAACAATTAACCAAAGTGAAATGAGAGCAAGCTGCCACTGCACCAAACTGACCAAATGAACAGTAACTGTTCATTTGGTCATAACTCGAGCTAGGTAGGTCAAATTGACCTGAAATTTTAACCGTAATTAGATAAGATATAGATCTAAAATTTTCATGAAGAACGTCACCCCAAATTATGTCACTAACCTAGTCAGATTATTGAGCAAAGTTGACTTATCAAACCTGCAACTCTACAGAATTACCATTGAGCAGTAATGTTTGAAGGGCTATAACTCTCTCTAGAAAACTCGGATTTAGGCGATTCTTGAACCGATGGAAACATAAGACATAGTAGAACATTTCATATGAAGAAAGTTAGACCAAATTATGGACTTAACTTGATCAAATTACTGAGCAAAGTTGGATCAAAAATCTGCCAGCATAAAAATTGCAGCATGAACAGTGCATGTGAACAGTAATTTTATTTTGGCCATAACTTGAGCTACAAAACTCCGATTGGGGTGATCCAAAAATGAAAATACACTTAAGACAATAAGGAACATTTTCTATGAAGGAAGTTTTGTTAAATTCCAACAGTAGATCGACCAATGGAATAGTGCAACTTCGGAGAACCAAAACCGAAAATTAGCAATTTTGCCAAAATGACCTAAGCTTTAAACAAATGACCAAAACCAACAAGTTTGGTGATCAAAATGTGGTATGTGGGTGAAGTTGGAGTTCCCATACCTATTAAGCCTTAGAAAGTCAATAATTTGACTTGAATAGTGCAGTGAATAGTAACCCGAAACACAAAAATTTCGAAAACGTCGAATTTAACACGTGAGAGCTAGGTAAATGTGAAGTTAAGTTTATTTTGGATTTATTTTAAGTTTTAGTACTGAAACATTGGAAAATTTCGTGTTTCAGTGGAAAAGAATACTGGGACAGAACCCGAGGAGTCGAGTCAAGGCCAACAGGCGACTCGTTTGAGGTTTGTGCACAACGTATACTTTTATAATCATCTTTTGCATATTGTTTTGAATAATGTGAAATATTGGATTATGGCATTCTTATGATGTTTGATTTAAATTGTGAAAGTTATTATGTATATTTGAAATGACAATGTTTAGCAAATTGTTAAGATAAGTTTTGAAACCACAGTGTCATGACCATATATTTGAACACCTCACTAGCACGACTAGTGGGGGTAATTAGTTTCAAATTTTGATTCCTTCTCTGGAGAAGTGTTGAGGTGTGCCAGTAGAAGAGGATGTGAATGGATATCCATATATTTGAGCTAGCTAGCCTTGTGATATGATTTCTCTTTAGCCTCTGGCTATCGAGATTCATGTGATTTCTCTTAGCCTCTGGCTATTGAGATTCTATTTGTTTCGAATGGCATGATCTAGCTGTGGGTTTTGTGAAATGTGTTTTGATACTTTGAAATGAACTTGGTTTACATTTAAAATCTCACAATGCATGATTTGTATTTAATTTTCATGTTTAGCCAAATCTTTGAATAAATGTGCTTTAAGTTTTGCATAAAGATTATTTTAGTATATTGTGCACCACTGAGTCCTAGTACTCAGCGATAGCTTTTATTGCTGTCGCAGATACAGAGATTAGAGGAGCAGCAGACTGAGCTGCTGAGGTGTGTGGAGTTATCAGCTTGAAGTCTTCGGGTATAATTTATACCCTAACTGTAAATACTTCTTTTGATGTATATATTGCACATAAATGTATGGGCATGTAAAAGTGGGTCTTGAGCAGTTTGTATAAAATTTGTATAAGTTGTAATATATATTGTGGTTTTAAAACTCTCTTAATGTAAATGTTGTAATAATGTATCTAAATTGTTTTGTTTTAACTGAAATATGAATGATATTGATTGACAGTATTTTGAGAATTATTGAACTTGTGAATTTGAGAAATTGGTTGAGATTGAGTATGAATTCAAAGCAGTGGTTAGAAAATTATTGGAAGTGCTTTTATTTCAGGTATTTGAAGAACTGGTTTCTCAAAATACAGAGGGAACTCTGTCAAAATTTTTATAAAATTTGCGTAAAAATAAAATGGGCCAAAAATATTAACTAGTTTTAGTTTAACTACATGTTTTAAGTACTTATTAGAAAATGCTCACCACTTATCAAAAAAATAAGAAAATTATTTTAAAATCCCTTGTAGGGTACTTAATGAGTTATCGGTAGGTGAAGTGCGGTAGTTCATTAGGTATTCTACGGGATCATGTGATGCCTTACAGAGGGGTAAGGTGTGACACTAAAGCTTCAATGGCCAACAGAATTAGCAATGATCTTAGGTAAGGTGCATGCAAAGGTGGTTATTAAAAGGGCGTTTCATGAGACATTGTAAAACAAACAATATGAATCACATCCTTACACCACAGGATTGGTAATAAAGGGGAGCAAAGGCTAGTGCTACAGGATACCATATTAGAGTGCAGAAGAAGCATAGATGTTGTAGGTACATTTGGCATTTTGATGGAACTCTTCATGACTAGTTACATAAGATGGACAGGAGTTAGTCTAAGGACCTTAGTAATGACACAAAACAGATTAGAAATTCGAAGTATTATGGGAGTGAGAAGATGCATAGGTATTGACCATTGAGGTCATAGAACAAGTAGAAATTTCGAATGAGATGCTTATGACAGGTGCTACAGGAAAGCATCTCATAGGATACTATAGGATAAGAAACATAAGTTATGTCTTTGGGAAGTAGAGATTGTTAAAACAGAGGAATGGGAATTGAAGTCGCTAAGAGATATGTTAGGACACAATGAAGGAGAGGTAAGCACCAAAGCTTATTGAAGTTATGAGATATCAAGTAAAGCGTAGTGTAGATATAGTGAGTACTGAAGATGTCAGAAAAAGATTAAGGAGTGGTTTGAGGTATGAGTTTCACTATGAAATGACGATGATAGCTAGGACACTACAGCAGACAAAAGAGCTATGCAAATCCTAAGTGAAAGGATTTAGAGTTTGCAGTGAGCGATTATGTATTCCTGAGGGTCTCTCCAATAAAGAGAGTTATGAGATTTGAGAAGAAGAGCAAGTTCACATCTCGATACATAGGGCCTTTTGAGATTACTGATAGAGTTGGAGCAAAGGCTATCGGTTGGAGTTACCACCAAGTTTTTCTCATGTCCACCCAGTGTTCCACATTTCCATGCTTAGGAAGTACATACATGATCCTTCCCATGTGTTACAACCCGATACAGTGGAGTTGAAAGAAAACTTAACCTTCGAGGAGCAGCCAGTAGCCATAGTGGACTTTCAGATGAGGCAGCTAAGGTAAAAACAGATCCTTATGATTAAGGTTTTGTGGAGGAGCCAATCAGTAGAAGAGTCTACCTGAGAGTTAGAGTAGGACATGCACAAAAAGTATCCGTACTTATTCAATATTTAATCTTGTAATTCTTTATTCTGCATTGTGTAAAATTCGAGGATAAATTTTTTTTTTTTTTTGGGGGGGGGGGGGGGGCGGGAGGTAGGGAGAAAGTAACACTCCTAATTTTTAAATAATTATTTTATATATAAATATAAATATTTTAGTCTAACCTCTCGTGTTGTGGGCTTTGCGTAGGTACTTTCATTTCGTGGCAATTCGACCGTTACCCGGATCTATAATTTCGGGACAAGCAGATAAGTTGCCGGAAGCACTTCCGAACCGGGTCAAAGTTATAGGTTACCCCACCATTTTCAGATGCCCCGGACGCGTTCCAAGCGTTAGAATTGATATAGGTAAACTCGAACTCTGAGTTTCTTCAATTTTATAGTGTTAGATTTAGAATAAAATTTCATAAAATATTCGTGGGTAGTTGAAAAATTATAATTCCTTTTGCGTTAGCTCTATAATATTGTTAAAGACCACGGGATAAAATTTTAGAATTTTTAGAGCTAGCTAGAATGACTTTTGTGAAATATCCATTTTAAACCTTATAATTGAATTGTTAGATTATGTGACATTTGCCTGAGTTGGAGGGCCCAGGAGGGGCCATGTGTTGTTATTGAGATAATGTGTGGCTTTAGAAGTGTGACTTGAACTACTTTGAAGGTCGGGTAGGTCTTAGGTATAGGGGAGGCTCTGCCAGATTTCCAGCATAAATTAGAGTGTCCTTAATTCTTTAAAATTTTGATTTGGGTTAGCATTAATAAATTTATATCATAATTATCTAGGTGATCAAGGTCATCCATCCTTCTCCCTTTAGCTACCGCAGCAGTTTCTGGTCAATTAGTGAGTAGATATTTATTTTATTTATAATTTCAATATTATTATACTTCTGGCATGCTCATGTATCACATATATATATATATATATATATATATATATATATATATATATATAGTTAAGTATTAGGCATGCCCCGTATTGCATTTGTACTTGATGACTACTATTTTAGTTACTGTGTTTTGATAATCTGGAGCTATGTGTGTGTGTCGGCATGCGTGTAGTACGGTGTGATGGATATGGGTAGGACGGACAAATCGGCTTGAGCTAGTCTTGCTTAGGGCTCGGTCTTTTTTGAGGAAGTCGGGGTGAGTACAACTTTGAGTTGATCTTGCTGACCCCCGCATATGGATTATTAAGCGAAAGTCTAGCTCGAGTTGATCTCGCTGGCAGGCCTTGGATTAAGAGAGCTGGGTAAGGGAATCAACTTCCCGTATATGTATGTGTGAGTATAGATTTAACTCAAGTGTGTGAATACTTCAGATAATCTTTGATGTGACTTAATATGATTTGTATAACTAGTGTGAAGATGATGGATTTCATTTCTAAGGGTGTATTAGAATTAGATAGTTATAGAAATTATATGTAAAATGAATAGTTACTCTCTGAGTCGAACACTCACTCCTGTTCACCTTATTTTTCTAGGATATAGGAGGAGTTCTTTTTCAGAATAACATGCCTTTTTCCTCATAGGTTTATTATGAGTTATTTATTTGTGATATATATTTTTTTAAATTTGAAATCTAGAACTTCGCATGTGTTAGCAATATTGTAGATCTTGTTAGAGACAGTGTTAAATTGAGTTTTTGATTTTTCACTGAATGACAAAAAATTTTATGATATATAAATAATTTGTAAATTATGGTAATAGGGTTGAGCTGGGCTCTCCTTGCTTTAGTAGCTGATAATCATTGGGTTGGGTTGACCTGAATTGAAATGAAATATTTTTATTTTATTTTACTTTATATGCATGTTGGGCCTTAGTTTTGAGCCTTGGTTATAGAGTTGAGAATAGTAAAACTCATTACAGATTTCGGGAGTTTTATATCGGCTCAGGTTTTAGTGCCGGTCCGGCCTGTGAGATCTGGTTGTGACATTTATTTTTTTATTATAATATTAAACTAATGATATGTCTTTGTATATTGTATATATAAGTATTTTTATATTTTAATAAGATTAATAAAATTTAAATAATGAAAAATGACTTCCTTTTAAAAAAGTCATTTTTATGAAAAATTACTTAATTTTTATTTTGATTGAGAAAATATTTTTTATTAACTTATTTTTTTAATATCCTAAATATTGAAAAATATGAATTTTTTTTAAAATGTTTTTTATAAAATAAATAGTCTTAAATATCATAATTTAAAAAAATATAAATATATTATTAAAATTATATTTAAAATTTATGTTTCTAATTTATATTTTATATTATATAATAATAAATTAAAATAAAAAATAAAAAGAGTTTCTGTGGGAAAACTCGCCCGCCTCGCTCCCTAATGGGAAAGTTTTTCGCCTCTGACTCTTACCTCTCGGGATAGAGATGGAGCAGCGTTTCTTTCCCAACCCTTCTCATTATCATTTTTATATTATTAATTAGTTTTAATTAATTTTTATTTTAATTGAGAAAATATTTTTTTGTTAACTCATTTTTTTTTTTAAGATCTTAAATATTAAAGAATATGAATTTTTTTTTAAAATATTTTTTATAAAATAAATAAAATCTTAAATATTATAATTTAAAAAAAATATAAATATATTATTAAAATTATATTTAAAACTTATGTTTCTAATTTATATTTTATATTATATAATAATAAATTAAAATAAAAAATAAAAAGAGTTTCTGTGGGAAAACTCGCCCGCCTCGCTTCCTCATGGGAAAGTTCTCGCCTCTGACTCTTACCTCTTGGGATAGAGATGGAGCAGCGATTCTTTCCCAACCCTTCTCATTATCATTTTTATATTATTAATTAGTTTTTATTTAATAATAAATATTAAAATAGATAATTTATTAGAAAAGAAAATTGTTACTGAGCTCTTAATAATAAGTGTCCACGGCCCATTTCCAAATGTCAATTAAAACTACAACCCAACAAGAAAAATTATACGGCCCGCGGCCACTTTGGCTGTTGCCCGCGTTACAGTACCACAAAGTGTCACAGAGCTCCTAGCAATACGTGTCCCTCAAACGGCAGGGTGTTCTGCAACCAGCTCCTCCTCTCAAGGCTAATATTAAAAACTGCAAGTTCCATAAAATAATTCAAGGTATAGGCTTTTGGGTCTTGATTGTTACGTCGTTTCTTGCTTTGTATGAAATTGCTTTCTGCTATCTTCTTTAGGTGAGGAGTTGCATGGATTTTCATATACTGCTACTTTCTTCGGCTACCACATAATTTGCTAGGACTGTCTTCTTTCAAAAATGGGCTTTGGGTTCTTATTCTTCTGGGGTTCTTTGATTTTGAGGTGGTGGGAGCCTAGAAAATCTTGTTCAAAGAGGTAACTTTATGATTCTTTTTCTTGTATAACTGCAAAACCATTAATGTTTAGTTTCCTAACTGTTCAATATTAGCCTTTTTTTTTTTCCTACTGCCTTGATCTCCATTAATCTCAGCCACCACTATTAGTGATGTTTCCGAGTATAGTAAATTTGGATCAATCATATGGCTGAAATGGGGATAAATGAAATTTCATTCATCTGAATTCTGAAGAGGGATGGTATTTATGTAAGTTCTTATGTGATGATCTGTTAGAAGGTGATTTTGGAAGGGTCAAATCTCCAAAGATTCCTAATAATCTTTATTATGGTTACATTAAGATTTGAAATTTATTGTCTTATCTGGTATTCAAGAATTTGTATAATCGCCTTGCGTTTTCCGAGGAAGACGATATTCATCTCCGCTTTTTAAGACAATCATACCACCACTGTGGGAAAATTCCCCTTTGAACAATCCAATGGTAAATGAATAAAAAAGAAAAAAAAATCCAATAAAGTGTTCAAAATCAATTATCCATTGGAAATAATCTATTTCTCTTTCTAGTCCAAATGAAGCTTACTGATTGGGCATGTAACCCAAAACCTGGAAATTACTCATAGATTATCTGCGGCGGTAACCCTGCAACTCCTGCTTCCTGAAGTAAACATGATATAAATCAATGTAAATTTAGCAAGCCTTATTTTTATATCCTGCAAGCATTTTGATGTCTCCATGTTCCATACTTAATTTGTGTGTTTAAATAGGTACAAATAAGCCTGTTATAGAGAACTTTTGCAATATCGCTGTCAGGATCCATTCTGTGAATTGTGCTTCATGAGAGAGCGGATACTGGCTTGCAAAGATGGAGACCGACATTAGTAATAACCAAGTATCAAGTGAAGAAGAGAAGATGAGCAGATCCCTGAAGAAATTCCTGCTCGTATTGAACGGTGCAATGTTGGGGATAGGCAATTGCGGAGGTCCACTCATCCAGCGGCTCTACTTCTTGAAAGGTGGTAAGGGTGTCTGGATATCATGCTTTCTGCAGACAGCTGGTTGGCCATTTATCATATTTCCTCTCTCTGTTTCATACTTGTATCGTCGAAGGAAAAAGGGTTCCAGGACCAAGCTTTTCTATATTAGCCCGCACCTCTTCTTAGCTTGTGCTGTTATAGGTGTTCTTACTGGCTTTGATGATTTTCTTGCTGCCAGTGGTGTTTCTCTTCTACCCGTCACTACTTATTCTCTTATAATTGCTACCCAACTGGGCTTTACTGCTGGATTTGCTTATATTTTGGTCAAGCAAAAGTTCACACCTTTTACCATTAATGCAATTTTCTTATTGTCAATTGGAGCTGTTGTCCTAGTCCTCCATGCTAGTTCTGATCGCCCTGCTCATGAAACTGACAAACAGTACATTATGGGGTTTTTAATGACGCTTGGAGCTTCAGTGCTTTATGGGTTTGTGCTACCCTTGATCGAGTTGACATATAAGAAAGCAAAGCAGACCATTACTTACACTCTAGTTATGGAGATGCAGATGGTTTTGTCTTTCTTCGCTACTGCAGTCTGCATCATTGGGATGCTTGTGCACAAGGATTTTGCGGTTTCCTCTCTCTCTCTCTCTCTCTCTCTCTCTCTCACACACACACACACACACACACACACACACAAGCTTACATATATATTCAAAACGTGTTTTCAATGGAAGTTTCTTTTGATAAAACAATACTCATCCTCTAGTTCAATTTCAATATCATAACATAGAATAGGATATGAAATCATAATTGGCGAAAATTTCATATATCTGAACTTGAGGCTTCCATACATATCAAATGGTTACCTTAGCATTATGATAATTTTGAATATCATTTAAGACTGAAATCTAAAATAGATATTTTAAGTGGCATGGCTTGATGCAGGCAATTCCAAGAGAGGCAAGAGACTTTGAGCTTGGGAGAGCAAAATATTACGTGGTAATGGTGTGTACTGCAGTGTTTTGGCAATTCTTCTTCATGGGAGCAGTCGGTGTTATTTTCTGTCATTCCTCGTTGCTCTCTGGTATTATAATTTCTGGTCTGCTGCCTGTGACAGAGGCTTTAGCTGTGTTGTTCTACCACGAAAAATTACGAGTTGAGAAAGTGATTTCTCTTGTTTTGTCGCTCTGGGGCTTCATTTCTTACTTCTATGGTGAGCTCCGGCAAATCAAGAAACTTAGAATCAGGCTTCAACATTAGGAGAAGTTTAATTATATGTTGAATGTATATGTAATAAGTGCTTGTATATATTTGTTACCAAGTTTCTGATTGAGAGACAATTGTTGTCAAGTGACCAGGCCTGATTTAGAAGTTCTGTTCAACTGAAATTTTTAACTGCTTGAAAAACTGACATGAAATAAGAGAGTTGCTTCTTTACAGCGTTTTGCTATTTTGATTGTGCGCAGTATTGCTTTTGTTTTGTTTATGTCGGCTCTGATCATAATTTGGTGCTGTTACTTTTTGTGGATTTTGGGATTAAAAACTTGTAAGATTACCCTTCAATTACATTAGTGGACCACTACTGTACCAAGTTGATATCTATAACAAAATATTGATATACAAAAACATTAAGAGCTGAGAATTCCCATCAGCCATTGAATTGCAGGATTTTTTTAACATCAGCAAACAGAAGGTATTACAGAAATTTCTAAACATATATAATCAGATCACTACAGCTTAATGCTAGGAGCTAAGGTATCCAGGAATATTCATTGCTCCAAAAACAATAGCAAACATGCCTCCACTTAAGCTAAGTTCAACTGTAAAAGTTCAAGAAAGATTTACATGTATCTCCAGGGAAGTAGAAAGCAGGCCTCTAGGACACTGGTCCAAGAAAGTCACCCTCCAAACTAGCCAATGCCTGAAGCTCCCATCAAGCCACTTTGTTCCAATAACAATGAATCTAACCACCTCATCTTTTTCAATCTTTGACGTCTTCTCATCCTGAAAGACTGGATTCTCTCCTGGCACATAATGGTAATCTGGCGCCTACCGATAAAACAGCCAGGTTTTCCTTTAATGCTATTACGTATAATTTTAAACGAATCATGTTCATATTAAGTGATAATTTTTTTTAAAGTTAATTAAATTAAATTTATTAATAATAATTTTTTCAAAAAATAGTCAAATTAAATTTATTAATATTTGTTGAATTTCATATAGCATTTGTGACATATTAATTTTTCACACCTTAACCAATTTTGACCTTTTAAATATATACAATAATAAATTATTCGTGATATCTTATATGTTTGTAATATGATAAAACTAGGAAATTAACAATGCTAATAAATGTGACTATTAATAATTTCAATAGATAAATAATTTTATTTTATATATTTTTTAATTTTAATTCATAAAAATTAAATAATGTCTTAAATTTTTTATTAATTATTTCATATTTTATTTTTATAAATTTCATTTTTTACTAATTATATAATTTTTATATTTTTATTATTTTTTATTTCTCAAAATTTTTAATAAAAAAATAATATAATAAAAAACTAAATATTGTGAAAAAAAAGAAAATTATATATATATATATATATATATATATATATATATATATATATATATATATATATATATATATATATTGTAACTTATAACAATGACTACTTATCATAGGATTAAGAGAATAATTATTAAATAATTTGTAACTAACATATACATAATTGAAGAATTAATAACTTAATTATATCTTGAAGCAATTAAATAATTAATTAATAAAAAATATGAAAAATTTAATAAAATTAAATAAATTATATTTCATATATAAATTGTCACTTTGCATAATTTCATAATTTACACTGCAACATCGAAAAAACTTGTGTGATATATATATATATATATATATATTAAATAAAAATATTTTTATTTTTATTTTTTATTAAAAATAATATAATAATTTATAAATAATAAATTTATTCAAATATTGAATTTTGATATTTATTTATTGAAAAAATAATCATTTAATCATAAAAATTTAGTAATGATAATAATAATCTAAATCTATATAAATATAAAGTAGAGAGATTTTTCCTTATTGCTATCAAGTGGTATTCTAAATTTTAGTACTGCCATGTGGCACAATAAATGTCACGACCCAACCTATGGGCTGAACCGGTACTAGGACCTGGGCCAGCATAAAGCCCTGGAGGCACGTAGTAAGCTTTACTGTTCTCAAACCCATGACTAGGCCCACAATTTAGGCCCAATAAGCATATAAAATAATTTAAATTAAAATGTTATAATTGTATTTTGGGCCAACTTAATCCAGTAATTATCAGAAACTAAAATTAGGGGAGCCCAGCTCAACCCTGTTACCTCATTTACAAATTGTTTAAATACCACGCAAATCTTCATTTATTAATCTCAAAATTTTAAATTAACACGATTTCTAATAAAGTTCACACTATTACTAACACATGCGGAGTTCTAGATTTCAAATTTTGAAAAATAATAAAACAATTAAATATCAACGTTAAACATGCAAGGAAGAAAGCAGGTTGCTCTGTAAAAGAACTCCTCCTGTAGCCTGGAAAAATAGGTGAACAGGAGTGAGCGTTCGACTCAAAGAGTAAAATATCAATTTTAACCATAATCTCTATAACTATCTAAAACTAATGCACCCTGTAGAGTGAAATGCAACAACAGCAAAAATTTCACATCATAACATCAAAAAGGTAATTTGGAGCACTCACACACCCAGTAATATCAATCATAATATATGGGAGCCGATCCCCTATACAGCTCTCTTAAATCCAACCTGTGCCAGCGAAGAACTCAAGCCGGACTTTCGCTTAATAAACCAAATCGGGGTCTCAGCGAAGAACTCAAGCCGTGTCTACCCCGAAGGACCGGGTCCCAACGAAGATCTCAAGCCGTGTCTACCCGTCCTGTCCATAGCCAACACTATACCACACACACGCCAACTCACGCACACTGCTCCAAATTACCACAACAACATCCATGGCACTTTAACAATTATGAATGCAACATAAAATGTGCCTAGTGTTTAATTACATAAATACATATTTATAAGTGAAGCATGGGCATGCTTGAACATATAATAATATCGAAATTATAATTAAAATTAATATTTTACTAACAGTACACCGATGACTATTGTGGCTGCTGGATGCAGAAAAATAGCTGACCTCGATCACCTCATAATTAAATTATAAATTTATTAGTACTAAGTTAGAATAAAACTCTAAAGAGGCAATATATAGCCTAATTTATGCCGGAAATCCGGCCGAGTTTCCCCTATACTTGGAACCTACCCAACCTGCAAAAAGGCTCAAATAACACTTCTAAATTCAACTCATATTCATCATAATTATATGGCCCCTCCTGGGCCCTCAAAACCAAGCAATACTCAAAACCTTAAAAATTACGTTTTAGTCCCTATAATTGACATTTTACAAAAATCCACTCAAACAAGCTCTAAAAATTCTAAAATTTTACCCCGCGGTCCTTAACAATATTATAAGGCTATTGCAAAATGAATTGTAATTTTCTACTCACCCATGAATATTTTACTCAAAAATATTACTCAATTTCATAAGTTTCCAACAGCTAACATATTCTTAATTCAACCCAATTTAATATTCACATATTTAAACCTCCACCCTCAAGCTTCAACCAATCATATAAAATTTAAATATCTTAATTTCAAATAATCTTATATGCCCATATGCTAAAAATCTAACTAAAATTCATCTATATTTTTCAAAAATATTCTACAATTACTCAAAAATTCAACAAGCACCATAGAATATCCCCAAATAATTTTACTTTCATCGTATATTTTTCTTAGAATTTTTCTCCAATTTTTCCTGTTTAAGAAACACTGCATTTATGCTCCACAGACAGAGAAATAATGAAAATAGTCTTACCCGAAGTTTATCTGTGTCTCAAAAATTCCAAAAATTTATGAGGAAGCCTCTGGAAGTTGAATCATCTCCATAGCCCACCGGAGCCACCGCCGGAACCACCACGCACGGTGGCCGGCCGCTGGTCGTCGGCGACATTTGCTGGATCCGATCATACCATCATGTTCCTCTCCTCTTCCTCAGTCCATAGGTGGTCTCGGATCGTCGATCCAACGGTCGGATCGTCGTAGATCTGACGAAAAAGCTTGAAAAACTCGAAATTTCTCTCATCCATATCTCACTCATCCGACCTCCATTTGCTGCAAAATTGGTATCAAAAGAAAGCTCTCGGAACAAGCTTTCCAACGCCACTTGAATCGCCTCGATCGGACGTCTGATGAAGCCGCAATCGCGCCGGAAAGCCACTGCCCACTGTGCGCGCGTTTTCTCTCTCTTCTCCCTCTCTTGCCGCCGTTTTTGGTGGTTCTGGCCGTCGCCGGAAGGTCGCCAGCTGGATGGGGAGCCGCTTGGGAGGTCACCGGAGAAAGAAAGAAGAAGAAGAGAGGGGAGGAGAGGAGAGAAGGGAAAATGGGGGGGGGGGGGTCCTCCTCATGTTTTTTTTTTTTGAACTTTTTTTTTTTTTAAATATTGACAGTGACAGTGGAAATCCACTGTCACATTCCAAAGTCAAATCATTTTATTTTATTTTTTTTTTCTGGCTGTTACATTCTTCCCCCCTTAAGAAAAATCCGTCCTCAAATTTTCAAATAAATAAAGAAATAAGGAAAAAGAAGATTATTGAAACAAGTGCAATCATTACTCCTCCAGCTATGCAGAGATTGGTAAAACATTTATTCTTCAAACTCTTCGTATATTATATATGACATTCTACCGCTCTCTGATTCTACCATAGTATCCTATTTGTCATCATCTCTTTCTAGAGGGCTTTTATCTTGTAACTATTCATTGATCATTTTTCTGACATTTCAAGTATGCGCTATACCTCACTGTTTTTTACTTGATGTCTCATAACTTCAATCAACTTTGGTGCTTATCTCACTTTTATTACGTCCTAATGTGTCTCTTGGTGACTTCAGTCCTCATTCCTTTGTTTCGATAATCTCGGTTTTCCCAAAACATGACTTATATTCCTTATCCTAAGGCATCCTATGAGTAGCTTTCCTGTAGCACCTAATCTAGGCATCTTGTTCGAGATCTTTACTCTTCTTATGACCTCAGTAGTCAATACCTATAAATCTTCTCACTCCCATGATACTTCAAATTTTTAATCTCTTTTGTGTCATTACTAAGGTACTTAGACCAACCTCTGTCCATCTTATGTAACTAGTTAGGTAGAGTCTCCTCCAAGGGCCAAGTGTATCATTTATCAACATTGGAAAGTAAACTGGGTCTCTCCTTCTAGGTAACAAAAGTGTTTATATTCCCTGACAACTCAATCCAATGCGACTTTATCAATTCTCACTCCTTCTCTGGAATGGAAATATCTAGACTTCTTCCTATAGCTTCTTAGTATGTGGCCTACTCTGACACATTGGCACTCAGATCGAGGCTCTACTACTCCTTTAATCTATCATCTCATAATAACTTATTTTAAACATCTCTTAGTGTGTTCCTAGCATACCTATTCCTCCTTATCCTCATCATTATAACTAGCTCTATCGAGCTTTCTTCCTATCCTTTGGATATTATCCACTTCCTTTTTCCTATTTTTACTATTATTAATATCTTTTCGACCTGCTGTACTTATTCATTAATCTTAGTCCTATTTCACCCTTATACCTTTTTCCTTCAAAGATGTCTATCCCATTATCAACTTTAACTTTCTTTTTATTTCTTAGTCTTATCTTGATTACTAGTTCCATTACTTCAAGAATTCTAACCTTACGATTTACTTCTACCAGCACATTCTTCACCTTATGTAACACTTACAATTACCCATAGAAATTTCTTTTTGTATCTCCTTTTCCCAACTTACCTATCAGAATATTATTATTCCCTACCAGCCTTAGTAGGAAATTGCTCATCCTGGATGGATAGGAGCTCTAGAAACTATAAGTTCCATCTGAACTAACACGGCTGTGGGAAATGTGAGCCATGCCTTAATTCTAAACAAAATACTTCGTGTGTTCATTCTCATTAATATAATTACATATACTGCCTATAGCTTTCCAAACTTCAGCCTCAACTTTTCCCCTTAGCAACAATTCTATTCACTGTAACTCATCAGCAATTAGCACTTCCTCCAGCTTATAGTTCAAAAGGGTTGTAAGCCCTAGTAACTAGCTCGATTTAACTCCTGTTATTACTTTGATCGTCCTTTCATACTTAACACTAAGTATGCACTTATTGTCATCCTTATATCAGGAAATTGTGTATGGATCGGTGGCCACCAAACTCTTAAATAACTAGGTCTCCTTGACTCAGTTTCTGTTCCTTATATAACGCTCTAAAATCAAAAGCACAAGCTAAATTTGAAAAGAAAGAAAAATATCCTCTTATATTCAACTACGCCCGATTGTCCATATAATAATGGTTAACCTATGTTCCTTGGTCTTTCTCTTTAAATTTCGTCATCTCTTAACACAATTGTGCTCTACCTATAAGGTATCATCTGCATGAACACTTTACCGTACCATTGTCCTTCCTGACATAATATTTTATAATTTATTAACTTTACTTATACTCGACCTATGATTTATATCTATCATCGTTTATATTGTGCCCTTAACTTTTGTTGATTCCTGAAAGATTTCTCTAATTCCACCCTTATCTATGGTCATTAATTTGATCCTTGAACTTTCTAGTGATTTATAACCACCCAGACTTGTCACTTCTCGTTCTACCGCTACTGTTGTTCTATCGTTATTGCTTCACTGCAAAGTGATTCTGTTGGTCACACTAAAAATGTTTGCCTGACATTTATAATGAACCTCTAACTACTTTTTCACTATCTCAAAAGTCTAACCTGAAGCCTCTGTGTCATTATCTATCATTCTTTTCCTCTCATCATACCTATTTGATCCCTTAGATTGACTTTTATTCAACTTACTACTTACTCACTTCTCTTTCTGTACCTAATTAGGTAGTCCGGAATACCATCACACACCTTCTAGCATTTACTCATTATTATTGTATTCCATACCTCCATCACTGTTCTCACTAATGTGGTACCATTTTGGGTTTTCCATCCTCGTCATTCTCCTTGCCAAGAATAACACTTAGTCTACCCTATATCTTAACTTTTTTCCTTTTGTTACGCGCCCTTCAGGTTGTCCTTTCATTTATTTCCTTTTTCTTACCCAAAATAGAACTTGACTATTCTATCCCTGGTTCCATTCTTCTTCCTAACATGACAGCTGTACCTGCTAACTATATCTTTCAGAGTCTCTACCACGTTATCACATATCTGTGCTACTCAGATTTGGTCCTTTGACCATTCTAGTTAGTACTTCCACTGGCATTTAGATTATATTGCATCTGCAATCAATTGTCCAAACCTTCATTCTGCACTTTTTATGTCCATTGGCCTTCTATAATTTATCTTCGTTAATTTATTTCTCTTAACTATTATAATTAGATTATACTATTGTTTTGAACAATATGAAGTTCGAAAGGAACTCAGGAAATTGCAGTCATACCTTTATCGTATGATTTCTATTCTTATCCTTTAGCTTACATAATACCCTTACTACCTTGAGAACTGATTCTATATTAATTTTATTTATTTGTTATTATTATTATGATTATTATTATTATTATTATTATTATTATTATTATTATTATTATTATTATTATTATTATTATTATTATTATTATTATTATTATTATTATTTTCTATGTTTACTCAATTAGCCAAAACTTAAGATTCCGAGCACCCAAACCCGTCATCCAATTTAAAGGATTTACATCCATCTTGATCTGATTATATATGATTTCTATAATAAAACTTGTATCCTCTGCAGGATACCCGAGCCAACTACTCTCTACCACACTCTACAGTCCCATCTGGGGCACTATTTTGTTGGTCAACATTATTAGTAATAACTTTCGATTCCTTCTGAAAAGATAGGACTATACCCTAACTTACTGCAATAAAGGTACTACATTTACCACCTTGCCCAAAACCATGTCAAATTAATGTCTCTTTTATCATATCATAGCTCTGTGAATCATCAATTCATAGTTTTGACCTTCCCTAGGTAGTAGTGTTGTACTTTATTCCATACTGATACACACAAGGTGTACTATTCTCACTAAACTCTAAGCAAAATGTTTGTCATACTGTAAAAACCATTCAAAATTCCATACCGAAGACTAAATGGTCTCACTCTATAGGTGTCATCTTTACTTTGCCACTAGTCTGAAACCTCTGGTCTGATTGTAACTCTTAATGCAACTCTAGCTCATGCTAGGGTAACTGAGTCACTGACTCTAGTTATCACCCAACTGTGACCTTTCAATATTCTAACTCTAGACTCCTAACCAGGAGTTCCCAACTCCTCTGCAAACATAGAACTCTGTTCTGGCATAACTGTACCAAAATAGAAGCCATCCGCAAACACCCTCATTATGGAGCACCACGGGGATGCACGCAGCTCTACACAATAATCTCATGTCGGTACTGTAATCTGCAGCTTACAGAGCAGACATCGAGAACATTATATAGTTACTACAATACGTCCCGACATACTAGGTCTCCTAATCTCTTATCTCTCTTGAATCTATTATTATCATAAACTTATTCTGACTGGGTCATCCACTGATGACTGCCAGCAGTGGTATCCGCATCCTTATCTAGGGCAACTGTACTTTCTAAACTCACCTTTATGTACTCGTGCCTTGCACGAAATGGGCACACCATTTAAACCCATACAGACAGAAATATAGTATTTATTGGAGTACGTGTCCTCATGACAAACCTCAATATGTCTGCTAACTCTATTTCACGTTTCTATGTACTCCACGAAAACCAAGACACTAACTGAGGTACTCTTATATTTCCCGAGGTATAACGCAGAATCTAGAAACAAAGAATTACAGAAAAAGACAAAACAGAATCCTATACTCCCCATGTAACATCCTAACAAGACTCTTTTTACACTCCCAATTATATTATTTCCCATGAATCTAGAGCCTAAGCTCTGATACCAACTTTGTCACGACCCAACCTATGGGCCAGACCGGCACTAAGACCTAGGCCAGCATAAAGCCCCCGAGGCCCGTAGTAAGCCTTACTGTTCTCAAACCGATGACTAGGCCCACAATTTAGGCCCAATAAGCATATAAAATAATTTAAATTAAAATGTTATAATTGTATTTTGGGCCAACTTAATCCAGTAATTATCAGAAACTAAAATTAGGGGAGCCCAGCTCAACCCTGTTACCTCATTTACAAATTGATTAAATACCATGGAAATCTTCATTTGTTAATCTCAAAATTTTAAATTAATACGATTTCTAATAAGGTTCACACTATTACTAACACATGCGGAGTTCTTGATTTCAAATTTTGAAAAATAATAAAACAATTAAATAATCAACGTTAAACCTGCAAGGAAAAAAGCAGGTTGCTCTGTAAAAGAACTCCTCCTGTAGCCTGGAAAAATAAGTGAACAGGAGTGAGCGTTCGACTCAGAGAGTAAAATATCAATTTTAACCATAATCTCTATAACTATCTAAAACTAATGCACCCTGTAGAGTGAAATGCAACAACAGCAAAAATTTCACATCATAACATCAAAAAGGTAATTTGGAGCACTCACACACCCAGTAATATTAATCATAATATATGGGAGCTGATCCCCTATACGGCTCTCTTAAATCCAACCTGTGCCAGCGAAGAACTCAAGCCGGACTTTCGCTTAATAAACCAAATCGGGGTCCCAGCGAAGAACTCAAGCCGTGTCTACCCCGAAGGACCGGGTCCCAGCGAAGATCTCAAGCTGTGTCTACCCGTCCTGTCCATAGCCAACACCATACCGCACGCACGCCAATTCACGCACACTGCTCCAAATTACCACAACAACATCCATGGCACTTTAACAATTATGAATGCAACATAAAACATGCCTACTGTTTAACTACATAAATACATATTTATAAGTGATGCATGGGCATGCTTGAACATATAATAATATCAAAATTACAATTAAAATTAATATTTTACTTACAGTAAAATATTAAATATATTATTACATATTAAATATTAAATATGCATGGGCATGTTACCACAATTTTTATAGTTAACTAATTAAAAATATTAAATATATTTCAATAATTTTATAAATTTCTCATTTAATGATTCTTAATTATAAAAATTTAACAATTATATATCTTAAAATAAAATTAATAAAATAATTTAAAATTATACTATAAAAGTAGTCGCATAGAGTTAAATACTTTGCTCTCTCTACTTTTTATATATTTAATAAATTTTAATTTACTTTAATATTATTTTATTTTTATTTATCTTATTTTAATACGCATTTAATAAAGATATATTTTCAATTATGTATTGAATGCTATATATAATGAATTATGGAAAAATGAACTAATTTATTGATTTGGTTCAACTATTTAATTCAAATGCATTGGGGGATGTACTTAGATTACTTTCCATACTAATGCAAAGATCTAAAGCCAAGATGTTGTAGTTATTACTTTGAGTTAAGAATTGCCACAAAGTTTTGGAACCTTGTGACCTAGTTTGAGCAGTTCATGTTTCTATCCATGTAAACATTAAACATTTAAATTCTTACTATGTGCCTTCGGTCCTTAGTAATTAGTTGGGTGAAATTTGATTGCTTTCAACATCTTACTATCTCCTTATTCTCATTTTTGTACAATGTACCCATATATACAATGATTTGCCTTAGAATGTGAATTTCTTTGTAAAAGTAGAAATTAGATTAGCACTTCATATTACCAAATCAATCAAAATAAAATGAACAATTTAATCTATTATTCTTGGAAATTATTTGCTAGTTTTGTAACCCATTGAAATTGTTTACTTTCCAATATCAATAATGACAAGTGTTGAACTCTACATATGGATTACACTTTTTGCTAGTTTAATAATTGTTAAGCTTAGAGTAGAAGTGTATAGTGTGGAGAAGTTTTTATATATATACAATTTTATGCAGGCCTCAAGTGGACAATTTGATTTGAATTTGTCTTTTGCATTGTTTAGTGAACACCTATATATATATATATATATATATATATATATATATATATATATGAAAATTTGAAGCTTGTTTTAATAGGGAGTAATATCTAATTTTTAGGGAAGATGTTGCCAAATTTTTGGCAACATCTGGAAAGTCTTGAAATTTTGGCAACATCTGGAAAGTCTTGAAATTTTGGTAGGAGTTGTAATTAGGAGTATTTGAGAGTTACATGAACTTGATCCTCCATTTTATAATAGAGGTACGTAGGCAGCTTTCGGGTGCGGTCCAAAATAGGTAAATTTTAATTTTGTTTACTTTCAAAATTTCCTATCTAATTCTTTAAATTTTGGATATGGAATAATATTTATGAATTTAACATGTTAGTTATTTACGTATTTTAAGAGAATTAATATATGCAACATAAATTAAATACATTTTTCAAGTTAGTCATGTAACTTGAAATGGTGGATTGGTTATGATATTTGTTGAATACCTTCTTGATGATTCAGGGCCCTTTATCCTCCCCATTTCTGTCTCTAATGAAGATGCTTTACCAAATAGAATTCATAATCCTATAGATGAAGAGGATTATCAAGTGTCAGAAGGGTCTAGAGATGAAGCAGAGCAAACTATATCACCTCCATCTTTCCCAGAAGTTGAATTGAATATCAAGGAATCGATTGAAATCCTTGGAGATGCAGTTTTTCCTAAGCTGAACTGGAGTTCTCCAAAAGACTCTACTTGGATTAGCACATCTGGTACCCTGCACTGCACTTTGTTCGGTGAGATTGTTCTATTGCTGCAGTCATCTGACTCATTGGTCCATGATTTGTGCCATGCATATGATTCATGCAGCAAAAAAAACCTTGTCAAGACCCCTTAGTTTCTTCCTTGCAGTCCGCAGTGGTATTCCTCTTTGTTACCTGAGATGGAATTCCGTTGCTTTGTTTCGGGTCATCACCTAGTAGGAATCTCACAGCATGAAGTCATTACATTTTATCCTGTTCTCCTTGAGAAGAAATATAATCTTCAATCACTGATTGAGGATTTTTTTTATTGATAACGTGAGGCTAAATTTTGAGTAAGAGAATTACACATTTGATATTGTTGAAGCATATGATATTATTGCTTCAAACTCTAAATTTTCTACAAGTTCCAAGGAAGTAGTTTATGTATTTTATTTGAATTCAAATTCTGAAATCTATTTGCAAAAGTGGATGTGAAATGTCCAAACTTGTAAGGGTAATTTTCTAAGGAAGGTACTTCTCTTCTCTCTTAGTTGATTAGGTAGAAACCATGTAATATTTGGCTCTATAAATAACCATGTACTACAAAAAGTGTGTAAGAAAGAAAAGCAAGAATTCTTTCTTAGTTTCAACAGAAATCTCTCTTATTTTTTTCTTAGCTTTTCTTTTTTCAAATCGAACAAATGGTATTAGAGCTTTATTGATCTTAAGGGACCAAATTAGAGTTTTTCTCTTGTTAAAGAAACATGGCTGAAAATGCTTCACTTCTAGCACCACTAGTGTTCAAAGGGGAGAACCACAACTTTTAGTTTGTCAAAATGAAAACTTTTCTCATGGCATATGATCTAGGAGAGACAGTTGAAAAGGATTATAAACCATCACTTCAAGACAATCCTACTATTGCTTAGATGAAGAAACAAAAGGAAGATTTAACAAAGAATTTCAAAGCACTCTCATTTCTCCATTCAAAGTAGACGATTCAATATTTCTAAGAATTATGGGGGCAACAACAGCAAAATCAGCCTTGGATGCTCTTCACGAGGAGTTTCAAGGTTTAGAAAAGATAAGAGCTGTTAAGTTGTTAAATTTGAGAAGGGAATTTCAGTCATTAATAATGAATGAAGAAGAGACTCTTAAAGATTATGTTTCAAAGTTAGTTAAGGTTGTTAATGAAATGATAATTTATGGAGAGAATATTTTAGATCAAATGATTGTGGACAAAGTATTAGTAAGTATAACAAACAAATTTGAGCCAAGAATTGCAGCAATTGAGGAATCAAAAGGTCTTAGCAAGTTATCTATCAATGAATTCATTGGATCTTTGTAAGCTCAAGAGCAAAGATTCAATCTCAAATCTGAAAAATTTGTTAAAGGTACATTTCTGACAAGGAACAACTTCATAGATTCATCTTCTAAAGGAAGCAAGTTCCAGCCAAGTATCCTCTATGTGGCATATATAAGAAAACCAGCCATGAAGAAAAAGATTGCTGGCACAAGGGAAAGCCACAGTGCTTCAAATGTTAAGGGCTTGGGCATGTGCAAAAAGCTTGTAGATTCAAGGAAGAGAACACATCAAACACATCAAATGTAGCACAAGAAAAAGAAGGAGAAGAATTTCTATTCTGAGGAACAAGAAATTCACTGGTGAGAAGTGCACCAGAAAAACAGAAAAATGGTGAGAAGTGCACCAGAAAATGAAAATCAAAGTAATGGTGAGATGTGATAACTTTGATTTGAAAGACTTTTGATTGAATGGCTCAATGATTTTCTGCTATCATTTCATGAAATAAATAGATAATGAATATACAATAGTCAATGGCTAAATTTATGTGATTTACAATGATCAAAGGCTGATATCTCTCTGTAACACCCCTATTTGTATAGCCTAGTATATTTCACTGTTCCGGTGACTAGTGTCGGTCCGGACAATTAAGGGGATTAGAACCACACTTAAGACAATTAGAGAAGCTATAAACACAAATAATTAGTAATGTTCAATTTGTTAAGTATAAACAAGAAAAACATAACATAAGAAGTTAAACGAGCTGAGAGTTACAGCGATGGGTGACCTTCTTGGGAACGACTGCGAAGTCGATTTAAACTCAAATTTCGAACCGTAAAATGTGACGCCACGGTCCTTAGAACCCTTATAAACATAGTGGAAAAGCGAAAATTATGAAAAAGAACTGTTAAGTCAGTCAAATAATTAGGTTAGGAAGCCGGAAGAAATATGGAATTAATTGCAAATCGGGAAGAACCGGCGAGGGGCAATTTGGTCAATTGACCCCGAGAGCTGACTCCTGACCTAACTGTCAAATAAAATCGGAGAAAAGAAAATTTCGGAATCTAGAATTAAATTAAAGAACTAATAAAAAAATAAATAAAAAAAAGAAAAGAAAAAAATAAAAAAGTCAAAAGGTGATGACATCATGCATGACCTCATGCATGATGCCATAAAGAATATAATTAATTTATTTATTTATTTACATTTTTGGTCTTTCATAAGACTTAAAAATTCATAAAAAAAGAAATAAATCATTTCTTCTTCTTCAAAAAACGTCCTCATCTCTCTCTCACTTTTCTCTCCCAAGGTTCCTCCATTAACAAGCTTTTAAAGCTTGAAAAACTTAGTTCTTCCCCACAAATTTCAACCCTAAACCCTAAAAAGCTTCTAATTTATCCTAGAAAAGAAGATTAAAGAAGAATAGGAGGGAAGAAAGTGGAAGAATTGAAGCTTTGGGAATACTTCCTTAAAGGTTAGTCAAGAATCCTCTCAATTCTCCTTATATTCATGAATTTGCACTTGAAGTGAACTAGTATTGATGAAAATAAAATAAAAACAACATATTTAGGAATATAGTGAAATTCAGCCAGCTTAGAGGTAACTTGAAATTGATGGATTTTGATACAATTAAAAAGGTAGGCAAGCTTGATTGAAGGTGTAGTTGAGGTTTATATAGTTTAATTGCATGAAATGAGCTAAACATGGAAGTTAGGGTTTTGGACCTAGGGTTGGGAGATAAAATTTGGAGAAATGGTGAAATGGTGTTTTTGACCTAATGTGAAGTGAGAAATGGTCATTTGTGACTTAATTAAGTGCATTAGAAGTGTTTGAATCAAAGCCAAATTCGGATTGGGTATGCAGCATGACCAAAAATCAACTTTGAAGGACCAAAAATGAAATTTTACAAGTCCAATTGGCATGGGATCAATTGGGACTGAAAATAGGCACTAAATGACACAATTTTCATTCAGGAAGCATGCTCAAAAAGTGACCAAAACCTAGTGAACAAACTGACCAAACTTGAAAATCTGCAGTATAAACAGTACACATGAATAGTAATCGTGTTTGGGTCATAACTTGAGCTAGGAAGGTCTAAATGACCTGAAATTTTACCAATGGTTAGATGAGATATAGACCTAAAACTTTCATGAAAAACACAAACCCAAATTATGCCATTAACCAAGTCATTTGGCCACCCCAAGTTGGTGACTCAAATCTGCCAGCACCAGAAAATTACCCAGAATTCTGGGTTGTGTCTAATCCGGCAGCCATGGTTCAAATGGCCATAACTTGAGCTACAAAACTCCAATTGGGGTGATTCAAAAAGGAGAATAAACTTAAGACATTAGGGAACATTTTCTATGAAGAAGGTTTTTCCAAATTCCAACAGTAAAGTGATCAATGGAACAGTGCAACTTAGGACTCCAAAACTGAAAATTGGCAATTTTGCCTAAAAGACTTAAGTGTTGAGAAAATGACCAAAACCAACAAGTTTGGTGACTAAAATATGGTATGTGGGTGAAGTTGAAGTTTCTATACCTATTAAGCCTTAGACAGTCAACAATTTGACTTCAATAGTGTAGTGAATAGTAATTCAAAACACAAAATTTCAAGAACGTCGAGTTAAGAGCGTTAGAGCTAGGTAAAAGTGAAGCTAAATTTATTTTGGATTTATTTTATGTTCTAGTACTAAAACATTGTAAAATTGTGTGTTTCAGTTGGAAAGAATACCGAAAAAGAACCCGAGGAACCGAGTCGAGGCCAAGAGGCGACTCGCTTGAGGTTTGTGCACAACGTGTAATTTTTATAAATTATTTGCTGCATATTGTTTTGAATGATTTGAAAAAGTGAATTGAGACATTATTTATGATGCTTTAATCGAAATTGTTGAAAGTTATTGTGTATATTTGAAATGTCAATGTTTAGCAAACTGTTAAGATAAGTTTTGAAACTACAGTATCATGAACATATATTTGAACACCTCACTAGCACGACTAGTGGGGGTAATTAGTTTCGAATTTTGATTCCTTCTCTGGAGAAGTGTTGAGGTGTGCCAGTAGAAGAGGATGTGAATGGATATCCATATATTTGAGCTAGCTAGCCTTGTGATGTGATTTCTCTTTAGCCTCTGGCTATTGAGATTCTATTTGTTTCGAATGGCATGAACTAACTGTGGGTTTTATGAAATGTGATTTGATACTTCAAAATAAAATTGTTTGGGATTAAAATCTCATAAATTATGTTTTGTGTTTAACTCGCATGCTCAGTTCAAATTTTGAATAAATGTGATTTTATTTATGCATAAAGATTATTTTAGTATGTTGTGCACCACTGAGTCCTAGTACTCAGCGATAGCTTTTATTGCTGTAGCAGATATAGAGACTACAGGAGCAGCAGACTGAGCTGCTGAGGTGTGAGGAGCTATCAGCTTGAAGTCATCGGGTATAATTTATACCCTAACTGTAAATATTTCTTTTGATGTATATATTGCACATAAATGTATGGACATGTAAAATGGTCTTGAGCAGCTTGTACACAGTTTGTATGAAGTTTGTAATAAAAATTTAGTGTGAATTTCCTTTGATGTAAATTTTATAGTGATGTATATATAAATTGTTTTGTCTCTAATGAAATATGAGTGAAACTATTTTATTTAATTTGAATGAAATGTATTGCTAGTATTTTGAGGATTATTGAATTTTGGACTTGAGAAATTGATTGAAATGATTGTGGAGTTTTTGAAATGGATTGAGTTTGATTGTGAAATTGAAGTAGTTATTGAGAAAAATTTTTAGAAGTGCTTTTTACAGGTATTTGAAGAACTGGTTTCTCAAAATACAGATAGAACTCTGTCAAAATTTTTATAAAATTTACGGAAAAATAAAATAGGCCAAAAGTTTTAACTATTTTTTAATTTCAATTAAATGTTTTAAATACCTATTGGAAAATCCTCACCACTTGTCAAAAATAAGAAAATTGTTTTAAAATCCCTTGTAGGGTACTTAATGAGTTATCGGTAGGTGAAGTTCGGTAGTTCATTAGGTATTCTACAGGATCATGTTATGCCTTACAGAGGGGTAAGGTGTGACACTCTCTCTATTTACAACTGTACAAACTAATTATGGAAGAATAATATGAATGTAAAATATATAGACTGTACAAAGTAAATGCTTACTATCAATGGCAATATCCCCCCTCAAATTAATGCTGGTCGATCAAGAAGCATCAATTTGCCAATAAGAAATTAATGACGCTGTCGAGTAAGTGACTTTGTAAACACATCAGCAATCTGCATAGCTGTGGAAACATGTGGAAGAGAAATAACACGATTTTGGATAGCTTCTCGAATATAGTGACAATCTACTTCAATATGCTTGGTAAGCTCATAGTAGACAGGGATTAATTGCAATTTGAATGGCACTTGTATTATCTGCATGAAGAGAAGTGGAAGTAGATTAGGGAAATCCAAGTTCAGACAACAAACCCCTAAGCCATGTAATGTCAGAGCATGTAGTAGACATGGCATGATATTCAGATTCAGTGGAAGATTTGGAGACCCGATCTTGTTTCTTACTCTTCCATGATATCAAAGAATCCCCAAGAAACATACACCAACCTGTGATAGAGCAATGAGTATTTGGACAACCAGCCCAATCCGCATAGCTAAAAGAGGTAAGTTGCATAGAAGATCTAGCAGGAAAGAATAAACCACGACATGGAGTACCCCAAAGATATCTTATAATACAATGAACTATAGCTTAGTGAAGATAGCATTGAGAATGTGGAAATTGACTAACCTGCTGGACAGCAAAGGAGATGTCAATTCTAGTAATAGTCAAGTAGTTTAAGCTCCCCACTAATTGTTGATACAAAGATGGATTAGAAAGTAGCTCTCCCTTATCAGTGTGGTATTTAGCATTCATTTCGAGAGGAGTATCAATAGACACAGAATCCTAAAGACCAGCCAAAGAAATTAAACCCTGAGTATATTTATGTTGATGTAAGAAGATTCCAGAAGAGTTAGAGTGAACCTCCAACCCCAAGAAGTATGTAAGTTGCCCAATATCCTTCATATGAAATGAATCGCGAAATTACTGCTGAAGTTGAGCAATCAATAACGAATCTGTCCTCGTTATAATAATATCATCAACATAGACTAAAAGAAGAACAATTCCAGTGGAAGTTTTATGAAGAAATAAAGAAGAATCATATTGACTTTACACAAACTTGAATTTAAGCAATGTAGATCGAAACTTCTCAAACCATGCACGGGGAGCTTGTTTTAAACCATATACTGAGCATTTCAACTTGCAAACTTTAGAAGTAAAAGAAGAAAACAAACCAGGAGGAGGTGTCATGTAAATATTCTCTTTGAGATTCCCATGCAAAAAGGCATTTTTTACATCCATTTGTTTAAGTACCTAACCCTGTGAAGCAGCGATGGAAATAATTGTTTGCACAGTAGTCATTTTAGCCACTAGAGCATATGTCTCTTCATAGTCCACCCCATACTCTTGTCGATTACCAAGAGCAACCAACCGAGCCTTATAGAGCTCGAGAGTCCCATCAGAGTGAAGTTTCATTGAGTAGACCCACTTAAACCCAATAAGTTTGACTGTTGGTGGACATGGAACAATGTCCAAAGTATGATTATCTTGAAGGGCCTGAAGTTCCTCTTGCATTGCTTACTGCCAACACTCATGCTTAATGGCTCGTGAGTAAGAAGATCGAACCAAAATAGAGGATAAAGCAGCACTACATGATGTATGATAAGAACCATACCAATTAGGAGGACAGGAGACTTTGGTAGAGCGTCTCAAGGTCGGTAAAGTAGGATCAGATGGCGGATCTGGAGTAGGAAGGGGTGTGGAAGGACATCGTTCATACACATATCCAAGCTTGAATTGATTATGAGAGGAAGATAAATAATCAAAACTAGGAAGAATAGCAACATCAGAAAAGGATTGATTGCAAGATGAAAAAAAAAAAACTGATTTTCAAAGAAAACAACATTACGAGAAACACGAAACTTTTTGGAAGAAGGATCATAGAAAACAAAACCTTTGTGATTTGTACTATATCCCATAAAAGCACATCTGACTGATTGAACAGAAAGTTTATGACGTTTATGAGAAGGCAAATGAACAAAGCACACACAACCAAAAATATGCAAATGCCCATAGTGAGGATGATGGTGAAAAAGATGAAAATAAGGAGATTCAAAGTTTAGAGTTTGAGAAGGTAGTCTATTAATAAGATAAACTGCTGTAGATAAAGCTTCTAACTAAAACTGAGGTAGAACAGAAGATTCAAGTAATAAAGTACGAGTAACTTCTAAGAGATGACGATTTTTCGCTCTGCTACACCATTTTGTTAGGTGTGTATGGACAAGAGTGTTGTGAGAGAATACCTTTTTCATTAAAAAATTCATGAAGTGCATTAGACATTTATTCTCTACCAGAATCAGATCGAACAACTTTAATAGCAGCAGAAAATTGAGTTTCAACAAATGCAACAAAAGACTTAAATATTGAAAGAACCTCAGATTTGGAATGGAGAAAATAAATCCAAGTAAACTGACTATAATCATCGATAAATGTCACAAAATACTTATTATTGGCATGAGAAGTAACAGGTGTGATTCCCCCTACATCACTATGAATAATTTCAAAGCATTTATTTGCACGACTACCAATAAGAGGAAAAGGAAGAATTTTACTTTTTCCCAATTTACAAGTTTCACAATCAATAGGAAGACTTGAGAATTGATCTTTACTGCTTAATAAACCAGAATTAAGTAAATAAGACATTATAGCAGAATTGGGGTGTCCCAAACGTTTATGCCACACCTCACTTTTATTAACAATAGCAGAACAAGCTAAGGAAATGCTACTAGGAATGGAAATATGCAGAGGAAACAAACATCCAACTTTAGGGCCCTTCGAGATCACCGTCCCCGATACTTGATCCTGCACACAACAACCATCACGAGAGAAATGTACATCATAGTTATTATCCACTAATTGACCAACTGAAATAAGATTATCAGAAAGGCCAAGTGATAAATAAGCATTATTGAAAATCAGAGTAACGTCACCAATTGTAATAATGGAAAGATTGTTTCCATTAGCAACTTGAATATGTTCTGATCCTTGATAAGGATGAACATTTCGTAGTGAATTTGTAAACCATTCATGTGATTTAATGCAGCAGAATCAATAAGCCAAGATTTAGATAAAGAATTACCATTACCTTGAATCCCCAGGGCTGATAATGCTGAAATTATCATTTGTTGCACCATATCAGGAGTAAGAACAGCATTTTTATTGACTGTTGATATATTTGAGGATCCAATTTGAGTATGATTAGTTGAGGAACTACCAACAATTGCTTGATAAGCAATTGTCTGGCGATTCTGAGGGTGTTCTTTGATGATGTGCCCTTGCTTTTTACAATAGTTGTAGAATTTCTTATTACAATTGGCAGCAATATGCCTGTAATTTTTGCAACTAAAACACTGAACGTTACTCAGATCTTTACCCTTGCCTTTTCCCTAAGCTGAAAATGCCATGTGTGTTGTAGTCATTTTCTTCTGTTCAAGAGTGGTTTGTGTAAGAAGGCGTTGTTCCTCACGAATTAATTCACCGAAACAGACATCCAAAGTAGGAGAAGGATGACGATTCATTATATTAAAATGAGCATTTTCAAAATCTGATCGTAACTTCATTAAAAACTGATCATGCTTGCTAATCTCATGGACAGCCAATACATCAGCAAGAGAATCTTGAGACACTGTAGCACAAACTATATCAGAAAATTCAGCCCATAGATTTTGAAAACCAGAAAAGTATTCCTGAATAGATAGACTCCCTTGAGCATAGTTTGCAATCTCACACTCCAATTGAAATCTCCTAGCTAAATTCGTTTGATTCTAAAGCTTCTTCAAGTACACTCCCACGTTGTTTGACCAGTTTTATAGGGACATAAATTAAGAACAATTTGAGATTCACATGACCCAATGATCCAAGATCCAAGACATCACCCTAGCATCCTTGATCTTCCATTCTGCCATTTTTGTAGCATTTGTTGGCTCTAGATTAGTGCCATCAATATGTCCCAATAACTCTTTTCCAGTAACATACAGTCGAAATTGAAAATTCCCATGTTGAACAATTATTTCCTATAAATTTAACACAAAATTCAGATTTATCACCAAATATTTTCAGTTCAAAACAATTCACAGTCAACCCAAATATAGAGAGATAAACTGAAAAAAAAAAAACCAAAATATGTGAGCTTCCTCTCCGCCCACACTTGATCTGCAACCTTGAGCAAAAAAAAATTGATTTGATGTTGACGGGAAAAATCACGCAGAAGAAGACTTGTATTCTGCAATGGCCCCAAACTCCAATGAAACCAAGAACAACCAGAAATTCTAAAATTCCAAGATCAGTGCTCTGATACCATGATAACTTTGATTTGAAAGACTTTTGATTGAATGGCTCAATGATTTTCTGCTATCATTTCATTAAATAAATAGATGATGAATATACAATAGTCAATGGCTAAATTTATATGATTTACAATGATCTAAGGCTGATATCTCTCTCTATTTATGTTTCACAAACTAATTAAGGAAGAATAATTTGAATGTAAAATATATAGACTGTACAAAGTAAATGCTTGCTATCTATGGCAATATTGCACCCAAAGTGAATGAAGAATGTTGGAGAGAAGCGCTCCATGTGCAAAGAATTGGAGATGTGTGCTCTAAAGACAACCAATCAAAGCAGAAAATTGAAGAGATGTTGCTCCAAGATAACTTAATTTGGAGTCTTCAGCAAAAGTATCAAGGAGGAGTATTGAAGCATATGATATTATTGCTTCAAACTCCAAATTTTCTACAAGTTCCAAGGATGTAGTTTATGTTTTTTGTTTGAATTCAAATCTTGAAATTTACCTGCAAAAGTAGATGTGAAATATCTAAACTTGTAAAACTAATTTTCTAAGTAAGGTGCTCCATTCCTTTTAGTTGATTATATAATATTTGGTTCTTGATGGGGCGAATCCGTAAGTATACGGGTCGTATCAAGTAATAGAGTGATAAGTAAAGTATCGTTCCCACGAGGACTTGTGTTTGAGTACTAGACTATGGTTATTTCGATTATTTAGACTAATGACAATTTGTAAGAACTAATTTTACTAAATGCAGCAATTTAAGTAGAAAATAAAGAAAATAGGTAATGGGTAATGTAAATAAAGTGTTAATCTAAGCAAAAATTAACTAAATTAATAATGGGCAAGCAAAAACAAAGACTAATTAATAGTAAAATTGATTCCAAAGTTGGGGTTTATGAATTAATTCTATTGGGATTTATCTTGGGTCATCCAATTTTAAAAGAAAATAGAGTTTGAAGGTGATTGATTCTAAAATCCTTTGATATCTTTTTCAAGCAAACCAAAGAGTATTTTAAGAAAATCAAACCTACTTTCGTACGATATTTGATTAACTTAAAACTCATTAAATTTTGTAATCAATCAATGAATCTTCTTAAAATCCTAGTTTATTTCTAAACCTAGGGAATTTCAAGTTCTAATCTTTGATTATCTATCAATGATTTTCACCTTTCGGTCCTTCAATCAAAGATTAAAAACTAGACCCAATGGGATCCAACATTAGGTAAGTCATAAAGCACACAAGGAAAAGAATCAAAACTCATATTTTTATAAATCTAGATAAAACTCAATCCAAATCCACAAATAGATTCAAAATAGTACAACCCAACTCTGAAATCTTAGAAAAACTATTCTATCATGATAAAATTTACAAGAGAAAATGATAAAACTAGCAAAATCAACATAAAAATAGACTAAGAAATAGAAAAACCCAGGGGAAGGAGAGCCCAAAACTCTGAAAAACTGCAAGTGGACATCACTTGGCAGCAGCTCTCCAGCAGAAATGGTGTGCTCCTTCTTCTTCTTATTTTTTCTTGCGTTTTTTTTTTCTTTTTCTTTGTTTCTTCCCGTTTCCTCCTGTGGCAAAAACTAGGAAATGATGAATTTATATAGCCCCAAAAAGTTGCCCTAAAAGTGAATAAGAGCCAAGGAGTGGATAAAAAATGAGGTGTAAAATTATCCAAGTCAGCAGCATTATTCACGTTCTGGGTAGTCTACTTAGGGTACTGCTTAACCCTAAGCAGCTTCTTCAGCAAATTTCAGCCTCTAGTTGCACTGTCTGCTTAAGGTTAAGCAGACCCTCAGCAAATTTCAGCCTCTGGTTGCACTGTCTGCTTAAGTTTAAGCAGACCCTCAGCAAATCTTGACAGACTTGGAGTAAAATGGACTTTTCTGCTCATGCTTGACTTGTGCTGCACCTTAAGCACTGCCGCTTTACCCTAAGCAGGATCTTAAGCAAAGTCTCAAGCAAATTTCAGCTAACTTGCTCTTTCAAGGCTTGATTTCTTCAACTTTCCTGTATGCTTAAAAAACTCCAAATTTCTTCAAATCACTTCCTAATGCACTTATTGATCTTCGATTTGTCACAAAATTCTATCAAAAACAACAAAATTACAAAAATCAAATATAAAGTATCTAAAGTTAACAAATAAGCTAAAATAAAGCTAAAAACATAAAATATACTAAAATATAAGGGCAAAATGGATCCAAAACTACCCTAAAATGCCTATATGAAATGAGTGTAACAAATTCCCCCAAACTCAAACATTTGCTTGTCCTCAAGCAAATTAAAAACAATTAATGCAATTTGGGGTACCTTACCTTAAATTTATGAAAATTACTTATCAAAACTCTCAAGCTTACTTTTAGCCATCAACAAACCATATACCCACTTTCAAGGTACAAAGAATTCAATCCTTACCAAAGTTATCACCGCTTAGCCTTGGGTCAATTATCCATATCATCAAGCCCAAACTAATCAATCACAAAGAATAATCATGCATAAATAGACTATAGGGTAATCCATAAACTAAAGTGTCTCAAATAATAATGGAAGTAAATGAATGGATTAATGATATCACAATCCCATAGGCAATTCTCCTATTCCAATCTCCACTAATGTAGCAAAACACCATCAAAAGATCAAAAGGACTTTCAAGGGTTGTAATGGGGCTAAGGGGGTGATAATGTGGCTAATAAGGAAAGGATAAAGGTAATAAAATATGAGAATCATCAAATTATTAAAAGATCAAGACACATAATTTTTTTTTTAATAATCAAATGGGAGAAAGAACTTTACAACTATTCACCAATGCTAGCATATAATTTTGAAGCTTTTAAAGGGACTATATAAATAACATTGACTTTGAATTACAATTGTCCCTTTCAATTCACCCCCAAAATCATTTCTTTGTGTACTTGGGTGGTGAATTACTTTACATACTATAATTGAATTTGCTAGCCTTTTTACTTTAGTCACTTCTCCCAACTAATTATTATTATTATTATTATTATTATTATTATTATTATTATTATTATTATTATTATTATTATTATTATTATTATTATTATTATTATTATTATTATTATTATTATTATTATTATTATTTTAAGTGTATCTATCACTCAAAGAATTATTCTCATGGAGGGTAGGTAAGTGTTTGGGTTTATGGCTAGGCATTAATGTGGGTTCCAAAGAAATAAGAGGGATAAATATAGGCTCAAATTGGTTCCAAAGGGAAATTTTGAAGTGAGGTTGGCTAAGGCTAAAATATGGGTTTAAAATTCAAAGAATGCCTAGATCATTTCTTTTTCAAGTGCATGCTATGATTTTGCCTTGAAAGGTTTAGAAAGATTGCTCTAGGAATGGTGAGACATCAATTAGCTACTTCTCACCCTAGAGTTTTCTCTAGGCACTCAAAGTCAACGCAATTGATTGGGTGGCCCTTGGCTAAGAAGATATAAACTAAAGCAAGAATCTAATAATTTTGCACCTATCTAGAACTTTCAATCCATCAAACCCTTCTAAAAGTAAGCTTAATTGCTCTTCAAAGTAACTCTCAATCCTCTAAGGATAAGGTAAAAATTTATTTTTAGGATATGCATGATCCTAAAATGAATGCATAAATCAAATTAAAACTAAGTGTAATCTATATGAAAACTATATGCAAATGTATATGTATGAGTATAGACATGTGTGTGGTATAGGTATAAGTGCATGGATTATCTATATATGAATGAATAAAAAGCAATAAATGAATGAATGAAAATTTTAAAGAAAAATTTAAAAATTTTGCAAAAATTTTGCCCTCACCCCCAAATTCAAATGAAACATTGTCCTCAATGTCTAAAATGAATGCAAAGATGGCCAAAATTGTGTGAACTAATCAATTAATGAAATATATATAATTGGGGATTTAATCAATATAAGCTTAAGAATTCCAAAATTAGCTCAAAATGATATTAACAATGAAGCTTTAGAGAGAAAAATGTGAAAAAGTATCCAAAATGTATGAATTTACACTGCTTAAGAAATTGCTTAAGATGTTGCTTAACCTGTTGCTTAGGGTTAAGCAGGATTTGCATAGGGTACAGCTTAGGGTAAGTAATACCTTCAGCAAATTTCGGCTGGTCTATTTAAAAACAGAGATTTTGCTCACTAAAAACATTCCAAATGCTATCAAAGGACTATCCTGATCTCCAGCATATACCCAATACACACTTACACTAAAAACTAAAAACTCTACCCAAAAACTTCCAAAAACTAGCAAAACATATTCTAAAAATGCAAATTTAAGCACATTCTATAAGAAATTATGCAGACATGAAATCCAGAATAAATTAAAACTGAAATTCAATAGCTATATCTGCAATATCAATAGCTGAAATTCACATCAAGCACAAAATCTGCATTAACAACTATATCAGCAATAAGAAATATCAGCAACAAGAACAGCAACACCTAAAACAATAGCATGAAAAGTTGCTATCAAACAAAAACACCATATATACCAGAAGTCAAAATTGCAACAAACATAACTTGGTAATAAAGCTCAAACTAGTCCAAAATATCAAAATTAATCCTCACTCAAGTTGCATTCAACCAAATACAAAAAGGCATATAATTAAACATATATCATCACTCAATTTTCCAATATCAGCAATGTGACACAAATTCAAGAAAGTTACTGTTCACAGAGAAAAAAAAAACTGCAGAATTTCTTCCCTTAAACAGCTGCATTGCATTTCTTGTCTTTTGGAACAAATTTCAATTTTCCCAATCTTCGTAAATAACCTACAAAAGATAAACAAATGTCACTTTTGAGTTGAATGGGGTAAAACTCAAAAACTCAAAAACTCAAAAAAAGAAAACAAACAAACTACTAAAAGTAAACTTGGGTTGCCTCCCAATAAGCGCTTGTTTAAGGTCATTAGCTTGACCCCTTCAGATATACTAATCAAAAAGTGGCTTCCTTCCATAATAATTATCATATAATATGACATATGAGTCTTGATGTAAAGTGCCATCAAGATTGGCCAGATTTTAAGCAAATTTCCATGTAGCATGAACAACACTTAGAGTTGAATCACATGCTTGGGTTGAAGAAAGCTTTAGCTCATGTAGGATATAAAATGATGAAGGGGGTATCCATGAGAAAAAAGGGTCTTCTGGTGGTGTATGTGAAAGATCCATCAATGAGCTCAAGTTGATGGTTTTATCAATTTCCTCAACCACCAACTTCTTTTCTTATTCATTTCCATATAAGCCCTCTTCCAATGACTCTCCAAAGATAAAAGAGTTGTTTCCTTCAACTTTAAGTTCTATTTCTTCTTCAAGTAACTAATTTTCTTGTGGAAACTCTATTGGTAACTCATCTTCAAGGGATTTTTCTTTTTCTGATTGAGGCTTCAATTCTTCTGCAGATTCAAATTCCCATGAAGCATTGTCATAGCTTAACCCATTGTCCCCAGCTTGAGTATTTTGTTCCTCCTCATAAACTCCATTCATCATCTTAATTGATAGCTCATTTTTTTTCATTGATGTTTCAAGATCATCCAATTTAGCTACCATCTCTTTAAGTTTCATTCCTTGGTCTTCTTGAATCTTCAATAATTGGTTAAAGAGATTTTCAAATTTATCTTCTGCCTCTTCATGTCCCACTCCCTTCTCTTCTTCAAACTCAAATGATTGGTGTGAAATATTGGGTTGTTTGTGGTATGGGGGATATTGGTGACTCTAACCCTGCAGTGAAGGGTCCCAATGCCAATGGTAATCAAAATTCACCATGTCATTCAACAAGTGAATGACATCCTCATGACCTCTTTGAAGAACATGATCACCAGTTGCCCAAGCTCCATAATCTACCCAATTTCTTGTCGCTTCATCCAAACCATCATAGAAACAAAGAATTAGAGACTGATTTGAAAGGTTGTGATTGGAAAATCTCTCTACCATATCATTAAATCTTCCCCAAGCAGCATAAAAGGGCTCCAAGTGCAGTTGAGCAAAACTTGTGAAGACTTGTACATGAAACATTTTGAAATACCTCACAAGATAAGCAAATGGAAACAAAATTAGAAATATAAAAGAAAATTTTAAAAAGAAAAACACAAAGTAAAGTAATAATAAAAGAAAATTAAAAAGAAAATGTCTAAATTAACCAAACAACCAAATCATCTAATATCAAACAACAACTCCCCGGCAACGGCACCAAAAACTTGATGGGGCGAATCTGCAAGTATGCGGGTCGTTTCAAGTAATAGAGTGATAAGTAAAGTATCATTCCCACGAGGAATTGTGTTTGAGTACTAGACTATGGTTATTTCGATTATTTAAACTAATGACAATTTGTAAGAACTAATTTTACTAAATGCAGCAATTTAAGTAGAAAATAAAGAAAATAGGTAATGGGTAATGTAAATAAAGTGTTAATCTAAGCAAGAATTAGCTAAATTAATAATGGGCAAGCAAAAACAAATACTAATTAATAATAAAATTAATTCCAAAGTTGGGATTTATGAATTAAGTCTATTGGGATTTGTCTTGGGTCATCCAATTTTAAAAGAAAATAGAGTTGGAAGGTGATTGATTCTAAAATCTTTTGATAACTTTTTCAAGCAAATCAAAGAGTATTTTAAGAAAATCAAACCTACTTTCATACGATATTTGATTAACTTAAAACCCATTAAGTTTTATAATCAATCAATGAATCCTCTTAAAACCCTAGTTTATTTCTAAATCTAGGGGATTTCAAGTTCTAATCCTTGATTATCTATCAATGATTTTCACCTTTCGGTCCTTCAATCAAAGATTAAAAACTAGACTCAATGGGATCCAACATTAGGTAAGTCATAAAGCACACAAGGAAAAGAATCAAAACTCATATTTATATAAATCTAGATAAAACCCAATCCAAATCCACAAATAGATTCAACATAGTACAACCCAACTCAGAAATCTTAGAAAAACTATTCTATCATGATAAAATTTACAAGAGGAAATGATAAAACTAGCAAAAGAAACATAAAAATAGACTAAGAAATAGAAAAACGCAGGGGAAGGAGAGCCCAAAACTCTGAAAAACTACAGGTGGACATCACTTGGCAGCAGCTCTCCAGCAGAAATGGTGTGCTCCTTCTTCTTCTTATTCTTTCTTGTGTTTTTTTTTTTCTTTTTCTTTGTTTCTTCCCGTTTCCTCCTGTGGCAAAAAACTAGGAAATGATGAATTTATATAGCCCCAAAAAGTTGCCCTCAAAGTGAATAAGAGCCAAAGAGTGGATAGAAAATGAGGTGTAAAATTATCCAAGTCAGCAGCATGATTCACGTTCTGGGTAGTCTGCTTAGGGTACTGCTTAACCCTAAGCAGCTTCTTCAGCAAATTTCAGCCTCTGGTTGCACTGTCTGCTTAAGGTTAAGCAGACCCTCAGCAAATTTCAGCCTCTGGTTACACTGTCTGCTTAAGTTTAAGCAGACCCTCAGCAAATCTCGACAGACTTAGAGTAAAATGGACTTTTCTGCTCATGCTTGACTTGTGCTGCACCTTAAGCACTGCCACTTTACCCTAAGCAGGATCTTAAGCAAAGTCTCAAGCAAATTTCAGCTAACTTGCTCTTTCAAGACTTGATTTCTTCAACTTTCCTCTATGCTTAAAAAACTCCAAATTTCTTCAAATCACTTCCTAATGCACTCATTGATATTCGATTTGCCACAAAATCCTATCAAAAACAACAAAATTATAAAAATCAAATATAAAGTATCTAAAGTTAATAAATAAGCTAAAATAAAGCTAAAAATATAAAATATACTAAAATATAAGGGCAAAATGGATGCAAAACTACCCTAAAATGCCTATATGAAATGAGTGTAACACTTCTATAAATAGCCATGTACTACAAAAAGTGCGTAAGAAAGAAAAGCAAGAAATCAGTCTTAGTTTCAATAGAAATCTCTCTTGTTTTTTCTTAGCTTTTCTTCCTTCAAATCCAACAGATATTTACATCACTAAGGATGAGCACGTTAAAATTCTGGATTTTATTCGTTGGGGAGCATTTACACTTCCATTGCTTTTTACTTGGGAGGAACTAGAGCAGAATGCGAGAGAAGGGAACAGTGTAGACTTCAGAATTGTGGAGAGCCAATGTGGAATTCGGCCAGGGCTGAAAACAGCAGTTCCACAAGATTATTTGGATACTGGTCCAGGGAGTGGTTGGGATCAGTTCTTGAAGAAAGTTGATGCAGAGTTCAAGCAACAAGGAATCACTCCTACTGGTGGATCTGATGCTTGAAGATTTTGGAGGTATTTTTACTTTTTCGGTTGATTAAGGCTGTCATGCAGTTCTTCTCAAACCTGGTTTCATATTCCTCTTGCAACAGGAAATTAGTTGTGTTTGGACTAGATTTGAATGTAGAAATTGATAGGATATTAATATTGGCAAATGGCAAGCATATTGAATTGATGAAATCCTTTGAAAAAATATTTGGATATGGCTAGCCAATATTTAATTTTTATGCTAGAGACAAATGATGCAATAACAATGGCATCTAGGGAATTTTGTAGCCTAAGCAGATATCAAAATGCATCTTCATTTGGCTTGACAGAGTAGTAAGAGAACTGAGTAATATTCAGATGAGCAAATTGTATATGAAAATGGAAAAAAGATCACCAGTTAACATGTGCTTATTCAACTTCCAAAACAAAATTGTTGGTTTTATATTCTTTTATCATTATTATTTGGGTATAACCAAACAACTTTGCTCGTTGGCTCAATAATGTTTATGAACATGTTTATTATTTGAGTTTTTTTATATGGTTTATTTAATATTTTGATATTAACTTAATAATACATAAATCCAAATATATAAGAGCACACTAGAACTCTCGCACTTACACAGAACTCTCTCAAAAATATCAATACTCTAATTTCAGAAAGAAAAGAGCTTCTTTTATAACAGCACACTAGAACATCCCAAAAAAAGAAAAGTTCTAAGGTGGGCAAGCTTAGGAAGCCAAGAAGCTGCAGGGTCTAAAATATTACAGGAAGCCTCACCCATAGAAGCATTAAAACTCAAGCTAATTTAAGCTTTAAAGAATCCAAAATGGGCAGAAGACTTTGAGTTGAATTATCAGAAAGAATCATGTCTTGAAGTTGTTGAATTTCCACATTTAGCTTTTTCTTGATTTCCCGATTCTCTGAAACAGTCGCACCTTGTTGTTTCAAATCTTGGAGAAGTCCTCCCAATTTTGAACCAACAACTTCCAAATCTTCACGAGCTTTGGCTAGTTGATTCTCTAAATCAACAATCTGAACTTTCAATAAGTCACGATCGGAGCGACATTCTTTAATCTGAGAAGCATAAGCCTTAGTACCTTCCTCACCTTGTGAAATTTGAAGTTCAATTCGCTCCAACTCTTGGCTTTTTGTATCTACTGATGATCTGCGCTCACTTTGTCTATTCAAATACTGGCGAGTCCTTTGCAAGGCTGAAGCTTCATCAGCGGAAAGGGAAAGACTAGCTGATGCTGCGATCAATGAAGAAATTGCTTCTTCAACTTGTGCTAAATCAGAAGGGTTAGCCATTAGAGTGATTCCTTGCTTTAAACCAGACATAACAATGTTCAATGCTTGCAAAAGGGAAGGACTAGACGATGATGCCAGCTTCCAAGAGCTCCCTTTAGGACCATCAACATTCAAGATATGATCTATAAAAGCATCTATTGCCGCATCTTCATTCATTACCTAAGGAACAGAAAGATAAGTCAGTTTGAAATTTCAACAAGCCATGGTTAAAAGTGATCATCATACCTGACTCAAGCTTGCTGTTGCTTCCAATTCCGTGAAAATTGATGGGAAAGGTTCAGAATGAGATGCTGGTGGTCCAGTTTTGGTAGGAATCATTGAAGGGGGAATTGCAGATGAACCTGCTGAATCAAATATATAGATTTATAACATCAGACAGGTCAGTCGAGGAAAAGTTTAATATGGCAATAAGTTACCTTGGTCAATGGTCTCCACCCCAATTGATGCTGAAACAGTGGAAGCAGGACTTGAAGCAGCAAGATTTGTAGCAATTGAGAGAGTAGATGTGATCTCGTGTGCGATAGGGAGAGTAGATGTGATCTCCTGAGTAGAGGAAGCTTCAACCGGAACACTACTGGTCGACAACTGTGAGGACTGCTTAGATTGAGGACCACCTTTTCTGAATATCTCTAAAGAGAAGACATCCCATTTACCATTATTCCAGTAGGTGTAGAAGTAGACCTCCGGTACCTCTGCAATCTTTAGATAATCTCCATCATTTCGGTCGGGATGTAGTGTCACGATTAAATTTACGGGCATATTTATAAATTCCAATACTCTTAGGTGAGCAAGATGTTCAATGCCTGATGGAACCCTCTGCAACAGACCACAGTTTTGGACAACTAGCTTTTGCAGAAAAGGCATTGCTCCTGGCTCAATAATGATCTCTCTGAGTCTATCTAATTTGTTCAGACCCAAAAACTTAAGGCTTCGGAATCCTTTAGCTCGAAAGTGCAATAGCTCTCCATCATAAACTTGCACAAACTCAACATGTACTAAACTGGGCAAATGTTGAAGAGATAGAAGCGGATCACCACTTTGCCAGCTCCATTTCAAAACTACCTTTTTCAAATTGTCAAGTGAAGAAATCCAGTCAGGTAGTCTCTCTAAACGTCCTTTCAAATATAGTCGTTGAAGAAATCGAGGAGGAGAAGATATATGCCCTAAATCGATGAACTCACTTTCCGTGGTTGATACAACAGATAATGCACGAAGGTTGGTCAGCTTTTCAATGGAAGGACAAAGATTACTTCCATCTTCTCTCCTTAAATTCACAATGCCCAATCTTCTCAGCTTAGTCAGTTTTCCTAGTTCTCTCATCAAGTCTTGATTTGCCTCTAAGAAGCAAAGCTTTTGGAGGGACTGTAGACCTCTTATATGAGTTTGTAGCTTAAAGCCGATTGTTTGCTTGGTTTCCATCTGATCAGCAAACTTTGTCTCGTAGCGATACACAAGTATATGGCGAAGTTTTTGGAGCTTCAGAATTGTATTTGGCAATTCTATGACTCGAGAATTCTTTAGATCTAAGGTTTCCAGGTACTGCAGATTGCCAATAGAGCTTGGGATGTGATTCACCTCGGTATTTCTCAAACTTAGATACTTTAAAAGCAAGAGGTTAGTAACTTCATTTGGAAAATCCTCCAATTGCGTGCCACCCAGTTCTAACACGTTGAGCATTCTTAAATTGCTAGGAGAAAGATCAAATAATGGAGATTCAGGTAAAATATCTAGCCCCGAGAACACAAGCAATGAACGAAGTCCTGAGGCAGAAGTAAACTGACTTATTCGTTGTATTCTTGTCCTGGCATTCTGTATGGAAAGGCGGCGAACTCTTTCAGGCAACGTCATGCTTTCTTCTTTTGCTATTGCTGCAAAACCCTGATCTTTTGCCATGGAAGTGATAATGTCATGCAGAAGGCCTTGGATACGGCATTTTTTGACCCGACCATCGCTGGTAGCCTCTACAACTTGGACCAAGCTTCTTTCTATGAGCTCGTTGAGGTAACCTTCTGCAACTTCCTCTAGCATCCTTCCTTCTGTTTCGACAACGAATCCTTCTGCAGTCCACAATCGAATAAGTCTCCTACGCTCAATTGGGTAGCCTTCAGGAAAGATGCTGAAGTAGAGCAAACAACATTTGAGATAGTATGGTAAATTATAGTAACTGAGCGACAGGACTTTCTTCATACTCCCGAGACTGTTGTTGGCTTGTATTTCAGCACTGAGGCTTCTGTAAATCATGTCCCATTCATCTATCCTAGTGTTGTCCCTTGTTGCCAGAACACCACTGATTGCTGTAATTGCAAGTGGCAGTCCTTCACACCTACCCAGGATTTGTTGTGATACATTCTCCAGATGTGGAAGGCAGGAGTTGCTCCGAAATGTCTTCCTGCAAAACAAAGTCCAAGCCTCTTCTGAAGATAATGGATTCAAAGCGTAGACTTTATCAGGAGATTCAATGGAGGCATTTTTGGCAACTTCACTTCTGCGTGTCGTAAGCAATATTCGGCTTCCTTCTTTGTTGTTTGGAAATGCATGTTTAAAAGTATTCCAGGCATCATTATTCCACACATCATCCAAGACAATAAGGTACCTTCTTTGTTGAAGAAATTTATTTATTTCCACCCTTAGCTCATGGTCGCTCATGGTGTCAATTCCTTCAGGACTTGGCTCCCTGAGCACATGGTAGAGTTGTTGGACGATGTCTTTTAGGAGGTCCCCTGTCTTGAAATATTGAGTAAGAACAATCCAAGCACAAAACATAAAGTGTTTCTTAACTTCTGAATTCTCGTATACTAGTTTCACCAATGTGGTTTTACCCACACCTGCCATTCCAACCACTGAAACCACTTCAAGTTCTGATTTACTTCCAAGAAGCCACCCAATAAGCCGCCCTTTAGGCATTTCAATGCCCACTAGATTGGCTTCTTCTAGTGGAAGAGCATCCCGCTGTGCAGCCAGGTCCGCTCCACCGCTATAATTGACTTCTCGCCATCTTGAATTGATGTGGGTAAATGAACTACGTGCTTTAGAGATGTCTTCTACTCTGATCTTGATTTCTCTTATTCTGGTTCTGATGTCTCGCATTGTTGAAGCAATTTGATGACGAGCTTTCAAAGATATAATGAAGTCGGAAGTTTTATTAAGACAAACACAGAAGCCATGCCCATGATCATGTGCAAGATGCAGCTTGAAATCATCAAGAACATCTTCCATTTCATAAGCCACATCTCTCAAGTTCTTCACCCACACTTTTAGCAAAGGGTCAATCTCCTCCTCCTCCATTGACTCTGCATCTCTTAAAACGGCTAACGAGAACTGTAACTCATCCCTGATGTACTTAGCGTCTCCCCGAACCCCAAACAAGAGATCGTTCTGATCTGTTAGAATTTCTGAGAGCTTCATCAGTAGAAAGGTTACTGAACCTTCTAACATTGTTTATCTCAACTGGAATTTGCTTTGGCCTTCGTACCAAATAAAATGGTTTGTGATTGTGAAGGGGTTTTACAAGAGCATTGAAAATCAGTGAAGAATGAATACAGAACAGGTTTCTTTCAAGGTACCAAATAGTAGGGGATGTTGTTCGTGCAGAAACTGTAATGAATTCAAATACCAGATTTGCAATAGAGATATATATAATTATTTTTAGAGCCCTCCTTTGCAAGCTTAAATTTGTAGGTTGTGTGATTTCTTAAACTCAAATGTTTAGAGTTTGAATCTGACTACCTCATTTACGAGAGTTTGTGCTTAACAAGGACAACTCTAAAGTTAGAAACTCTGACATTGTAAATAAAATCCATTAAGAGAAACTTAATGTATATGTATAATAATAAATATTTAGTGTTACTTGAGGGAAATACTCAACTAAAACCCATCATTTTAAAATTCTCTGAAAATGTCATTTGTAATAAAAAAAATAATCTCCAAAAATGTTGATGCCGCTGACAATTTCTTCATTGACCTTGAATTCTTAACTGATTTTGGTAGTTATGATAGAAAAAATAAAATCATTCTTTTCATACCAAGTGTTTGGTCAAAAGGAAAAAAAAAAATCACCACTAGGCCATCAATGATATTCTCTGATAGTGATGCAAACTGGTTAATTCCTGAAGTAGCTGTCTGTTTTTCTTTAAAAAAATATTTAGTTGGTGATTAGATTAATAATTCGAATTATCTCAATAATAATTGAGATTATAATATACTAATAAAATGATTATTCCCTTTTGCATAAACTACAATTTTTTAAAAATGAAAAAGATTTAGATTCCTCATATACAATAGGGGTAATATAAAAAAAAAAAATCCTCTAACTTATTTTCTTACAATTGTTCTACAAACTTTTCTTTTAATAAAATACTCTAATCTCTGCCATTAATTCTAACAGTGAAAATGTCTAAAAATATCTAAAATTTTACTTTTTTATAATTGTATCCTAAACTATTTTTTTAACATACATATTTTGGACTTTGAAATTTACTACAATTGAACTCCATTATTTAACTCCGCCTAAGTAGTTTGCGCTTAGCCGGTCCTAACCCCGGATAAAGGAGGAGGGTTGCGGTAGGTGACAACCAGCGTAAAAATTTCGTCACACCTTATGATATGGATTCAAATGATATAAACGTTGGGGCGTCCTCTACTAACGACGATCTACATCGGAGCCTGGGTGTAGTGAGAAATATGCAAGGGTGTAGGGCGTTCACCGAAAGCGACGCGCCATGCTGGCGCTCGGGTGTGGTGTTAAGTGAGCAAGGGTTCCCACATCATGGACGGGTGTGGGTAAAGAAATTAGTCCATAGGACAGATGGTAGAACAGATAATGGAACAGAACACAAGATAGACGTAGAAAACAATAGAAGATATCATAGAAAGAGATCAATTAGGAAGGAGCAGGCTAGGAGGAGGATCAGGGTTGGTACTTGGAATGTTGGATCACTTACAGGAAAATTAATGGAGCTTGTGGATATTTTGGAAAGGAGAAGGGTGAATATTGCTTGCATTCTGGAGACTAAGAGAAAAGTAAGGAAGTGGGTAATTCAGGGTACTGTTGTCCCAAAATAGTCCAAGAGGGGGGGTGAATTGGACTTTAACAATTTTTCGGCTCTTGCTTGTAGCCTAATGAAAATTGTAGCTTTATTCAACTAGGTGCTTCTCTATAATGAAAGTAATATGTTTTTCAACAATGTGTTCCTAAGTTGCAATTCAAGCCTCAATCAATGTATATGGCAATATCTAACAAAACATGTAACATACAATATACAACTAATTTCTCATGTCACTCAATATGTCCTCAAGTTTATCAATTCAATCTATTCAACCAACATTCAATATCATGTATAACAAGAAAAATTTAAATTGCACAAAAGTAAGGAGGTCAAGGTTAGAGAGATCAAACACAATAATTTTTATAGTGGTTCGGCTTAACTAGCCTACATCCACTCTCTCAAAGAACCCTCTTTGAGTCTTCTCTCCACTATTTGCTCTTTTGAAGGCAAAAGACCAAAAGCCCTTTACAACTTTTCAACACCAAGCTTTTACCAAGGTAGCTTGAAACCTTCACAAGTGCTATCACAAGCACTTACTCTCTCAAGCTTCAATAGGTGCTTGTACAACCTCTCTTAAATGCAATTTAATGTTTCAACACTCACTCTTACTCAATACAAATCAAACTATAAAGAAGAGATGAGTTGATTTGCCAATGGTAGCTCAAAGACTTTAAAGCTCTTGAATGAAAGCAATAAATGAAAAATCAATATTGGAGTTCAAATGTAAGTTTTCATCAAGTGTAAATGAAGTAAAGAAAGTGTATTTATAGTTCCAAATCATTTTAGACCGTTTGAAACCCTTTTGGAACGTTATACACACTGTCCAAGACAAAATGGCCATTATTTTGTCCTTTTGTGCGAAGTTGAGCAGCTCTGATCAATTAGCAAACTAATGAAGTTTTGGTAGCAGCCAGTAAACTGGTTAGTAAACTAACATTTTTAGCAAACACATTAGCAAACTAAAAATTTTGGCAGACCAGTTAGCAAACTAAGTCAACAGCTGCATGTCTCAACTTGCAATGTAAAATGATTTAGACCTTAAAAAAATTGTTTCAATAGTAGTGTCCAAGGTCATGATGAGAAGAAGTAATCAGAAAATAAAATTTCATTTTTGAGCTCCATATGACTAAATTCTCATCCATTCTTTTCACAAAAGACCTAAGACTCAATCTCTAATACTATGCCTTTTATACCTTTTCTTTGAGTCTTGGCTTTCATAGTCTTGTTCTTTTCTCATTTTGGATTTGTCTTGAAATGCCTTTGAGTATCCTTTCTCCTTAGATGCAACTTTAAGAATTCTTTATGAATAAGACAAAGAATCTACACATCACTTTAAAGTTGGGTTAGATAGATTTTGTTTGAGTTTTGTTATCATCAAAATCAATGCTCATTTTGAGCTACACGGGGTCAACAATCTCCCCCTTTTTGATGATGACAAAACTCAATTGAATCAACAATAAAAAATGAAAGTGTGTGAAAGTTTATGTGAGTATGTAAATCCAAGTATAGTATGCCGAAAATGCTCCCCTTAAATATATGTCCATAATTTTCAAGAAATCTATTTTCTGTACATAAGCTCCCCCTGAGTTTATGCTATAAAGCATGTTCACAATATTCTCAAAAAGCATTTCTAGTTGTCACAAGTATAAACACATATCCATCAACACAAGTATCAACACATTCATATCCATCCTATAAACACATATTCACATATCCATATCCATCAACACAAGTATAAACACATATTCACATATCCATATCCATCCTATTCTCCCCCTTTTTGTCATCAATCAAAAAGGAAACAGGAGAAAATAACCCAAAAAGAATCATGTTAGCCCAAATGTGAACGCAGTAAAGTGAACAGTAGCAAACTAAAAACCAATAGTAGCAAACAGACTAGTAAACTAAAATTGCATATAGCAAACTAAAAATCCAGATTATATGGAAATCATTTTAGTCTTTTGCTCTTGCGAGTGGATTTGGAAGGCACCAACTTCTTCCTGGTGGGTTTAGCAGCAGGTGGCTGAGATCCTTGGTCAACCACTTGATCATCCTTCTGTGGCTCATCTTCATCAGATGGTGGTTGAAGAGCAGCAGCTAGGGACTGGTATGGATTTGACACGGTGGATTTAGTCCTTTTTCTCCCTTTCTTGGCTGCAGGGGCAGCAACTGCAGATAGCTGAGTTGGAGCACTCTCTTGGTGATCCTTGAGAGAAGCTTCCTTCTGCTACGTAGGGGCAGCAGCAGTTTCAACAGGTGGTGCACTTGGAGGTTCAATAGGTGGTGCACTTGGAGGTTCAACAGGTAGCTCACCTTCAGGTTCTACAACCTTTTCACCATCATGCTCAGTAGGTACACCAGTTGCAGGGCCAATTTCAAGTTCAATGACCTGGTCACTAGCATGCTCAACAGGGACTTCTACTGCAGGTTCAAGCTCAGGTTCAGCTACTTGGTCACTTTCATGTGCCACAGCAGCTGGAGACTCACCAACCTTATTACTTTCACCCTTACCAGTACTATGAGCAGAGACTTGAGTAGCAGCCTCAACTTTAGTTGGGAAACCAGTTTCCTTGGCCTGCTGAAGATCTACAATTAGCCTTTTTAATTCCTCATTTTGAGTAAGCAGGTGACTCACTTTGTAGTCAACCACATCCACAAATTTTCTCAGGAGTTCAATGGATTGATGGTTTGAACTAAATTGCTCATTAACAGCAGCTTTTAGCCCTTGAAGCTCACTCATAAACTCATTTGTAGAATCTGAACCAACCTTAGCTGAGGAAGAACCACCCTTTTCAAACCTTTTCTTTCTTCCATCAGTGTCAGAGTGAATTTCTCTAAGCAAAATCAAATCAGTCCTAGAGCTTTCCTTAGAGACATTAACATGTAACTCTTTAAACACAGCAGTCAAGAGATGTGCATAAGGCAGTTTTCCAATCCCATAAGCTTTGCACATGTTTTTGAAAATCAAATAAGCCAAATGCATCCTTACTTTGTTAACAATGTGCCACATAATACACATGTCCAGGTGACTCAAATAACCATAGCTACCAGATTTAGGACAGAAAATGTAGTTCACCATACTGTGAATGATTTTGATATGTTGAAAAGCTTTTGTGCTAGTGGACTTTTCATTTGTGGCAGTGTTAGCAGGGAACACTTCGTTTTCAAACTCAACCAAATTAAAGCCTGCCACCCTAGCAACATCCTTATGTGTGGAAATTTTATTTCCATCATTAGGCAAGTTCAAAGCCATAGCTATCATTTCAACAGAGACACCATATACACTGTCATTCAAAACTACCTCAAATTTGTCCTCATCATCAACTGTTCTTAAAGTCCTATAAAACTCTTGAACAAGCCTAGGGTAATACTCATTTGTACATTCACACACATCCATCCATCCTTGAAACTCAAAAAGCTCTTTGAATTGAAAGTTTACCTGATTAAAGTATTCCCATTTGATAAATTTGCAATCTAGCAACACTTTATCCACTGAGCCCGAAGATTTGACGGTGCACATTTTGCGTTGGGTATCAATCCCTTGCTTTTGTTGCTTCTTTTTCTTTTCGGGTGTCGATATAGTGAGTTCGATAGCCTTGGATGGGTCGGAAGAGGCAATGGTTGATTTCGATTCAGGTAAGTTCTTCTTTCCCTTCAATTTCTTTCGTAATGTAGCGATGGGGATGTCATCGGAGGCTGACGAGGAAGATGAAGCAACCGCAGCAACAGGGGACTTGCGTTTAGCGCGAGCCATTAAAAAAAATGAAATTTAACAATGGCTTTCGGTGAATGATGAACGAAGATGAGGAGAGAGAGAGATGAGCAGATAGAGGGACAATGGCTTTTGGTAAGTGATGGGTTTGTTTTGCCGGAAAGAAAATGGGTTTGATTTAGAGGTATAGTGTCGTGAACTGAAGCAAAGGAGAGAGAGGGTGATGGTTTCGTGTGGCAGAGGTTTTTAAGTTCTCTTGAGTCCCGAGCTTTTCTATTCCAGTGTACTTTCTCTGAACCTGTTTTCTCCTTTTTTTTTTTATTATTTCAAACAAGTCTATCTATCTTTATATGCACAAATATATATTTCTACATGTCTGACACAGCACTGAGAATGTGATATCAAATGTGAAAAGATAAATGCATTGCTGGACACGCAGAGAATTTCAAGCACAATCACCTTTTGGTTTGAAATTTGAACAGTACATGATATAGCAAACTAATTTTAGTCACGCAATATTAGCATACAACTTAGTAAACTAATTTTACGAGTACACAAACAAGTTAGCTAATATTCTTTAAAGATTTCTTAGCAAACTTATATTACAGCAGATCACAGACACATTAAACAAAATGTAAAACATGAAATTATTATGACTTACATTTCAAGCAAGTGGTTCACACATACCAATTTCCCTTCTAATTCTACAAAAGGTTTCTTCATTAAGTGGTTTTGTAAAAATGTCAGCAAGTTGATTTTCAGAGGCAACAAACTCTATTTTGATATTTTCATTTTGAACATGATCTCTAATAAAATGATGTCTGATCTCAATATGTTTTGTTCTTGAATGTTGGACTGGATTTTTGATCAGCTTTATGGCACTTGTGTTGTCACACCTAATTGGAACAAGATTATATTTTAAACCAAAATCTTCCAATTGTTGTTTCATCCATAAGATTTGAGCAACACAACTACCAGCAGCTATATATTCTGCCTCAGCTGTAGATAAAGCTACTGAAGTTTGTTTCTTACTGTGCCAAGAAACTAGTGCAAGACCAAGAAATTGACAAGTACCTGAAGTACTTTTTCTATCCGATCTACTTCAAAGAAAATCGAATCACTATAACTAACAAGATTAAATGATTCACATTTTGGATACCATAAACCAATTGAGTATGTGCCAATGAGATATCTAAAGATCCTTTTAACTGCACTTAGATGGGATTCTTCATCGGATTTAGCATCAAATTTCTTTAAGTTATCCTTCTTATTATTTAAAATATAGCACTTACAACCAAATGTTTTGAAATATGAGATATTTGGTTTTCTTCCTTTCCAAAGCTCATAGGGGGTCTTTTTCAAAATTGGTCTAATCAAAACTCTATTCAACACATAACAAGATATATCAACAGCTTCAGCCCAAAAGTATTTTGGCAAATTATTTTCACTCAACATAGTTCTAGTCATTTCTTGCAAAGTCCTATTTTTCCTTTCTACTACCCCATTTTGTTGTGGTGTACTAGGAGCTGAAAAATTATGGTTGATTCCATATTTATCACAATATTTCTCAAATAAATGATTTTCAAATTCAGTTCCATGGTCACTTCTTATAGATGAGATGCAAAAGCCTTTTTCATTTTGAACCATTTTACTAAAAGAGGTAAATTTTTCAAAAGTTTCATCTTTGTGAGCAAGGAAAAATGTCCATGTATATCTTGAATAGTCATCAACAATAACTAAAGCATATGACTTCCCACCAAGACTAGTAGGAGTTACAAGTCCAAATAAATCAAGATGAAGCAATTCTAGTGGCCTAGTGGTAGACACAATATTTTTAGATTTAAAAGATGCTCTAGTATGCTTTCCTAGTGCACATGCTCTACATTGAAATTCATTTTCATAATTAATCTTAGGAAGACCATTAACAAGTTCTTTCTTAGATAATTTTGAGAGTGTATGCATGCTTGCATGACCTAGTTTTCTATGCCACAAATAACTAGAGTTATCAAGAGATACTAGACATGTACCATGATTAGTTTTAAAATTATTCATGTCAAGTAAGTAAACATTGTTAGATCTATTGGCAATGAACAATGTATCATTATCTAAGTTATTGATTGTACATAGAGAAGAAGTAAACTTTACCTCAAAACCTTTATCACAGAGTTGGCTTACACTTAACAAGTTGTATTTCAAACCTTCAACAAGCAATACATCTTCAATACAAGGTTTGGTTCCAATTGTGCCATTTTCAATTATTTTTCCTTTCCCTTTATCTCTAAATTTTACATATCCTCCATCTTTCATTGTGATTTTTGAAAACTTGTCCTTTTCACCGGTCATGTGCTTTGAACAACCACTATCTATATACCATTTTTCACTTTCCTTCATCCCTTTGAAACAAACCTCATTGTCACTTTCTTCTTCCTTTTGTGAACTCTCGACTTTCTCTTCAAGTGCCATCATACAAAGAAGAGCAGTTTCTTTGTCACTTGATTCATCATTTGAAGATTCTTCACTGTTGCTCCATACTACTTTCATAGCTTTCTTGCTCCTATCTTCTTTTCCTTTCTTCTTTTTGAGTAATGGACATTTGGGCTTTGATATGTCCAGGTTTGTGACACTCATAACATACAATTTCTTCTTTTGAATCCCTGAAGTGTTTATCCTTGGGAGTATATTTTTTCAAGAATTTCTTGTATTTGCTTCCTCCCTTCTTGAAAGCTCTTTTAAATTTTCTTGCAAGCATAACCATTTCATCATCATCATCACTAGAAGCACTTGAGTTGTCACTTGAGTCAACTTTGAATGCAACTCCTTTCTTCTTATTTTCATCCTTATTTAACTTGAGAGCAATGCTTTTCTTCTTCTTTTGCTCATTTTCAACTTCATCTTTCTTGTATACCATCTCATGTGCAATGAGAGATCCAATGAGTTCATCATAAGTGAATGTTTTAAAATTCTTGGTATCTTGGATAACTGTAGTCTTTACTTCCCAAGATTTTGGAAGTGATCTAAGAATTTTCTTCATAAGTTCAGCTTCCTTAAATCTTTTACCAAGTGCTTTGAGAAGATTTACAAGATCAGTAAACCTTGTACTCATATCCGCAATTGATTCTCCTAGCCTCATTTCAAACAGCTCATAATCTCGAATAAGAAGATTTGCTTTGGACTCTTTGACGACATCAGTTCCTTCATAAGTGACTTCAAGCTTATCCCAAATTTCCTTAGCAGATTGACATCCTAAAACACGATTGTATTCATTAAGGTCAAGTGAGCAATGCAAAATATTAATAGCTTTAGCATTTATAGAAATTTTCTTCCAATCATTGTCATCATATTCATCTTCATGTTTTGGAACTTTTGTAGTTCCTGGACCATTCTTTTGAGGAACATGTGGACCGTTTTTAATAATTCTCCATGCATCAATACTACAGATTGTATGAAATTTCTCATTCTTACTTTTCAAAATGAATAATTAGTGCCATTGAAGAGTGTTGGTCTAGTGATTGAGTAGCCTTCAGCTAATGATGTGGGTATACCGACAGTATTACTAGATGAACTAGCCATTATGGATCACTCTAAGGTTGTAACACCCTAAGCAAGAGAGACAAGCTCTGATACCAATTTGTTGTCCCAAAATAGTCCAAGAGGGGGGGTGAATTGGACTTTAACAATTTTTCGGCTCTTGCTTCTGGCCTAATGAAAAATTGTGGCTTTGTTCAACTAGGTGCTTCTCTATAATGAAAGTAATATTTTTTTCAACAATGTGTTCCTAAGTTGCAATTCAAGCCTCAATCAATATAAATGGCATTATCTAACAAAACATGTAACATACAATATACAACTAATTTATCATGTCACTCAATATGTCCTCAAGTTTATCAATTCAATCTATTCAACCAACATTCAATATCATGTATAAAAAGAAAAATTTAAATTGCACAAAAGTAAGGAGGTCAAGGTTAGAGAGATCAAACACAATTATTTTTATAGTGGTTCGGCTTAACTAGCTTACATCCACTCTCTCAAAGAACCCTCTTTGAGTATTCTCTCCATTATTTGCTCTTTTGAAGGCAAGAGACCAAAAGCCCTTTACAACTTTTCAACACCAAGCTTTTACCAAGGTAGCTTGAAACCTTCACAAGTGCTATCACAAGCACTTACTCTCTCAAGCTTCAATAGGTGCTTGTACAACCTCTCTTAAATGCATTTTAATGTTTCAACACTCACTCTTACTCAATACAAATCAAACTATAAAGAAGAGATGAGTTGATTTGCCAATGGTAGCTCAAAGACTTTAAAGCTCTTGAATAAAAGCAACAAATGAAAAATCAAGATTGGAGTTCAAATGTAAGCTTTCATCAAGTGTAAATGAAGTAAAGAAAGTGTATTTATAGTTTCAAATCATTTTAGACCGTTTGAAACCCTTTTGGAACGTTATACACACTGTCCAAGACAAAATGGCCGTTATTTTGTCCTTTTGTGCGATGATCAATTAGCAAACTAATGAAGTTTTGGTAGCAGTTAGTAAACTGGTTAGTAAACTAACGTGTTTAGCAAACACATTAGCAAACTAAAAATTTTGGCAGACCAGTTAGCAAACTAAGTCAACAGCTACATGTCTCAACTTGCAATGTAAAATGATTTAGACCTTAAAAAAAATGTTCCAATAGTAGTGTCCAAGGTCATGATGAGAAGAAGTAATCAGAAAATAAAATTTCATTTTTGAGCTCCATATGACTAAATTCTCATCCATTCTTTTCACAAAAGACCTAAGACTCAATCTCTAATACTATGCCTTTCATACCTTTTCTTTGAGTCTTGGCTTCCATAGTCTTGTTCTTTTCTCATTTTGGATTTGTCTTGAAATGCCTTTAAGTATCCTTTCTCCTTAGATGCAACTTTAAGAATTCTTTATGAATAAGACAAAGAACCTACACATCACTTTAAAGTTGGGTTAGATAGATTCTGTTTGAGTTTTGTTATCATCAAAATCAATGCTCATTTTGAGCTACACGGGGTCAACAGGTACAAACTGTGGTTTACCGGAAAGAAGAGAAATAAGAACGGAGTGGGCATAATCATAGACAAGACATCGAAAGACGCAGTAATAGCTGTGAAAAGAGTATGAGATAGAATTATACTAGTAAAGCTAGTACTAGAAGGAGAAACAATAAATATAGTTAGTGCTTATGCCCTACAAATAGGACTAGACAGTAAGAGTAAACAAAGGTTTTGGGAAGATATGGATGATTTAATACAAAGCATATCGAATGAAGAGAATGTTTTCATTGGTGGAGATTTGAATGGACATGTAGGAAGTGATAGACAAGGTTATGAGAATGTTCATGGAGGTTTTGGTTTTGGAAGTCGAAATGAGGAGGGAAAAAGCATCCTGGATTTTGCTATGGCATACGACCTAATACTAGCAAATACCTACTTTATAAAAAGAAAGTCACATTTAGTGACTTCAAAAGTGGGCAATATAGAAGCTAAATCGACTTCCTCTTAACCAGGAAGACAAATAGAGCTTTATGCAAGGATTGTAAGGTCATTCCAGGAGAGGCTTTAACAAGTCAACATCGGTTGGTGGTCTTGGATGTCAAGTTTAGGAACAATTCAACTAAGGTCAGAAGAAATAGTGTAACTCGAACAAAGTGGTAGGAGTTCAAAGGAGTAAAGCAAGTGAAGTTAAAAAATGAGCTTCTCGAGTCCGAATGGAAGCTGGATATGGAGGCCAATGATATGTGGATACAGATGGCATCAAAGATTAAAGAAGTAGCTAGAAAAGTACTTGGAGAGTCTAAAGGACATGGACCACCCTCAAAAGAGAGATGGTGGTGGAATGAGGAAGTACAAAAGGCAGTGAAGAGAAAAAGGGAATGGTGTAAGAAATTAACTACATGTGATAATAATGAGGCATATGAACAGTACAAGATAGCAAAGAAAGAGGCAAAAAAGGCAGTTAGTCAAGCAAGAGCACAGGCCTTTGAAAAGTTATATGAGAAACTTGGAACTAAAGAAGGGGAGAAAGATATTTATAGATTAGCAAGGAGGAGAGAAAGGAAATGTCAATATCTCAATCAAGTTAGGTGCATTAAGGATAAAGAAGGAAAAGTGTTGGTGAAAGATGAGGACATTAAAGAAAGATGGAAAAATTATTTTAATGATCTCTTTAATAATAGTCAAAATGGTAATAGTGTGAATATAGATTATAGAACAATAGAAAAGAATGTGAATTATACTAGAAGGATTAAATCTTTAGAAGTAAAGAAAGCACTTAAGAGAATGAAAGTAGGTAAAGCCTGTGGACCCGATGAAATATCAATTGAAGTGTGGAAGTGTTTGGGAGATATGGGAGTGGCATGGTTAACTAAATTATTTAATAAAATTCTAAACTCAAAGAAAATGCCTGATGAATGGAGGAGAAGTATCTTAGTACCTATTTTTAAAAATAAGGGGGACATACAGAGTTGCTCAAACTATAGGGGAATTAAACTCATGAGCCATACTATGAAGTTGTGGGAGAGAGTTGTGGAGCATCGACTACATCATGATACTTCTATCTCTCTCAATCAATTTGGTTTCATGCCCGGTCGTTCAACTATGGAAGCGATTTTTCTCATTAGAAGCTTGATGGAGAAATATAGAGATGTGAAGAAAGATCTGCACATGGTTTTTATTGATTTGGAGAAGGCTTATGATAGTGTTCTAAGAGATGTCTTATGGAATGTGCTAGAACAAAAGAGGACATCTATTAGGTACATACAAGTGTTGAAAGATATGTATAAAGGAGCAACTACTATTGTGCGCACGGTGGGAGGGGACACAAGAGATTTTCCGATCTCAATTGGATTACACCAAGGATCAGCCATAAGCCCTTACCTTTTTACATTAGTTTTAGATGAATTGACGAAACATATACAAGAGAGTATTCCTTGGTGTATGATGTTTGTAGATGATATTGTTCTGATAGATGAGTCAAGAGAAAGCTAGAGCTTTGGAGAAGTGCTCTAGAGTCAAAGGGTTTTAAGTTAAGTAGAACGAAGACAGAATACATGCATTGCAAGTTCAGTGAAGGCCAAACTGGTGATAGGGAAGGAGTTAGTTTGAATGGAGTGGTACTGTCCCAAAGTAATCACTTTAAATATCTAGGCTCAGTCCTTCAAGTAGATGGGGGATGTGAGGAAGATGTTAGTCATAGGATTAAAGCCGGATGGTTGAAGTGGAGACGTGCCACGGGAGTTTTATGTGATCGTAAGATTCCCAATAAGTTGAAAGGAAAATTTTACCGTACAGCCATACGACCGGCTATGTTATATGGTAGTGAGTGTTGGGCACTGAAAGAGTCGTGTGCATCTAAGATAAGAGTTGTAGATATGAGAATGTTAGGTGGATGAGTGGCCATACTAGACTAGATAAAGTCCGTAATAAGAGTATTAGAGAAAAGATAAGAGTGGTGCCAATTGAAGATAAGTTGAGAGAAGGGAGATTGAGGTGGTTTGGTCATGTGAAGCGTAGAAATACGGAGGCTCCAGTTAGACAAGTAGAGCACATTAGGTTAGAGGATAGAAAGAAAAAAAGGGGTAGACCTAAATTGACTTGGAGGAGAGTAGTACAACATGACCTAGAAGCATTACACATTTCTGAGGATTTAACCCAAAATCGTTTAGAGTGGAGAAAGCGAATCCATATAGCCGACCCCAAATTTTTGGGATAAAGGCTTAGTTGAGTTGAGTTGAGTTGAGTTGAACTCCATTATTTGTTTTCTCATTAAATGCTAATAGAGATATCATATTAGCACTTTTAATTCTCCAAATTAAAACTAATTAAACCCAATATATAATAAAATAAACCCTAATTAATGATTAATGGGTCATGTTTTGAGATTGTAAGAAGGTCTAATTGTGTTGTTAAGAGGGGATGTTTATAGGGACTAAGGTTGAGTCTTCGTAAGGACAAAATTGGATTGGGCAGATGTAAGCGTCACTAAGGTGATGAAGGACAGTTGAGAGAAATGTTATATGCTTTGATATAGTAGGAGAGGAATAAGAGCGCTAGTTAAACGTTCAAACTTTTAGATTGTGTGATTTCTTAAACTCAAACGTTTAGAGTTCAAATCTGACTACCCCATTTATGAGAGTCTGTGCTTAATAAGGACAACTACGAAGTTAGAACCTCTGACATTGTAAATAAAGTCCATTAAGAGATACTTAATGTATATATAATAATAAATATTTAGTGTTACTTGAGGGAAATACTCAACTAAAACCCATCATTTTAAAATTCTCCGAAAATGTCATTTGTAATAAAAAAAAAATCTCCAAAAATGTTGATGCCGCTGACAATTTCTTCATTGACCTTGAATTCTTAACTGATTTTGGTAGTTATGATAAAATATATATATATATAAAATCATTCTTTCACACCAAATGTTTGGTCAAAAGGAAACAAAAAAAAACCACCACTAGGCCATCAATGATATACTCTGATAACGATACAAACTGGTTAATTAGTGAAGTAGCTGTCTTTTTTGCTTTAAAAGAATATTTAGTCGGTGATTAGATTAATAATTCGAATTATCTCAATAATAATTCAGATTATAATATAATAATAAAATGATTATTCCCTTTTGCATAAACTACGATTTTTTAAAAATGAAAAAGATTTAGATTCCCCATATACAATAGGGGTAATATAAAAAAAATCCTCTAACTTATTTTTTTATAATTGTACCCCAAACTTTTCTTTTAATAAAATACTCTAATATTTGAACGTGTTTATAATTGTATTCTAATGCTAATTCTAAGGATGAAAATGTCTAAAAAAAATCTAAAATTGTACCTTTTTTTATAATTGTATCATAAACTATTTTTTTAATATGTATAATTTAAAATTTGAAATTTACTAGAATTGAACTCCATTATTATTTGTCCCATTAAATGCTAATAGAAGTGTCATGTTAGCACTTTTAATTTCTCCAAATTAAAATCAATTTATAATAAAACAAACCTTAATTAATGAATTAATGGGTCATGTTTTGGGATTGTAAGGAGGTCTAATTGAGTTATTAAGAGGGGATGTTTATAAGGACTAAGGTTGAGTCTTCATAAGAGCAAAGTTAGATTGGGTAGATGTAAGTATCACAGAGGTGATGAAGGACAATTAAGAGAAATGTTATATGCTTTGATGTAGTAAGGGAGGAATAAGCGTGCTTGTCAATGATGGTGGAGTGAGTGGTTATAGGAGATTGGTGTTGAATAGCTTTGTGAGGCGTGGAGGTTGAGGGGACCTAGTGGTCAAAGAGTAAAGAGGTAAAAGATAAACCTCTATGTTCTCGATGAAAGTGGCATTAATTTTACTAAAAATAATTTTTTTTCTTTTATTGTGAATTAAATTTAATTAATATCAATTTAGGGGATTAAAAATACTAACTTGACACCTCTGTTAGTATTGAATGGGATAATCAATAGTGGGTTCAATTATAGAGAAGTTAAAAGTTCAAAATATATTTATTAAAAAATAGTTTCAGTATAATTGTGAAGAAAGGCAAAACTTGGGATTTTTTTAGACATTTTCGCAAAATCTGTTAGAATTAGCAATGGAATAAACAATAGGGTGCAATTGGAAATAAGTTAAAAGTTCAGAATATTTTTGCCAAAAAAATATTGAGATACAATTATAAAAAAAACCCTAAAACTTTAAGATTTTTTTTTACGTTATCCCTATATGATATGATGGAGTATAATATAAACGATAGTCAGCATAAGCTTGCGCCCCATTCATACTCTGAATTCATTCCCTCCTGACAGCTCGTCAAAGGAGTGGCCCAAGTGGGTCTTCTTCGGTTGTTCATGTTTTTGGGGAAGCTAATACAGTAGCTCTTGCTCTAGCAAAGCTAGCTTTGTCTTTCGAGGTTGATGAAATTGTATTAAATGGAAGAGGTGCCTCTATTCATCAATGTTCTTGTTTAGGCGAACTTGAGTCACTCTTCTGACTGAAAGTTTTATTTCCTAAAAAGCACGTGATAAATTTTTTTAAAAAAAATACAGGTTTTTTTTTATATATATTTACACTTAAAATAATGTTTAAAAAAAAATTAAAAGAAATGGTTAGAGTGTGATAGAATTTTCTGATTAATTAATTAATTAATTAAGTGATTATTTTAAGGGATAATTACACTTTAGTACCCTGTGTTTTGTGCATTTTATTAATAGGAATTTGATATTTTCTTTTTTATGCATTATTTCGTTGTTAGTATTTAAAGATAAAATTATTAAACGGCATCAATTCATATTAATGTGACAAGTCTTCTTACGCTCTTAAGCTAACGTGGCAAGTTAGCCCCATCTATTTTGTTGTATGCTTGCTAATTTTTCCATAACAGGGGATAAATGTCAGCATATTCTATTTTTTTTTTCCCACTCTTCCTGACTTGGTACAAGATAAATGACATGATTATATAACCAATAGGTGAGGCCTACTTACCATGTCAACTTAAAAGTATAAAAAGACTTGTTATATAAATATATATTGACATCATTTAATAATTTTATGTTTAAGTACTAACAGCATAATAACATAAGTCCTTAATTGTATAAAAAAATAGAAAAAAAAAAACACTCAGGTCTCTATTAATAAAACACACAAACCATAGGTACTAAAATGCACTTATCTCTTATTTTAATTATATATATCCAAACCTAGCTCGTTCGAAACCATGAATCGGATTGGGATTAGATCGGGTCAACGGCTTCGATTAATGAATTGGCCCCGAAACTGGGGTATAGGGGCTGATTCTGTCCCCCTACTTAAACCTAAGTGGAAACTGGCCAGATTTAAAAAAATTTTTAAAAATTTTTTTTGTGTCTCTTTAATTTTTTTTTACATTAAAAATTAAATAAATGATGTCTTATAAACTTATAATTTTATATCTTATAATATATTAAATAATAATATTGTTATAATTTTTAAAAATTTTGAACCAGGCCTGAATCAGAATCAAATCGTATTGAATTGTTTCAAATTGAAATTGATAATTGTAAGGTTAACTGAATTAGCAGTTCCAGCTCGAGATTGCACCGGAAGCGATCGTGTATATATATATATATATATATACCCACATTCAACGCTTCCAGAGACGCAGACCAGGCAGTTCCAAGTTCACATGGGGCGGCCATTTGCCTTTTGAGGCTGATTTGAGCATATGACAATAGCAGATTCCGCTTGATAGTCAGCTCCACCAAAAGTCAATGCTTGATTACAAAATTTGCAATACAATTTCCTGATTTTTGTTTAGTTCAACGGTTAAGAGCCAACTTTCATTTTTTAAGTTTTATATCATTGATTTGAAATATTGATAAATACAATTTTTAGATTAATTTTTCAGAAATTCACAATCAAAATTATAACTATAATACTAAAAGTTGTTATTATTTGTTGTTAGCTTTTAACTTTTTAATAATTGCTAGATGCTAATCATTATTATTTGATTGTTGATTACTGAGAGAATTGACCATAAAATGCTGAATCAAATAGACTTTATAATTAATTTTTTATTTTTAATTAAATAATATTTGAATCATTAATTTATTCACATATTGATTAATATGTCTCTCTAATAGTAATTTTCTTGATTTGAAAGACACAGAGTATTTGAGTAGGCCATTCGATAAGAAATACGTTCAATTTACCATTGTTTGACTTTAACGTCTCTCTATGAGCCTAATGTGGAAACTATCAAACATTGATATCTTCTTGAAGATAAAATATGTACTTCATATCATTATACTTTTACTCAGATAATAAACTATTATACTTAATAACTCCATAATATAAAATGAAGAACAGATCCTCATAAGGAAGGAAACACAAAATTCTTACAAATGATGAAACAAAAAATTCTCACAAATGAGGAAATTGAAACTCAAGATTTATCAACAAGAATATATTTGAGTACAAACATATATTCGTTTCAAATGAATACAAATCTAGAGATGATTGGAATATTACCACCGAACGTTATAGTCTGGCGATTAACTTGGGAGGATGGCCTTGTCTCACCCCGGTTCGACCCCCCCACACTAGTATGATGATTAAATATTATCTCTGTTTATTAGTGCTATGAGAGGAGACGATGGATTGTGCAATGGTTTGTCTCATTAAATGCTACCTAGAGTTCAGTGGTAGGTGTTACGTGAATCCGCAAGTATACGGGTCGTATCAAGTAATAAAGTGATAAGTCAAGTATCATTCTCACGAGGATTTGCCGTTTGAGTACTAAACTATGAATAAAACGATTATTTGGGCTAATGATTGATGAATAAATGGTAAATGTAAATGAGCGAAGTAAAATTGATAAATCTAACTAAAATGGGTAAGAGCAAGAAAATAAATTCTAAATCTAGATGCAATTGAACTAAATCAATAACAAGTAATTTAAATCAAAGTCTAATTACGATAAAAATGATTCCAGAGTTAGGGGTTTATGCATAAATTAATTGAGATTTATCTTGGGTATTCCAATTTTAAGAGAAAATAGAGTTTGAAGGTGATTGATTCTAAATTCCTTTAATATCTTTTTCAAGCAAATCAGAGTGTGTTTTAAAATAACTAAATCTACTTTCGTACGGTATTTGATTAATTTACAACCCATTAAGTTTTGTAACCAATCATTAAATCCTCTTAAAATCCTAGTTTATTTCTAAATCTAGGTAATTTTAAGTTCTAATCCTTGATTATCTATCAATAATCTTCACATTTCGGTCCTTCAATCAAAGATTAACACAATACCCAATTAGTACCAACATTAGGCAAGTAAATTAGGCACACAAGAAAAGAACCAAAACTCATATTTATATTAAATATGAAAATAACCAGTCCAAATCCATAAATTAATCTAAATCATATTTCCCAACTCTGAAATCTAAAGAGTTTACTCACTCATGTTGGTATTTATAAGAGAAATTGATGGAAAAGTAAAGAAAAATATGATAAGAGGACTAAAAATAGAAAAACCCAGGTAGAATTACCCAAAACTCTGATTTCAGGAGCTTCCAGAGATGGCTGCAGTAGCTCCTCTTCTTCAGAATTGATGGCATCATCCTCCCCTCTATCTTTTTAATTTTTCTTTCCTTGTGTTTCTTATTGTTACCTCTTGTGGCAAAAACTAGAAAATGATACTTTTATATGGTCCCCAAAAGTTGCCCTAAAAATAAATAAGAGCTAAGGAGTGGATAGAAAATGAGGTGTAAAAATATATAGGTCAGCAAAGCTATTCCCATTCTGGGCAGTCTGCTTAGGGTACTGTTTACCCTAAGCAACATCTTCAGCAATTTTCGGCCTCTGTATGCACTATCTGCTTAAAGTTAAGCAGACTCTCAGTAAATCTCAGCAGGTTTAGGATAAAATGAGTTTTTCTGCTTATGTTTGACTTCTAACTTGACCTGAGTTGCACCTTAAGCGCTGCCGCTTGCCCTAAGCAAGATCTCAAGCAAGACCCTAAGCAAATCTTGGCAAGTTTGTGGATGAAAACTTGAATGTATTGGATTTAAGCTATGCTTAACTTGCGACTTGCCCCAGGCTTAAGGCTAAGCAGTATGCAACATCATAAGCAAAGTCTCAAAGTAAATTTCGATATACTTAATCTTCTAAGACTTGATTTCTTCAACTTTCCTCCATGCTTAAGGGGCTCCAAATTTCTTCAAATCACCTCCTAATGCACTCATTGACTTTCAATTTGCTACAAAAACCTATTAAAAATAATAAAATTATAAAAATCAAATATAAAGTAATTAAAGTTAACAAATAAGCTAAAATAAAGCTAAAAACATAAAATATACTAAAATATAAGGGCAAAATGGATGTAAAACTATCCTAAAATGCCTATATGAAATGAGTTCAACAAATTTCTCCAAACTCAAATCTTTGCTTATCCTCAAGCAAATTAAAAACAATTAATGCAATTGGGGTACCTTCCCTTAAATTCATGAAAACTACTTATCCAAGCTCTCAAGCTTACCTTTAGCCACTAACAAACCATACCACTTTCAAGGTACAAAGAATTCAATCCTTACCAAAGTTATCACCGCTTAGCCTTGGGTCAATTATCCATATCATCAAGCCCAAATCAATCAATCACAAAGAATAATCATGCTTAAATAGACTCTAGAGCAATCATAAACTAAAGTGTCTCAAATAATGATAGAAGTAAATGAATGGATGAGTGATATCCCAATCCCATAGGCAATTCTTCTATTCCAATCTCCACTAATGTAGCAAAACACATCAAAAGATCAAAAGGACTTTCAAGGGTTGTAATAGGGCTAAGGGGGTGATAATTTGGTTAACAAGGAAAGGATAAAGGTAACAAAATATGATAATAATCAAATCATTAAAAGATTAAGGCACACAACCTTTTTTTTTTTTAAAATCAAATGGGAGAGGGAACTTTACAACTATTCACCAATACTAGCATATAATTTTGAAGTTTTTAGAGGGACTACATAAATAACATTGACTTTGAATTACAATTGTCCCTTTTAATTCACCCCCCAAACTCATTTCTTTGTGTACTTGGGTGGTGAATTCCTTTACATACCATAATTGAATCTGCTAGCCTTTTTACTTTAGTCGCTTCTCCCAACTAATTATTATATATTTTTTTCTCTTCTTTTTTATTATTAATTTTTTTAAGTGTATCTATCACTCAAAAAATTATTCTCATGGAGGGTAAGTAAGTGTTTGGGTTTATGGCTAGGCATTAATGTGAGTTCCAAAGAAATGAAAGGGATAAATGTAGGCTCAAATTGGTTCCAAAGGGAAATTTTAAAGTGAAGTTGGCTAAGGCTAAAATATGAGTTTAAAATTCAAAGAATGCCTAGATCATTTCTTTCTCAAGTGCATGCTATGATTTCGCCTTGAAAGGTTTAGAAGGAATGTTCTAGGATCGATGAGACATCAATTAGCTACTTCTTATCCTAGAATTTTCTCTAGGCACTCAAAGTCAATGCAATTGATTGGGTGGCCCTTGGCTAAAAAGATATAAACTAAGGCAAGGATCTAATAACCTTGCACATGTCCAGAACTTTCAATCCATCAAACCATTCTAAAAGTAAGCTCAATTGCTCTTCAAAGCAATTCTCAATCCTCTATGGATAAGGTAAAAATTTATTTTTATGATATGCATGATTTTAAAATGAATGTATAACTCAAATTAAAACTAAGTGTAATTTGTATGAAAACTATATACAAGTGTATATTTATGAGTATAAACATATGTGTGGTATATGTATAAGTGTATGGATTAATTATATATGAATGAATGAAATGCAATAAATGAATGAATTAAAATGCTCAAAAAATTTTTAAAAAAATTTTGCTAAACTTTTGCCCTCACCCCCAAACTCAAATGAGACATTATCCTCACTGTGTAAAATGAATGCAAAGATGGGTAAAATTGTGCGAGCTAATTAATTAATGAAATATATACAATTGGGAATTAGATCAATATAAGCTTAAGAATTCCAAAATTAAGCTCAAAATGACATTAATAATGAAACTTTAGAGAAAAAAATGTGAGAAAGCATCTCAAATATATGAATTTACAATGTTTAAGAAGTTGCTTAAGATATTGCTTAACCTATTGCTTAGGGTTAAGCAAGATCATAAGCACTGGCAACATGCTAAAAATATAAAGAACAACAAGTAAGCCATTACCTCATAATGATATTAAACATATTTGGCTGAAGGTAAACTGTGTCACTCATCAATATCAACAAAAATAGAACTGAATAAAAAATAAAGTATAAAAATAATGTGCAAGAAGAGGAAAAAGTGTAATGAAATAAGATCTAGCAATTAAATAAAAAATTAAACCAAAAAGTATTCATAAAATAACTATATTCATATCAGAATATAAAATAAAATAAACTAAACTAAAGGAAATTAGTGCAAATATAATCATAAAAACTAATTACCAAAGTTTGAAGATTAAAACAAACGGATTACAAAATAAACTTAAAACAGAAACTAAAACTGAAATGAAGAACTAAAACTACTACTATACTACTGCTGCTATTCAGGCTCTGCTGTCAAGGTTGTATTATTGTTTAATCTGCTGCTGATGGGTCTACTGGTGGCACAAGGGATTTTGCTGGGGTAAGCACAAAATTAATCGAGGTTAAGTATAACTTACATAGGGTAGTTGCTGAGGTTAAGCATGTAGCAATTGCTGAACTAAATATTCTGGGCAATGCTTAGGGTCTGCACAAATTTGCTTAGGGTTAAGTAGGATTTGCATAGGGTACAACTTAGGGTAAGCAATATCATCAGCAACTTTCAGCAGATTTTCAGAAAAATTGTGATTTCACTTACCAAAAACAGTCCAAATGCCATGGAATGCTATCATGACCCTCAAGAATTATTAAATACACATAAAAATCAGAAAATTCAAGAATTTTAGCTCATCATCTCTCAAAAACTTATCAAGCATGATATAAATATGTGGGAATTGAAAGACAAATAGCTCAAATTAAGCACAAATTGTAGATTACCCTTGCAAATTTAATGAAATTGACGTATTCCTAAGCTTATACCCAAAACACATTTTCAGCAGCATTTGAGACAAATTCCAAGCATTCAAAAATTGTAGAAAAGACATAGATATTGACTTCTTAAGCAACATGAACAGTAGTATGAACAGTAATATAAACAGTAACTTAAACAAAATTATGCAAATTCTAACAAACTATAAAAACTATATATACACTAAATGGTAAAACTCAACAAATACTATTTTTGCACTTCAGTAAAACTCACATCAGTCCTAAATATAAAAAATGATCCTTATTCAAGTTGCATTTCACAAGATTTACATAAGACACAAAATTAAACATGTGCTATCAAGTAGATTTCAATATCAGCAATTTAGCACAAGTTTAAAAGTGTTACTGTCCACAGGGACTAGATAAATGCATAAATTTTCCTTATACTTGCTCCCTCTCAATTATTCTCTTTTCGCTACAAGTCTTAATTTGCCCAATCTTCATGAATGACCTACAAAAGATAAACAAATATCACTTTTGAGTTTAATGAGGGTAAAAACTAAAATGAAATGAAATAGAAAATCAATAAACTATAAAAGGATATGCTTGGGTTGCCTCCCAAGAAGTGCTTGTTTAAGGTCTTTAGCTTGACCTTCTTTTCAAATTCACATGGTGGTTGGAATTGGAAAATGTTACCTCCCTTTATAACAAATGCTAAAATGAATTTGTACTTCAACTTTTTTCCATTATATGTGAAAATACCCATTGCTTTGTTCAGAATCTCAACCATATCTTGAAGAATATTCTTATAAACTTTAGATGAATCTCCTCTTCTTCGATGGAGGCTTGAGCTTAACTTTTAGAGCTTCATTATTAATCAAATGAGATGGAGAAGTTGACTTTTTCTTTCGCACTTTATGCTAATTACATTGCATTGGAATAGCTTGATTTTCCTTTAGTTTAATAACTTCAGTTTCAGCATCATGCTCTATAATATCTACCCTATAACAAGAATTCATCACATCTAGTTCCTTGGAATGTTGGAATAAATTAAACTCTATTGCCTCCTCCCCCACTGTTAACTTTAATTTCCCATTCTTTACATCTATACTAGCTCTTGCAGTGGCTAAAAATGGCCTTCCAAGTATGATGGGTGTTCTTACATCATCCTCTATCTCTAGTACAACAAAATCCACTGGAATGAAAAACTTCCCAACTTTTAATGGCACATTCTCTAAAATCCCAACTAGATACTTTATAGATCTGTCAGCTAATTGCAAAGAAATAGTTGTGGGCTTTAGATCTCTAACCTTCAACTTCTCACATATGGAAAGTGGCATCAAGCTAACACTAGCTCCCAAGTCACATAATGCTCTCTCAATACTTATTTCTCCAATGTGACATGGTACAGAAAAACTTTCAGGATCTTTCAACTTAGGTGGGAGCTTATTCTGCAATATAGCACTGCACTCCTTAGTAAGTGTAATAGTTTAATAATCTTTTAACCTTCTTTTATTTGATAAAATCTCCTTCAAAAACTTAGCATAAGAAGGCACTTGAGAAATGACATCTGTGAATGGAATGCTGATATACAACTTATTCAAAACTTTAAGGAATTTTCTAAACTGCTTATCTAATTTTGCTTTCTGAAACCTCTGAGGAAAGGACAATGGAGGCTTGTACAGTGTAAGAGGCACATATTTCTCTTCTATTTCCATTTTATCTTCTTTCTCTTCATTTGCTTCCTTACTAGCTTTAGCTTTAGTTGAAGTGGATTCACTCTCACACTCATCTTTCTTTTCTTTCAACTTTACTTCAATTTCCTGTTCTTCCCTCATTACCTCTCCACTTCTTAAAGTAATCGCATTGCACTGCTCCCTTGGATTCTCAGGTTGGCTAGGAAGCTTCCTAAAAGCTTTACTATTTGAAGAGCCAGCATGTTGAGCTATTTGATTATCTGACATCTTGCTGTGTGTTTCCATTTGATCCTCTTTAGATGCTAATTGAGAAATCATTTCTTGTTAACTTTGATGGCTTACTAGTAGAGTCTCAATCATGGCTTCTAATCTAGCTGTCTTATCTAGTTGTGCTTGTTGTGGTGGAGGTTATTGTGGCTGTGGTGAAACAAGAGCATTTTGAGGTTTAGGAATTCTAGGAGGAGGACCTCTATTCTGCTGAGAATTTTATTGTTGTTGATACCCAGAAGGTTGCTGAAAATTTTGATGTTGTCCTTGTCTACCTCCACAAGAGAAATTAAGGTGGTTTCTCCAAGCTGGGTCATAAGTTGCAAAAAATGAGTTACCACCTGGTCTTTGATTATAGTTCCCCACATAATCTACTTGCTCACTTGAAAAATCTTGACCAAATGCAGAAAAATCAGTTGCATAGTTTACATTTGCAGCTCCAACATCTACTGAATTACTTGAACCTCCAATTGAAGAGTCTACTTTCATGCTTAGCTTGTCCATCTTCCTTGTCAAAGCATCAAACTTAGCATTAATCATATTCATGGCATCAAGCTCAAACATACCAGTTGGTTTCTTGATCTCATTCCTCTCACAACTCAATTGGTAGTTGTTATAAGCAATTTTATCTAGAGCAAAAAAAGCTTCATCTTTAGATTTCTCCATAAGATCACCTCCAGAAGATGCATCAATTGTACTTCTAATAGCTAGTGAAACTCCATTGTAAAAGTGTTGAGCAAGCATCCACTTAGGAATCCAATGATGTGGACATCTCCTTTGCAAATCCTTGTACCTCTCCCATGCTTCATACAAGCTCTCATCATCTTAGGTTTGAAAGAAGTCAGCTCATTTCTTAGCGTAGCTGTATTGCTTGGTGGAAAATATTGAGCTAAAAATGCTTGAGAAAGTTCATCCCATGTTATGATAGAACTTGGTGGCAAAGAATGTAACTACTCTCTAGCTCAATCCTTCAAAGAGAAAGGGAATAATCTGAGTCGAATTGTATCATCAAAAGTCCATTTATCTCTAACACATCACTGATCTCAAGAAAGTGTGTTAGATGCACATGTGGACTTTCACTTGGACATCCCCCAAATTGTAATTGTTGTACCATCTAACACAGTGCAGGCTTCAATTCAAAATTATTAGCTTCTACTTTTGGTCTTGTGATACTTGGCATGAAATCCCTAATGTTAGGATAGGCATGATCCTTCACAGAACGATTATTACTATTGTTGGCTATTTCTTCTTGTAGTTGCTCTTACTCTTGTGCTCTTTCTTATTATTGTTGAGCATTAAATTTAGCTTTTCTCCTTTTAGCTTTTGCTTTTAAAGCTCTTATTGTCTTTTCTATTTCTGGATCGAAGAATAAATTGATTTCTTCACTTTTTGTCCTTCTCATAAAATAAAAGTACCTGAAAAACAAAATAAACAATTTCTCAAAGTAAAATGATAAAAGAAATTAAAAATAAAATAAAATACCCAAATTAACAAAACAAACAATCGTTCAATATCAAACAAAAATCAAATCTCCAGCAACGGTGCCAAAAACTTGATGCGTGAATCCGCAAGTATATGGGTCGTAGCAAATAATAAAGTGATAAGTCAAGTATCGTTCCCACAAGGATTTGCCGTTTAAGTACCAAACTATGAATAAAGCGATTATTTGGGCTAATAATTGATGAATAAATGATAAATGTAAATGAGCGAAGTAAAATTGATAAATCTAGCTAAAATGGGTAAGAGCAAGCAAATAAATTTTAAATCTAGATGCAATTGAACTAAATCAATAACGGGTAATTTAAATCAAAGTCTAATTATGATAAAAATGATGTCAAAGTTGGGGGTTTATGCATAAATTAATTAGGATTTGTCTTGGGTATTCCAATTTTAAGAGAAAATAGAGTTTGAAGGTGATGGATTCTAAATTCTTTTAATATCTTTTTAAAGCAAATCAAAGTGTGTTTTAAAATAACCAAACCTACTTTCATACTATATTTGATTAATTTAAAACCCATTAAGTTTCGTAACCAATCATTAAATCCTCTTAAAACCCTAATTTATTTCTAAATTTAGGTAATTTTAAGTTCTAATCCTTAATTATCTATCAATGATCTTCACCTTTCGGTCCTTTAAGCAAAGATTAACACAATACCCAATGGGTACCAACATTAGGTAAGTAAATTAGGCACACAAGGAAAGAATCAAAACTCATATTTATATAAAATATGGAAATAACCAGTCCAAATTCACAAATTAATCTAAATCATATTTTCCAACCCTAAAATTTAAAGTGTTTACTCACTCATATTGGTATTTACAAGAGAAATTGATGGAAAAGTAAAGAAAAACATGATAAGAGGACTACAAATAGAAAAAATCAGGTAGAAGAACCCAAAACTCTGATTTCTGGAGCTTCTAGAGATGGCTGTAGCAACTCCTCTTCTTCAGAATTGATGGCGTTGTCCTCCCCTCTATCTTTTTAATTTTTCTTTCCTTTTGTTTCTTATTGTTACCTCTTGTGGCAAAAACTAGAAAATGATGCTTTTATATGGTCCCCAAATTTGCCCTAAAAATAGATAAGAGCTAAGAAGTGGATAGGAAATGAGGTGTAAAAATATCCAGGTCAGCAAAACTATTCATGTTCTGGGCAGTCTGCTTAGGTTACTGCTTACCCTAAGCAACATCTTCGGTAATTTTCGGCCTTTGTATGCACTATCTGCTTAAAGTTAAGTAGACCCTCAGCATATCTCGGCAGATTTAGGATAAAATGAGTTTTTTTGCTCATGTTTGACTTCCAACTTGACCTGAGTTGCACCTTAAGTAGTGCTGCTTACTCTAAGCAGGACCCTAAGCAAATCTTGACAAGTTTGTGGATGAAAAATTGAATGTATTGAATTTAAGCTCTGCTTGACTTGCGGCTTGCCCCAGGCTTAACGCTAAGCAATATGGCATACCCTGAGTAACATCATAAGCAAAGTCTCAAGCGAATTTTGGCAAACTTAATCTTCCAATGCTTGATTTCTTCAACTTTCCTCCATGCTTAAGGGGCTCTAAATTTCTTCAAATTACTTCCTAATGCACTCATTGACCTTTAATTTACTACAAAAACCTATTAAAAATAATAAAATTACAAAAATCAAATATAAAGTAATTGACATTAATAAATAAGTTAAAAATATAAAATATACTAAAATATAAGGAGAAAATGGATGCAAAACTACCGTAAAATGCCTATATAAAATCAGTGCAACAGTATATTCCTTCCTATGGGATTGGATTAAATCAAGAATATTAACCAGTAATTCCGGGTCTTAGGCTTAAGAAAACTATGACCGTCATATTCGAAAAGCCCTCATTTTTTGGTTGAAAAAAAAAAAAAAGAGATGATTGAAATATTATTGCTATCGGTGGTTATGGAGAGGCGTACGCTCACATGCAAAGAACTCATTGTCATCTATAAACAATGAACTGATGCATCAGTCCAATCCTAGAAGAACCCATAGGCAAAATCTAACATTTCCTTTTAACCAGCAAGGCTAGTTGGAAAATAAATCATTTGCATTTTCTAAATTATAATATTTACATTTTTAAAAAATAAAAAGATTTAAACTTTAGCTGCATGATATATTTATAATTTTATTTTTTTAATAATAATTTTAAATCTCCTTTACCAACTTTAAGATATATAATTCTTAAAATTTTAAAATCATATAAAATATTAAAAATTTTCAAAAAATATTAAAAAATATTTATAAAAATTTAAAAATTAAATAAAAATCTTAATTTTTTTTTTGTTTAATTAAATTATTAATCCTTCCAAAATTAGTTCACTAAAATACAATTTAATTGACACAGTAAAAATTTATTAATCAATCGTATAAACTAACATATGACATTTGATTATGAAAGAACACTAAATTATTAAAAAAATATCATTTAAATCATAAAAATTGAGATAACATTATTAATAATAAAAATAATTTAAAAAAATATTAAATAGTCAATATAAAAGATAATTAGACAACTAATTATACTATAAATTAAGTTCTTCATCAAAAGAGTGCCAAGTGGTAACACAATGAAAAGAGTACCACCGTGGCAGCACCGTCGAAAAGGTGCAGACTTTATATAGATATCTATAAATATAAATTTACTTACATTTTATGTTTAAAATTTTCATGATATTTTAATATTTTATGAATTATTATGTTATCAGAATTCTGCACACGAATTAAAATAATAAAAAAATTGAATAGACAAATAATTATAATCAAATTAAACTAAAGTTATCATAATTTAGTTCTTATAATTATAATATATAAAATAATTTAATTATTTTATCAATGAATAAAATTATTATAAATATTAAAATTAAATTATTCTATATATTAAAATTAAATAGATTAAATAATTTATTTCTTAAAATTTAAAAATTAAAATGTAATATAATATAAAATTTATAGACTAAATAATTAAAATTTCAAATTTTAGATACTAAAATGTAATATAGGGTAAAATTCAGAAACCAAATTATAAACTTTTTTTTTATTTGGAGTTGAATCGAATCAAATTAAATTATAAATTTTTGATACCATTTATCGATTTGAACCTATTTTGTGTGACCTTTTTAATTCTATATTTTTATCCTTTTGAGGTATTATAAGTTCTATAAATTATACATTATATTAGATAGAAGCACATAAAATAAAATAAAAATGTCATAAATTGAAAATCAGTCAGTTCAATTTTTTTAGTTTTTTTATGAAAATTTTAAACCGGCTAAACCAAAATCAAATTGAAACCATAGTCAACTGCTTCAAACCCAAGCCGATCCGAATCACGTGGAAATCAGCAGTTCCAACCAAAATCGGCCCGTTCTTGCCGGGTCTATATATACTCAAATTCAACGCTTCCAGAAACGCAGACCAGGCAGTTCCAAATTTACATGGAGCGGCCATTTGCTTTTTGAAGCTGAATTGAGCATATGACAATAGCAAATTCCACTTGATGCTCAGCTTCAGCCAAAGTCAATGGCTGTTCACAAAATTTGCAATACAATTTCCTGATTTTTGTTTATAATTAAGCTACTGATTGAGAATATATTATAAGGTTGGAATCATAGGTTGTTGTATTGACAATTATTATAATCTCCCTTCATCTTCTTTAATAAAAATTTATTTCAGTAAAAAATTCTTAGTGTTTGTTTAATTCAACGGTTAAGAGCCAACTTTCAGATTTTAAGTTTTACATCATTGCGAGGATTTGTTTTCTTCATGAAGTTTCGTTGTTTTCTCATTTATAAGGACATGTTGATTCCTTCTTTATAAAATTTATTATCTTTTCACCTTGTTATTTGAGTAGGGGTTGTAATAATATAAAATACAATTTTACTCTCTAATGCTCAAAGCTTAATGATTACTATTAGTGATGGCAATTGATAAATACTGCGAAAATCACCGTATTTTTAATATTTAAATTTATCTTGAATTTGATTAAAATTTACTCTTAATTGTTTGAACCCATCTTAAATCGATTATTATTATTTGAAAATACTTGAACATGTTTAATCTTTATATATTTTTTAATTAATAGTGTACATTAATTTTTTTTAATAATTTACATTGTAAAAATTTAATAATTCTATAAATATTTAAATAATATTTATTTAAGATATACTCTATATATAAAAATTTATAAATATTATTTTAAAATATATATTTTATATTTAATTAATTATTTATATAAACAAATTCATAATGAATATCTAAAATATAAAATATAAAATATTTTTATATTTTAAATTTATATTTTTTTTATAAGAGAATCATAAGAAAATTAAGAGAGTGGAAATTAAATATGATATTATAATATGAGTGATATGCTTCAAATTTATATTCTTATTAAATTTTTTTTAATCAATCTTTGTAAAACAAACCTCTTGATTTATGGGCAGTAAAATGGCCCTCAGAAGTCAGAATAGACCCCAGAAGTCAGAATATGTTATGGAATATTGTATACGCAATAAAATATTATGTAAAATAAAATATTATGTAATATTGTTGCTGACTGAGGTTTTGGGGAGGCGTACACTCACAAGCAAAGATCTCATTGTCATCTATAAACAAAGAACTGATGCATCAGTCCAATCCCAGAAAAACCCACAGGCAAAATCTAACAATTCTTTTTAACCCAAACCCTGAATCAACATGTTTCCTCCTCTTCAATGTCTTCATCCATAGATCCAATCCCTCCAGTTTCCAAAGGTTCCAATGTTCTTCTGAAACCCTATCAAATCCAATCCTGCCAAAAACACTTGCATGTATCTATACCTAGAACATAGTACTTAATTAACCAACCACCGAACCATCTATAGGGGCAATGGCTGAATGTTCCCTGAACTTGCTACTTAAGAAACTCACCCAAGAAGACGACAACTTATTGTCTAGGGTTCCCGCAGACACTGAGTACATTTGTTATGAACTTGAGTCCATGAAGAGTTTGTTCAGAGTTGCAGATGCAATGGAGGAGAGCAGCGACACTTCCCTCAAGTCGTGGCTCAAGAAGGTGATAGATGTCGTTTATGACATGGAAGATGCTCTTGATCATTTCAATTTGCATCTTGCACGGGATCGTGGGCATGGTTTCTTTGCTTCTCTTCTGAAAATCACTGGCTGTATCAGTAGTTTACAAGCTCGCCATCGAATTGCTTCAGAAATGCTAGAAATCAGATCCAAAGTAGTAGATATCGCAGGATCATATCGGAGTTACTTGATGCAAAATAACATCATGGAGAAAGATTTGAACTACACCACTAGTGCATCACATCAACCAAGAACACGAGAAACACCTTCTCCTTCTTCACTTGAAGAAGATAATCTAGTAGGCATCGAAGGGGCCAAAGAGCAGCTTATCAATTGGCTTGTTAGAGGCAAATTTGATCGTGAAGTGGTTTCAGTGGTTGGCATGGGAGGTTTGGGGAAGAGTACCTTGGTGAAATTATTGTATGGCGACGCAGAAGTGATGAAGCACTTCGAACTTCGAGCTTGGGTAACAGTTTCTCAATCTTTCAAGATAGAGGAGCTTCTAAAAGATATAATTCAACAAATCTCCCGTGTGCCTAATAAATCTGCAGATCATCTTGAGATGGACAGCGAGGGAGAGGATAAATTTAAGCTAATAACAGCTATAAATGAATTTCTTCGGCAAAAAAGGTACCTCATTGTCTTAGACGATGTGTGGGATACTTATGCCTTTGATGCTTTTGTTCGTGCATTGCCAAGAAACAACTGTGGCAGCCGAATATTACTCACAACACGTATTGTCACAGTTGCCACCATGAAATCCCCTGAAAAAGTCTATGCTTTGAATCCGTTGTCCCCTGAAGATTCATGGACTTTGTTCTGCAAGAAAACGTTTAAGAACAACTCTTGCCCTCCACATTTGAAAGATGTGTCAGAAAAAATCCTGCACAGATGTGAAGGATTGCCACTTGCAATTGTGGCAGTAAGTGGTGTTCTAGCAACAAAGGACGAGAGCAGAGAAGATCAATGGGAGATGATTCATCGCACTCTCGTTTATGATGATAGCATGCTCAATTTGAGAAGAGTACTGTCACTCAGTTACAATGATTTGCCTTACTTTCTCAAATCCTGTTTGTTGTACTTCAGCGTCTTTCCTCAGAATTATCGGATTAAGAGTGCAAGACTTGTTCGGTTGTGGATAGCGGAAGGATTCGTGAATGAAAGAGAAGGGATGACCCTGGAGGAAGTTGCAGAAGCCTACCTAAATGAGCTCATTATGAGAAACTTGGTTCAGGTGGTAGAAGCTAATATTGATGGTCGGGTCAAAACTTGCCGCATCCATGAACTTCTTCATGAGATTGTCATTTCAAAGGCAAGAGATCAAGAATTTATAACGATAGTCAAGAGCCAAAGCAAGATTTTGCCTGAAAAATTCAGACGTGTATCGTTCCATGATACCACACCAAGCATACGGCACATTGCATCTCAGCGGCTTCGTTCCCTGCTAATGTTTTGGGCAGGAGATTCTTTATCCGAGTCTCCTGTATTTTATTCGTCTTTTAATCACTCAAGGCTGCTCAATGTGTTAGATTTGGAAGGCGCACCTTTGAAGGAATTTCCTCAAGAAATTGTCAGCCTCTCGCTTTTGAAGTATCTAAGTTTGAGAGATACAAAGGTGAATTCTATTCCAAGATCCATTGGTAAGTTGCAGAACCTGGAAACTTTGGATCTCAAACATGCCCATGTAACTGAATTGCCTGCTGAGATTCTGGAGCTTCAGAAACTTCGTCATCTACTGGTCTATCGTTATCAAATTTCATCTGATTATGAGATTTACACCAAAAATGGTTTCAAGGCACCAGCTCTCATAGGCAGCCAGAAGTCTTTACAAAAGCTTTGCTTCATAGAGGCTAATCAAGGCGGTAACCTTATGCAGGAACTGGGAAAGCTGAATAATCTGAGGAGGTTAGGCATTGTAAAATTAAGGGAACAAGATGGGATGGCTCTGTGCTCTTCCATTGAAAAACTGAAGAATCTTCGTGCATTGTCAATTACTTCAATGAACGAAAGCGAGATCATAGATTTGGAGAGCTTATCTACTCCTCCTACATTTCTCCAACGACTGTACTTGGCAGGAAGTTTACAGAAAGTACCAGATTGGATACCTGCACTTGATAGCTTGGTAAAGGTGGTATTGAAATGGAGTAAATTAAGTGATGATCCACTTCTTTCTCTTCAACGTTTGCCCAGGCTGGTTCATCTTGAACTTGTACAGGCATATGATGGAAAGGAATTTTATTTTCATCAGAAGGGGTTTCAGAGCCTGAAGTTATTGGGTTTAAGCAAATTAGAAAGACTTGAGGAAATAAAGGTGGAGAAGGGAGCAATGCCCTGTCTTCAAAAGCTAATTGTTCAGAGCTGTCATTCGTTGCAGAAAGTACCATTAGGGATTCAGTACCTGGTTAAACTCAAACTTCTGGAATTCATCAATATGCCAATAGAATTAATCATGAAAATGGATCCCAATGGAGAACATGGAGATCATTGGAAGGTTAAGCACATACCAGAAGTTCATTTTTCCTATTGGAATAATGGTAATTGGGATTCCTTCTCTTTGAATTCTTTTAGAGATAACAAAACTTCTTCCCAGTCCAGCCGTAAGATTATTAGCTATAAAAATATTTAGTCTTACCTTTGTTATGGAGTATTTGAGAATAATAAATAAGCTGCATTCCCCTGTTTTCTTCCCCTTTTTGTCGTTCTTATTCTTTGTTTCTTCTTTTATTTTCATGTAAATATTGGTCATCCACTCAAGCTATGTTGAAGTGATTTGCCTAAGTTTTAAATTTTTTGTATATATTCTCTCTTATGCCATTATCTACGGCTTTACATACAAATACATAAATATATAAAAAGAAGTATCGGTGTTTCTTCACATTTGAAATATAATGAATGGGAAAGTCTTCTTGAATTTGAATCTTCCCATTATCTATTTTTAGATTATTCACATAAAAGGGAGATGGTTATCTTTTATTCTGTATAATCCATTAATCATTGCTCGATACCTTGTGCTCTATTAAATATATATATATAAGTCATTATATGATACCTCCATAAAATCATACAATGGGTATTTTATATATATATATATATATATATATATATATATAGTTTAAACCAAAATAATCGATCGAATAAAAAAAAAATAAGAGAAATTTTATAAAGAAACATTTTTAAAAGATATAATTGTAATTTTTATCTTAGAAAATAATTAGTAAAAAGAATCTTGTAATATACCAAATAATACCAAATAATGTAAAAGTATTAAGTAAAAAACATGATTAAAGATTGAGTATCTCTAAAATAATATATATATATATAATTTACTAACATGCATGATAAATTATTTTTAATAGTCATACAAAAATAAAGTTAAAAATGTCATATGAATTTAATATTTTAAAAGAAGCCTTAATATATCAAATTTTTAGTCATTAATTATAATAATAGGCTTGATAAAAATTAAATTCATAATTAAAATAAAATTTTAAACTCAGTTAATATAGATTTATTAAGTTAAATATTATCTAATATTAATAAATAAATTTATAATTTAAAAAAGATAAATTAAAATAAAATTTTAAATTTAGTTAAGATAAAATTAATAAGTTAAGTATTATCTAATACCAATGATTAAGTTTATTTTTAGAAAAAGATAAGTTAAAAAAATTTAAAAATTATCAATTTTTTATTATGTCAAATGTCAATTAATAGTAATATAAGTATCCAATTTTTATTAATAATTTTTAGGTCTTTAACTATATATATAACCCTTCATTTTATCTTATATTTAAAATTTAAATAATTATATATTTTAAGATAAAATTAGTAAGTTAAACATTATATAATACTAATAAATAAAATTTTAATTAAAAAATAAATTAATATATATATAATAATTTTCAAATCTCATAAAAAATAATATGGAATTTTTTACTGAATTATCTTTTGTTAAGATGAAATTATTGGTGAATTTTAAAAATTTTTAAGACTAGAAAAAGAGAAAAGTTTACTTTGAGCAAGGACCAAACTATAGGTTTTTTCAGATAATTCAGAGATTCAATATCCATTATTTCTAGACCCAAAAAATTATGGTAATATCATTTTTTTTTCTTAATATAATTGAACATTAAGTTTTTTAATTATTTATTTTTATTGAAAATGTGGAATAAATTTGGATCTCCCTATTTACACAATTAGCAATAGTTTTTAAAAATTATTTCTTATTCCATTAAAAAAAAAATGGCCTATCTAGTGTTGATCTTCTCATTTTCTGATATTAAAATGGAGGTCCTCTTCAATTCCCTGGTTTTTATTTTTCAAACTTGTAGCTAGGGTGAGCAATCGGTTCAAACCGAATCGAACCGAATCGAATTAAATTATAAAAATCAAACCGTCAATTTTAGAAATCGAATCGAACTGAAATTGATGAAAAATCGAATCGAACCGAACCGCTTTATTTTGGTTCGGTTCGGTTTAAACCGATCGGTTTGATTTTTGATTAATTTTTTAATTTAGACTTGATTTTCAAGTTATTTGGTCTAATTTTAACTTTGGTTTGAACCTAATAACCATTAATCAATGAAATTAAACAATTAATATATATAAAATTAAATATAATTCATAAATTTTTCATAAAAATAAATTAATTCAAAAATCGATTCGGTTCGATTTGACTATATAAATCACTATTCAGTTCGATTCGATTTAACTGATTTTTTTCTCTTCAAAACCGAACCGAATCGAAATAATCGAAATTTTTATAAATTAAAACAGAACCAAACCGATTAAATTTTAAAATCAAACCGATTGAATTAAATTGACTCAATTTGATTCAATTTTTCAATTTGAACTGAATTCTGCTCGGCCCTACTTGTAGCTTTGCAAATGCATGACACTAACATTGATCTTTATGAATTTATTTGCAAATTATAAATTTTTATTTAATATTATTATTAAAAATAATTATTAGAGGATTTAAAAATTAGTTTAAGGTTAAATTTAATATATTTTTAGTTATAAAAATTTTAAAATAATTAAATAATTTTTTAATGAAATTTGAAATATATTTTTTCAAAAATTATTTTCTAGTCTCTAAATTTTAATTTCAAATAAAATTTAAAAATATTTAAAAATTCACATATAATTTGTAATTTAATTATTAAAATATGATAAAATTGACAATTTATTTATTTATTTTTTATTTTTTTTTAAAGGCACTTGTTTTGCAGCCCTCCCAAACATGCTAAACAAGAAAGTAAAAGAATAACAGGCATGGCATCCCGATCGCTACTCTTCACGCTCCGACGGTAAGTTCTAACTATTCTTCTGTTTGGTTGCGGAGAAAGTTCAGAATTTTCAAAGCTACTTACCCGACTTTACTTTATGTGCAAAAACCCTAGGAAATGCATAATCAACAGCGAATTTGGATCTCTGTGGACCCTAGAGAAAGGGAAGTTTGGTAGATTTCTCTCTTCCGGTGCGCTGAATAGCGAAGCTGTTGAAGAGGAATCGAATTCAAAGGAGAATGAAGACCACTTGAGGAGTAGAATCCTTAGACTGAGACTTCCAAAGCGAAGCGCCACTAATATCATACAGAAATGGGTCAACGAAGGGAACATTGTGACGGCCTGTGAGCTCAGAAGCATCTCTAAAGAGCTTAGGAAGTCCCAGCGTTACAAGCATGCTCTTGAGGTTCATTTTTATATTTACTATTTTTGTTCTTTTTTTTTTTAGGAATTTCTTGTACTGCATAAATCTTTTTGTTTGGTTTCTGATAAATTGAAGTAGGAAATTCTGTAGTTTTAGCACTTATTCAATTTCGGGAGTACTGAATGTGATAAAAGATAAGGAGGCAGGATCATTATACTACTAAATTAGGGCAAGAACGATTCTCTAGGTGGGCAATTGGTAGTTCTTTTGTGTTCTAATGGGGAAAATTAGCTAAGTTAAAAACAGTGAATTATTGATTGTGATTAAATGTGGCTGTGTTGGTAAGTTGTTATTGATTAGTATTGTATTGTGATTCAGTTGAGTTGAATAATGCAACTAACTGCATCAAAATGTATTTCAAGTTATGTATTATGGAGATCATACACTATAGATGCTTGCTTATAGACCAATGCGATAAATTTTCGTATTTGCTTTCTTTAACATTTTTTTCACAATGGCTCTACTTATTCGTTGTGGTAATTGTTCTTTTTCTTCTTCTTGATACTTCCTACATGAGATGCAGGACAATCAAGGGTGTAATTTGCTTTGGAGATTTTTTTTTTCTTGATTTGTATGAATAATCTAAGTATTATAGAGTTACAAACTTCATAATTTTGCTTTCTCTTAAATATGTCTTATTGTCAATGGAAATAATGAATTATGCAGTGCTTATGTCTTTTCATGCTCTCTTATATATGTCAAACTGTTATAAGAAGGAAAATTCTGATTTTTCATGGTATTGGTGGAAGAAAAGGGGACCAGTATCATATTATGAAGCAACAACTCAAATTATAAAACAGGAACGTTGTAGTAAAAAAGTGGGATTGCTAGAGTGGAGAAAGGGTAAAACTCGAGGTTAACTGAATGGAGTAAACCAGAAATCAAGTAATAAACAAGAGGGGGAGAGGTTCAAATGATAATTCTTTGGGTGGGTGTGCTAGGTTAGAGCTAAGTAGATAACAAGGATACTTTGTTGCCAAATCATATTTTGAACTGAAGGAAATTGCTAGCCATTTTCTTTTGTATTCTGAATTCTTAATTCTCCCCATGGGTTGGAATAAATACGTGGTAACATTTATGGCTGTGTTAGAAAAATTTCATTAGACTTATGGCTCTGAGCGACAATTTACTTTCTGGAGCATCTGACTATGCTCGATATGATTATTGAGAGGCTTAAGAAATAAAATGTTGGAGTCCTATAATGTCAAGCTTTTATTATTTATTATCTTCTGAGATAAATTTGATTAAAAAATTGGGTTCAACTGGCCTAAAATAAAAGTTGCATCCTAAGTTGGCCCTAAAACTTAATTTTGGCTGTAATTAGACATTAGCCAAGTTTAGGAGCCAAATTTAGCTCTTACCTTTATTTTTTGGCTTCAATTACTGAGGGGTTTGAATAGATAATTATCACTCTACTTCTTGATATGAAAATATTTAACCTTTCATAGTGTCTGGTCATTAAATACTATTCATTTATGTTTTACAATTGATATGAGTTTGCAGATATCAGAGTGGATGGTTACAAATAAAGAGTTTGAGTTATCAGACTCTGACTATGCAACTCGTATTGACTTGATGACAAAAGTTTTTGGTATTGATGCTGCGGAACGCTATTTTGAAGGTCTACCTGTCTCGGCAAAAACTAGCGAAACCTATACTGCACTCCTTCACTCTTATGCTGGGTCAAAATTACTAGAAAAGGCTGAAGAGCTTTATGAGAGAATAAAAGGATCAAACCTGTCCTTCACTGTTCTCCCATATAATGAGATGATGACTCTGTATATGTCAATAGGGCAGGTGGAGAAAGTCTCATTAGCTGTTGAAGAACTGAAAAGTCAGAAGGTTGCCCCTGACATCTTCACTTACAATCTATGGATAAGTTCATGTGCTGCAACTCTAAATATTAATCAAGTTATGAGGATATTGGATGAAATGAGCCACAATCCTGGTTGTAATGATGATTGGCTTAGATACATTGACATTGCCAATATATATGTTAAAGCAGGTCATCTTGTGAATGCGGAGTCCAGTACCGTTGTTGAAGCAGGGAAGGGTATCATGCAAAGAGAATGGATAACATATGACTTCCTTATCATTCTGTATGCAGGTTTACGAAACAAAGATAAAGTTGATCAAATATGGAAATCCTTAAGAATGACTAAACAAAAAATGACAAACAGAAACTTCATTTGCATCCTTTCTTCATATCTGATGCTTGGACATGTGAACGAAGCGGGAGAAGTTCTTGATCAGTGGAAACAGTCTACTATTACAGACTTTGATATCACTGCTTGTGGAAGGCTTTTGGATGCATTCTCAGATGCTGGATTAAGTGAAATTGCCAACAAGTTCCATGTGCTTCTGATTGAAAGGAATTTTGATCTCACCAATTTATCGAAGTGATTCCCAGTTTATTTTAGCCAATGCCACACTGTGCAGGGAACATCATTGATACGTGTCAATTCAGGAGAGAGAATAAATACTATTGTAGTTCTTTCCACTCTGTTTATTGTTGACTATCTAGACTACCAGTTTTCCACACTTTGGTATCACCACTACTCTCTCTCTCTCTCTCTCTCTCTTTCTCTCTCTCTCTAACATGACTTAAATGAGTGGGATTGGATTGGATGAAGAGAACCTTTTTGTAATTTAGGTACTCAAAAAAGGGAAATAAATGCAGTTGGTGTTGCTATATGTTTCTGGTTATGTATTTCTACCCTGTGCTACATAAAATACTTTTAATTCAGAACTAAATGCCTTCTTTCACTATTCTTTATTTGCAACTAAGTTGTGGGCAATGGCAACGAATTACTTGTTAAAACTGTGGCCTGAAAATGGCAATGGGTACCCATTTATGCATTTCAAATCTATTAGGATTCATAGCTGCTAAGTGTAGAAATCAGGAGTCTCTTCCATGGCTACTAGAGTTGGATGGAATGGTCAGCAATGGTAAGTGTTAATCGTGTTGTGACTTCTGTTAATTTTCTTTTATAACTCGGTATTTTACTTATTCATGTTTTTCTCCTGTATATTTAGTCATGTTTACATTGAACAGTAGTAGTACTATAGTTGAACAGAATTTTTCATCAGTGGTTCACCCCCTGCAACTCTATCCCTGGTTGGCACAGGAAAAATATATGATATACATCAAGCCTAAGATAGAACTCATTAGTTTGTTTTATTGTTAATTCTGTGGCTATTCAAACTCACAAATGGTCAAAACCAACCAATCCAATTCTATGTTTAAAGAACTAATGGATTTATTATTTAGCTGATGGTTTAATAATTGAACTTTTTATTCTATATTTAGAAAAATTGAGAGTGGAATGGATTCAATTAGTTTGTTTATTTTATCAGCTAGAGGTCTCAAAACCAATTATAGGAAACAACCCACTAAAATCCTCTTTGAAATTGTGATAAAAATATAATTTTTTTAAAAAATATAATTTTTTTTAAAAATATAATTTTAAACATTGTTAAAAATAATTTAATTATTTTTAATTTGTATAACTAAAATTTATTAAATTTAATTTAGAATTAATTTTAATATTTTTAACTAATGTATATTTCAGATAATATTTTCTTTATTAACAGCTTCAATAATATTCCCAAATAAAATCTGATTAAAAGAACTTACCCACCCAACAGGGTTACATAAGTGGCAGCCTTTTTATTTTCTGAACTCATTTGAACTTTAGATTTACTCTATGCTCTGTCAAATCTTCTCACTGTCTATATTTTATCAATAAAGAAGGTTCATATATTTTTCCTTCGAGGCTCTTGCTTGTTTTCAAAAATATTTTTCATATTTTTTAATATTTAAAACACTTAAAAAAATATATTAATAAAAAATATTTTTAGTACATGTGAAAAGTATCGTACCGCTTAATATTTGTCATTTATCGAACTTATATAATTTTAAAAACTTTCAATTCACAAATTAACTTTTGAGTTAGATTCAAATGCTCAATATAGTATCATGGCCTTAATTATCAAAAAGGATAAATTAGATATAAAAAATCTCACATTATTTGAATATCTGACATTTATCAAATTTATATATATATTTTTGAGACTTTTAAAATTAAATTATTTTTTAAAAAATAATTTTTTAATTTTTTCTAACTTTAATTGTTATTAAAATATAAAAATATTTATATATATATATATTACATATATGCATATAAATAATTTAATATTATAATTAAATAATTAAAAATATTTATTATGAAAATATTATTTAAAAATATTTTTCATAAAAAATATTTTTCTGATAAATTATTTAAAAAAAATTTGATTTAAATAATTTAATTTTAATTTTTAAACCTCCACCTTTTTATAACTAAAAAAAAAAAAAGTCCGCGGTAAAAATGGGGAAAAAAAAAATCTATAGTGGAAGTAGAAGAGTAGATCTTGTGCGCTTGGTCATCGAGAAGGTACCAAGTGGACGGCAAATGCAGCGACCAGCTCCAATGGGTTGTAGGTCCCAGTCCAAAGGTAACACAACACAGTAGCAGTTAATAGAAAACGCGCGAGATGAGAGATACAGAAACAAACGGTTGTTGGCTTTCACGTGTAGTTTGTGCTTTTCTCTGTATCATCAAAAAATCAAAGTCACTCCCAAACACTCTAATAAAAAAGAATACTGAAGCCTTTCCCTTTCCATCAAACCCTTTTTTAATCCTCTTTATAAGGGTGGCCTTTCCCATCCATTCATCAATTAACCCATTTTTCTTCTCTATGAAGGTATGTTTCTCATTCTTTCTCACATTCTCTTCATTCTTCCTTAATTTTTGGTGCTGGGAATGATATCTGTTTGTTTTCTGAGAAAATCAAGGAAAAGATAAAAAGGGCATGTTTTTCTTTTTTGGAAGTTCACTTATTTCGTGTCTTTTTGGAACTCCAATTACAAGCAAAAAGCTTTTTTCCTTTTTTTTTAAGAAATTTTTATGGGCTGGATGATTTGTCTTTGGTTTTTGTAAGGTCTGGCTTAATTGTTGTAAGTCACAGTTAAAGTGATAAGGGTGATCTGTTGATATATTTATTTATTGGCAAATTTTAGCAACTTAAATTGGGTGGGTCTTTTATTTTCCTTTAAATTTTTGGGTTGATCGTTTGTCTTCTTGGATATTTTTTATGTTTACAGATTTTGTTTACAAATCGAAATCAATCAATGTCTAAAGTCTTTGAATTGTGGGTGAACATGATTCGAAAGAAGAAGAACGAGAGGCTTCTAATGTTCAAAGGTCGGATACTAACTTGATCCTATTACTTCTGGTCTGGAATTACTATTAAGATTTTTATTGTTGAGTAGAGTAAAAGGGTGTTCTTATTAATATCCTTGTGCTGGAATTGCAGAATGTATGCAAGGATCTAATCTTGTGATAGAATGGTTATTGCTTTGATTTCACTTGAAGAGACTTTAGTTTATAATTTGTTTGGTTTGGCTTTCTGGAGTAATATTACCATTTTGGAAATGTAGTATCTTGTTTTGGTTGCGTATTGTTTTGGGGGCATTTAAGAATTACTTGACCTTGATTGTTTGATGGAGTTGTTAAGAAGGAAGAGAAAGGGCCTAGAAGTTTTGCCATTATGTGGCAAATCCTTGACTTCATCTGCTATTATTTGGTCTCACTTGTCACTGGGAGATTATTCAAGGCAGAAGAAGAAGTGCAAGGAAGATGAAGATAAGGAAGTTGGTTCCCCTAGGAGTGTAGTTAAAGGAATTGTCACTGCCCCCCATTTTAGGAGTTCCTCTTTAGATCCACCTTGTAGGGGTCTTAAGAGGAAAATTGGTTGTATTGATGTAGCAACACAATTGGGTCGGAAGAAAAAGATCGAGCAACAATATGATTTGGGTGCAACAATTGGGAAAGGTAAGTTTGGATCTGTAGTGTTGTGTAGAAGTAAAGTGACTGGAGAAGAATTTGCATGCAAAATGTTGCGCAAGGGTGAGGATCCTGTGCATCGAGAGGTGGAGATAATGCAGCACCTTTCTGGTCATCCAGGCATTGTAACATTGAAGGCTGTGTATGAGGATTCAGAATCTTTCTATCTTGTGATGGAGCTTTGTTCTGGGGGGCGATTGCTTGACCAGATGGCTAGGGAAGGGCAATATTCAGAGCATCACGCTGCTAATGTACTGAGGGAGTTGATTTCAGTTATCAAATATTGCCATGATATGGGTGTTGTTCATCGGGACATAAAGCCTGAAAATATCCTTGTTACGACTTCTGGGCAAATGAAGCTTGCAGATTTTGGGCTAGCTATGAGGATTTCAAATGGTAATAATGGTTTTCTTTTTAAATATTTCGATGTATTTCTATGGGCATCAGTACTCATGCTCTGTACATATACCTATTGCTGGACTGTGTGTAAAAGATACTGGTATAGGTTTAAAATTTCATTTCAGGATGTCCACTGTCCAGAAGCAATTCCAAATCTAGTTCTCCAAATATTCACTTAGCAATATGAAATGCATAATGTGCCTTCTAAAATGCATTTTTAATCAATCTAACTAAATTAATTTTTGCTTAGAAAAAAAATGCAGAAAGCAAAACAAAGCTTCTCCAATACTAAAATAGATTATAGAGTAAGGATTTTATGCTTGTTTCTTTCTTTGAGGAATAACTGCTGTTAACATTGTAACTTTTCTCTTTTGAAAAACCTTATGATGCTTTTGTATGAATTCCTTGCATTTTTGAAGCTGTTCTTATGCTTAATGTATAGCTTAATGTATTTTCAATCGTTATTGCAGCAATTTACTCCTCACCTTGATGTGTTACTGGCCTAGAATTATTTAGCTAGCCAAGAACCTTAAAGGAGGGTTGAGTTTGGATAATCATGAGAGCAATTCTATGAATATTGCATGGACAGTGATAATAAACTGTTGACATAAAAAATGCTTTAAAAGCTTGAAGTTTATTAAACACCTCTTCAACAGGGGAATAAAAAAGGGAAAGTTTATTCTTCTTAATTTGTTTGGTTTATCAGTTTACCACGGATTTTCTTTGCAGTTATGAAAGATGTGACATGAGCTTGTTTATTTTCTTTTTTTTCCCATGCTCACTCTTGCTTTCTGTCTCTCTTAGTTCGTGTTTGATATAAACTGAGCATTTGCTATAAATTAGTGCCTGATCTAACTAATGTTAAGAAATACAGTGATTTGACTGGCCTGAAACATCTGCATTTGATTCTATCATACTGATATCTTTTCCATAATTGGGCTTTTCTGTACTCAGTGCTCAATTATGCATAGTTTTCTGAAAATAATAAATAAACTCTGGTGTCTTCCATGCAGGTCAGAGCCTTACAGGTGTAGTTGGAAGTCCTGCCTATGTTGCCCCAGAAGTTCTACTTGGCAACTATTCAGAAAAGGTTGATATTTGGAGTGCTGGTGTCCTCCTTCATGCTCTGTTGGTTGGCATTCTTCCATTTCAAGGTGACTCTTTGGATGCAGTATTTGAGGCAATTAAGAAGGTTAACCTAGATTTTGAGAGTGGGTTATGGGAGTCAGTATCCCAACCTGCAAGGGATCTCGTTGCCAGAATGCTCAATAGGGATGTTTCATCAAGACTAACTGCTGATGAATTACTAAGTAAGTGTCCTATACCCCTTGCCTTTTTGTTAGCAGATGTTTTGTACAAGGGATCCTAGGGGCTTCTCACTGACATTAACTATTAGATTGACATACTATTGGAAGAATATGGTTGATCATCTAATCATGAACTTGAAGAACTGATTCATTTATGGAAAATAAATTGGGTAGATTTATGTCACTGTTCACCTCATACTCATTGTACTTTGATTGGTAATGATGCCAACGATCTATGGAAGTGTTGTGAATGCAATATAGCTTATGCTGCTAGTGTCTTTGAAATTAAAACTAGAATTAGAGCATCAAACTTAATAATGTACACACACACACACACACACACACACACACACACACACGCATTCAACTTTAAGATGAATAGATAGCTGAGTGAAATGAGAAGTAGGGCGGAAGGTTACTTGGTGTGGGGTGAATTTAGAAGGAAGTAAGATGAGAGGTACAGTCGAGTCTTTGAGGTATTGAAGTCCTCGATTATTGCTGTTAAAATTAGAGTTGTGGGATGACACCTTTGCTTGAGTTCTAGGAGTTGTAAGTTCTAGGTTATTTTGCCAAATTTATTGTTGTATTTCATTGTTAGATTTTGGGCGTTTCTTATTATACCAGGATGTATCCTATGCTCCACTACTGGCTTTTCCTAGAAGTTCTATTATTTATCAAAAAAGTTATTCAGCATCTTGGATTATGCTGGTTTATTTTGATTTAAACACTTGTTTTTATGAAATGTGTGAAATAAGGTTTACATCAACTTGCTCAAGGGCTAATTCTCTTCTTTTTTCCATTTTTTTCCCCAGTTAAATCAGTTGCTAAAAAGTCCATGTTGAAGGCAAATGGCAGCAAATATCTGATAATATTTGTAGGCAACCAGTTATTTGATACTTCACATAGCATCATACTGTTTTTGTGTGGCTTTCTGAGTCTATGACATTTTGGTTCATGGAAATGTTTGGAAGTATCACATTAAGATTTAAGACTAACTAGCAAGGACTCGGGATGTGGGCCACTTGTCCTGTATGCCGAACAAGTAGCCAAATGGAGCAATTCTCATGAGTCTTGACATTCAAGATATCAAATATTTATATTCTGTTCTTATTTTTCCATGAACTGAGATCAAATTAGTTCTTAGTTATACGTTGGATAAAGCTTTGTTACTGTCATTTAGTGTGTTTTATAACCTGAAGTGTGATTTTACAGGGCATCCGTGGATCTTGTTCCATACAGAACCAACTTTGAAGTTACGTACAGTAAAACCGAAGTTAGGAAACCATGTAAGATTGACTTTCCAAAGACTAACTGGCAAAGATGGGTTGGAGTCTGAGAGAATCGATATAACAACCAGCAGCTTTCTCAGTGATGACACTAGCCTAATTTTATCATCTGGTGGTTCAATAAAGAGGTTGGACGAGCAAGACTGTGGATTCGTTGATGTCCTTGCTGTGGCAATGTCTCGTGTAAGGATATCCGAACCAAAGAGAAGCAGGTTGTGTGGTCCTACCAGCCCTATTCGACGAGAATGTTCCTCTAACATTAAGGTTGACAATCTCTGCACAGCATTCTGATCCTGCTTTTGAAATGCTGACTCAACTGTTAGGTATTACCCCTATTAGCTATAGCTGGAACTAAAGATAACCTACTGTGGCAAGAGACTTGTGAAGACTAAGTGCAGTACCAATAAAATGACCTTGTGGGTAAAATGAAGTGTTAACTCTTAAAGCATGTTTCTTCTTGAGTGATAACCTTGTAATTTTTAATTAGTGTGTGTTTGGATATATTTTCGCTCTTTAGCCTGACTTGGCATGTTGTGAAAACATGGATTGTAATAAGTCTTCTGTAAATATAATTTGTGGTAATTAACTTTTGTCTTTGCCTGTAGTTCAATGTCGCTGCTTGTTTTGAACTGAGCAAACATGGAAGATTTGTGCAATTGTGCTATAAGTGGGCTAAAACTGGGCCTAGAGCCCTAGACCCTTCATACACAACATTAAGACAGGTCCAGTTAAATGAGATTTTGCATAGTGGGCCATCTCAACCAAGAGCGGGTATACTCTCATCAAGATTACATTTAATGCGACAATAATGAAGAGGCAGAATATGGCTTTCAAGAATGTGATTGTGAAGGAAGGTTGACATTAAAAAAATATGAAGAAAGGAAGAGAGAGAAAACACATGAAGATCTTATTATTTCAATAATAAATATAAAAATATAAATTCCCAGATTGGACACTCCAAAGACTGAGCCAAATTACAACAAAGAAGCATCTGGGTGGGCTTTCTCCATATTTTTTTCTTTCTTTTTTTTTAATTTATATTTTTTGAACTCAAAAGAGTGGAGTGGGTCGAATCGCTTGCACGGTTGGATTGAAGAATTAATGAAGAAATCTTGAAGATGTGCTGCCTCCAAGCACTCCCATAAACATTCCCATATAAGAGACCAAGTGGGTAGGTTTTTTTTTTTTTAACCATTTTTTTAATAAATACACTATTAAATTTGTTAATATTTATTAAATATATTTATTTAAAAATTTATAATATTTTATTACATAAAAATTTATAATATTTTATTAAGAAAGTTTAATATAATAATTTTTTATATTTTTATATAAAAATATTAATAAATAAGCATATTTCAATAATGTTGGATTCATTATTTTTTTTTCTCAAAGAAATAGCAAATATGAAGTTGGAATTATTGAAGGGTTTTGGAATTTAATCAAATGGAGAGGGAAGACATGGGGGAGAGGACACATAGCTAAATGGAATAGGCTTTGGTTAAGGCTTTTTTAAATACATATGATGTATAGCCAAACCCAAACAAGCAATAGGGACATCCATGTGGGGAGAGAATGGAAGGCGACGTGGCTCGTTTCCCACCACTACCACCCCCTATCCAAAACCTAATTGTCTATGTGCAGGCTTATGTGCTACAAAGCTATCATGAAGATGAATACTTTTTATTTATATTAATTAGAAAATATTAAAAAAATTAAAAATTAAATTTAATAAACTTTTATTATAAAAATATTAAAATAATATTATAATTTTTTAAATTATTTTTTAATAATATTTAATTTTTTTAAATAATTTTAACTATTCAACTTTAATATGAAACGTACACGAAATTTTCACACTTGAATGAATTCAGGTTTATGATAAAAAGTTTAACTTTACACCCTTGTAATTAGCCTTTTTTTTTTATTCGATTAATTTATAATTTAGTCTTAATATATAATAAAAATTATAATTTAATTTTTAATTTTTAATAAAAAATAAATTATTTTTTAAGATATATTTTTATTAATAGGATAATTCTTTTATTAAAAATTAATAGCTAATCAAACATAATTAAAAAAAAGGTTAATCAAACATAAATTGAAATAATTAAATTTAAAAAATTAAATTATTATAAATATTATAGAGACTAAATTATCATTAAAAAAAAAAGAAATGATGGAGTAAACGATTATAACTTTTAAACCATTAATGATAAATTTTAATGAAATTATTATTTTATATATAAAACATAGTTAAAAAAACTAAAAAAAATCAAATATTTAAATTTTTAATGAAAAATTAGCTTGGAATAACTTATAAAATTGAAGAACAATGTGATGACTCATATAATATCATTTGACAAAACAGATTTATTATTTTTAATTATGTTTATTAAACACTCCTATTCATTAACAACAAAAAGTTGAAAAGCTTAAAAGTGGATTGCAGTAGAAAATAATTAATGCCTAATTTTGATATATATAGTCTTAATTTTTCACTTTAGAACTCCATAAATTCTCAAACAATCTTAATATGAATTAAGAAAATGACAATGACAAATCATTTTTAAAAAGCACTGTATAGAACTAAAGTTTGTAACTTTAGTTTATAAAAATGAGTGCTTTGATGGGAATTCAAAATCATGCTTTTCCAAAGAAAAGGACTCTAATAAATATATGAAAGCTCATATTATGGTTGTCGTTAGCCTCTAATAAAGGTAAAAATTTTAAAAGGCAAATTTAAATGATTGGGTTGTAATATTGAATTGGTTAATGATTTGGATATATAAAATAATATTATAATTTATGTAAATTCAAATTAAAATAAATTAAAATATAATTTTATCAGCATCCTCTCCAAATCTGCATATATCTATAAAAAGCAGGAAGATATCTTATTAGTTGTAAGTTATATATTATTTAATAGTTGTTTTGTTAATACTATAATAAATAATATTTTTTTCTAAGTATTTTTATTATAAAATTTTTATTAAAAAGTTTGAGAGATAAAAGTAATAAAAATAAAATTTGAAATAATTAATAAAAAAAATTTAAAATACTATATTATTTTGATATATTAAAATTAAAAGAAAATATATAAACTAATATTATTAATAGTCATGCGCATTAACATGGGTAATTCCCTAATTCAACATAATATTAAAGTAGACTGAGTTATAAGTTTCACTTACTCATAATATTATATAATTGAATTCATATTGGATTTATATCACATAATTGTCAAGTGACAACTATATGATTCCACTTGAAGGAGAAGTATTAGAATTATATGTTCCACATCAAAAAAATAGAAAAATTAAATGGTGAATATAAGTGAATGGATTGCAATATTGATTTGACTAGTTATTTTAATATATAAATCAATTTTGGTGATTGTAGTAGCAGTGGTGGCCGAATAGTAGTAATAATAGTATTAACAATAAATTAAAAAAAAATCAAAATAAGTAATCATAATTACATTCATTTTTGTATGTAACAATCATTACGTTATTTTAAATATAATTAATTACATTATGTATTGTCATTCTATTTGTAACACTCTTAATTTTTAAATAATTATTTTATATATAAATATAAATATTTCAGTCTAATCCCTGGTGTTGTGGGCTTTGCATAAGTACTTTCGCTTCGTTGCAATTCAAATGTCGCCCGAATCTACAATTTCGGCCTGAGCAAATAAGCTGTCAGAATCACTTTGAAACCAGGTCAAAGTTATAGGCTATCCCATCATTTTCAGACGCCCTGAACGAATTTCAAGCGTCAGAATTGGCATAGGTAAACCCAAATTTCAAGTTTCTTCAATTTTATAGTGCGGAGTTTAGAATAAAATTTCATAAAATATTTGTGAGTACTTAAAAAAATTATAATTCCTTTTGCGTTAGCTCTATAATATTGCTAAGGACCGCGGGATAAAATTTTAAAATTTTTAGAGTTAGCTAGAATGACTTTTGCAAAATATTCGATTTAAACCTTACAATTGAATTGTTAGATTATGTGAGATTTGCCTGAGTTGGAGGGCCCAGGAGGGGGCCATGTATTGTTGTTGAGATGATGTGTGGCTTTAGAAGTGTGATTTGAACAACTTTGCAAGTTAGGTAGGTTCTAGATATAAGGGAAACTCTGCCAGATTTTCGGTACAACTTAGGGTGCTTTTGGTTCTTTTTAAACTTGTATTGAGTCAATTATATTAAATAATTGTAATATAATTATCAGGTGAGCCGGGACAACCTTCCTCCTCCGCCCAACCACCACATTGACTTCGGTTTACGTCTGTGAGTAAAATATTGATTTTAATTATAATTTCAATATTATTATATATTCAGGCATGCCCACGCATCACTTATAAATATATATTTATATAGTTAAATACTAGACACATTTTATATTACATCTTTATTTGATGAAATGTTATGGATATTATTTTATGGTAATTTGGAGCAGTATGCGTGTGTTAACATGCGTGTGGTGTGTGATATCGGATATAGAAAGGACGGGTAGACGCAATTGGAGCTTGTCTTGCTGGGACCCGATCCTTTTATGGATAAATCGAGGTAGGTACGGCTCGAGATGATCTCGCTGGCCCCCGCATTTGGACTATTAAGAGAAAGTCCGGCTTGAGATGTACTCGCTGGCAGAGGTTGGATTAAGAGGGCTGTATAGGGGATCAGCTCCCATATATATTCAGTTTGAATATTACGTGGGTGTGTGAGTGCTCCAAATTATCTTTTTGTTGTTTACAATGTGATTTGTATGAAAATTATGAAGGTGTTGCATTCCACTTTTTAGGATGCATTAACTTTAGATAGCTATAGAAATTATACTTAAAATCGGTATTTTACTCTCTGAGTTGAATGCTCACTCCTGTTCACCTATTTTTCCAAGATACAGGAGGTCCTTTATTAAGTTTAACCTGCTCTTTTCTTCATAGGTCTACTATCGGCATTTAATTATATTTTGTTCTTTTACTCTGTTATAGAACTCCGCATGTATTATTATTATTAGTGATGTATTCATTTAGATATGTTATGTATGTATTAACTGGAATTGTAAACATGATGTATGAGTATGCATGGATGATTATTGAGTTGAATGAGGGAGCTGAGCTTCCATTTAAAATAGTATTGTTATGAGTATGTGGAGGGTGAGCTGAGCTCTCTAAATTGTTATATATGTATTGTGCTTACAGGTCGGGTGAGTCAAAAACTCCATGTTGGATGGTTCATGTTATAGCTGGACTCTGTCCGATTAATTTCTTGAAATTGGGCTCAATATGGGCCTTAGGATTGGGTTAAAGAATAGTTAGGCTTACTACGGGTCTCGGGAGTTTTAGGCTGACCCAGGTCCTAGTGCCGGTCCGACCCATAAGTTAGGTCGTGATACTATTATAGCTGATTTTTTTTTTGTATTATCAAACAATATAATTAAATATACAATTTAATTATAATCATATGAAAACTTTGATTACGTCATACCAAACATGACCTTATATAAGCCCGAATTAAAATATAATTTGATAATTACTCTTTTTGAGTTTAACGACAACAATTTTATCATGACCATTTATCATAATAGGTCTCATTATAATTAATAATTAGAGTATATTAACTAATGCATGTCATTGTCATTCATAATAATGGTATAAAAATAAAGAAAAATTATATTTTCAAGCAATAAGAGCTTAAACTCTGTTTGATTGGAGAGAAAGAAGAAAATCGGTTGATGGTTAGCATAAAACTCAATCAATTCTTATGAGTATAATTATTAACATCATAAAATTTTTAATTAAAAAAAAAACGAATGAGAAAATTTTGTTAAAAATGCAAAAGCCTATGTACTTGGAAATGAATTTCTCCCATTTTCTAAACTCAATAATTTTCATAATAAAAAGTAGTGCAATTTTCTAAGGGGGTATTTGGTTCGCCTGTTGGGTATAGCTGATAGCTGATAGACACCCAAATAAGTAAACTAGAGTGTTTGGCAAGCTTAAAAAAATAAAACTGATAGTTGATGGGCAACTGATATGGTACCCATCAGCTGCAGTTTGTATCAGCTTTATTTTTAGAGCCGTTTCTCATCAGCTGATAGCTGATTTGATTTTATTTTTTATTTTGACAATATTATTCTCTTTTATTTAACTTAAAAATTAATATTATTAATACTTTTATCTTTTTATTTATAATTTTAACGTATTTCAATCTTATTAAAATATTTTTTTATTAATAACATAAAATATAAAATATTTATATATATCTAAATATTTAAAATTAATTATAAATTTTTTATTAACAATAATAATTACTTTATTATTTTATCTATATTTTTAAAGTTATTTAATTTTTTTAAATAATTATTTTCTAATTTCAATAATAAAATAAATGATATTATACGATAGGTTAATAATTATATATTTATTTTAATAATATAATAAATGATATAATATATTAATTTAATAATTATAAATTTAATTTAATAATAAAATAAATAATAAAATATAATAAATTTATAATTTTATATTTATTTAAATAATAAAATAAATTATACTATATATACCCTTATTAATCATTTTACATATCAATAGCAACAACTAAATATAGTTTTACCAAACACTTAACATATCAGCTATTATCAGCTAACAGTAACAGCTATCAGCTGTATTCAATAGTTAAACCAAACAGGCCCTAAATGTTTTAAAACAACTACGAATTTCTCATTATTTATTTATTTATTTGTTTTATTGTCCTCAATATTTTTAAATTACAAAATTTTATAGACTCAACTTATACTTTATTTCTATTTTTATATTTAAATTATATAAATATAGAAATATAATTATTTTACTTTTAAAATATATTTTTTATATTTAACTTTATTAATTTTCTTAATTATAATATAATAATATATGAAATTTAATATATATATATATAGTGATTTATAATAATATATAAAAATATATTTTTTTAATTAATATAAAATTTAAAAAAAAAAAAAGGAATTCACCTCTACTCTAAAATTTAAAATACAATTATTATATGTATAACAATTTTTATTATAATAATTAATTATGGTGAATTTTATATATTAATTCTATCATAATTAATCATTAATTAAAGTAAATTCATTATATATTCTCCATGTAATCTTTCACAATAGAGATCGAGAAAATTAAAACAATTTAAAGCAAAGCCAAGGGCTTCGAACATTTAACAAAAAGATCAAAGGAGGAAAGTGTCAAGTAATAATTCGTTTGATTATTCATGGAGGATCACCTGAAAAGGTAACATCAAAGTAAAGTTAGTGACTGGGTTTGGTCATGCGTGTGCATATTTGTAGTTGTAGGGTAAAGCTTGTCTCCCTTTTTTTTTTCCTTTGGTTGATACTCGAGTACTTGAAATTGAAAGACTTGCAAATTAAAGAACTATTTTTCAAATAACTAAATAAAATATTATGATATGATTTAAATTTTAAATATATTTTTATAGATTCAAATTTTGATTTGGTTTGAAAAGTTTGCTTTGCGATCTGGATGAAGGTCTATTTATTATCTACCTATGGCAGTATTATGAGAGTCTGAATAAACCTACTGGGAAGAATCCTGTAAATAAAGTGAGATTGTGAGAGTAAATTAATAAATTCCCACAATCTCCAAAATATTATGATGTAAATTAATAATGATTTCAGTCAATTCCATTGCACTTCCAACATTACAAAATATATATTACCTGCCAGTTGTTTGATATCATATAGAGTTCGTATCTTAGCTACCTGACTGTCAGGGTCCCATCTCCCTTATCTCCATCGCTATTCAGTTGGAGGGTTGTTTATTGTGTTTCCTGAATCTTCCTCTCATTTAAATCCTAATAATAATGACTGACTTGAGAAATGTTTGTCTAAACTTGATTTATTATATATTTAAAATATAAATATGTAAGATTTATATATTTAATAAGTGAGTTTTATCTTATATTTTATATTTTAATTTTATAATAAATTGAGTTTAAGTAAAAAAAAATAAATCTTGTTTAATAAAGAAAGAGCATGTAAATGCTGAATGAAAGAAAAAACTTACTTAAATCATCTATTATAGATTCAAGACAGATCTCGGCATACATATTACGTCTTTGGTTCATTATCAATAGGTCTAAATAAAAATTTTTCCCATGCATGATTCATACATGCATTAGAGGTATTAATAATGTAAATATGCAAGAAAGAAGTTGCCAATGAAGGGTAGAAAAGAGGAAGAAAAAAAAGGTAAATTATTGTATGCTCCCAATGCATGTGCATTCTCACCCATAAAGCTTTAGGTTTTAAACTTTTAAATAGAATGAGTAACTATTTTTAATGAGTAACTGATACACTATTTTTTAAGATACCAAATGCACTGTATAAATTAAAAAAAAAAAAAAGGTACTTAAAGACATGGAGCCATGGGGGAAGGTAGGGCCATGAAACAGGCAAGAAAGACAAGGAGTCTAGTCTAGAAAATAATCAAAACAAGTATCTCCAAACAGTGAAAAGCTTTGTACTAGAGGACTACTTTTCAGTGGTGAAGAAAAGCGACCACCAGCCTTGTAGAAAAGGGCAATAACTTGCATACGTACACATTTCCAGCTAATCCAAAAAATGGTGGTGGACATGCATATCATTTCTAATTATACAACAAAAGAACACTCCTTTGAGGGGAAATAAGGGACCTGCCAATCAGGCTAAGTATTACTGAATTTTGATCTTGCAACAAGTAAGCATAAATTACTCAACAGCTCTTCATACATTTGGTACCCTTATACTAGACTTTATCGAATCCATCAAGTGACATATGCAATTGTAATATTTACCATTTTTAAAAAAAAATAAGTAGTGAAGATTATTAGAGTTTGAATTTAAATTCATTAAGGTAACATAGTTAGACATGATACTTCTATGTAAAGTAGTAAATAATATATGTAATATCATACATGATAATGCTATAAATTAATATAAAAATATTATTAAAATCTTTAAGCTTCAGAATTTATACACATCACATTATACTTGTTAATAATTCTTATTATCATATTTTAAATTTTTAATTGCATATAAGATATGCCGTCAAATTTTAGATTTATTGTAATGATTATATCATTAAAATTTATAAAAAGAAAATAAGCATCTTAAATCAAATGCTTCCTCTAATTATTGCAATAACATGTATGCCCTATAGATATATAATCCAATGGTCAACATGTTTATATATACAGAAAAAAAATAGATTTAGTTTATCATAAATTTAAAATATAAACACGTGAGTCTCATTTATTTAATATGAGCGTTCACCATACATAGGGCCTGTTTGGTATTTCTATTGGAACTGTTGCTGAGAAAATTACTTTTTTAAATATACTAATTTGATAGTATTAAAAAATAATTTAAAATTAATTTTAATAAATTTTAGTCATAAGAACATTAAAATAATAAAATAATTTTTTTTAACAATATTTAAAATGATACTTTTATCCACAAAAATATTTTTTGTCCTCTAAACGCAATGTCAAACAGACACATAATGTGTCTTGAATTCATGATAGAACGTTGTATAGACAAAAATTTCTCTATACATACATGAAACAATGCTGAATAATTAAGAATTATTGTTACCAAATTACATTTATTTCGGTATTAATAGGGTGGTTATCAATCACAGATATGATTAAAGTTTCAAGATATGAGTTTCCATTGGAGGGTTTTAAGTTTGAATTTTATTGAAATTGAAGGGAAAATTATATATATATATAAAAAAAGAGGCAATCTCGTCATCAGAATTATAAGAGCTAACTTAAATGAGAATAACAATTAGCAAAAGTGATTATCTGAAAGCCTCCCATTAAAGTTAAAGCTCACCAATAAAATTCCTAGAAGACACAAAAGGGATAAGACCCAGATGAGAAGTGGAAATATAGCAGAGACTCAACGACTTAGATTCGGCTTGGAGTCGGATTGGCTTCTTGGTCTAATCTGGATTAAAATTGAGACATTAGGTAGACCCGAGCCGATTTTTGGCTGGAACCATCAATTCCGTCGGCTTTATAGTTTGGTCTGATTCTGGTTTGAAAATGGTTTTTGTTCAAAATGATTTTATTTTGAAACAGTTCCAAAACGGTTTCAAATTGATTCTTGTATTGTTAAACTATAACAAATTTTTAGACATCATTTATAAATTAAATAATTTAATTTCTAATGAAAAAAATGAAAAAGACTTAAATATTAAATTAATATAAATTTTAGAAAAAAAAAAGTTTTTTAATCAGATGATTCCGGACTCAGCTCAAGAAAGAGAGCCCTTAATCGGTTCCCTAATCCTGGTTCAAGGCCAAGAAAATTAACTTTGGTTTTTTTAATCATTTAATAGTGAAAAAAACACAAATCAAAATTTCCCAATTTTTTTTTTAATTGAAACCATATTGCATTACATGACCCAAAAGGCAACTTACGTTTGTTAAGCCTAGAACATAAAAAACTGTAGAGGTCCAAAACCAACTCAAATATACCATTTGGGGCGATTTTCCCACTCTAATACCATACCATCTGACGCAGCGTGAAACTCAAATAGAAACACATTTCATGCACAAGAGTGAAAATAAAGAGAGAAATCTCTGCTGAATTTTTATTAATAATAATTTGTCTTCAAATTACATATAAATAAGGGCATTTATAGTGTTTTAAGACTCTTAAACCTAATAGGAATATAAATCTACTTTCTAGGAAATTTAGATAAGCTAAAACACAATAAGAAGATATAAATTAAATAGGAAAACTAAATTCTAAATAAAGTAAGGAAACGTTAATAAGTCCTAAATAGAGTAAGAGACTTCCTAATTAATTCTAATATAATCTCTACAGCTGCTCGAAGTCTTCCCGAGATGTCCTAAATAAAGTAGAACTGCTGGAAATTAAAATTACTAAAAAAAAAAACATTATGTCTTGTTGTCCAGGCCCAATCAAGATGGCTTACCTTGATAGAGTTGGCGATTACAGTGGTTCTTGCAATGGTGATCGAGGAACTAAAGTCCTTTACCATAGGGACAAAACGTTGCAAAGATGGGAGCGACGTTCGAAGCGACGGATGGATCTCAAATTCGATTGAATTTCCTGAAACTTCAATTGAATTTTCTTTTGCTATGCTTGAAGATGACTAGCTTCAATTAAAATCAGCTTCAATTGAAAATCATTAGACCAACTATTCTAGAAGCTAAAGCTGATGGAAATAAACAAGAAAAGTTTCAAGAAAGTATTTTTGAAAATTTGGAATACCGATATTAGAGATTGAAGGAAATCAGGCAATGGAGATCAGAGACTTTTCTAACACCATAATTCCTATTGTTTCCATTGATTTTATTTGTCCAAGTATTTTTGAGAAGACAAAGGTGGAGGTGAAGTTAATAAATTCAATCTTGTTCAATTCTCCATTGACTTCCTCAACAAAAGAAGCTATATGGTGTCCATCTCCAATAAAGATTCTCATTCTCTTTTGCTTTAAATTTCGAGGGAGAATTTATTCTAAGTGGGGGAGAATGGTGCTAGAGTTGTTTTGGCTACATTGTTTGAGTGTTACAAGTTATTTCAACTCGATGACAAGTTTTTTTTTTCAAATATGGGGGTATGATGCGGGGCCTAGACAACAAGACAAAATGTTTTTTTTTAACTAATTTTAATTTTTAATAGTCCTAATTTATTTATGACATATTGAAAAGACTTCGAGTAGCTATAGAGATTATATTAAAATTAATTAGGAAGTCTCCTACTCTATTTTGGACTTATTAATATTTTTCTACTTTATTTAAAATTTAATTTTCCTATTTAATTTATATTTCTTATTGTATTTTAGTTTATCTAAATTTTCTAGAAAGTAGATCTATATTCCAATTAGGTTTAGAAGTCTATAAACACTATAAATACCCTTATTTATATGTAATTTAAAGACAGATTATTACTAATAAAAATTCAGCAAAAATTTCTCTCATTATTTTCACTGTTGTGCATGGAATATTTCTATTTGAACTTCACGCCATGTCATGAATTGTTTATTTCCCCACCTTTAAAGCTTCGTGATCAGCAAGCCAAAACTAAAAACAAAGCTGTCAACAATCAACTTAGGATTTAAAAGGAAGCCATGAGCCCAGTCGAAGCAAAATAGAGAAGCTCACCTTACAACTCCTATTGCAGGGGAACAAGCTTCTAGTGCGAGAGGAAAAATGCGATAAGAGCACTGTTCTCATTTGCACAATGAATAATTAAAAGTACATACATGCATCGACAATTAATAAAAGCTGAGCATTGCCAACAAGAAAATATAATTAAAACCATTCAAGACGCATCGAACATAAATAAAGAATAAAGTATGCGAATAATTTTTTAAAGATAAAGAGAACCAATTATGAGGATTTTGATTATGTATCCCAAAAGAATACGTTAGCATTTTAATTATTAAATAACTAAATTTAAATCTAAATAATTTTTATTTTTTCATGCAAAAATTACATGTATTTTTTTCATCTCTTTGTAATTAAAAAATTACATATATTTTTCTCATTTGCAAATCTAATTATTGTAAGAAAATCACATATATACAATAATTTCTATAATATACGTTATTTAATTTTTTTCAATATTTAAATACACATGCATTTTTTTTTATCTCTTCATAATAAGAAAATATAATGATTTTGATGTAAAAACAATAATTTCGTTTTTTATATTTACAAAAAAAATAATCGATTTAAAACAAGAATAAACTGACGACTTGATCTCAAAAATTAGAATTATTAGAGCAAAATTTGTTAGAAGCCAGTTTTTTTTTTTTTTTTATCCTCAAGATAGAGGGAAAGGGGGAGGAGGAGCCTCGAACCTGGCCTGATCAGGTTTTGAGAAGTGTCTTATGCCATTAAGCTATGCAGAGCTAAGTTAGGAGCCAGCCTTAGGCGATTCAATTTCATGAATCAAAATCATCAATTCTGATTCAAAACCGAATCAGAATCGGCTCGGGCCCGGCCGGGCTGAGAGTTTTTGTTTATTGGAAGAGCCAAAACCCAAAAAAAGTTGATGGTCCACGCCTGCCAGGTCCCAGTGGCATTTTCGTAATTCCAGATTATAATTCATCAGAAGCAAGATAACAACTCTGCCGCGCAGAGCCAGAAGTCACTTCTCATTCCCTCTCGTCCACCCACTGTTTCTTGGGGACTTGTCTTAATTCTAAATACTAAACCTTGAAACATTAAACAAATAGCTGAATGTCAAAGTCATTTATGCAGAGACAAAAAAAAAAAAAAAAAAGGAATGGAAAAATCCAAAGCTAAAAGAAATGAAATGCAAACAAACTCAAAATGATCCAAAACAGTGCTAAATTTTATGCCCTTGTCTTCACAGCCTGTAATGTAAAAGGCTCTGAAAATTCACAATAAGCCGACAGTTGCAGATAATTCCAAGCAAACCCATGTGGGATTCTTTCCTTTTCTTTGCTCAACTCTCTGTCACTTCTTTTGCCTCTGTTCTCCCACTCATTCCTCTGCTCCAACTCTGTTTTTCAGGTATTTTTTCTGAGAAAATTCTGCCCAAATTTTGTTGGATTTTAGTTTACTATCATGTGGGACTCGGAGAGTGAATCTGTTGGTGGTCGAGGTTATGGTAATGGAGTTCTTGGCTCAAGCAAGCATGGTTTCAAGACTGATGGATTTGAGCTCAGGGGCCAGTCATGGTGGGTTTGCTAAATGAAATTGTTATAAAGTTCTATGGTTTTTTCAACATTTTGTTTCTTTATTTTTGTGTGTCATTATGGATTATTTCTTGACATATTTTGGATATAAAGAGAAGTGCAATTACTGATTTTTCTTTCTGCTAATGGTTTAGCTTCTAATCATTCTTATGCAGGTATGTTGCAGCTGATATTCCTAGTGATTTTTTAGTTCAGATTGGAGATGTGCATTTCCATTTGCATAAGGTAGTCAATTTTCTTCTTTAATGCTTGAATTTCACTTCTCTGAAAATTCAATGACAGAAAAGATAGTTCATGAATTATATTGACTTACCCCTTTTCACTGTTTCTGTTATTGCAAAAGTATCCGCTGCTTTCTCGGAGTGGAAAGATCAATAGACTAATATATGAATCACGCGACCCAGACCTGAATAAGATAGCATTAGATGATCTTCCAGGAGGACCTGAGGCATTTGAGCTTGCAGCAAAGTTCTGCTACGGAATTGCTGTTGATCTAACAGCAGGCAATATCTCTGGGCTTCGATGTGCTGCAGAGTACCTGGAAATGACAGAGGACTTAGAAGAAGGTAATCTTATATTTAAAACTGAAGCTTTTCTGAGTTATGTGGTGTTATCATCATGGAGGGATTCTATATTAGTACTGAAAAGCTGTGAGAAGCTCTCACCATGGGCGGAGAACCTTCAGATTGTTAGGAGATGCAGTGAATCCATTGCTTGGAAGGCTTGTGCCAATCCGAAAGGGATAAAGTGGGCATACACTGGAAACCCTCCTAAAGTTTCTAGTAAAAAATGGAATGATATGAAGGATTCAAGTCCAAGTAGAAATCAGTTGGTTCCTCCTGATTGGTGGTTTGAGGATGTTTCGATCCTTAGGATTGATCACTTTGTTAGGGTCATTACTGCAATCAAGGTAAAGGGAATGAGGTTTGAATTGATTGGAGCTTCAATAATGCATTATGCAGCCAAATGGCTACCTGGTTTGATTGAGGACGGTGCAGGGTCTGTTGATGAAGGAAGCAATAGCAGCAATAGTAGTAGCAGCAGTTGGAAAGGTGGTCTCCATATGATTGTGGCAGGAACTAAAGATGATCATCCATCAGTTCAAGCCAAAGATCAGCGTATGATCATTGAGAGCCTCATCAGCATAATTCCCCCACAGAAGGATAGTGTCTCCTGCAGCTTCCTCCTTCACCTTCTGAGAATAGCAAACATGTTGAAAGTGGCACCTGCATTGGTTACTGAATTAGAGAAACGTGTGGGGATGCAGTTTGAACAGGCAACATTGGCTGACCTTCTAATTCCTTCTTACAATAAGAGTGAGACTTTGTTTGATGTGGACCTCATTCAGAGGCTTTTGGAGCATTTTCTGGTTCAAGAACAGACAGAAAGTTCAAGTCCAAGTAGACAAGCATTTTCTGACCAAAGGGGTATTAATCCAAGTGCTAAAATGAGAGTGGCTAGGCTTGTTGACAGTTATCTCACAGAGGTTTCCAGAGACAGAAACCTCTCACTAACAAAGTTTCAGGTACTCGCAGAAGCTTTGCCTGAATCCGCAAGAACATGTGATGATGGGCTTTATCGAGCAATTGATTCTTATCTTAAGGTAATTCATCCTTCTTCTCCTAGCCAGAATATTTTTTTTTTGGCTTTAGAACAAGTATTAAGAATATAAAACAGTACAAAACCTAATGTGTACTTGAATCTTAAATGCAAGAACAGAATTTCTGGCAAAACATTTTAGTAAAACTTAGAACAGAGATTTATATTCTGTGGCAGCTCTTCAAGCTTGGAGATTAGAACAAAAAAATTGTAGAAAAATAATCCATTCATCATATGCGTTTAATATGCACGTACAAGTGTTTAATATCCAAATCAAGTTATGTATATGTACCACTTGATGAGTAGATATATCAATCATAAATGTAAGCAGAAAACCATCTGTTAATATATCAATCATAAATGTAAGCAGAAAACCATCTGTTAATAAGAAACAAATCATAAATGTGAGCAAGACATACCATCTAGTCAAAAAAGGAAAAGAAATCAAATACAATGGTCCCCTATAAATCCATGACCACAGACAAACATTTCTTTCATTCATAATCATACAATAGCTCATCAGGATAATGAGAGCAGTAACAATGTAAAAAGTATGTGCATCATCTTGATAGCAGTGGCATTCGACTATTGCCGCTTAAGAAACTAATTTCAGCTAGTAATTTCAGAGGAAATTAGAGGAATCCATTGCAGAGGGAACTAAAGTATTCTTTACTTCAGCCAAATTTATGGGGTTTCATGGTGGCAACTTGCAACTTTTAGGATCAAATTTCCACATGTTAGGCAATTTGATTTTGTGATCTCCCCTTGTTCTAAATTCTTATTTGAATCTCGATTTAACAGGCACATCCAACACTCTCTGAGCATGAAAGAAAGCGCCTATGCCGTGTGATGGACTGTCAAAAACTCTCAATTGATGCATGTATGCATGCTGCTCAAAATGAGAGACTACCACTTAGGGTTGTGGTGCAAGTACTCTTTTCTGAACAGGTAAAGATTAGTAATGCAATAGCCAATAGCTCCCTGAAAGAAGCTGGTGGAACACAGTACCAACTCATGATACCGAACCGAAAAACACTACTTGAAGGCACACCACAATCATTTCAAGAAGGATGGACAGCTGCTAAGAAGGACATCAACACACTCAAATTTGAACTCGAAACTGTGAAGACTAAGTACCTTGAGCTCCAAAACGACATGGAGAATTTGCAGAGACAGTTCGATAAGATGATAAATAAGAAAACATCAGCATGGACTAGTGGATGGAAGAAGCTAAGCAAATTCACCAAGACGACAACCATAGAAAACCATGATATTGGATCCCATTCCAAGGTCCCAGCAGCTACCATAGAACAGACTAGCAAGACCCCAAGAAGGTGGAGAAATTCAATTTCCTGAGACACAAAATAATATTCCAAGAGGAATACCTTTACATTTGCACTATTATTCTCTCTTCTTTTTTTGTTTCTTTGGCAAGTCAGAGTTCTCTTTATTTTCTATTCTTTTTTTTCACCTTTATTATAAATTTTTTAGCAATCAATTCACCCCAAAAAAACAGGAAGTACAATTTGTCACCAAAATCTGTTCATGTCATCTGTGAGTCTGTCACTTCTTATTTTAAGTGCACTTGGTTCTTAAGGGATGAAGATACTTCCAATTGTCGTCTACCATGGTGAAATACAAAGTAGCTCTGCGTTTACTCTTTTCCCTACCTCATGTGATTTGATCAGAATCAAGAAAACAAACAAAGGAGTGAAGATGCTGTCAGCAATAATTCTTGCATCTGGTGAACTGTACAGAGTACATCCATAAAAAGGAACACGAGATCATTTTTGGTTAATTAAGAGAAATGATGAGCGACCTCCTTCACTCCATAAGCCAAAATGGAAGAAAAATAAAAGAATTGGAAACATTTTGTCTACTCTAAATGTGTGCAGCTTAACAATTTGCATATGTGACTGAAATCAGAATCAGACACATGTATTCACTTCTAAAAATGCATTACAATGTAATCCCTAATCCTTTAAAATTTGTGCCAAGATAATGACCACTTATACATTCTTCATTGGTAAGTTAAATTGGCAACAGTGGTGCATAGACTGGACTGGCATCTGTACAGTGTCATGCCAAGAACAAGCTAGTTGTGGAGGAAAGTCAAAAGCAATCATAAAGATGGAATCTTTCCAAGAGCCTCAATGGTAAGAAGTTTCCCCAGTGTTTCTATCAGGCAATAAGAATAGTTTTCTGAAGGAAAAAAAGAATTCATTTGCCCTTGTATAAATTCTGAAATTCTGCATCTATTATTGAAATGCAGAAGATTTAAGCTCTGTTTGTCCCATGGCGCCTTATTCATGGATGTGAGTATTATCATGACAAAACTCATCAAAGAAACCTTGGCATACCATATTGACTTTTTACCAAATTACACTCACATATACACTCTCAGTGTAAATAACTGCGCTGTGAAGCACATAGTATCTTAATCACAGTTTGCTAAGGTCAATAATTTAAAAATAACCAAATAGATTTGATTTGACCACCTAAAATTTGAATGCACTATCACTAGATTGCAGAATGTGTGGATTTGTAAACAACCCAACAAGATCTTAGAATATAATATCAGGCATCACTTACAAATTGCAATGGAGCAAATTGAGAAATTCCAACCATAAATACTTAAAGTCCAACTCAAATGGGCAATCAGAAAATTCAAGAAATCCTAAAATATTATTAATGGAAGTTCATACTTGAACACTTCCACAAATATTTTGGTTAAAATCCTCTCAGCTTGTTGAAAATTTGGTCACAGCACACTATTGTTTTATCAAAGTGACAACACTTAGGGTTATTAAATTTATTAAAGCCCTGAAGAGGCTGAAGGTGCTTTGGTTTCAAAAGCACCTTTAAGTGCTTATCTGTGAGACAAGATTAGGTGCCACAGTGTGACCATTTACCAAAGCTAATGCACGAGTTATGCTTTCAAAATCTACTTTAATAAAGAGGCGGCAAAGGAGAAAAAAAGAGAGGGGGGACCCGATATTTAGAAACTTGACAACATTTCAGCTTCAAGTTAATATGTGCCACAAGTTCAGCTTCAAGTTAATATGTGCCACAAGAGAATTGAATCTCGTACCAAAGCAATAAACCAAGTGCAGGTCTCAGTTACAAAACCATTGTCTCTCACATACATGACATCCCAATGAAAGCAGAGAACATTAATCTATGTCACAAAAAAACAACCAAAAAGAACTTTGCAGATTACACGAAAGAAGCAAGATGAAGAAAACCGTTATGATGTATGACTCAAACCAAAAATTCCGTGTTGCAACTCGAATCATCTACCATCACCACTGAACTTAGTATAGACTAGTATAAATATTGTAAATGTGACATTTAAGCAAATCTACATGTATTAGGGTTTGTAGAGTTCTACAAAATTATAATTTATTCTTTGGATTTTTTTAATCTCTTGTAACTTTCGGTCCAACCAAGTAAGTACTATGTAAATCATGTATTATTTTTTGTTTACTTTAAATTTATGTGACTTCCTGAAAAAAAAAAAAAAAGAATAAAACCTGGCCCATTTATGCAGATAGCTTTTCAATACTTTAACAAAGGGCAAAGATGTATAATTACATAAACAAAGACAAATCGACTGGAAATTTAATCACTCAATTCAGCACAAAGACGACAAACTATGAAAAGAAGAATGTTTTGTTATCTATGTATCATTGAATAATACATCTTCCTAATGAAATTTTATAAAGCAGATACATTTGCTCATAAGAGACTATAAAAGAGGGTTTCAATGTTGCATAACTCTCATTTCAAAGCCTCCATGCAGTTCGAAATTCCTAAATGCTTCTGCACAAGGGATACTGTATGTTCTTGATCATAATTTGCTATGTCCAGTAGTTCAAAAGTAAACTTTCCAATAGATTAACCCGAGCCAGTGCTGACCTTCCCTACTTAATACATCTAATATCAGTTAGTCAATCTCATAATCATAATAAGCAGCCACAAATGTGGACTTCATATAAATGTTTATACAGGCATTTGAACAAGCATGCAGGCAATTCTACGGCAAACAATGGTGTAATCAAAGTGGAACCCAGTTGACTAACTACATATTTTTCGAAACCCTTCATGCAGAATCAATCAACAAGTATTTTTCAGCACAAACATGAAGGACCTGCTCTGAATTCCAAAGTGGGGCACCTCAAAAAGTGCTTATAAGTGCCTACAATGTGTCCATGTGTGAAAGCACTTGCATGAACTGTGCATTCATAGCCACTTCAAAGAATCAAAAGGCACCATTGTCTAGCAACAAGACAACATTCTAGATTAGAAAATTTTTAACTCAGAACTTTTGTCAAACAGATATTAAAAATGGGCCTTGAACAATATATTGGAAATATTCATTGCATGGCATTGTGTTTTATGTGAGCAATAAGAGAAGTAAACTAAACACAAAGAAATTACTAATAATTTGAAGATTATAAGAGTAAAGAAAGAAAGAAAGAAACATGGTCAAACCTCAAGTGAAGAAGATAGTTAGCTATTTGCTGTACATCATATATACTGATGAATTTTTATTTGGTGAAATTAATGAATTAGTAGAAGAATGTTATGCCACTTAATAGGGAATGAAATAATATTAACAATTTTTTTTTAAAGATTGAGCACAAGTAATTAATTAAATTAATATAAAATTTTCTATTTAGATAACATCTAATAAAAAAAAATAATAATGATTTTTTCACTCTTTAACATTTTTATAAAATAAAAACAACATGTAAATTTTAATTTATCTTATAATTCACTCTCATTTAATGTAAAAATATTTATTAATTAATAAATTATAAGAATTTTATAGAATTTTAAAAAATTATTGGCTAACATATTCATCAATTTAAAATTTAACTTCGGATCTGGTTACGATCCTAACTAAGAATCGAAACCAAACTTTGGTTCTGATTTTGATTTAGTTCTAAACAATTTTTATATGGTTTTGGTTCTAATTCTTTTTTTTTTTTTTAATTTTAGTTATAATTTCGAATCTTGATTTTTAAATCTAAAATTGCAACATTTTTATGTTCAATTTAAAATAGAAAATATAATATTAAATTTTTAATATGAAAACAACAATACAAATAATAATACAAACATGCATTAATATAATAATATTGATATCAAAAATATATTCTTTAATAAGAATTTTATATTATTTTTTACTTATTTCTTAATTATATAGTTTTTAATTAAAAGATACATATATAATTAAGAATTAGCAGGTATATTACATGACTAACTATTTAATCATATAATTAAGGATTATAAGATGATTTATTGTATTTAAGATTAAAATTATTTTAAAAAGCTAGAAAAATAAAAGATAATGTTAAATTATATACACTTATAATTATATATATATATATAAATTTAATATATATAATTTTATTGAAATTATAAAATATATCTAAAAATATTTAAAAATATATTGTATAAAATCTATTTTTCGATTCCATATGATTTCGGTTTTTATAATAATATATTTTTTTTATTTTAATATGATTTTAAAGTTGACTCGAAATCCAAAAACCATGCACAGTGAATATATATATATATATATATAGCAAAGTGTGGACAAATATAACTAATTATACAAAGGTAATTAACGTTTAATTTACTACTAAAATATATAATTAAATTTATTTATATATTAAAATTAAATTTTAAAAAATAAAAAAATATTTTTTTATATAAGAATTAACAACAATCTAAAATTACCTACTACCATCAAAACACCATTACTATTATTGCTCTCATTATTATCTTCACCATTATCATCAATAATTCACTATGGTATGAATATATTAATATCATAAAAATTTTTAAAATAATATATTTGCCAAACATATTTATTATTATTATTTTGGTTAATTGTGAAAATAAAAATTATAAAAAAATATAAAACTAAGCCAAACACAGTCTAAAAAAAATTCTTTCATCTTGTGAATATTGATGTAAAATAGTGTTATGAACAAGTTTTCACACGTGGTTGTAAATTCACCCCTTCAATTCAATTTTATATATATATATATATATGTTACTCACTGCAAATTAAGATACGTCTTCTGTCTAACCTGACTTGATTCAATAATTCACTACAAGAAATTAAAAAAATAGCTACAAAAATTACCGACCAAATATACTGAAATTTTGTAGGTAATCAGTGATTACCGACGAATTACCGACGAAATTTTTTCGTCCACAAATACTAGCGTAGGTAATTTTTACCGACGAAAAAAATGTTGTCGCTAAATTTACCGACAAATTATTTAGTAGGTAAATTTAAATTTTTTTGTAGGTAATTTCGTAGGAGACTTTGCTCTTATAAATTACCGACAATTTACCGATAAAATTTTTCGTTGGTAATTACCGACGAAAATAAATTTTCGTAGCTAATTTTTATTTAATATTTTTTAATTTAATCAATAATTTTTAATTTAATTTAATTTTTATTTTTTTAAATTTAAATTAACTTTTAAATTTAATTTAATTTAAAATGTAATTTAAATTTAAATTTAATTTAATTTAATTTAATTTAAAATTTTCAAATTAATTTTTTAATTTTTAAATTAAATATTAATTATTAATTATTTTAATTTATAATTTTTTAAGATTTAATTGACTTGAAAAAAATTACTAGTAGAGCCCAACATAGACCCCATATATGTGACTATGCCACAATTACTCTATGTTGGAGGGTAGTTATCCTTTTATAGACAAACTCACTACCCTCAAATCTATTCTCAAACGATATGGGAATTTCACATTTTTTGTGATTTACCGACGAATTACCGACTAAATATATTTCGTAGGTATTTTTTTAAAATTTTATTTTTAATTTCTCCTTAATATTATCTACGAAAATCGTTTCGTTGGTAATTACCGACGAAAACAATTCGTAGCTAAAATTTTTTAAGTTTTTTAGAATTTTTTCCCTATTTTCTCCTTAATATTACCTACGAAAAGTATTTCGTTGATAATTACCGACTAAATACTTTTCGTAGGTAAAATTTTTTTAGTTTTTTAGAATTTTTTTTCTCTATTTTCTCCTAAATATTACCTACGAAAAGCTTTTCGTTGGTAATTACCGACGAAAAATTTTTCGTAGGTATTTTTTTTAGTTTTTAAGAAATTTTCTTCTCTATTTCGTCTTAATATTACCTACGAAAAATTTTTCGTTGGTAATTACCGACGACAAATTTTTCGTAGGTATTTTTTTTTAAAAAATTATTTTCTATTTTCTCCTTAATATTACCTACGAAAAGCGTTTCGTTGGTAATTACCGACGAAAAAAATTCGTAGCTAAAATTTTTTCAAGCTTTTTTTATTTTTTCTTCTCTATTTTCTCCTTAATATTACCTACGAAAAACATTTCGTTGGTAATTACCGATAAAAAAAATTCGTAGCTAAAATTTTTTAGCTTTTTAAAAATTTTCTTCTCTATTTTTTTCTTAATATTACCTACGAAAAACTTTTCGTTGGTAATTACCGACGAAAAATTTTTCGTAGGTATTTTTTTTAAAATTTTATTTTCTATTTTTTTCTTACTATTACCTACGAAAAGCATTTCGTTGGTAATTACCGACGAAACATTTGGTCGTTATTTTTATTATTTGGTCGCTACTTTTGCCGCTAATATTAGGCACCACTTTTACCTATGAAATTACATCGTCGGTAAACTTTTAGTCGGTAAGTAGTCGGTAATTTCGTCGGTAAAAATTAATTTAAATTTTATTTCTCTTTTCATCGGTAAAGCGTCGGTAATTCGTTGGTAAATTACCCACGAAATTTTGTAGTCGGTAATTTTCGTAGTTATTTTAACTTTTCTTGTAGTGATTTAAAATATATTACTCACTTAACAGATTTTGATCGAATTCTTACTTTCACAATTCCATATTAGAAGAAAAGACAGCATGTGAATGTCTTAAGAATACCCTTTATACAAACAACATTTGATTCTTAAAAAAAATATATGAATCTTTAAAACTCAAATATTAACTTAAATCATTAGAATATTTATAACCAAAATTCTCCAATGTTCTATTAAGCTCCCTGCTTTATACAGGCAACATGTGAATCTCTCCAGATCCACCACCTTCATGATGGTCCATGTATGATATGATGCTTTCCTTATAATAACCGGAAGAAAGAAAGAAGAAATGAGAAATAAGAGAAGGAACATCCTTTCATGGCCATTAGCAGCATGATTAGCACTTCAGAATATAACTGAATGAAATTAAGGTCATTATCATAAACTCTTAAGAGAGAGAATTAGTGGGCTTAGGTTAGCTTCATAGCTAGGCCTGAAACATCATTGTTCAATTGATAAAATGGTGTGCTCCTGTCATGTTCCATTTTGCTTTCTTCATTAATCCCTTAACTTCGTTCGCTTTACGTGATTTCAAAGCCCTAATTTATCTATGTATTGACATAAAGACTAGGTTAATAATTTTGAACTTGATCAATCAAAGCCCTAGTTTAGAACTTGCAAATAGTGTTTCCCACGTTTTTAATTTTTGAAATTAACTTGAAAGTTGAAAATATCATGAATACCCTTTCCCTAATAAAGCAAAATTGTTAGACATTATATTATTGGATTTGCAATCAAAAATATTAATTACTTAAAAAGTATTATTTTGAATATATCAATTACCTCAATATGGCCGGTCTAGTAGGTAAGCATTAGAAGGGGAAAGCAAAGACAGATAGGTTCTAGTTCTTGGTTTTTCCTACTAAAGTAAGAAGGGGGAAAAGGAAAAGAAAAAGAAAAGAAACGAGCCCTTGATTTTTATGGTTAGCACCCAAGAATCTACCATATAAAGAGGGTGCTAATAGGGGCCCAACCCCAACTGAAGGTACATGGCTATCTAGATAGTATGATAGAAGTAGTAGCTATGGATTGGTGGCAAGATTGACAAATGGTTTTTTACCGTTGTATGTTTTGCATTCTTTTAAGAAAGGAATTTTCACCTATCAAACTTTATGCATTTTGCAGAGATTGGATATGTAGATCAGATAAGCCTTTTGCCAAGAGTGCCTTCTTTCTCCCGGGTATAATGTAGTTCTTTATGGCTTGAAATGATGCAAGTGACTTTAAGTAGCTCATGCCGCTGGCAACACGCCCAGTGTTCCCTGCAAAAGAAAGTGGGATTTCATGGATTGCCTGCTTAGCAAGCACCATTACAGGTGTGTAGACATTTATCAGAGGAAACTTTCATATTTAATTGTACATCAAGTATCTTCAATTCCTGATCCTCCATAACGAGAGCATGAAAAAGATATGATTTAGCTAAAGATACACAGGTCACAAGAGACACTCAATAGGGTACTTGGGTAATGAAATACCTTATGATGTGAGTACACTGTTCTCTCTCTCTCTCTCTCTCTCTCTCTCTCTCTCTCTCTCTCTTCATCATTTGAGTACTACTAATTACTCACCATCCATGCGAGTGAAATCCATTATTTCAGACAAAAGTAATGCATGGGAACCAAGTTGTCTTTGTATTCTTTGCAAGAATATGGTAAACCCACTTTACCTTTTAACATTAGTTCATACACACATTTTCAAACAAATCAGTATCACAAGGAGCCTGCCATTAGAGTCCGAGTACGAAGTATAAATAGCCAAAAGCACCACCGATAAAATCTGCTCAGGATTCTCGAGCCCCATCAGAGTCACAAGAAAACATCTCTATATTAATGAAATCACAACACACCATGTTCTCTTATTCAATACAGACACATGCATACATAGGACAACAGGAAGAACAAAAGAAAAAAACAGCCAAGATAAAAAATACATTCAACTCAATCACTACCATTCTATTGATATACACCAAACTCACACTCACAACTAGTAATGAGTTCACAAAGCTGACAAACACCATCTTGGGTTCCAAGGACTTTACTGAAGGTCACATGTGAGATGTCACAACATACTGTAGAAGTACCATAGCCACCACCAACACTCACGTGTGAAAACTTCCAAGCGAAGAAATTATTTGATCAAGAGTGGACCCCAACAATTCATGGTGAGACACCATGCTTCTCTACAGTATTTCCACACATCTGAAACTTTCTTGGCACTTTAATAGAGTTTAATAGCAACATGATTTGTGTGAGGGTAAAGAGAGGAAGACAAATGCATAAAATCAAAGAAAGAAAGGGTGGAGAGTGGGACCCGAATTACCTAACGCGCATGCACTAAATCCATAGGGTTTCTCAACACTTGGGGAAAATAAATTCCTGTCATGACCTTTAATCCACAATAAAGCTAAAAGATAATCATTTTTGGTCAACAAACCAAATTCCATTTTTTCCCTTCAGCTCCTGCAACCAAACTGCCATATATCTTGCCACTACTCTCCTTTTATTGGCCCATTATACACAGCTCTTGAGGAAAAAAGTCTTAAGGGTATGCCACATCAGAAAAGCTAATATAGAGATTTCAAACTCATCAATCATTCAAGCCAAGAATTGTTGGATTGCTACTTTTCTTCATTCTTCCTTCCTTCCACCCACTAGCCAACATACTACCATGGAAGGAGGATTGAAACTTAACAGTAGTTCAGTCCTAGAGTTTTGGCTTTGAATTTCAAAGACTTCAAGTAATCTATAGCTACATCAAGGACCAGCAATGGGTCCTTGTCCTTTGCACCAGGGATTATGTTCTCCAGAATTTTCAATGTTGCACGAACCTTATCCTTTTTCAATTGCTTGTTCCCCAAAATGACAAGCCTTTCCTCTTCTTGGTTTTGGCTAATAGCATAGCTTGATTCATCATCATCATCATCACACCCGTGAACTCCGGCCACTTTTGTCAAACTAGCAGCGTCCACTAGTGATTTTCTTTTGTACCCACCATCAAGCAATTTCTGCCTTTTGTTTCGGCCATCAGAACCAGTTACTTCCTCTGTTATTTCCTCTACTTGTGCTAGCGTCCCACAACTACTGATCAGAATGGGAGAGTGACCAGTGCTTGTTACTTCATCATCATCATCATCATCATCATCATCATCATCTTCATCATCATCAGAGTAAAGGAAGGCATTGATTTCTTCAGTGTCTTCATGCATCTCACTTTCTTCACCACTTAAGCGATTCTCATCTGATACTTCCTGCAACTTCAGCACTGTATGATTGATTCGGTCCATTTTAGCTGCATGTTCTTCATAGTGCAAATAAGAACCACCAATTGGTTTTGTGGCAGCTACAGTCGGTTTCACATCAGCAGTTAGAAAAGAACTATATATTAACCTTGTTTCATTCCCAGACTGGTCAAAAATAACATATCTCTGCTGACATCCAGGGATTGCATTTGGTGCACCCTCCCCACCATAAGAAAACACAGGTAAGTTCTCTTTGAGACATGAGCTCATAGGAAACAAATTCTGGAAGACAGGGGGCAATCTTTGAGACAACCCTTGGCCCCCATTACTTTGTTGTGTGTTCAAACTTGGGATGCATGGGACTGCAATCCCTGGCATCATCATATTTGCAGAAAATGTGTTCAAGCCAGGATTCACACATGCTGGCAAACATCCTTGTTGCACTGGCTCAACTGATGTGCTCATGCAATTCAAATTAGGTGATTGCCCAGTGCACTGTGGTCGGAACAGCCAAGAATTGTTGGATTTAACCATCCAACCAAAAGAATAACCTGTATATAATAAAATAAAAGACATATTACATAATGTGCTCTTGATCATTTAGCCTCGGAAACAGTATAAAAATTTCAAACATACCAAGATTTGAGCTTCAATATGCAATATTGAATTAGTTTTCTGCTTCGTTGAGGAACAATGGAAGAAAAAAAAGGAGAAACTACAATTTCCAGCTTGACAATATAAAGCAAGTGTGTAATCAATCTACGTGACAGGTTTAAGCAAGTGGCGGAAGTACTCAGCCTGGGAAAGGAAACACAAACAGGGAAAGAGTGATTCATGGGTTCCTAATAATTATTATGCACATAGTATATATTGTATTAAGAAAAGCCAGTTGATGGCATCAAGCAAACAATTAAGTAATTAAGCAAGAATAAATAGGAGGCAATACAAACCTGGCAATCCTGCAATGGTTGATAGCATGCAATGACTCTAACTATAATTATCGGTTTTCCAGCAATTCCATTCTCATGCTTTAACGCCCGAAATCTTGTTTGGCTTGCTGCTTGCCACACCATAACTTCTTTTGACCACTCAAAACTCAATCTGTCCAGATATATAAATGACTAATGACACGAGACAATAAACTAATAATATAAACTAAGAGAATGGCAAGCTTGATATGAAGATGAAAAATGGATGGGAATTTCTGTGAAACAAAAAGAGGATGAATCAGACACAGAAACTTTGAATTAGGACTTTGGATCAAACAAAGAGAGAAACAAAGGGAGCTTCAATTTGGACTAAAATTATTTCTAGTTATCATAGCTAACAATAAAAGATAAGAAAGCAATTGGTTGCCTTTAATAGTTTGCAGAAGAATGACAAGCCAAGAGTCTGAAGATTGGTTGAGGTTCAGTTGGAGAAATAATTTACAGAATAACCCTGCAATACAAATTCAATCGCACAACATTGCGAAACACATCAACTGATTGACTCAACCAAGGCATGTTGTTTTACTTCACTCCACTATTGAAACAGATGACTAGGTATATAATGAAATTTCCTGCAAAGAAGTGTGTACCAGCAAAATGGTGAGAAATAAAACCAGATAGAAACTATAATAACAGAGCAAACCATATAAAGGAAATTTCTCTACTAAAACATGAACAATCATCTGGGTTAGAAAGGAAGGTAAAATAATGAATGATTACCATAGTTGGCAACGGAGCTTCATTTTTTTTTTCTTCAATATTCAGGATTCCCAGTAATCAAAATCCTAAAAAATGATATCTACCATATGTTTCATTTCATTTTATTCATCAGAAGGTGAAATGAACAAAATAAACACAAAGTTTCTTTTTTCTCCTCATCTTGAATATTCTCAGCAAACAAGCAGGCTGATAGTGGCGGCATCAGTTTACCAAAAACATCAAAACTACCTAACTTAAGTTTTCCCACAAAATCACAATTAAAAAATCTAAAAAAAAAAATCCAGTTACCAAATTCACGATAACCAGGAAAATAAAAATTAAACCCATCAAGTAAAGGGGAAAATAAAACCAAAAGCAAGCAGAAACATTTAAAAAATTAAATAAATTCAATAGCTTTCCCATTAACTCCTAATTGTCACAGCTATTGAATTACAATTTTGTTTAAAAAGCAAAGGGGATAAATGAACACGAAGAATATTATAAAATAGGCTTCAATTTCTATTCTTTTTCATTACAAACGCCACAGCAACCAGAGAAAAAGCAAGGCAAACTCAAAAGCAAAAGAAAAGAGGGAAAAACACTTACGGTGGAAAATCAAAGCACTCTGTTTGCTCAGATCCAAAGAAACAGAGAACTCACTCTAGGAAAATCTTAATATCAGAGAGGTTACAGTTACAGAGAGAAGGCAGAAGAGAGAAAACAGTAAAGTGAAGGAAAATTCAAGAAGAAGGTTTGTGCACATGTACAGGAGTGAGTGAGCATAGGAATGCCAAGATTATATAGAAAAAAGAAATAATGAAAGTTATTTGACCATATTACCCCTCATTCATAATTTAAATGTGATATAAAAGTAGTTGTCAGTTGACCTTTCTTAATGGTTCATAATAATATTAAGCTAGATTAAAAAAATAATAATTAAAATTATTAACCTCATTTCAATCATATCATATCTTAATCACATTTTATCTGATGATATCATATTTTAATCTGCCATGTTTTGAAATTGGCTTCTTCTTCTTCTTTGGGAATTTTTCTTTTTTAATAAGAGGAATATTAACCTCGATTAAATATGTGAGCGTTTCAAAAAAAAAAAAAATCATCTTTGATTTCTAATCATGGGATGTAGCATCTTTCATTCTCGACTTTATTAAAGAATGGACAAGTTTTTATGACATCCCATGTTAAATATTAGAGATGGTAATAAATTAAATTTTTTAAGTATTGATCTGATCAAAGTCTAATATGATAGATTGGAGTAGTATACAATCGAGTTTGAGATGAGTTCGAATTTAAAATTTAATATCCGTGACGAGTTCAGATTTTATATATTGAATATACGTTACTTGAAGTCGTTTATATTAATATTTAATTAAATATAAAATATATATTTTATATAATAATATTTATAAATTTTATATATTTGATTTTATATAAAATAAAAATTGAAATGTTTTGTAGAATTATTAAATTTTTAAAATATAAATTATTAATAAAATTAATTTTTTTATGTAGATTTTTAATTAAAATATATAAAATTAAACAGATTCGAATATCTTCTGAGTAATACTAATCAAATTTTAGGATGAATTCGAGTAGTTAAAGATAAATTTTAATTAATTTTGAAACGAATTTAGATTCATACAAAGTAATTTTTATGGGTACTTTGCTCGTTGTCATCCTAATGTATATATGTATAAGATATGAGTGTTAACATGTGATTATAAATTTGTTATGATTTTGTGATAGGATGTATCACTTCTCTATCTCTTGTATGAATATCACAAAATCCCAAATTAAAAGAAGAATAAGAAAAAGTATCTCGTTTTAATCATATCATATTTTAATCACATTTTATCTGTCATGTTTCGTGGTCTCTTTTTCTTTGAATTTTTTTGAATAAAAAATATTAAGAATGAGAACTCGAAATTATTAAATAAGTGATATACCTCCTAACCATTAAACTAAGCCAAGATATGATTGGAATGTTATTATTTTGGATTTGCTTAAGACAAAGGTAAACCATTGGGCAAAAATCATGATTTCATATTAAAAAAAGGAAAAAAAATTAATAAAAACAATTTCTTGAGATGGGCTGATAGGCCTTTGAATTCACTTCAAAAGGAGGCTATGTGCATATTGGGCTAGGTCACCCTTTTAATAATATCTATTTATTTTAACTGCAAAAATAAAACTTTTTAAATATGACGATAGTAATTCTTTTAGGTCTGAGACTCATAGTTATTGATTGACATTATTAATTTAACCTGATTTCACGAGAAGAAATTTATCACCTAGCACAAGATGGCACTCAGTGAGACGAAGTATTAGACAAACCGTTGTCGACTTTCATTATATTTAATTATTATATTAGTAATGAAGAGTCCATCACTCAATTAACCATCAAACTACTATACTCGATAGGTATTAATAATATCTATTAGTGATATAAAGAGGTTGGTTTTTTTTTTAATAAACATAAATATATTATATTTTAAATATATAGTAAACAACAAATTGAGTTTAAATAAAAAATTCCTTATTAGCAAGACTCCAATTAGAGCAAATTCTGAACCAAAATTGATAATTTTAGTTTAGGATTTAAGAAAATTAAATTTGAATTTCATAATATTTTTTCAATTTTGATCTTTATCTATTAAATTTATTCTTGTCTAATTTTAGTTAAATTAATAATTAATTTTTTTATTAAAAATACAATTCAGAGTTGAAAAAGATTTAATCGATTTAAAACAAATTTTAATTAGTTTTAATTATATTTTAATTTTAAAGTAAATCAATTTAATTTTAATTTAGACATTTTTGAGTTTATATATGAGAGAATTTTTTTTTTACTCTACATCCTCTAGTTAGGAAATTTTTAAGACCAAAAAGCTCATTTTATTCATTGAATTATTATAAAAAAGTTAATTGAGTTTTATTACCGATATCAAATAAAATTAATATCTTTACAAATTCAATTACATTTACATAGATTAAAATAGTTTGATTTTTTAATTTTTTGTATTTAATATTGATGCATCTAATAATATTTAAGATGATTAATATTATTTTTATATAAAGAGTACATTTTACATGTGATTATATAAGATTTTAATTTTCTTGAGTGTACTTAATTTAAATGTAAATTAATTATAATTTGTTAATATTCTTATATATATATGAACATATATTTTTTTTAATTTATTATTCAATCTTAGCTTAAATTTTGATCATAAAATTATAAGAAAATCTAATTATATTTTTATATATATTTATATGTGAAGTTGTGCTTCTCTTAATATTAATTTTAAGTTGTTATGTTTTAAATTTTTAAAATAATAAAAACGAAGGAAAAATATGAAAAGGAAAATGAGAAAAAAACAATTTGACTACTTAATATTATTAATTACATAATTATTATGAATTACTAAAAATGCATGATTAATTTTATATTTATATTTTAATCTATAATATATTTATAACATATATAATATATAATTTTAAAAAATAAAATACAAATTAAATATGTTAAATACATTTTAAAATTATTTGTATTCAACAATATAATAATATAAAATTTCAAAATACCAATATAATAAAATGAAAATTTTATAATGATAATGGAATAAATTATAAAATACATTTTAAAAATTATCTTATTTTATAATTTTACAAATAATTTTCTCACATTTATTTGGTTATGTAATCTTATTATATAAGTTAAAATTATTTTAAATTATGAAGAAATGATATATGCAAATCAAACTTTTTTTTTATAAAAAAAAATAATATAGTTTGAACGGATTTAATTCAATGAGCTAATATATATTTAATATTAATTTATTTTAATTTTTAAATACTTTCACCCATTTATATTTTTAAAACTTATTATTATATCAATTTTTTATTATATTACATTTAAGTTTTAAGTTAATAATATAATGCATAGCTTTAATTAAAATAGCACTTAAATTAATATTTTAATTTAAATAATTAAATATTATATTTATGTTATCATAATTGAAAATTATATTTATAAAATTATGATAATATTATATCACATATAAAAAATTAACAGAATATTATATAAAAAAATTAATTTTTTCTACAATATGGTATGGGATGCTATGTAAATACAAATGATTATTACTTTTAATATCAAATCAGAATTAATGATAATAAAATTAATATTATTAAATTTATTATTGAATATTACTTTAATATCAATTTTTTCAATATCAAATGATTTTGTTTGATAGCAATACCAAACGATGTTAATATTTTTTTCAATAATTTTTCTCTACGTCAACTTTTTTAGTAAAAAAAATTAATTAGAAAAATCAATCAGATTACCCATAATTAATGTATAAGAAAATCAAATTAGAATCATATATAAACCATAATTATGATTTTATGCCGATAATTATGCCTATAAATGTGTATTCTATCTCTGTAATTACGTATTTCATTATTGTAATTATGTTCCTTATCTTTCTTCTTTCCTATCTAGTGTAATTGCCACATGAATACAATCAAGAAAACTCTCCTTCCTTAAACTGCTCATAGTTATAAGTACTATATGATATATAATTAAAAATTATGGATTTTTTAAACTGTTATTTTATATGAAAATATCACATTCCTAAATTAAAACCTATTGACTTCATATATATATATATATATATATATATATATATATATATATATATATATATATATATACAGGCATCACAATGTAAAGCTCAAGAACAACTTCATCAATATCAAAATGTCTGCACTCAAGTTGGCTTTCCTTCTTACTTTTCTGCTCATTGGATCTTGTTAGTCTCTCTTCCTCTCTATCTATCTATCTATTTCAACTTTTCTGTTAGTGTTTCTCTATTTATCTATCTTCATTCTAATGAAGTAAAATTGTTTTGTATATATAGATGATTTGCAGCTGCAGGCCGATGCAGTTCAAGTAAACAGAGATCGTATTGTTAGTATCGCATGCAATCTAACTCAAGAGTGTCTACCCCAAATGCTTGTGTGGGAATTGTATTTGTATAAATCACATTTGCACCTGCATCGCTAAAACTCCATCCTTTGTAGGAAGAAAATTAACTCGTTTGAATTACTAGTAATTTATTAATATATTGAGCTTTATTAATTAAGTAATATGTATAATCGCTCCATTATTTATAATAAAATTTAAAATAAGTAATTATTGGCTTAATTACTTATCATTTTTCTGACTTGTTTGAATTAATCTCAACTTAATTTGGTGTGGTGGAGCTATTTTTTTTATTAATTAAGTTGTTGCCCACTTAACTGCTTTTCATTTTATAGAAAAAAAAAAGGAATAATTAATGGATTTGGACTCTCTCTCTTTCTTTCTAATCGATTTGGAAGATAGAGATGTGTGTAAAAAGTTGTAGATGACAAAATTAAATGGTAATTTTAAAATGATAAGGATCTCAAATATAATTTTGTATCATGATTTCTGAAAATAACTCAATTTTTTTTAATTAAGTTTTATTTGTTTTATGAAAAATTACTTGCATATGAAAATTATTTTATATGAAAAATATTTTTCATAAAAATATTTTTCATTATTTAGTTGTAATGTTAAATTAGTTGCATATATTTAATTTATATATGTATAAGTCATTTTCTTTAAAATGACTTAGTTTTCTCTTTGATGGGAAATATTTTATAGAAAATTTTTTTTAAAACAAATTAAGTTTTAATTAAATAAAATTTTAAAATTATATAAATTATGATAAATGATCAATTACATCAATTAGTGGTCTTAGATGTCAAGTTTAGGAACAATTCAAGTAAAGTTAGAAGAAATAGTATAGCTCGAACAAAGTGGTGGGAGTTCAAAGGAGTAAAGCAAGTGAAGTTCAAAAATGAGCTTATCGAGTCAGAAGCATAGAGCTGAATATGGAGGCCAATGATACATGGATACAGATGGCATCAAAGATTAGAGAAGTAACTAGAAAAGTACTTAGAGAGTCTAGAGGACATGGACCACTCTCAAAAGAGAGATGGTGGTGGAATGAAGAAGTACAAAAGGCAGTGAAGAGAAAGAGAGAATGGTATAAGAAATTATCTAAGTGTGATAATAATGAAGCATATGAACAACACAAGATAGCAAAGAAAGAAGGAAAAAAGGCAGTTAGTCAAGTAAGAGCGCAGGCCTTTGAAAAGTTTAGAACTAAAGAAGGGGAGAAAGATATTTATAGATTAGCAAGGAAGAGAGAAAAGAAATGTCAAGATCTCAATCAAGTTAGGTGCATTAAGGATAAAGAAGGAAAAGTGTTGGTGAAAGATGAGGACATTAAAGAAAGATGGAGAAATTATTTTGATAATCTTTTTAATAATAGTCAAAATGGTAATAGCGTGAATATAGACTACAGAGCAATAGAAAAGAATGTGAATTATACTAGAAGGATTAGATCTTTAGAAGTAAATGAAGCATTTAAGAGAATAAAAGTGGATAAAGCCTATAGACCCGATGGAATACCAATTGAAGTGTGAAAGTATTTAGGAGATATGGGAGTGGCATGATTAACTAAATTGTTTAATAAGATTCTAAATTTAAAGAAAATGCCTGATAAATAGAGGAAGAGTATTTTAGTATCTATTTTTAAAAATAAAGGAGACATACAGAATTGCTCAAACTATAGGAGAATTAAACTCATGAGCCATACTATGAAGTTGTGGGAGAGAGTTATGAAACATCGACTACATCATGATACTTCTATCTCTCCCAATCTATTTAGCTTCATGCCTGGTCGTTCAACTATGGAAGCGATCTTTTTTCATCAAAAGCTTGATGAAGAAGTGTAGAAATGCGAGAAAAGATTTATACATAGTTTTTATCGATTTGGAGCAGGCTTATGATAGTATTCTAAGAGATGTCTTATGGAGAGTTTTAGAACAAAAGGGGGTATCTATTAGGTACATACAAGTGTTGAATGATATGTATGAAGAAGCAACTACTATTGTGCGTACAGTGAGAGGGGAAACAAGAGATTTTCTTATCTCAGTTAGATTACACCAAGGTTTAACTGTAAGCCCTTACATTTTTACATTAGTTTTAGATGAATTAACAAAATATATACAAGAGAGTATCCCTTGGTGCCGATGTTTGCGGATGATATAGTTCTGATAGATGAGACGCAAGAAGGAGTTGATAGAAAGCTAGAGCTTTAGAGAAGTACTTTAGAGTCAAAGGGCTTTAAGTTAAGTAGAACGAAGACAAAATACATACATTGCAAGTTCAGTGAAGGCTGAACTGGTGATAGGGAATGAATTAGTTTGGATCGAGTGATACTGTCCCAAAGTAATCACTTTAAATATTGTGGCTCAATCCTTCAAGTAGATGGGGGATGTGAGGAGGATGTTAGTCATAGAATTAAAGCCGGATGGTTGAAGTAGAGACGTATCACGGGAGTTTTATGTGATCGCAAGATTTCTAATAAGTTGAAAGGAAAATTTTACAATATAGTTATACGACCGGCCATGTTATATGGTAGTGAGTATTGGGCACTGAAGGAGTCATATGTGTCTAAGATAAGAGTTGCGGAGATGAGAATGTTAATGTAACACCCTCCCTGTAGCAACTCCGTACATTCTACTGTTCCGGTGACCAGTGTCGATCCGGACAGCTAGAACGTCCGGAAAAAACATTTAAATTAAAGCGAGGAACCATAATTTACTCAAATATTAATAAGAAAACTTTAGAAAAAATTTTAAAAATAAAATACAACTAAGTTAAATGAGCCGGTAATCAAGCGATGGGTAACCCAGTGGGAAGTTGCGGTTCTCACAATTAGAAGCCCTAAACCTAGGAGGAAATTCATAAAATAATTTTTGGGACTCTAGAGAAGAGTCATTGAGGTTTCTATGGTATTAGAATGCCAAGAAAATGCTTAAAAAAATTTTTTAATCGGTACAGACGATTTTGGCTCCATAAGCCAAACGGAGGGCATTTTGGTCATTTCGTCTTCAGATATGATTTTTGGCCGACTTGTCCATTTAAGTAAATAATTATTATGATCTAAAATATGAATAAATATTGCTAAAAATTTAATTGAAAATAAATAGAAAGAAAAGAAAAAAAATTAAGAAAAATGGGATTTTTGACATAATGCTTATGCAATTAAAATCCTCCCACCCAATCACATTGTGAGACATGGCAATAACTCATTTAAAATGACTAAATGGGCAGAAAATGAAAGAAAACAAATCAGTTTTTTTCATTTTCTTTAGCTGCAATGAACCACACTCTCACCTCCACCATTGTTGTCCCTTAAACCAAGCTTCCTTTCCCACCTTAAACCCCCTCAAAACCCTAACTTGCCTTCATTAAAAATTATTCCTACCACTAGAGCAAGCTTTGGGCAGCAATTTGAAAGGAAAAAAGTCAAGTTTTTAAGTCTTGGAAAGTGACTAAGTGAAGGTTAGTGCCACTTTTGTTTAATTTTTCTCTTATATTCTTTGTTACTATATTAATCTAAACTAGAAAATATGAAAATGAAACAAATTGAAATTGTGGAGTTAGGGTTTGGGAGAAACCTAAGGTTTGCTCATGTGTTGGTGAATGAAAGTTTGAATGGTCAATTAGTGACCATTTGGCTGTGTATGATGAAGAAATGAAGTGAGTTGTGGCTTGGTATTTGAATTAAGGTGAGCTGCCTTGGCTGCCCTGCAGGTCTGGATGTGAGTTCAGCAGGTTTGGGCAGCTATAAATGGAGTTGTAGAGGTTCAATTGGTGTAAGGCCAATTGGACATGAAACTAGACACATAATGGCACAACTTTGGTATAGAAACCCTGCCCAAAAAATCAAACCAAGTTAACTTAAAAATTGCCCTAATCCAGGTGACCTGCATTCTGCCTGGGCAAAATAACCAAATGAATAGTATTTATTCATTTGGTCATAACTCAGCCTAGAAAGGTCCAATTGACCTAAAATTTTACCAGCAGAAAGCTGAGATATAGACCTACAACTTTCATGAAGAACACAAGTCCAAATTCTGATCATAACCTAGTCAAATTGCCAACCAAACTTAGGTTACCAAATCTGGTAGAACCAGTTTTGCCCAGAATTTTGGATTCTGTCCAATCCGGCTAGTTATGGTGTTTAGGCCATAAGTTGAGCTACAAAACTCCAAATAGAGTGATTAAAAAAAGGAAATGTAACTAGACAAAATAAGGAACAACTTTCATGAAGACAATTTTGCCAAATTCCTACTGTAAAAAATGACCAATGGAACAGTAAACACAAGGCTTGAAATAAGAAAATTTTGAATAACTAGCACTAAGCTTAGAAATGGTATTGACAACCAATACCAACAATTTTAGAATGCAAAATGTGGTATGTTGGGAGTATTAGAACCAATGTACCTCTTGTCTATGCAAAAGTCAACATTTTAGTTGACTAATGAAATGAATAATAACACCTAAACTTAAATTTCAAGAATTGTAAAGTTTAAAAGTGTAACATGCCCTAGTACACCTAGCAAGATTGGTTTGGATAGGTTAGTATGCCAATATGGTTCAGTTAGTAGTACTGAACATGGCATTATGCCATTCTGTGATTTCATAGCTTTTAGCCATTCTGACATTGTGTTGATACTTGGCCTTGTGCCTAATGTTATTACAGCTTATTAGCTGAACTGTTGCACACCGGGAGATACATATGTGACCGATGGTGTGACGGCCCGAGGTACCTAATACCCAGTGCCATTTTACCCATTTATCCAGTCCAGTCGTCTAGTATAGGTTACTTAGGCAACCAAAAATGAAAGTGGATAAATTTAATGAAATTATGAATATAACAAGTACATAATAAATAAGATTACTAATAATGATCGAAAAATTGTCTACATAAGACATCAGAACATGCACTGCATATTTATTTTATGTTATTTCTTTTTATTTTATTATTGGTGTCGACACCATATTTTGGCCGATCCCCAGAATCAATAAATTTCGAAACTGATCCCTAGCGCTAAGTCTCCTTTTGCCAGCCAATTATATTTCCGATCTCTCTTTGCCAAACAACCACATTTCCGATCTCTCACTCAAAAGGAATCGATTAAACACTAAGTCCCCGTACCATTTAAAGCCACACCGATCTCTCAAACTAATAGTCAAGTCCCCTAATCAGTCAATTACATTCCCGATCTCTCTTGTCAAAAGTAATTGAACCAACACTAGTCTTTATGTTACCAGTCTTATTGCCGATCTCTCATTTTAAAAGTTTGGGAATAATCAAGTTAAGGTTCCAATCCAGTTTAATGGCGATCCCAATCTTAAGTGCTCAAGCCAAATTTCCAATTTTAATCAAATCCCGTTTAGCGTTGGTTCCCTGCCGATCTCATGCTTATTGTATTTTCCGACCTCTTACACTTAGATTAATAATCACCTTTAGTTGTTTTAATATGCTCAGACAATCAAGTGCTTAAATAATTTAGAGATTTTCCGATCAAATCCATTCACTGAACAAAAGAGAATTTCATTTCATATTGAAGTTTATACAAGTCATTCGGCTGGAGGATCACCCCCAGCCTGATCTACATTTGCTCACTTCCTCTCTCACCCTCAGCCTTCTCCTCGCTTTCCTCGTCGTCTTGGGGAGCCAGGTCGACCATCCAGGAGAAGTCCTCCTCAGGGTACCTCTTCTTGAGCTCGGCCAGGAGATCCCTGTGAGCATTCACATAAGCGCCGGCCTCCCTTGTCACTATCTCTTCTTCTTTCGCTTTGAGCTCCTCAGTGAGGTCAGCAACTTCATCGGCCCGGAGCGCCTGAACTTCTTCAAGGACACGAGTTCGCTCGGCCAGAACATGAGCTTGCTCGGCTAGCTTATCTTCGTAGAACTTCATCCACCCCTCAATTTCAGATATGTAGTTCTGAGCCGATGAGAGTTGGGATCGGAGGGAAGACACTTCATGACCCATCTTCTCGACCTCCTTACCCAGGCGATGAGCCTTCTTTCGGACGATGTGCTGATTCACCAAGCACTCCACATTCAGGCTCATGGATCGAGTTAGGATGTCATCGAGATTGTCCGAGGACAGCCTGTCCTGATCCTCTCGAAGGCAGATGGAAGCCCCCAAAACCTTTGCCAAACTCGAAATCTCCCGAACAGTTCGGTTCTTCTCCAAGGAATGGATCAGCACTTGAGCATCGCAGGAGAGAGTCCTTGCGGTAGGTTGAGAAGGACCCCCTTCCGCACTCGAAACAACTGGAGGAGGAGGAGGCGGCTCTTCTTGGCGAGGAGGAGATCGGATCACTTGTACCTCGGGGATCGACTACTCCAAAGGTTGAGATGGGCCCCCTTGTATTTCCCCGGGCTCATGGCTGGGTGTCTGGAGCAGCTCGAATCGCTTCATCTCCCGCACTTTCCAAGAGACCTCTCTCTTTCGCTTCCGGCTCTCCTTGGAGGCTTCGCTGCTTGCTATACCTGCACAAAGAAGAGGTCAGTGAGATCGCTAAGGTCCAAAGATTTGAGATATAGGGAAATACCAATGCCGAGGTCAGAGAGCTGAAGCCCGCGATCTTCGCCCATGATCAATTCCATCGTCCAGTGATGCAGTTCGGCAGTCACTGCATCCAAACAAGAAAACTTCTCTCTGCCCACCTGATCCTTCAGCTCCATCACCATTAGGCCTTCTTCCCTATTTAAGGTGATGCGCTTCGGAAGTACGGGGCCTTGGTGCAGCCAGTTGCGGGGAAAGCCCTCAAAGCTGTTCGGAATTTTGCTCCTCAGGATAAAGAAGCGGTTCTTCCAATTCTTCAGGGGGGAAGGCAGGTCGGTAAAAAGCCCACAATGGGGTTTCGCCTGGAAGAACCAATACTCGTCGTCCTTTCGACAAGTTAATCTATATAGTTCGGTGAATACCTTAGCTGTAGGTCGGAGTCCCTTAGCTCGGCATAGGCCTCGAAAAGCTACTAAGATCCGCCACGAGTTCGGGTGGACTTGGGCAATGCACACTTGGTGATATTTTAAAACTTCCTTGAAGAAGTCGTCCAAAGGCAACCGCAGACCGGCCTTTAATTGTTCTTCGTAGACTACGATCATATCGTCCCCCTCAAAGAAGTGATCGGCAAGAAGATCGCCGTGACACCTAATCAACTCGTAGGAATCAGGCCGAATGTTATACTCCTGGCTGAACGATTGCAGATCGATTTCTTGAAGGACCGATGGCAACTCGTCCATGGGAAGATTTTCCCTCCCTGAAGAAGGTACATGCCTTGATGGTGCTACTTGCCCCCGAACTGAAACAGAGACCCTAGAAGGTTCGGGTCGTACGCTTGGTCCGACCACCTCCACTTCATTAGATGACCACGAGACCTGAACGGAAGGGGGGCTTGCCGCTCTCTGACCCTCGGCGCCGCTCATTTTCAAAGGAAACAAGGAATTTAAACTAAAAGAAGGATCAAAACCCTTACCGGAGTCTGATCGGTGTCGGAAGAACTTGAGGAAACGAGAGAATTTTGAAGTTGTTCGCGAGAGACTGAAAATGACATAAGGGAGCAACTGGCTAACCCCCACCCCTATTTATACTCGTTTGAGCATTTAATGCTCACGATGTTCCAGGCAGTGCATCGGTTAGCGGGACTCGCCAGCTGTTCTGACACGTCTCACGAATATTCCAAAATTCCATAAGGAGAGACCGGCTAGTTAGGGATCAGCAAATTAAGGCAAATGTTTGGAAGTGCGGATCGGATAAGGGCTGTTCCGTTGGAAACCAGATCGGATAAACACACCAGAGATCGGAGAATAATCAATAATAATAAAATGATAATTGACAAAATAAAATTTTATTCCCAAGAGGTCAAATTACATCATTTGGGCAATCTCTAGAGATCGGATTACATTAAAGGTCTAATTACATCATTTGGGCGATCTCTAGAGATCGGATTACATTAAAGGTCCGATTACATCATAAGGGCGATCTTTAGAGATCGGTGGAACATCCTATCTAAAAGGCCTATGTCAAAGCCTAGTCTCGTGGCTGAGTCAAAAGATATGTTTGACCAGGAGACCGGCTGGGGGACTATGACTCTCATGAGAATGAGAGAGGTCGTCATCAAAGTTACCGCTTGAAACCGAGTCGCTGTCGGAACACCCAGTATGGAGAGGAGCCAGATGAACGCCAAAGAGCAGTCACCGGTGTTGAGGGGAATATTAGCAGTCTTCTCGCCCGAAATCGGTTCGCCGATTATATCGGGCGAACGACTCGAGATCTGCACGATCTAGGTCCTCGATCCAGATTGGTTAATTAGTCCAGTTCTCTCACTGTCATCAGATAGGGTCATCATGATTCTTCGATCACCGGGATCATCAATTTTCAGGCAAGGAACAAAGAGGGCAACCGGAAAAAGATTAAAAGCGGTCATCTTGTCCGGGATTGTTGCCGGAGCAGCTAGAACAGGAAAAATGAGGAGAATAGGGGAGAAAGTCAAATGAGGTAGGGCTTCCCGATTGAAGGTATATATAGGGAAAATTTGAGCATTTATTGCAAGCAGAAAACGAAGCAGACGCCTCGAAAATCGAGGGAAATAAATGCTTTGACTGGAACGAACCCGATTAAAAGGAAGACCGGTGTGGCAAAGATCGGTAGAAGGGAGACCGGCATGAAAGATCGAAAAAGAGCGTGTAACACCCCCATTTGCATAGCCTAGTATATTTCACTATTCCGGTGACCGGTGTCAGTCCGGACAATTAAGGGGATTAGAACCATACTTAAGACAACTAAATAAGCCATAAACACAAATAATTAGTAATTGCCAATTAGTTAAGTATAAATAAGAAAAACAGAACATACGAAGTTAAACGAGCCGAGAGTCACAACGATGGGTGACTGTCTCGGGAACGACTGCGAAGTCATTTTAAACTCAAATTTCGAACCGTAAAAAGTGACGCTGCGGTCCTTAGGACCCTCATGAACACAGTGGAAAAGAGAAAATCACGAAAAAGAACTGTTAAGCCAGTTAAATAATTAGGTCAGGGAGCCGGAAGAAATATTAGATTATTTGCAAACCGGGATGAACCGGCGAGGGGCAATTTGGTCAATTGACTTTCATGAAAGAACACCAACCCAAATTATGCCATTAACCTAATCAAATTATTGAGCAAATTTGAGTTACTGAACCTACAAAACTGCAGATTTCCATTTGAACAGTAAAGTTCCAATGGCTATAACTCTCTCTAGAAAACTCCGATTTAGGCGATTCTTGGACCAATGGAAACCTAAGACATAGTAGAACATTTCGTATGAAGGAAATTAGACCAAATTATGGACTTAACTTGATCAAATTACTGAACGAAGTTGGATCAAAAATCTGCCAGAAACCAAAATAGCAGTATGAACAATGCACGTGAACAGTAACTGTATTTTGGCCATAACATGAGTTACAAAACTCCAATTGGGGTGATCAAAAAATTAGAATACACTTAAGACAATAAGGAACATTTTCTATGAAGGAAGGTTTGCCAAATTCTAACAGTAAAAGGACCAATGAAACAGTGCAACTTAGGACTCTAAAACCGAAAATTGGCAATTTTGCCTAAAAGACCTAAGCTTTGAGAAAATGACCAAAACCAACAAATTTAATGACCAAAATATGGTATGTGGGTGAAGTTGGAGTTCCCATACCTATTAAGCCTTAAAAAGTCAACAATTTGACTTGAATAGTGTAGTGAATAGTAACCCGAAACACAAAATTTCAAGAACATCGAATTTAGCATAAAAGTGAAGTTAAATTTATTATTGAATTTATGCTAAGTTATGGTACTGAAACACTGTGAAATTGTGTGTTTCAGTGGAAAAGAATACCATGACAGAACCCGAGGAGTCGAGTCAAGGCCAACAGGCGACTCGTTTGAGGTTTGTGCACAACTAACACTTTTGTTACTTTTCAATTCCAAATTGATTTCAAATAAATTTATTGTATGATTTATGATTTTGTTGTGTTGAGAATTTTAACTTATTGAATGAAATTGTATAATTTAAATATAAATTTTCTTATGCATTTAAGGATTTATTGCATTGTTTTGAGGATTGTAAATTTTAAGTTTGATGTGTTGCCAACCTTGAGCATGAATTTATGATGATTAAATATGTTAATTTGTAAATACTTTGTAAATAGAAATTGTTTTGAATATGATTTGAAACCACAGTTGACATGACAAAATATGTTGTGAATTCTCATTAGCTTGTCTAGTGAGATAACTCCTCCACTTGATGGGGCGAGTTTCTTCCTCTCTGGCTTGCCAGTTGGGGAATGATGTGAATGAGTACTCATATATACTAGCTAGTCTTTGTTTCTCCCTTTTAGCCTTGGTTATTGGGAGTATGTGAAATGTCGTGGTGTACAACACGGCATCTATTCGAATTTTGGGTCATGGGTTCGACTGTGTGTATTGTTGGCAACGCCCTTTAAATTATGCATAATTTGATAAATTGTGATTGAAATAAATAATTTGTTAATGATTCAAAAATTTTTGCATTGTCTCGGAATTTAAAAGAAATGTAAATAAATAGTTACTATTTGATCAAAATGTTATTCGAATGAATAATTTGTATGAATGAAAATGTTGATTTCTGAAGGTCATGGATTTTGAAGAATTTAGAAATTTTAAAATTCTATTTGTTTTGAATTGTCAAGCATAAATTGTATTAAGTTTTAAATTATTAGTTTGTGCACCACTGAGTTCACCACTCAGCGATAGCTTGTTATGCTGTCGCAGATATAGAGACTAGAGGAACAGCAGATTGAGCTGCTGAGGACAGGGGAGCCACCTGCTAGAAGTTATCGGGTATAATTTATACCCTGATTGTAAATATTTATTTTGATGTATGTATTGCACGTAATTGTATGGACATGTAAAATCGATCTTGAGCAGCTTGTACAAAGTTTGTATAAAGTTGTAATATTTATTGTAGTTTGAAATTCTCTTAATGTAAATTTTGCAATGATGCATCTAAATTGTTTTGTTTCTAATGAAATATGAATGATATTGATTGACAGTATTTTGAGAATTATTGAACTTGTGAATTTGAGAAATTAATTGAGATTGAGTATGAAATTGAAGCAGTTGTTGAGAAAAATTTTTAGAAGTGCTTTTTACAGGTATTTGAAGAACTGTTTTCTCATAATACAGAGGGAACTTTGTCAAAATTTTTACAAAATTTACGGAAAAAGAAAATGGGGTAAAATTTTCAACTAGATTTAATTTAACTAAATGTTTTAAGTACTTATTAGAAAATGCTCACCACTTGTCAAAAATAAAAAAAAAATTTGTTTTAAAATCCCTTGTAGGGTACTTAATGAGTTATCGGTAGGTGAAGTTCGGTAGTTCATTAGGTATTCTACGGGATCATGTTATACCTTACAGAGGGGTAAGGTGTGACATGTTTTAGTGGTATCAGAGCAAAATTTTTGAGGTATGTTTTAACCTATGAATTTGTGTCTTTTCTTTGTTAAGTACAACTGCTCAATGTCCTTATTTGTTACATACAGTGCATTTACATCATAAATATGAACTAACGGGGAGAAATCTCCTCGTATTGGGTGTACAGGAAAAAAAAATCCTGTGAATAGATATGGACAAGAGCAATAAAATGGTAGAGCAATCTGATATAGCTAACGTACAAAGAGAAGCCCCAGTTTCACAGAGCGTTGGAGGTCCAACTATACCAGTCCCTCCTATACAAATTACTGCACAAACGGCCCAGCAGATGGCCATGTTTTTTCAAAGAAATGGTCGATAATCATAGCCTGTGCCCAAGTACAAACCCAACCCCCTCAAGAGCAGAATGAAAAAGAGAAAAGTGGGAAACCCATCGGTTAAAGTTTGAGTAGTAATTTGGGAAAGAGAAAAGATTTTGAGGGACCCCGAGCTCCTAAGTATGATAGAGGTGGATCTTCAGGGCGGAAGCAATCAAGAACCATTCGTCAAAGAACTAGAAGTTTCTACCCTACCCGTTTTTGTGATGTTTGTGGGAAATTACACGGATGTATATGCCATAGGGTCACTGGAGCCTGCTTCAATTGTGGTGGAATTGGACATTTCGCCCGAGATTGTACTAGCGCACGTCGAGTTATGCCACATACTACACCAAAGGAATCAGTCCAAGGTTCTGATTTTAGAGACTCATTAATAGTCAATAGGGGCAGAGGCAGAAGTAGAGACAACACTTCAGGTAATCCTCGCACAATGGACCAACCCGAGCAAAGGAATACACTAGAAAGAGGAAACGCCATGTATCGAGGGGAAGAAGCAGAGACTTCAGATGTAGTTGTCGGTATGTTCTTAACTTGTGAAAGGAATAATTATGTACTACTTGATTCCGGCTCTACTTGTTTATAGGCTAATGCTAAAATTATATGTTCTACTGCTATTCCCTTGCATGGAGATAAATTTTAATGTGTTAGTAATTAGTCTTTTAGGATAAGAATTGCGATAATAAGCATGATTGGAATTAATTCTGGAAAAGTTTCTAGTGAGGGACATCTCCTAGACTATGATAAATTATAAAGTTAATTAGTAAGCCTAATTAGGTAAGGCAAGAGGACCTAAAAGTAAATTGTAGTAATATATCTGCCCTAGATGGAAGTAAAGGTATTACTGTTGATAGATGTCAGTAAGTACCATAATCAAAATAAATTTAAGATATTAGTGGATTTGAAAGAAATAAGACATAGGGAAGTTTGCTCTATTGGGATGTATCGTAGTAACTATGCAATATTCTTGATGTTTGTGCTGTAAGCTGCAGATTACACTATTGACTTGAGATTTATTGTGTAGAGCTACGTACTACCCAATAGTACATAAGGATAAGAATAGTTATAAATGATTTTCGCTCTGGTACAAATATACCATAATAGAGTTTTATTACTAGAACTGAGTTTGAAAATCCTAATTCGGGATTTAAAACTCTATAATTAGAATATCAAAATATCATGGTTGCAAGGTAGTGAGAGTTAAAGACTCCGTTACCCTAGCATGAATTACAGTACATCAGGAATTGTTATGGGACTAGAGATTTTAGCATGGTAAAAATTTAAAAATAACACCTATAGGACTAAGTCATGCAGTCTCCGATATGGAGTTTATAGTTGTTCTGGTATTGCAATGGATCTTTTGCTCAATGTTTAGTAAGGAACAGTATTCTATTTGTGTAACGGTAAGACACAAAATGTCATTTGTTTCCCTAGAAGAGACAGGATGCTATGGATGACAATTATAACTTATAAAACAGTTAAGAAATGATATTCTACTGATAACAGTAATTCGATAGGAACTAGTTGGTCAGGTATTCTTTAAGAAGAGCATAATTTTATTGTGCGGATTATAAGGATTAGATTAGAATTCAAGTGGAACTTTTGAATAGCATGGGAAACAGGAGAGTCCGGTAGACTTCCTTTTTAAGATTAAAGAATTATTTATGGTTAAAAAGTAAAAAGTAATGATCACAGACCAGCGGAAAATAAGCTATAGAATATTTATAGATAAAAGAGTTGTGGAAGTAAAAATTAGAATAGTTAGTGCGAATATAATAAAGAAACATTATGAATATTAGTTAAAGTGTTGACTAGAATGGTCAGAGGACCAAATTAAGTAATATTGAAGTATAGTGGATTTATTAAGGACGATAAGAGGTACTAAATTACGACTCGACAGCCAAGTTAAGGAAGAAGATAAGATTGAGGAATAAAATAATCAAAGTTAAGCTGTGAAATGAAAAGAAACAAATAGAACAGTAAGAAATGAGAAAAACACTAGATGAGAATTTGCCACCAGGGCAAACAACTTACTTAAGACGCATAATGATATCCCGAACTATTTTATCAAGAAGGAAATAAGTTAAACAAAAGCAAACAAGATAGTGCAAAATGACACATAGGCCGTAGTCATAAATGGAGATGGTAAGATAATGGTTATGGACCTATGGCTAAGAAAGAGATAAGCAGTTCATATATGACTAACAAGGTCATTTAAAAAAAAAACTACAAAAGAAAATAATTGCTAAAATAACAACAAGAAAAGACTAAAATATTCTAAACTAAACTGAAGGATGCATCAAATGATCAAAAGATTTGATAAGAAAAGAGTAAAATTTAGTTCTCACCTATAGGATCATACGAGGTCCTAGAAAGAGTGGATCCACTAGCACACAGATTTGTTTACTTCTAAAATTGAAATGAATTTGAATCTAACTTATGATAGAAGCTCATAAGAAATTTGGCACACGAGGTGAACAATCGATGAGTAAATAGTATTGGATAAAGTGCTAAGGAACCATCATTCAGGCCAGGAAGCTATTTGAAAGCATGAATAGGATATGAGGAGACAGCACCCACAATTGTTCAGAGACTGATACCAGGTAAAATTTCGAGGACGAAATTATTTTAAGGGGGGAAGAATTGTAACACCCCCATTTGCATAGCCTGGTATATTTCACTATTTCGGTGACCGGTGTCAGTCCGGACAATTAAGGGGATTAGAACCATACTTAAGACAACTAAATAAGCCATAAACACAAATAATTAGTAATTGCCAATTAGTTAAGTGTAAATAAGAAAAACAGAACATAAGAAGTTAAACGAGCCCAGAGTCACAATGATGGGTGACCGTCTCGGGAACGACTGTGAAGTCATTTTAAACTCCAATTTCGAACCGTAAAAAGTGACGCTGCGGTCCTTAGGACCCTCATGAACACAGTGGAATAGAGAAAATCACGAAAAAGAACTGTTAAGCCAGTCAAAGAATTAGGTCAGGGAGCCAGAAGAAATATTGGATTATTTGCAAACCGGGATGAACTGGCGAGGGGCAATTTGGTCAATTGACCCCGAGAGCTGACTCCTGACCTAACTGTCAAATAAAATCGGGGAAAAGAAAATTTCAGAATCGAGAATTAAATTGAAGAACTAATAGAAAAATATGAAAAAAAAAAGAAGAGAAAAATGAGAAAAGTAAATGGGTGATGACATCATGCATGACCTCATGCATGATATCATAAAAGAATTAATTAAATTATTTATTAAATTACATTTTGTGGTCTTCCATAAGCCAAGTTTATAAAATAAAAGAAAAGAAAAAAATAATTAAAAGTCATCTTTTTCATAAAAAAAAAAGTGACTCTCTCTTTCCCTCTCCCAAAGCTCACTCTCAAACCTCCATTAGAGCTCTTAGCTCAAGCTTTATACACCATAAATTAACCATAAGTTCCCCTAAAATTCTCCACTAAACCTCATCCTTGCATCTTGAAGAGTATAGAGGAGCAAGAAAAAGAAAGAAAATTAGTGAAAAGGGGAGTTAGAAATTGCTACACAAAGGTTGGTATTCTAACTCTTAATTTTCTGTTTTAAATGCATGTTTAGTGACTTAAATGAACTTAGGAACTAAGGAAATGAAGAGAAATCAATTGTTGAAGGACTAAACTGAATTTCGCCCTGTTGAAGGGGAGTATGATTTTGTATGGTTTGATGGAGTTAAATGAGTTTAGAAGCTTTATTTAGTTGATTGATTAGGATTAAAACCATTAAATGTAGTTAAATACAATAATTTAGTAAGTTAGGGTTTTGGGACTTAGGGTTTGTGAACCAAAAATGTAAGAAATGAGTAAATGGCATGTTTGACCTATTGTGAAGTGAAAAATGGTCAATTGTGACCAAATGAGTTGTGTTTGAATTATTAGAAGTGAAGTCAAATTCGTAGGGTAAATGGTCATGCTGCTGGCAGCATGACCAAGCCAACTTTGAAGGATCAAAACGGAAATTTTACAAGTCCAATTGATATGCCACCAATTGCAGATGAAAATAGACATAAAATGACACAATTTTCATTAAGGAACCATGCCAAAAAACTGACCAAAACCTAGTGAACAAATTGACCAAAGTTGAGTAAGAGCGATGCCATGCTGATAAATCGACCAAATGAATAGTAACTATTCATTTGGTCATAACTCGAGCTAGGCAGGTCAAAATGACCTGAAATTTTACCAGTAATTAGATAAGATATAGATCTAAAACTTTCATGAAGAACACCAACCCAAATTATGCCATTAACCTAATCAAATTATTGAGCAAATTTGAGTTACTGAACCTGTAAAACTGCAGATTTCCATTTGAACAGTAAAGTTCCCATGGCTATAACTCTCTCTAGAAAACTCCGATTTAGGCGATTCTTGAACCGATGGAAACCTAAGACATAGTAGAACATTTCGTATGAAGGAAATTAGACCAAATTATGGACTTAACTTGATCAAATTACTAAACGAAGTTGGATTAAAAATCTGCCAGAACCAAAATAGAAGTATGAACAGTGCACGTGAACAGTAACTGTATTTTGGCCATAACTTGAGCTACAAAACTCCAATTGGGGTGATCAAAAAATGAGAATACACTTAAGACAATAAGAAACATTTTCTATGAAGGAAGGCTTGCCAAATTCTAAGAGTAAAAGGACCAATGAAACAGTGCAACTTAGGACTCTAAAACCGAAAATTGGCAATTTTGCCTAAAAGACCTAAGCTTTGAGAAAATGACCAAAACCAACAAAGTTAATGACCAAAATATGGTATGTGGGTGAAGTTGGAGTTCCCATACCTATTAAGCCTTAAAAAGTCAACAATTTGACTTGAATAGAATAGTGAATAGTAACCCGAAACACAAATTTTCAAGAACATCGAATTTAGCACGTTAGAGCTAGGTAAAAGTGAAGTTAAATTTATTATTGAATTTATGCTAAGTTATGGTACTGAAACACTGCGAAATTGTGTGTTTCAGTGCAAAAGAATACCGGGACAGAACCCGAGGAGTCGAGTCAAGGCCAACAGGCGACTCGTTTGAGGTTTGTGCACAACTAACACTTTTGTTACTTTTCAATTCCAAATTGATTTGAAATAAATTTATTGTATGATTTATGATTTTGTTGTGTTGAGAATTTTAACTTATTGAATGAAATTGTATAATTTGAATATAAATTTTCTTATGCATTTAAGGATTTATTGCATTGTTTTGAGGATTGTAAATTTTAAGTTTGATGTGTTGCCAACCTTGAGCATGAATTTATGATGATTAAATATGTTGATTTGTAAATACTTTGTAAATAGAAATTGTTTTGAATATGATTTGAAACCACAGTTGACATGACAAAATATGTTGTGAATTCTCATTAGCTTGTCTAGTGAGATAACTCCTCCACTTGATGGGGCGAGTTTCTTCCTCTCTGGCTTGCCAGTTGGGGAATGATGTGAATGAGTACTCATATATACTAGCTAGTCTTTGTTTCTCTCTTTTAGCCTCGGTTATTGGGAGTATGTGAAATGCCGTGGTGTACAACACGGCATCTGTTCGAATTTTGGGTCATGGGTTCGACTGTGTGTATTGTTGGCAACGCCCTTTAAATTATGCATAATTTGATAAATTGTGATTGAAATAAATAATTTGTTAATGATTCAAAAATTTTTGCATTGTCTCGGAATTTAAAAGAAATGTTAATAAATAGTTACTATTTGATCAAAATGTTATTCGAATGTGTAACACCCCTGATTTTTTTATATATTATTATTGGGCTTCGTGTAGGTATCTCAATTCGCGGAAATTCGACAGTTGTCCGGATCTGTGAATTTCCGGCCAGACAGACCAGCTACCGGAAAAGTCTCCGAATTGGATCGAGATTTTGGCTACCCCACCATTGTTAGGCATCCCGAGCACGTTCCCGAAGTCGGAATCGGCAAAGGTAAACCCGAACCTTGCTTTTTCGTAATTTTCTAGTCCTTAAATAGGATTAAAAATCCATAAAATATTCGTGGTAGCTTAGAAAATTACGATTTTTTTTGCAATAGTTTAGTAATATTTCTAAGGACCGCGGGGCAGAGTTTTATAATTTTTAGAGCTTATTTGAGCAGTTTTTGCAAAAATGATCAATTATAAGGACTAAATTGAAATTTTACATATTGTGATGGATGATTGATTTGATGGGCCCAGGAGGGGCTGTGTGATGTGATTGAGTTGTGGATATATGGATTGTGGATATAGAAGTGTGTTTTGAGCCCTTTTACAGGTTGGGTAGGTCCTAGGTATAGGGGAGAGTCTGCCAGATTTTCGGCATGACTTAGGACGTATTGGGTCTTTTCTTGATTTGTATTGAGTCATTTGTATTAAATGATTGTAATAAAATTGTCAGGTGAGCCAGGACAGCCTTCTTCCTCCGCCCACCTCGGTGACCACCATCAAGTCTGTGAGTAAAATATTAATTTTAATTGTAATTTCGATATTATTATATGTTCAGCATGCCCATGCATCACTTATATGCATATATTTATGTAGTTAAACTCTAGGCACGATTTATGATGCATTGATAACTATTAAAGTGCCATGATGTTGTTGTGGTAATTTGGAGCAGTGTGCGTGCGTTGGCGTGCGTGTGATGTGGTGTGGACTATGGATAGGACGGGTAGTCACGGCTTGAGTTCTTCGCTGGGACCCGATCCTTCGAGGGGTAGTCACGGCTTGAGTTCTTCGATGGACCCTCGATTTGGTTTATTAAGCGAAAGTCCGGCTTGAGTTCTTCACGGCACCAAAGTTGGATTTAAGAGAGTCAGATAGGGATCACTCCCATATGTTATGATTGATGCTACAGGGTGCGTGAGTGCTCCAAATTACCTTTTTGATGTTATGATGTGAAAATGATGTTGATGTTGCATTTCACTCTACAGGGTGCATTAGTTTTAGATAGTTATAGAGATTATGGTTAAAATTGATATTTTACTCTCTCGAGTGACGCTCACTCCTGTTCAATATTTTTTTCAGGCTACAAGAGGATTTTATTTTTGGTTAACCTGCTTTTCTCCTTCGCAGGTTGTTTATCAATATTTGTGTAATTTTATTTACTCCTAGAATTTCCGCATGTGTTAGAAGTATTTATTTGATTATGGTCTGTAATATTATTATCATGTTGGACCTGTAAACATATAATGATATGTATGTTTGATGGATTGGATGAGGGAGCTGAGCTCCCATTTATTTTTATGAGGATATGAGTATGTGGAGGGTGAGCTGAGCTCCCCAATTGAGTATTTATTATGTTTACAGGTCGGGTGAGTCGAAAACTCCCCGTTGGAAAGTCCATTTTATGGCCGGACTCTGTCCGTTTGGTTTCTTGAAATTGGGCCCAAATGGGCCTTAGAGTTGGGTTAATGAACAGTTAGGCTTACTACGGGCCTCGGGGGCTTTAGGCTGGCCCAGGTCCTAGTGCCGGTCCGGCCCATAGGTTGGGTCGTGACAGAATGAATAATTTGTATGAATGAAAATGTTGATTTCTGAAGGTCATGGATTTTGAAGAATTTAGAAATTTTAAAATTCTATTTGTTATGAATTGTCAAGCATAAATTGTATTAAGTTTTAAATTATTAGTTTGTGCACCACTGAGTTCACCACTCAGCGATAGCTTGTTATGCTGTCGCAGACATAGAGATTAGAGGAACAGCAGATTGAGCTGCTGAGGACAGGGGAGCCACCTGCTAGAAGTTATCGGGTATAATTTATACCCTGACTGTAAATATTCATTTTGATGTATGTATTGCACGTAATTGTATGGACATGTAAAATCGATCTTGAGCAGCTTGTACAAAGTTTGTATAAAGTTATAATATTTATTGTAGTTTGAAATTCTCTTAATGTAAATTTTGTAATGATGTATTTAAATTGTTTTGTTTCTAATGAAATATGAATGATATTGATTGACAGTATTTTGAGAATTATTGAACTTGTGAATTTGAGAAATTGATTGAAATTGAGTATGAAATTGAAGCAGTTGTTGAGAAAAATTTTTAGAAGTGCTTTTTACAGTATTTGAAGAATCATTTTCTCAAAATACAGAGGAACTCACAAAATTTTTATAAAATTTGCGGAAAAAGAAAATGGGGTAAAATTTCCAACTAGATTTAATTTAACTAAATGTTTTAAGTACTTATTAGAAAATGCTCACCACTTGTCAAAAATAAAAAAAAAATTGTTTTAAAATCCCTTGTAGGGTACTTAATGAGTTATCGGTAGGTGAAGTTCGGTAGTTCATTAGGTATTCTACGGGATCATGTTATACCTTACAGAGGGGTAAGGTGTGACAGAGCGTGTTAGGAAGATCGAAAAAGAAAGGAGGTCGGATAGCAAAAAGAATAAGACAAACTTCCGCTAACCGTCGTCATAATCAGAGCCGAGGTAGTTAAAGCGTGGCAGACGAGATCCCCACCGCACGCCTCAGAATCGCCCGCATTACTGATAAGTGCCACAGTATGTCACGACAGTGCTGCACATCTCAATCTCCACCGTTGATCTCATTTGTAAGGACGAGTCCGGAGCCCTTGGATCAAAGAAGAAGACGACAAGACCGGCGCTTTTTATTCCCAGCCCTCGGATCGCCCCGGACAAGAGAATTTGGGACCGTCAGATTAGAAGAAGAAAATGACAAATATTCTGAAGGGGATCTCGGCCGTCCGTTCTGATTCTCTTTAATTCCTGTGCTTCAGATCATGTCCTTTGAAATCCTGACCCTCCATCTCCCTCAAAATAGATCCTGACCCTTCAAGGGAAGCACCCGGTTCCTATAAAAACCTGCATGAAAAACTGTACAAGGGACGAAAAAAAGAATAGGGAATATAGCGGAAGGACTCTGAAACTTAATTCAGCTCATTACTCTGCTATCCTTGAGCTTTCATAAGAAAGACTTTTGAAACCTGTTTTCTGAAGTATTTTCTTGCAAAGGGATTTCTGAATACTGAAACTTTCCATTTTCAGTTCGTTCATTATCCTGTGACATTCTCAATATTTGTGTAATTTTATTTACTCCTAGAATTTCCGCATGTGTTAGAAGTATTTATTTGATTATGGTCTGTAATATTATTATCATGTTGGACCTGTAAACATATAATGATATGTATGTTTGATGGATTGGATGAGGGAGCTGAGCTCCCATTTATTTTTATGAGGATATGAGTATGTGGAGGGTGAGCTGAGCTCCCCAATTGAGTATTTATTATGTTTACAGGTCGGGTGAGTCGAAAACTCCCCGTTGGAAAGTCCATTTTATGGCCGGACTCTGTCCGTTTGGTTTCTTGAAATTGGGCCCAAATGGGCCTTAGAGTTGGGTTAATGAACAGTTAGGCTTACTACGGGCCTCGGGGGCTTTAGGCTGGCCCAGGTCCTAGTGCCAGTCCGGCCCATAGGTTGGGTCGTGACAAATGTGGTATCAGAGCTTAGGCTCCAGATTCATAGGGAAAAATCATCTAAGTGTTGGGAAGAGTCTACTAGGAGTCACATGCGGAGTATAGGATTCTGTTTCGTCTTTTCCTGTAATTCTTTGTTTCTAGATTCTATGTATTACCTCGGGAAATATAAGATTACCTCAGTTAGTGTCTTGATTTTCGTGGAGTACATAGAAATGTGAAATAGAGTTAGTAGACGTGTGAGGTCTATCATGAGGATACGTACTCCAAGAAATGTTATATTTTTGTCAGTATGGGTTTAAATGGTGTGCCCATTTCGTGTAAGGCACGAGTACATAAAAGTGAGTCTTAAAAGTACGGTTGCCTTAGATAAGGATGAGGATACTACTCTTCGGCATCGGTAGATGACCCAATGTAATAAGTTTGTGATAATAGAAGATTCAGGAGAGATAAGAAATTAGGAGACCTAGTCTGTCAGGACGTATCGTAGTAACTATACAATGTTCTCGATGTCTGCTCTGTAAGCTGCAGATTACAGTACCGACATGAGATTATTGTGTAGAGCTGCGTGCATCCCCATGGTGCTCCATAATGAGGGTGTTTGAGATGGCTTCTGTTTTGGTACAGTTATGCCAGAACAGAGCTCTCAGATTTGCAGAGGAGTTGGGAACTCTTGGTTAAGAGTCTAGAGTTAGAATATTGAAAGGTCACGGTTGGGTGATAACTAGAGTCGGTGACTCGATTACTGACATGAGCTAGAGTTACATCAAGAGTTGCCATCGGACTGCAGGTTTGGACTAGTTGCAAAGTAAAGGTGACACTTATAGAGTGAGAATAGTATACCTTGTGTGTATCAGTATGGAATAAAGTACAACTCTACTACCTAGAGAAGGTCGAAACTATGAATTGATGATTTATAGAGCTATGATATGATAAAAGAGTCATTAACTTGACATGGTTCTGGCAAGGTGGTAGATGTAGTACCTTTGTTGCGAGCAAGTTAGGATATAGTCCTATCTTTCGTAATGGATCGAATGTTATTACTGATAATGATGACTTATGGAATAGTGTCCCAGATGGGACTGTAGAGTGTGGTAGAGAGTAGTTGGCTCGGGTATCCTGGAGAGGATACAAGTTCCATTATAGGAATCATATATAATCAGATCATGATGGATGTAAGTCCTTTGAATTGGACGACAGGTTTGGGTGCCCGGAATCTTAAGTTTTGGCTAGTTGAGTAAACATGGAAAATAATAATTATAATAGTGTTAAGAGTAATAAATTAGCGAAGATAAATCACAGAAGGCCAATGGATAAAGAAAGTGCAGAATGAAAGTTTGGACAATTGATTGCAGATGCAATATAATCTAAATGCTAGTGGAAGTACTAGCTAGAGTGGTCAAAGGACCAAATCTGAGTAGCACAGACATATGATAACGCGATAGAGACTCTGAAAGATATAGTTAGCAAATCGCTATTATATTAGGAAAAAGAATGGAACCAGGGATAGAATAGTCAAGTTCTATTTTGGGTAAGACAAAGGAAATAAATGAAAGGACAACCTAAAGAGCGCATAATAAAAGGAACAAAGTTAAGATATAGGATAGGCTAAGCGTTATTCTTGGCAAGGAGAATGACAAGGATGGAAAACCCAAAATGGGACCACATTAGTGAGAAAAGTGATGGAGGTATGGAATACAATAATAATGAGTAAATGTTAGAAGGTGTGCGATGGTATTGCGGACTACCTAAATAGGTAGAGAAAGAGAAGTTAGTAAGCAGTAAGTTGAATAAAAGTCAGTCTAAGGGATCAAATATGTATGATGAGAGGAAAAGAATGATAGATAATGACACATAGGTTTTAGGTTAGACTTTTGAGATAGTGAGAAGGTAGTTAGAGGTTCGTTATGAATGTCAGGCAAACATTTTTAGTGTGATCAACAGAATCACTTTGTAGTGAAGCAATAACGACAGGACAATAGTAGGGGTAGAACGAAAAGTGACAAGTCTGGATGGTTATAAATCACTAGAAAGTTCAAGGATCAAATTAATGACCCTAGATAAGGGTGGAATTAGTGTTGGAAGAATTTATTAGTGAGAGAAATCTTTTAGGAATCAACAAAAGTTAAGGGCACAATAAAAACGATGATAGATATAAATCATAGGTCGAGTATAAGTAAAGTTAATAAATTATAAATTATTATGTCAAGAAGGAAAATGGTACGGTAAAGGGTTCATGCAGATGATACCTTATAGGTAGAGCATAATTGTGCTAGGAGATGATGAAATTTGGAGAGAAAGACCAAGAAACTTAGGTGAAACGTTATAATATGACAATCGGGTGTAGTTGAATATAAGAGGATATTTTCTTTCTTTTCAAGTTTAGCTTGTGCTTTTGGTTCTAGAAGGTTATATAAGGAACAGAAACTGAGTCAAGGAGACCTAGTTATTGAGAGTTTGGTAGGCACAAATTCATACATAATTTCCTGATATGAGAATGACAGTAAGTGCATACCTAGTATTAAGTATGAAAGGACAAACAGAGTAATGACAGAGTTAAATTGAGTTAGCTACTAAGGCTTGTAACTGCTTTAAACTATGAGCTAGAGGAAATACTAATTGTGGATGAGTTTCAATAGATGAAATTATTGCTAATGGGTAATTTGAGGTTGAAGTTTGGAAAGTTGTGGGCAGTATATGTGATTATATTAAAGAGAATAAACACGTGAAGTATCTTATTTAGAATTAAGGCATGACATACATTTCCCACAGCCGTGTTAGTTCAGATGGAACTTATAGTTTCTTGAGCTCCTATCCATCCAGATGAGCAATTTCCTACTAAGGCTGGTAGGGAATGATAATGTTCGATAGTTAAGTTGGGAAGGGGTTACAAAACCGAAGTTTCTCTGGTTAATTATAAGTGTTACAAAAGGTGAAGAATGTGCTGGCAGGAGTAAGCCGTAAGGTTAGAATTTTCGAAGTAATGGAACTAGTAATCAAGATAAGACTAAGAAATAAAAAGAAAGTTAAAGTTGATGATGTGATAGACGTCTTTGAAGGAAAAGGTGTAAGGATGAGATATGACTAAAATTAAGGAATAAGTACAGCAGGTTGAAAAGATACCAACAATACCAAAAATAGGAAAAGAGAAGTGGATAAGATGCAAAGGACAGGAAGAGAGCTCGATAGAGTCAGTTATAATGACGAGGATAAGGAGTGTCTAACCACTGCCCCTGTGTTAACACTACCTATGAGCGGTGAAGGATACACCGTAATCGTGGACGCCTCCAGAGTTGGCCTAGGGTGTGTTTTGATGCGGAATGGAAAAGTAGTGGCTTATGCTTCAAGGCAGCTGAAAAGGCATGAGCAGAACTATCCCACCCATGATTTTGAAATGGCGGTTGTAGTCTTTGCACTAAAAAATCTGGAGACACTACCTGTATGGTGGAGTGTGCGAGATATACACCGACCATAAGAGTTTGAAGTACATCTTCCAACAGAGGGATTTAAACTTGAGACAGAGGAGATGAATGGAGCTCGAAGACTATGATTACACCATCCAAGCACCACCACAGGAAGGCTAATGTAGTAGCAGATGCTTTAAGCGAGAAAATCTTCCGCGATTTGGCGCACATTTCAGAGAAGAGACCGTTGATTCAGAAGTACATGAGTTGATGGATCAAGGTTTAATCCTACATCTTTCAGATGAGGGGTATTGTTGGCTCATTCTTGGTGAGGCGGACTTGCAGACAGAGTTAGAGTTTCCCAAAGACAGAGACCAACAATTAATGAAGATCATAGAAAGAGTACAAAGAAGGTGAAGGTGGTGAGTTTGAATTTGCCAATGATCGCTCCATACTGCAAGGTTCTATGATATGTGTGCCCGATGTGGACAACCTCATAGATGAAATCATTCGAGAGGCACACTATACACTGTACAATGTCCTCCCAGGTTCCACCAAGATGTACCATGACGTGAAAGATAGCTATTGGTGGAATGGCATGAAGAGAGACATAGCACTTTGTGTCCAAGTGCTTGACTTGTCGAAGGTGAAGTTTGAACACCGAGACCGTCGTGAAGTTGCAAGAGCTCCCTATCCCGTAATGGAAGTGGGAAATGATTTCTATGGATTTTGTGGATCAAGGTTGCCTCGTACCACGCGAGGATATGACTCGATATGGGTAATTGTAGACCGCTTGACCAAATCACCACTCACTTCTTACAGAAGACTACATACTGTGGCACAAGATGCGGCTCTACATTCGAGAAATAGTCGATTGCATGGAGTTTCGGCTTCCATAATATCCGACGAGGCCCCGATTCACTTCTCGGTTTTGGAGAAAGTTGCAGAGGCACTTGGCACACGCTTGAACTTCATGACGGCTTTCCACCCTCGCATGACGGACAACTGAAAGGACAATCCAAACATCGAAGACATGCTTCGCATGAGTGTTTTGGATTTTGGAGGTCAATGGGATGAGCAATAGCTTTGGTGGAGTTTGCCTACAACAACGATTATCACTCCAAAGATAGGATGGCACCCTATGAGGCACTATATGGAAGAAAGTGTAGGTCTCTCTGTGTTGGACAGAAATGGGGAAGCGAAGGTGCATGATGTAGACCTAGTGCAAGACACTTGAGGTAGTTCCTTTAATCGAGCAGCAGCGACTTTTCATGGCGAGAAGAGTTATGCGGACCCGCACGGAGGGATGTGGAGTTTGCGATGGCGACTATGTATTCTGAAGGTTTCTCCAATGAAGGAGTCATGAGATTTGGAAAGAAGGGCAAGTTGGCACCTCGGTATATTGGACCTTTTGAGGTTACGGATAGAGTTGGAGCGATTGCCTCACGGTTGGAGCTACCACCCAACCTTTCTCACATTCATCCGTGTTTCACATCTCCATGCTCGGAAATACATTCAGATCCTTCTCATGTACTACAACCGGATGTAATAGAGCTAAAAGAGAACTTGACATTTGAGGAGCAACTGTAGCCATAGTGGACTACCAAGTGAGACAGCTAAGATCAAAGCAGATCCCTATGGTTAAGGTTTTGTGGAAGAGCCATCGGTGGAAGAGTGCACACAGGAGTCGAGCGGGACATGCGTAGCAAGTACCCTTATCTGCTCAATGTGTAATCATATACTTTATTACGCCTTGTGTAAAATTCGAGGACGAATTTTTACGTAAGGGGAAGAATGTAACACCCACGATTTTTATATATTATTATTGGGCTTGTGTAGGTATCTCAATTCGCGGAAATTCGACGGTTGTCCGGATCTGTGAATTTCCGGCGAACAGACCACTCTGGAAAAAGTCTCGAATTGGATCGAGATTTTGGCTACCCCACCATTGTTAGGCATCCCGAGCACGTTCCCGAAGTCGGAATCGGCAAAGGTAAACCCGAACCTTGCTTTTTCGTAATTTTCTAGTCCTTAAATAGGATTAAAAATCCATAAAATATTCGTGGTAGCTTAGAAAATTACGATTTTTTTTGCAATAGTTTAGTAATATTTCTAAGGACCGCGGGGCAGAGTTTTATAATTTTTAGAGCTTATTTGAGCAGTTTTTGCAAAAATGATCAATTATAAGGACTAAATTGAAATTTTACATATTGTGATGGATGATTGATTTGATGGGCCCAGGAGGGGCTGTGTGATGTGATTGAGTTGTGGATATATGGATTGTGGATATAGAAGTGTGTTTTGAGCCCTTTTACAGGTTGGGTAGGTCCTAGGTATAGGGGAGAGTCTGCCAGATTTTCGGCATGACTTAGGACGTATTGGGTCTTTTCTTGATTTGTATTGAGTCATTTGTATTAAATGATTGTAATAAAATTGTCAGGTGAGCCAGGACAGCCTTCTTCCTCCGCCCAGCCGCCTCAGTGACCACCGTCAAGTCTGTGAGTAAAATATTAATTTTAATTGTAATTTCGATATTATTATATGTTCAGCATGCCCATGCATCACTTATATGCATATATTTATGTAGTTAAACTCTAGGCACGATTTATGATGCATTGATAACTGTTAAAGTGCCATGATGTTGTTGTGGTAATTTGGAGCAGTGTGCGTGCGTTGGCGTGCGTGTGATGTGGTGTGGACTATGGATAGGACGGGTAGTCACGGCTTGAGTTCTTCGCTGGGACCCGATCCTTCGAGGGGTAGTCACGGCTTGAGTTCTTCGCTGGGACCCTCGATTTGGTTTATTAAGCGAAAGTCCGGCTTGAGTTCTTCGCTGGCACCAGGTTGGATTTAAGAGAGCTGTATAGGGGATCAGCTCCCATATGTTATGATTGATGCTACAGGGTGCGTGAGTGCTCCAAATTACCTTTTTGATGTTATGATGTGAAAATGATGTTGATGTTGCATTTCACTCTACAGGGTGCATTAGTTTTAGATAGTTATAGAGATTATGGTTAAAATTGATATTTTACTCTCTGAGTCGAACGCTCACTCCTGTTCAATATTTTTTTCAGGCTACAGGAGGATTTTATTTTTGGTTAACCTGCTTTTCTCCTTCGCAGGTTGTTTATCAATATTTGTGTAATTTTATTTACTCCTAGAATTTCCGCATGTGTTAGAAGTATTTATTTGATTATGGTCCATAATATTATTATCATGTTGGACTGTAAACATATAATGATATGTATGTTTGATGGATTGGATGAGGAGTGAGCTCCCATTTATTTTATGAGGATATGAGTATGTGGAGGGTGGTGAGCTCCCCAATTGAGTATTTATTATGTTTACAGGTCGGGTGAGTCGAAAACTCCCCGTTGGAAAGTCCATTTTATGGCCGGACTCTGTCCGTTTGGTTTCTTGAAATTGGGCCCAAATGGGCCTTAGAGTTGGGTTAATGAACAGTTAGGCTTACTACGGGCCTCGGGGGCTTTAGGCTGGCCCAGGTCCTAGTGCCGGTCCGGCCCATAGGTTGGGTCGTGACAGAATGAATAATTTGTATGAATGAAAATGTTGATTTCTGAAGGTCATGGATTTTGAAGAATTTAGAAATTTTAAAATTCTATTTGTTATGAATTGTCAAGCATAAATTGTATTAAGTTTTAAATTATTAGTTTGTGCACCATGAGTTCACCACTCATGATAGCTTGTTATCTTTGTCATGGACATAGAGATTAGAGGAACAGCAGATTGAGCTGCTGAGGACAGGGGAGCCACCTGCTAGAAGTTATCGGGTATAATTTATACCCTGACTGTAAATATTCATTTTGATGTATGTATTGCACGTAATTGTATGGACATGTAAAATCGATCTTGAGCAGCTTGTACAAAGTTTGTATAAAGTTATAATATTTATTGTAGTTTGAAATTCTCTTAATGTAAATTTTGTAATGATGTATTTAAATTGTTTTGTTTCTAATGAAATATGAATGATATTGATTGACAGTATTTTGAGAATTATTGAACTTGTGAATTTGAGAAATTGATTGAAATTGAGTATGAAATTGAAGCAGTTGTTGAGAAAAATTTTTAGAAGTGCTTTTTACAGGTATTTGAAGAACTGTTTTCTCAAAATACAGAGGGAACTCTGTCAAAATTTTTATAAAATTTGCGGAAAAAGAAAATGGGGTAAAATTTCCAACTAGATTTAATTTAACTAAATGTTTTAAGTACTTATTAGAAAATGCTCACCACTTGTCAAAAATAAAAAAAAAAATTGTTTTAAAATCCCTTGTAGGGTACTTAATGAGTTATCGGTAGGTGAAGTTCGGTAGTTCATTAGGTATTCTACGGGATCATGTTATACCTTACAGAGGGGTAAGGTGTGACAGAGCGTGTTAGGAAGATCGAAAAAGAAAGGAGGTCGGATAGCAAAAAGAATAAGACAAACTTCCGCTAACCGTCGTCATAATCAGAGCCGAGGTAGTTAAAGCGTGGCAGACGAGATCCCCACCGCACGCCTCAGAATCGCCCGCATTACTGATAAGTGCCACAGTATGTCACGACAGTGCTGCACATCTCAATCTCCACCGTTGATCTCATTTGTAAGGACGAGTCCGGAGCCCTTGGATCAAAGAAGAAGACGACAAGACCGGCGCTTTTTATTCCCAGCCCTCGGATCGCCCCGGACAAGAGAATTTGGGACCGTCAGATTAGAAGAAGAAAATGACAAATATTCTGAAGGGGATCTCGGCCGTCCGTTCTAATTCTCTTTAATTCCTGTGCTTCAGATCATGTCCTTTGAAATCCTGACCCTCCATCTCCCTCAAAATAGATCCTGACCCTTCAAGGGAAGCACCCGGTTCCTATAAAAACCTGCATGAAAAACTGTACAAGGGACGAAAAAAAGAATAGGGAATATAGCGGAAGGACTCTGAAACTTAATTCAGCTCATTACTCTGCTATCCTTGAGCTTTCATAAGAAAGACTTTTGAAACCTGTTTTCTGAAGTATTTTCTTGCAAAGGGATTTCTGAATACTGAAACTTTCCATTTTCAGTTCGTTCATTATCCTGTGACATTCTCACTTATTGTCTTCGTTATCTTTATTTCTACTCCCGTTATCCAAGCTCAACTTCATTCATACTCGGCTATAATTTTGATCAGTCTGCATTTTAGCAAGGTATTCTTCATTTTAAGGCGAACCTTAGTCTTCAGGTTACTAGCCCGCGGCCCCTATTACGTTCTGTGATCCCGTAGTTAGCTCAATAGATCCGACTGCCCACAGGTGAGTGCTCATTTTTTTTTTTATTAAGTGCTCGTTCTTATTTTACGTATTTCCTTTGTTCTTTATATATATATATATATATATATATATATAATTTTCTCCAAGTTTATATTGCGCTAAAGAACACGAAGAAGGTCATTCTCGAGTTTACTTTCGTGTTGACCAGTCTATTCTTTTTGTTAATCTTTGTTATTCCTGAACGTAAGTCTTCTAGTCCCGAGTAGCATATAAGTGGTCGGATAAAATGTAGGTAACTGTATCTTAAGAGTCTCTTTAAAATAATGAAAGGTCTGAACAATAAGTCGGGAAAATAGTAAGGCCGAATCACTAGAATAATGCAAAAGACAATTGAGTAAGACGTCACAAGGCAGAGTAAAACCGAACCTTAAGATAGGTAAATGGGATAGATCGGGTATCAAAAGGTACTGGTAAGGCGACCACATAGGAAAGTCAGAAAATTCGGTTTGGTATCCCCTGACTAGTTACAAGGAACCAATGAGTTAAAAGAAGCCTTATTCCAAGCCCCGGTATCTTTAAATGCCAGAACCCTTAGTTCTAGGATTTCGTGACGGGTAGCTGTAATCAAGTTTCGAGAGATCGGAAAAGTCCTTATCCGATTCCTATTAAAATAAAAGAGATCAGAGGAGAGTTCTTATCCGATTCTCAATCTAAAATTTTAACAAATATTTAAAAGAGATCGGAGGAGAGTTCTTATCCGATTCTCACTTAAAATTTTAATAAATATTTAAAAGGGAGATCGGAGGAGAGTTCTTATCCGATTTTCAATCTAAAATTTTATCAAATATTTAAAAGAGATCGGAGGAGAGTTCTTATCCGATTCTCACTCAAAATTTTAACGAACATTTAAAGGAGATCGGAGGAGAGTTCTTATCTGATTCTCGCCTAAAATTTTAATAAAAGAGATCGGAGGAGAGTTCTTATCCGATTCTCACTTAAAAACTTTAACAAATATTTAAGAGATCAGAGGAGAGTTCTTATCTGATTCTCAACCTAAAAAATTTATATAAATATTTAAAGGAGATTCGGAGGAGAGTTCTTATCCGGTTCTCAACCTAAAATTTTTAAATATTTAAAGGAGATCGGAGGAGAGTTCTTATCCGATTCCCAAATTAAATTTTAACAAAGACGTAAGATGATTCCCCCTGAAGTAAAATTAATGCGCAACAGCAACTCACTAAGGTTGTCTTATTTACTTATGTATCTGGGTAATCCGGATTAGTAAAAAATCAAATATTCCTTTCGGTCAAAAGGATTAACATTTCCATTCAAACCCTCCTAACTATGATGAACGTGAAGTTAAATCTGCTTACCCTCGTTAAGGGACGAGGTGGGGTGCCTAACACCTTCCCCACCCGTTTATGGACCCCGAACCTAGAATCTCTGTTTTTGAAGTGGTTTTATTTTAACTTACTTTCACAAATGGTTTTCTTTAATTTCCCTCAAAATTAAAGTGGCGACTCCTCACTTTTCCCACTTCGGTGAGTGTTCGTCCAGGCGACCGCAAAACACCTTGCGACAATTGGCACCACTAAGCATTATTGCTTAGTGCGTTGCTTTTGCCACGCATAGGTTCTGGAGAGACCGATAGAGAGCCCAGTAGACCACAGAGTGGGTGAGATCATCTGCAGCTCTGCATAGTGTCTGTGTCACCTCACCGTCTTCAGTGCATTGGTAGGACACTAGGTTTCATTTTGTTATTATGTAATCAAACTTTTATTTTCTCATGTATAATTAAGACTTATGTAATGTATTTTGATATTAATGAAAATAGTGGAAATTGTGTTTAGAAATGGAACATTGAATATTTATTTATGACTTATATATGAATATTATGTGAAATGAATGAATAAGAAATGGAAATATTGTTGAAAAATATTAAGACATTGTTGATGAAATGAAGTTTGGGAATGACTGAAAACATATTGGAAGTGTTTTTCTCAGGTTCCGAAAAACTGTTTTCTCCATTTTTAGCCGGTATTCTACCGGATTTTCTATAAAATTTGCAAAAGCTCAAATAAATTTATGATTTCAATAAATGATTGAAATGAATTATATTTCACAAATTGTACTTCATAACTAAATAATAATAATAATAATAATAAATTAGGAAGAATAAAAATGATTGAATTAAAATAGGGTATTCTGGTACACTGTGTGGCATATATTGCCTGGCTACACTATAGACGGGTAAAGGGTGTCACATTTAGTGATATCAGAGCACGGTTTAGGCGTTTCTGGGCCTAGATTGAGTCCATACCATGCATTGTATTTGTAAGAGTCGAGGTGACACTAATGCAGATCTATTTGTCTTTGTTATTTTGAATAGGATATGGACCCCACATCTCAGAGGGTAGTTGAGGAGGAAGTGGAGAGTCATGCTCCACCTACAGCAGCTAAGACTAGGGGTAGGGGAAAACCTACTCCGCCAGCTCCAGCAGAGCCTGCTCAGCCTCCACAGGCCATGTTCTGGCAAATGGCCGAATTTTTCAGACAAATGGCTGGGATAATGCCACCACCACCACCACCTCCACAGCAGAAATCACATTTAGAAAGATTGAGAAAATTTGGAGCAGTGGATTTCTTTGGCAAGAGAAAAGATGATTCTGTTGCAGCCGAAAATTAGTTGAACAGAACAGGCAGAGTTTTAAAACAACTCCACTGCACTCCAAAGCAAAATCTAGAAGCTGCTGTATCTCTGTTGCAAGATGATGCATATGAATGGTGGGATATGGTGTCCGATGAAATCTGACCGAAGTAATAACTTGAGACTTCTTCCTCTCAGAATTCAAGAAGAAATATGTGGGTAGTGTATACCTGGTAGAGAGAAGAAGAGAGTTTATTAACTTGAGACAGAGACAGCTGACAGTGGCAGAGTATGAAAAGGAATTCGTCAGACTGAGCCACTACGGAAGGGAGATAGTTCCTAATGAGGCCGAAAGGTGTAAGAGATTTGAAGAGGGATTAAATGATAATATAAAGATCATGATCACTGCCTTGGGAATCACATACTTCACCAAGTTAGTGGAAGCTGCTATAAAAGTTGAAAAGGTTAGAATAAGTGAGCAGCCTAGAAGGGAGAGACAGCAGAAGAGGGGCCCGGGTCAGTCTAGCTCATCTCCTGCACCAGGAAAAATGTTCAAAGGTCCACCTGCACAGAGTTCAGGTCAACCTCAAGGTTAGGGTCAGTCTCAGGGGCCCAGGCCACAGTTCACCCCTAGGAAAGGTCAGTCCACACCATCAGTGGGCAGCTCTCCAGGGACGGGGTTCAGGGGATCAGCCCCAACATCTTCTGCATGTCCGCATTACTTGAAGAGGCATAAGGGGGAGTGTTGGAGAGTGAGTGGTGCCTGCTTAAGGTGTGGGTCGACAGAGCATCAGCTGAGAAACTGTCCACGCAGAACTACTTCAACTGCTCCAACACAAGCAGACAGACCTGCTCCTGCACCATAAAGGGGTAGGAAATCTGGCAAATCTGAAACAGTGGGACCATCACAAAGGCCTGCATCTGAGCCAGCAGAGAGGCCTGAGGGCAGACCACCTGTCAGAGCCTACGCCATGAGAGCTCAGGAGGAGCAAAATGCCCCAGACGTCATCAGGGGTACGTTCTCTCTCTATAATACATCTATGCATGCATTGGTGAATCCAGGATCCACTCATTCATACATCTGCATCAACCTACCGGTAGAAAGGGGGATACTAGTAGGGGAGAGTGACCAAGACATTCTAGTCACTAATCCATTGGGCCACAGTATAGTGGTGAACAAAGTGTACAAGGGTTGCCCGTTAAGGATTCAGGGGTATGAATTCTTGGCAGACTTGATTGAGTTGCCTTTCCATGAGTTTGACATAATCTTGGGAATGGACTGGTTGTCACGTCATCAAGCAATGGTTGATTATAAACTGAAGAGGATTTCTTTGAAAACTCCTGAGGGTAATGAGATTACAGTTGTGGGGGAAAGGATAGATTTCTTGTCCAATGTCATATCAGCCACAGTGGCAAGAAAACTGATGAGAAAAGGCTGTGAAGCCTATCTAGCACATGTGATGGATACTAGGCAGGCTAAGCCAGATCTATGTGACATAGCCACAGTAAGAGACTTCCCAGATGTGTTCCCTGAAGAATTACCTGGCTTGCCATCAGAAAGGGAAGTCGAATTTGCTATTGAGATACTGCCGGGTACGACACCAATCTCTATTGCTCCTTATAGGATGGCACCCACAGAATTGAAGGAACTGAAAATCCAGTTACAGGAGTTACTGGATAAGGGGTTCATATGGCCCAGTGTGTCACCATGGGGAGCTCCAGTGCTATTTTTAAAGAAGAAGGATGGGATTTTAAGGTTGTGCATCGATTACCGGCAGTTGAATAAAGTGACTGTGAAGAATAAATATCCGTTGCCTAGAATTGATGATCTGTTTGATCAGTTGAAGGGAGCAAGAGTATTTTCCAAAATTGATCTCAGATCAGGGTATCATCAGTTGAGGGTGAAGGATGCAGATGTGCCAAAAACTGCATTCAGGACCCGGTATGGGCATTATGAGTTCCTGGTGATGCCCTTTGGCCTAACAAATGCACCAGCGGCATTCATGGACCTTATGAACTGTATCTTCCATCCATACCTAGATCGGTTCGTAGTGGTCTTTATTGATGATATTTTGGTATATTCCAAGACCAGGGAAGAACATGATGAGCATTTGAGGATTATTCTGCAAACCCTCAGAGAAAAGAAGCTGTATGCTAAGTTGTCCAAGTGTGACTTCTGGTTGAATGAGATTGTATTCCTTGGACACATAGTGTCAGCTGATGGGATTAGAGTAGATCCCAAGAAAATAGAAGCAATGATGGAATGGAAGCCTCTCAGAAATACAACTGAGGTCAGAAGTTTCTTGGGGCTAGCTGGGTATTATAGAAGATTTGTGAAGGGATTTTCTTTAATAGCTGCTCCAATGGCTAAGTTGTTATACAAGAATGTCAGATTTGACTGGAAGGACAAGTGTCAGACCAGTTTTGAGAAGTTGAAGGCTATGTTGACTGAGGCACCAGTGTTAACACAGCCAGTGTCGGGAAAGGACTTTGTGGTCTACAGCGACGCGTCTCATAATGGGTCAGGGTGTGTATTGATGCAAGAGGGGAAGGTGGTCACTTATGCTTCTAGGCAGCTGAGGCCACATGAATAGAATTACCCTACCCATGATCTAGAACTTGCAGCAATTATCTTCGCATTGAAGATATGGAGGCATTACTTGTATGGTGAAAAGTGTTACATTTACACAGACCACAAAAGCCTAAAATACTTACTAACCCAAAAGGAGCTCAACCTTAGACAAAGGCGATGGATTGAGTTCCTGAAGGACTATGATTGTGTGATTGACTACCATCCTGGGAAGGCAAATGTAGTTGCTGATGCTTTAAGCAGAAAATCTATCACAGCTTTGAGATCATTGAATACCCGTCTATCCTTGATTCGAGATGGAGCTATTTTGGCTGAGTTACAAGTGAGGCCAAACCTGCTACAGCAGATTTTAGATGGGAAGCAAGTAGATGAGAAGTTAAAGGCTATTATGAGCAAAATCCTAGAAGGGAAAGAAATTGACTATGCAGTGAAAACAGATGGGTGTCTGTACTACAAAGGAAGATTATGTTTACCAGATGATAGGGAATTGAAGGCCAGTATCCTGAAAGAGGCACACACCAGTGTTTATACTATGCACCCAGGAAGTATAAAAATGTACCATGATCTGAAGCTTCATTATTGGTGGCCTGGTATGAAGAAAGACATAGCTAACTATGTGACTAAATGCTTGACATGTCAGCAAGTCAAGGCAGAACATCAAGTTCCATCAGGTTTGCTACAGCCTATACGCATACCTGAATGGAAATGGGATCGGGTCACCATGGATTTTGTAAGTGGTCTACCTCTCACCCAGAAGAAGCATGATGCAGTATGGGTGATAGTAGATAAATTGACGAAGTCAGCACACTTTCTGCCAGTTAGGACTGACTACTCACTGGGAAAGTTAGCAGAATTATATATTAGTGAGATAGTTAGACTGCATGGAATTTCACTTTCCATCATATCTAATCGAGACCTAAGGTTTACATTGAGATTTTGGAAGAAGTTGCATGAATTCTTAGGTACACAACTCCACTTCAGCATAGCTTTCCATCCTCAGACGGATGGGCAATCAGAAAGAGTAATCCAGGTAAACAATTGACACCAATTGAACTAATACAAATATTGAACTGAAATGATAATAATAACATGAAATATATATCAGGTCCTTGAGGACATGCTGAAGAGTTGTGTCATTGAGTTTGAGGGAAGTTGGGATAGATACCTCCCACTGGTAGAATTTGCATATAACAATAGCTACCAAGCTAGCATCCAAATGGCCCCGTATGAAGCATTGTATGGGAGAAAATGTAGAACTCCAGTATGCTGGACTGAATTGGGTAAAGATAAACTGGTAGGGCCAGACCTGGTGAAACAGACTGAGGAGAAGGTAAAGCTAATCAAGGCCAATCTGAAGGTTACCTCAAACAGACAAAAATCTTATGCCGATCTGAAGAGAAAAGAAATAGAATATGCAGTTGGCGACAAAGTGTTCCTCAAGGTGTCAGCGTGGAAGAAGGTACTGAGGTTTGGAAGAAAAGGTAAGTTGAGCCCTAGGTTCATTGGCCCATATGAAGTCATTGAACGTGTGGGACCAGTAGCCTACAGGCTAGCTTTACCACCAGAGCTGGACAAGATCCACAATGTGTTCCATGTATCTATGCTAAGAAGATACCGCTCAGATCCTTCACATGTCATCTCCATGGAAGAAAATGAAGTACAACCGTATTTGACATATGAAGAAGAACCCATACGGATCCTGGCTCGGGAAGTGAAAGAGTTGAGGAATAAGCAGATTCCACTGGTGAAAGTGCTTTGGAGGCACCACAACATCGAGGAGGCAACTTGGGAAAGTGAAGAGACGATGAGGCAACAGTTCCCTCCACTGTTTGCATCAAGTAAATTTCGAGGATGAAATTTAAACTAGAGGGGAAGAGTTGTAACACCCTCCCTGTAGCAACTCCGTACATTCTACTGTTCCGGTGACCAGTGTCGGTCCGGACAGCTAGAACGTCCGGAAAAAATATTTAAACTAAAGTGAGGAACCATAATTTACTCAAATATTAATAAGAAAAATTTAGAAAAAATTTTAGAAATAAAATACAACCAAGTTAAATGAGCCGGTGCCCAAGCGATGGGTAACCTAGTGGAAAGTTGCGATTCTCGTAACTAGGAGCCTTAAACCTGGGAGGAAATTCATAAAATAATTTTTGGGACTCTAGAGAATAGTCATTGAGGTTTCTATGGCATTAGAATGCCAAGAAAATGCTTAAAAAAATTTTTAAATCAGTATAGACGATTTTGGCTCAATAAGCCAAACGGAGGGCATTTTGGTCATTTTGTTTTCAGAGATAATTTTTGGCCGACTTGTCCATTTAATTAAATAATTATTATGATCTAAAATATGAATAAATATGGCTAAAAATTTAATTGAAAATGAATAGAAAGAAAAAAAAATAAAGAAAAATGGGATTTTTGACATCATGCTTATGCAATTAAAATCCTCCCACCCAATCACATTGTGACACATGGCAATAACTTATTTAAAATGACTAAATGGGCAGAAAATGAAAGAAAAAAAAAATCAGTTTCTTTCATTTTCTTCAGCTGCAATGAACCACACTCTCACCTCCACCATTATTGTCCCTTAAACCAAGCTTCCTTTCCCACCTTAAACCCCCTCAAAACCCTAACTTGCCTTCATTAAAAATTATCCCTACCACTAGAGCAAGCTTTGGGCAGCAATTTGAAAGAAAGAAAGTCAAGTTTTTAAGTCTTGGAAAGTGACTAAGTGAAGGTTAGTGCCACTTTTGTTTAATTTTTATCTTATATTCTTTGTTACAACATTAATCTAAACTAGAAAATATGAAAATGAAACAAATTGAAATTGTGGAGTTAGGGTTTGGGAGAAACCTAGGGTTTGCTCATGTGTTGGTGAATAAAAGTTTGAATGGTCAATTAGTGACCATTTGGCTGTGTATGATGAAGAAATGAAGTGAGTTGTGGCTTGGTATTTGAATTTAGGTGAGCTGCCTTGGCTGCCCTACAGGTCAGGATGTGAGTCCAGCAGGTTTGAGCAGCTATAAATGGAGTTGTAGAGGTTCAATTGGTGTAAGGCCAATTGGACATGAAACTAGACACATAATGGCACAACTTTAGTATAGAAACCCTGCCCAGAAAACCAAACCAAGTTGACTTAAAAATTGCCCTAATCCGGGTGACCTGTATTCTGCCTGGGCAAAATAATCAAATGAACAGTGTTTATTCATTTGGTCATAACTAAGTGTAGAAAGGTCCAATTAACCTGAAATTTTACTAGCAGAAAGCTGAGATATAGACTTATAACTTTCATGAAGAATACAAATCCAAATTCTGGTCATAACCTGGTCAAATTGCCAACCAAACTTAGGTTACCAAATCTGGTAGAACCAGTTTTGCCCAGAATTTTGGATTCTGTCCAATCCCGCCAGTTATGGTGTTTAGGCCATAACTTGAGCTACAAAACTCCAAATGGAGTGATTCAAAAAAGGAAATGTAACTAAACAAAATAAGGAACAACTTTCATGAAGATAATTTTGCCAAATTCTTACTATAAAAAATGATCAATGGAACAGTAAACACAAGGCTTAAAATCAGAAAATTTTGAACAACTAGCACTAAGCTTAGAAATGGTATTGACAACCAATACCAACAATTTTAGAATGCAAAATGTGGTATGTTAGGAGTATTAGAACTAATGTACTTCTTGTCTATGCAAAAGTCAACATTTTAGTTGACTAATGAAATGAATAGTAACACATAAACTTAAATTTCAAGAATTATAAAGTTTAAAAGTGTAACACGCCCTAGTACACCTAGCAAGATTGGTTTGGATAGGTTGGCAAGCCAATAGGGTTCAGTTAGCAGTACTGCACATGGCATTATGCCATTCTGTGATTTCATGGCTTTTAGCCATTCTGACATTGTGTTGATACTTGGCCTTGTGCCTAATGTTATCTGACTTATTAGTTGTTACATTTGCACCGGGAGATACATATGTGACCGATGGTGTGACGGCCCGAGGTACTTGATACTCAGTGCCAGTTTACCCGTTTATCCAGTCCAGTCGTCCAGTATAGGTTACTTGGGCAACCAAAAATGAAAGTCGATAAATTTAATGAAATTATGAATATAACAAGTACATAATAAATAAGATTACCAATAATGATCAAAAAATTGTCTGCATAAGACATCAAAATATGCACCGCATATCTATTTTCTGTTATTTCTTTTTATTCTATTATTGGCACCACTAAGCATTATTGCTTAGCGCGTTGCTTTTGCCACGCGTAGGTTCTGGAGAGACCGATAGAGAGCCCAGTAGACCACAGATTGGGTGAGATCATCTGCAGCTCTGCATAGTGTCTGTGTCACCTCACCATCTTCAGTGCATTGGTAGGACACTAGGTTTCATTTTGGTATTATGTAATCAAACTTTTATTTTCTCATGTATAATTAAGACTTATGTAATGTATTTTGATATTAATGTAAATAGTGAAAATTGTGTTTAGGAATGGAACATTGAATATTTATTTATGACTTGTATATGAATATTATGTGAAATGAATGAATAAGAAATGGAAATATTGTTCAAAAATATTGAGACATTGTTGATGAAATGAAGTTTGGGAATGACTGAAAACATATTGGAAGTATTTTTCTCAGGTTCCGAAGATCTGTTTTCTCCATTTTTAGCCGGTATTCTACCAAATTTTCTATAAAATTTGCGAAACCTCAAATAAATTTATGATTTCAATAAATGACTGAAATGAATTATATTTCACAAATTGTACTTCATAATTAAAAATAATAATAATAATAATAATAAATTAGGAAGAATAAAAATGATTGAATTAAAATAGAGTGTTCCGATATACTGTGTGGCATATCTTGCTCGGCTACACTGTAGACGGGTAAGGAGTGTCACAGTTAAGGTAGATGAGTGGCCATACTAGACTAGATAAAGTCCATAATGAGAATATTAGAGAAAATGTAAGAGTGGTACCAATTGAGGATAAGTTGAGAGAAGAGAAATTGAGGTGGTTTGGTCATGTGAAGCGTAGACATGCGAAGGTTCCAGTTAGACAAGTAGAGCACATTAGGGTAGATGATAGAAAAAAAAGAAGGGGTAGACCTAAACTAATTTGGAGGAGAGTAGTACAACATGACCTAGAAGTATTACACATTTCCTAGGATTTAACCCAAAATCGTTTAGAGTGGAGAAAAAGAATCTATATAGCCGACTCCAAATTTTTGAGATAAAGGTTTAATTGAATTGAGTTGAGTATGATAAATGATCAATTTTGGGTCGAAATTTGCTTTATTTGATACTAAATTTAGGGGAAAAAAAAACAAATATTATTGTGAAAACTAAAAACATAAGTGGGTTTTATTTGCTATGGAGAGTTAATTTTTCATAATATTCTTAAGAAAAAAAATTTACAATTGTCATAGTTTTTGGTGAAATCTATGCTATCGGAGGTGGATCAATGGTGGCAATGGCGTCTGAGAAGTACAATTTAGATGGTGACTCCAGTTGTTACATCATTCTTTAATACTAACATTGTGAATTTTGATGGTATAATCGAATGAGAGGATAATATTATTTTGTCCTTGACACTTTGGTATAACTAAAAAATAATAATTTTATTTAAAATTTTTATTTTATTTTATGTTTTTTTAATTATATATTTAATTATTAATATTAAATAACATGTAATTTAATAATTTTATTTTAAAATATATAATTATTTAAATTTGAAATGTAAGATAAAATGGAATGGAATTTATTTAATGCAAACATAATTTCATTTTATATATCAAAAAGAAATTAACAATTTATTTTATAGATGGCACATATAAAATATAATTAATATGAATAAAAATTATATTTATTATTTGAAACACGTGCAATAGTTTATAATATGTAATTATTTTATTTCTATATATACTTAATTAAAATATTAAAATTTTTGCAATAATTAATATTATAATTTAATTAATACAATATAATATATAGATATTTTAAATGTTTTCATATCCATTTGCTAGAAAATGTTTTTCATATCCATAATAAATTGTAAACAAAATTTTTCAAATATGATAATTTATTTTCTTTGACAATTATGTGTTGTATTAGTTTTAACTTAAATTTTTATGCCTATTAATAATTTATTTAGTGTTAAATAATTAATAATGTGATATTATCATTATTGATTACCTTTAATTCAATAATAAGTATTAAGATTGACAATTCATTATGAAAGAAAATTTTGGAAAATCTATCATAATCATTAAGATTTATGAAAACCTAAAATATAAAAGTTACTTTTATAATCATAATAATCATAACAATATTTATGCATATATTTAAGAATATATTTATTAGTTGAAGTTTATAAAAAAAAATTTTAAATTAATAATATTATTTTCTACTTTAGAAGTTTATAGATTGATATAGTAATAAAGATAATTTTTTAGAGAATTACAAATAATAATTTTGATATATTTTAATTAGTCTTTTTAACATGAATCTTTAATAAAAAAATAATTTATATTAGAAAGTAGCAATTCAATAAATTTAAGTTTATGTAGATTTTATTTTTTTTTAAAAGAAAATCCTATAGTTTGCAAATATTACGATTATATATTTTTTAAAAACATCTTCATACATAAATAAAATATTATATTATTAAGTAGTACAAAAATTGAAACTTATATATTTTAGAAAAGTTTATATTTACGAATTTTTAAAATTAAGAAAGTAAAAGTTTTGGTAAATTTTAATAGAAATAATTAATTTAGAATACAATATTAATATTATAATTATTTTAGATGAAAAAAAATATTTTAAACATTAAAAATATTTTTGTCCTTATAAATTTGTCGTCCCATTCATACTTTTATAGATTAAAACAAAAGTTTTAACTAGAATATTTATTGTAATAATCCGAATTTTTAAAATGTAAAATATAAATTTCATATTTTTATATATATAGTATTTTACTATTATTTATATACATATTTTTTAAATTATTTAATTATTATTATTATTTTATCAATATTATTCATTGTATTTTCTTTATGGTTTAATTTTACATATATAGTATTTTGGAGCTTACTTGAAAACATATAAAAGATCAAGGACTTATTTAAAATTTTCTTTCTAGGAATGGATTTATACAATATGCATATCCAAATTCATTCCTAGTAAAACTAAAAAAAAAAAAAAGCAGTAGAAAATCCTCACACCCTCCCCATCGTTCTCTCCCTCCTCCCCACCTCTTTTCTTTCCCTTTGTCCATTTTTTCTGGCAACCACCCACCACCACCACTGGCAAGGAGCCTCCCCCCACCCTGGGCAATGTCAGCGACCGGTCTGCTGGCCGAAGCAGCGCTAGCAGCAACGCAAATGGAGGAATTTCCTCCAAAAATGCACCCGTAGATGGTCCAACTTCCAGGCACAATTCCGGCTTCATCCGTCGTCTAATTGAGGCGATTTAGGTGGCGTTGGAAAGCTTGTTCCGAGAGCTTTCTTTTGATACTAAGTTTGCAGCAAATGGAGGTCGGATGAGTGAGATATGGAGGAGAGAATTTTTCGGGTTTTTCAAGATTTTCGGTCCGATCTAGGACAATCCGAGACCACCTATGGACTCAGGAGAAGGAGAGAAATATTTTGGTGTGACCAGTTCTGGTAGATGTCTCCAGCGACCGGCCACTGTGCACAATGGTTCCAGCCGTGGCTATGATGAGCTTTAGTGATGATTCAACTTCCAGAAGTTTTCTCATAAATTTTTAAAATTTTTAAGATACAGATAAGCTTTGGGTAAGATTATTTTTCTTATTTCTCAGTTTGTGGTGCCTAAATGCAGTGTTTCTTAGATAGAAAAAAATAGAGAAAATTTCTAAGAAAAATATATAATGAAAGTAAAATGATTTGGAGATATTTTATGGTGTTTGTTGAATTTTTGAGTGATTGTGGAATATTTTTTAAAAATATATATGGGTTTTAGTTGGATTTTTAGCATACGGGCATATAATATTATATGAATTTTTGGTATTTAAATTTTATATAATTTGTTGAAGCTTGATAATAGAGATTTAAATATGTAAATATTGAATTGGGTTGAATTAAGAATATGTTAGCTGTCAGAAACTTATGGAATTGAGTAATATTCTTGAATAAAAATCCATAAAATATTCGAGGGTTATTAGAAAATTATAATTCCTTTTGCAATAGCTTTATAATATTGTTAAGGATCGCGGGATAAAGTTTTAGAATTTTTAGTGCTTATTTGAGTAATTTTTGCAAAATGTCCGTTTTAGGGGGCTAAAATGTACTTTTTTAAGTTTGTGATTATTGCCTGGTTTGGAGGGCCCAGGACGAGTCATATGATGTTGATGAGATATGGGTTGAGATATATGATTCTAAAAGTATTATTTGAACTATGTTGCACGTTGGGTAGGTCCTAAGTGTAAGAGAAATTCTGCATAAATTTTAGCAAGATCTTAGGAACTAATTTAATTTTATGGTTTAAAACAATTATTTAGTTTTGTCAATCTTTTGATAGAAGTCAGTGTATATATTTAGGTGATCGGTACCGGCCGTCTTCTCCTTTCTGCCGGACCAACTGCAGTCCAATCGATTAATCCGTGAATAGATATTGATCTTATTTACAATTTTACTATTAATATATTTCAGGCATGCTCATGTATCACTTAACTGTATATATATATATATATATATATATATATATATATATATATATATATATATATATATATATATATATATATATACAGTTAAATATTAGGCATGCCCTATTTTGCATTTATATTTGATGATATTGCCTTGGTTGTTATGTTATGACAATCTGGAGTTGTGTGCATGAGTTGGTGTGTATGTGGTGTTTATGGATATGGGTAGGATGGGTAGACGCGGCTGGAGCTTGACTCGCTAGGATCCGATCCTTATTATGGATAAGTCGGGATAGGCACGGCTTTGAGTTGATATCGCTACCCCCGTATTTGGATAATAAGAGAAAGTCTGACTTTGAGTTGATTTCACTGGCAGAGGTTGAAACTAAGAGAGCTATTTAAGGGGATCAGCTCCCCATATATGTATGTGTGAGTATAGATTTGACATGAGTGTGTGAGTACTCTAGATTGTCTTTGATGTGATTTGACCTGATCTGTATGACTTGTATAAATATGATGCATTTCATTTCTAAGAATGCATTAGAATTAGATAATTATAGAATTTGTATTTAAAATCAATATCTTACTCTATAAGTCGAACACTCACTTCTGTTCACCCTATTTTTCTAGAATACATGAGTTCTTTTTCAGAGTAACCTGCTATCTTCCTCGCAGGTTTATTAACAGTTATTTATTTGTAATATTATTTTCCAAATTTATAATTTAGAACTCCGTATGTATTAGCAGTATTATGGATCTTGTTAGAGACAGTGTCAAATTGAGTTATTGGTTTTTACTGAATGAAAATATTTATGATATATAAATAATTTGTAAATGGTGGTAATAGGGTTGAGCTGGGCTCCCCTCGCTTTAGTAGCTGATAATCATCGGGTTGGGTTGACCCGAATTAAAATGAAATATTTTATTTTTATTTTATTTACATGTTGGGCCTCAATTTTTGAGCATCGGTTATAGATTTAGGAACAGTAAAGCTTACTATATGCCTCAGGGGCTTTATGCCGGCCTAGGTCCTAGTGCCGGTCCAGCCCATGGGATTGAATTGTGACATTTATCTATGTAAATAATAAAATTTGAATTAAATTAATTTTAATTTAAAATATTAGGAAAATAATGAAATTTTAATTTCTTTTTTAATTTAGAATTTTTTAAGTACCAATCCTATTTAACTTAATAAAATATAATTTTCATTAATTAGCTAAAAAAGGTAGCCTTTAGCTTTGTCTATTGTTATATTCTCATTGTAATCAATAATTTAAAATAAAATTCAGAATTAAAATAAAAGTATAAATAAAAAATAATTATAAAAAAATATACTAATTTAAATATAAAAACAAATTAAATTTATAAATAAAATTTTAATTGTTTTAGAATTATTTATCAAATTAAAAAAATTATAAATATTTTTAAATTATTTGTAAATATACTTTTAATTATTAAAATTCTAATTAGAAATAAATTTTAGTTTTTATATTATCTACCTTGCTTTATTGTAAAAGTCAATTTTTATTAAAACATGAAACATACGTTTTTTTAATATAAATTAATGATTTTAATTAATTTTTTTTTATAAAATTCTATTTAAATTGTAATAACAAATTTAATTAATGAATAGAAATTAAGTATATAAAAACATACTTTTTTTAATATAAATTTATGATTTTAATTATTTTTTTATAAAATTCTATTTAAATTGTAATAACAAATTTACTTAATGAATAGAAATTAAGTATAACAAGAAACACACATTTTTTTAATATAAATTTATGATTTTAATTAATTTTTTTATAAAATTCTATTTAAATTGTAATAACAAATTTAATTAATGAATAAAATTAAGTATAAGTAAAATTAAAATTTTAAAATTTATATAAACTTTAAAATTAATTTAAATAATAAGAGATAATATATTTGTAAATAACATAAAAAAATTAAAGATATTTTTATCTTTTAATGTTTGCCCATCATTCGTACGTTAACATATATTATAGAGTATCAATAGATGTACAAATACATATAAAACATGTGTTAATATAATATAAAATAAATATTATATAAAAAAAAGTTTTACCCAAACACTTCATCAAGTGAAAATATGAATCCTTCATGATTCTTAACACTTTAATATGCATATATTATATGTTTATTTCTAAATTTTAATATTTTTTTTTAAATCATATATCTATAATTGATATTAATAAAAAAATTATAAATGTATAATTTTTAATTAATAATACTAGAAAGATGAAATATATATATATATATATATATATATATATATATATATATATATATATATATATGAGTGTGTGTGCGCGCTCGCCAAACTTTAGAAGAATCTACTGCTTGATTTAACAAGATACTTAAAAAAAATGTTGTTTGGCATAGCCATTTTTATTTATGTTATTATAATTAAATATTATATTTATAATACTATGATAATATTATATCATATATAAAAAATTAACAGAATATTTTATATAAAAATGTTAGAGATCTTGGAGAGCCCCGAGTGCTCAACTCTTTCATCCTTCAAGTGTCAGAGTACCATGAGACTCACTTATCATTATTTTTATACTCGGTTTTATAGAATCTTCGGCTTTGATATCACTTGTTAGAGATCTAAGAGCTCAAAGCATTTGGAGAAAATCTTTCTTGATGAGCTTTATAAAACAACATATTCATGAACTTGACACCACATTCAATTCATAACCTTAAGGCAATGGGTTTATAGGTTATTACCATTTATATGTCTCTCACTCATTATGTAAAAATTTCACACTTATATATTTCTAACAAAAAAAATTAAATCACGAGTGTACATAACGAGTACAGTAATGTATGTTGTCGATGACAGCATATTATTCTTTTCTTCAAAAAACATGTTATTTTTACTATAAGAGAAAAAAATTTAATATTAAATGGAATTACCTGGAATTAATGGAAATCATCTAAAAATCTTATATTTAAAAATTTTAGCAAGATTACTACAAATTAATTCTTTACAATATACGATGCTATGTAAATACAAATGATTATTACTTTTAATATCAAATCAGAAATTAAGTTAAAATTAATGCTATTAAATTTATTATCAAATATTACTTTAATATCAATTTTTTCAATATCAAATGATGTGAATATTTTTTTTGAATAACTTCTCACTATTTCAACCTTTTTTTAATAAAAAAATTAATTAGAAAAATCAATCAGACTACCCATAATTAATGTATAAGAAAATCCAATTAGAATCATAAATAATCTCCATAATTATGATTTTCATGCCTATAATTATGTCTATAAATGTGTCTTCTATCTCTGTAATTATGTATTTCATTCTTGTAATTATGTTTCCTTATCTTTCTTCTTTCCAATCTAGTGTAATTGCCACATGCATACAATCAAGAAAACTCTCCTTCCTTATACTGCTCATAGTTATAAGTACTATAAGATCTATAATTAAAAATTATGGATTTTTTAAAATCGTTTACTATAATTAATATAAGGTAAGAAAAATCTGTTATTTTATATGAGAATATCACATTCCTGAATTAAAACCTATTTTCATATATATATATATATACACACACACACACTCACACACTCACACACACACAACACGATGTAAAGCTCAAGAACAGCTTCATCAATATCAAAATGTATGCACTCAAGTTGGCATTTCTTCTTGCTTTTCTGCTCATTGGATCTTGTTAGTCTCTCTTCCTCTCTCGCTCTCTATCTATCTATCTATTTCAACTTTTCTGTTAGTGTCTATCTATTTATCTATCTTCATTTCAATGAAGTAAAATTGTTTTGTATGTATAGATGATTTGCAGCTACAGATCGATGCAGCTCAAGTAAAAAGAGGTCCTATAGTTAGTTTCGCATGCACTCAAACTCAAGAGTACTGTGTCTACCCCAAATGCTTGTGTGAAAATTGTATTTGTCAAAATCACACTTGTACCTGTGTTTCTAAAGCTCCATCCTTTGTAGGAAGAAAATTAACTCATTTGAATTACTAGTAATTTAGCTTTATTAATTAAATAAAATATATGAATCGCTCTATTATTTATAATAATAAAATTTGAAATAAGTAGTTACTGGGTTAATTACTTATCATTTTTTGACTTGTTTGAATTAATCTCAACTTAATTTTCTTTATTTAGTACTGAATTTAGAAAATAAAAGCAAATATTCTTGTGAAAATTAAGAACATAAGTGGGGTTTTTTTTGTTATGGAGAGTTAATTTTTCATAATATTTTTAAGAAAAAAAATTTACAATTGTCATAGTTTTTAGCAAAATCTATACTATTGGAGGTGGATTATGGATGGCAATGGCGTCATATAAAAAGTTAATAATTTATTTTATGGATAACATATATAAAATATAATTAATATGAATAAAAATTATATTCATTAAATATTTTAAAATTTTCAAATTGTGACGTTTTTTAATATATATAAATATTTATAAAATGTGTTAATATAATTTAAAACAAATAGTATGTAAAAAAGGTTTGACACAAACACTTCAAATGAAAATACGAATATTTCATAATTCATAACATTTGAATATACATATATTATATATTATATGTTGATTTCTAAATTTTAATATTCTTTTTTTTAAAATGCATTTATAATTGATATTAGTGTAAAAGAAATATAAATATAGAGTTTTTTTAAGTATGGAAATTAAGGGAGTGGGATTCAATCTTAAATCTACCAAATGATATGCCTTTAACCATAAAATCAAGTTAGATTAGATAAATATAAATATATAATTGATAATTAATAATATGAATGTATGCGATAAACTTTATTAAAATGTGCCACCTAATTTAACAACAATACTTAAGAAAAATGTTATTTGCTATAACCATTTTAATTTTTATTCTTATATTTTATTATATAAAATTAACTTATCATATTAAATATTAATTTTCATATAAATATTTTTAAATTTTAATTATCAAAATCTATTTTATAGGAAAATATTAATAATTAATTAAAATTCCTTTTTACTATATCTTTAAAAAATTTTAAAGTTCTTAAATTTCGGCTCATCATAATATCTTTAAAAGTAACTATTTTTTGTTTTTTATTAAATTACAAAAAAAAGGTGAATTATTTTTTTGAAGGGAGTGGATTATTTTGTAAAAAGTTTAATATATATATATATATTTAAATAATTATTTAAAATATATTTAGTAACCTTCTTTATTTTTGTTTTTATATTTTGTTGTACAAAAATTATCTTATGATATTAAATATTAAATTTTATCTAAATATCTTTAAATTTCAACTATTAAAATCTCATCTCATGTAAAAATATTAATAGTTTTTTAAATTTTTTTATGACATCATTTAAGAATTATAAATTTTAAAATTTCTGTTCATTATAATATGTCTAAAAATTAACCATTTTTTAAATTAAATTTTTACTCAAATAGAAAAACAGTGAATTATTTTTTAAAAAATATATGATATCTCAGAAATGGCTATGTGACATATGTATTTTTTTCTTCTATTTTATTTATTTTTTATTGATATATATCAACAATAATAAAAAATAATATATTTATTTATTGACACTTAAAATAAATTTATAATTATTTAATAACTTTATTATCAACATTTTATAATATAATTATGAAAATATAATATATATATATATATATATATATTAAATTATATTATTAAAATAAAAATATAAATAATCTGCATAGCAGGTAGACAAAAAAAATTAATATCTTTAATAAGAGATATATATAAATTTTTAAAATGAACTCTCTAAATGAAATTCTGCATTCATCATTGTATTGTATGCTATTTTTTGGGTGTCTTATTGTATGGAGATTAACTAAAGATGATCACTAAATCACTGAACTACACATTAATTTAAGGACAGCCAAATCTCTAAATAGGATAAATTTTCATAATTAACATTATTACGACTTTGGACTTTTGGATGATAAAGAAAAGAAAAGAAAAATTAACTCTCCATGAAACCATCACTAATAATAATAAGAACTTGAACAAAAAAAAACAATAATAACACTGGCATGCAATTATAATTAATAAATATAACAACTATAGACATAAACATGTGCCTCTCACTCATAATTAGATGTCCATTAATATATTAGTAATCTAAATGAATATGATCATTACGATCCAATTTTTCTTTAATTCTCAATTTTTTATTCTATTAATTAATCGGTTCTTCATCTAAAATCAAACAAAATTATCATTAAATTCTGAAATTTCTCATGCCCATCTCTCTCTCTCTCCAAATACATTTACAAAAAGCTATCAATAGTGATTATAGAGAGTGATTTAAATAATAATTTATCTCGCCTCATTTTTTTTTTTACAAAATTTTAAATAAATTCTTTATTTTTAAAGAATTGTCCTCATTCAATTAGTGTAATTGCTCCTATATTTTTATATATAAATTTTAGTTCTATAAAATTATCTTACAAAATTTTAAGCATACTGCCATATAAATTAAATAATTATAATTTTTAATAGATACATTAGTGCGTGTGAATATATATATATATACATTGCTCCTACTAAATTTTAAATATACCTTTACTTAACAAAATAATTATTAATTTTATAGACACACATATATATTGATATACTAACACATATATATTGATATACTAAAAAATTAATAATTATTTTGTTAAGTAAAGGTATATTTAAATTTTAAATATACCTTTACTTAACAAAATAATTATTAATTTTTTAGTATATCAATATATATGTGTATATGTAAACCACAATTAACATCTCACAACTATCAATTCTCAAAATCAATGCTCATAAATTAATTTTTAAATACACATTTTAAGTGGGTATTAAATATCTGTTTTGCATTGAAATTTGAAGATCAAAATTACTTTTTATGAAAAAAATATTATTTTAAATATTATTAAAAAATAATTTAAAATTTTTATTTTATTATTTTAATATTTTAAAAATTAAAATTTATTAAATTTAATCTTAAATTATTTTTAATACTTTTAAATTAATATATTTCAAAAAATATTTTCTTAACACCGATTTTAATAGGAATATCAAAATAGCCGCTCTGTTATTGAACTTATTAGAGAAAATAATAGTCAAGATATACGACATGAGTAAGGCATGATAATAATAATAATAATAATAACAATAATAATTAGTCATTGATTGCAGTCTATATATATATATATAATTTACGTAAACCAACAACTGTAATAATTAATTTCTTTTGGTTAACTCTGTAATAATTAATTTTAATAGTGAAAATAATATAAAAAACACCTGTGTGATAAAAGACAAGCTGTCAGTAAATTATATATAATTACGAAAATAAACTATTGTATGGGTTTGAGTAATCTAAATCTAACTAATAATGTGACATTATTATTATTATTATTATTATTATTATTATTATTATTTTACAAATATAAATAATCAAACTCCAAGCATGTTGCTGAGAGTGGAGGGAACACAAATCGCAAATTTTAATTAAATTTATTCACAACATTACAATTAATTAAGGTCTGCTTTTTTCCAGGCAATTAAAAAATGAGTGAAGGGATATATGGGATTTCTTAAAATACTATATAATGAAATCAATCTCACTAGCTACTAATTTTATATTTTAAAGTGTACATAGTGCTTCACATTGCATGATTCTTCTTCTCCAAATTGTTTGCATGTGCTTTCCAAAAGTATGTTAATGCTATGTGACCAACTGAGTGACTAACCATAGCCCTTTTTTTTTTTCTTGTTTAATTTATTGTTGGATGTAGAAATGCTAAACAAAATAGTATTGATGTTAATTTTAAGATAATTTAATTAGTTGTTTAACTGTTGCTTTAATGGTTAAAAATATATCACTCGCATTTGAGTCTATATTATTTTAATTTTTTAATTTTTTTTATTTTAAATACGTGATTTTTCATGCTCGAGTTGGGGTTGCTATTCAAATGAAACCTTTCCAACAATGGTATTTTAAAGATTTAAATCTCTTAATCTTATAGATAAAATTTAACTGGACATCAACTTCACACCACTGATCCAATTATTTGATGACAACTTTAACCCATTTAAAAATTTTAAAAGTATAAAAAAAAATTACATAATATGCAATAACTAATCCACAATGTTTTATTTATCACAATAAAAAAAGAGTCTGTGTTTAGTGAGTCTAATTTCTTTGATTACCTAAATTAAAGTTATGCAATTTTTTAATAATTGGGTTCAACTATTAATCATTGAGTTAAATCAAGACTTCACAATTTTAGATATTACTTTAATATTATTGAGTTAAATAAATATTATTTTAATAAAGTAATTAAGAAAAATTTTAAATACAATTATTATATGTATAATAATTATATTATAACTATTAATTATGATGAATTTTGATCTCATCATAATTAACTATCAGAATACATTTCTTGTACATATAATGATTGTACTTAATAAATTCTTAATAATTAGAGGCAAAGATTAATTAGTGGAGAAAACGGGCAGAAATTAAGGATGATGTTGATGTTAGTGGTGGAGACAAAGGAATGCTTAATTATGTGTCAATATTCGTGGAAAAGCACTCATAAAAGTAATTGAAAAGTTGAAAGAAAGGGAAAACCTAATTAATCATGAAACGCAATTAGTATTATATTAATATATATAGTTAATGATAGTGCTTAATTACCAACATTGCCTTTACATTCTATATCTAATTAAGTGCCTTGAAATTGGAATTTTCCTGTCAATTTAGGAAAGTAATCCCATGTTCTTCATCCAAGTCTTCAACTTTGAATTTCTTATCGTTATAGCTAATAATTGTAAACATAACTGCTATAAAATAATATTTTATTTTGCTCATTAAATAAAATAATAATTTATTTTTATATATATAGAAAGTCAAAAGTTAGGTTGTGTATTCCCACTATAAAATTTGAGGGGAAATTTGGGTAAATAAAATAAACTATTTAAATTTATTAATTAATAATGTAAATTAAATTAGGATTAATTAAGTTAGGTAAATAATATATACTATATATTTAAAAAATAATGCTAGTGTATCTCCACTATAGCTGCAATTTTAGTAAATAAAATATACTTTTAAAATTTTTTTAAGATAAAAATAATTTCATTAAGATTTATTAATTAAGAAAAATGGAATAATTTTTTGTTAGTATGATTAAGTACTTTTAATCATAGCTAAACTCCTATATTTCTCATATTCATAATTTTACATTTTTTAATTTAATTTTTTTAATTATGTAAAAAGGTATTTAATTTTCCTTATAAGCTAGTCAAATTATTTATAAGTAAAAAGTTATAAGTAAATTAATATTTATTTTAACTTATAAGTTAAAAAAAACTATATAAAATAAATTATGAGTCATAAGTAAAATACCTCTTACTTTTAACTGAATTATCTTAATAATTTTTAAAAATATCAATATTATAAATAACCATAATACTTGATTTTATATCTTTTTTGTCATTTTAACAAGTTAAGTCATACTTAAGCACTTTAACCAAACACTTAAATTATTTAAAAATTAATTTTAAATAATTTTATTAAATAATTAACTACTAATTTTTAAATTTATTTATAAATTATAAACATATTTTAAGTCAAAAGTTAAAAATAAATAGTCTATCCAAATACCTATTTTGTTTAACTTTCCTTTATCTCTTATTATAGACAAAATTTCTATTAAAATTGCTAAGATTTTGTTAGATATTTTATATTTTAATTAAAAGAAAAAAAATATTGAAGAAGGATTTATTGAAGGACTTAGGCATGTCCAAAAATTACAAAACTTGTTGTAGAGTGTCACGACCCAACCTATGGGCCGGACCGGCACTAGGATCTGGGCCAGCTTAAAGCCTCCGAGGCCCGTAGTAAGCCTAACTATTCATTAACCCAATTCCAAGGCCCATTTGGGCCCAATTTCAAGAAAACAACCGGACAGAGTCCGGCCATAAAGTGGACCTTTCAACGGGGAGTTTTTGACTCACCCGACCTGTAAACAAAATATGTACTCAATTTGGGGAGCTCAGCTCACCCTCCACATACTCATCAGCATGAAAATAAATGGGAGCTCAGCTCCCTCATCCAATCCATCAAACATGCATAGAATATTAACTTTACAGGTCCAAAATAATAATTTAGTTTACAGACCCAAATCAAATAAATATTTCTAACACATGCAGAAATTCTAGAAGTTTATAGAATTACACAAATACTGATAAACGACCTGCGAGGGAGAAAAGCAGGTTAACCTCAAAAATATATCCTCCTGTGGCCTGAAAAATATTGAACAGGAGTGAGCGTTCGACTCAGAGAGTAAAATATCAATTTTAACCATAATCTCTATAACTATCTAAAACTAATGCACCCTGTAGAGTGAAATGCAACATCAGTAATAAATTCACATCATAACATCAAAAAGGTAATTTGGAGCACTCACGCACCCTGTAACATCAATCATAATATATGGGGTGATCCCTATCTGACTCTCTTAAATCCAACACAGTGCCGTGAAGAACTCAGCTCGGACTTCCACTTAATAACCAAATCGGGGTCCTAGCGAAGAACTTAAGCCGTGTCTACCCCGAAGGACCGGGTCCCAGCGAAGATCTCAAGCCGTGTCTACCCGTCCTATCCATAGTCCATACCATATCACACGCACGCCAACGCACGCACACTGCTCCGAATTACCACAACAACATCCATGGCACGCTAACAGTTATGAATGCAACATAAATCGTGCCTAGAGTTTAACTACATAAATATATGCATATAAGTGATGCATGGGCATGCTTGAACATATAATAATATCGAAATTACAATTAAAATTAATATTTTACTCACAGACTTAACAACGGTCACTGTGGCGGCTGGGCGGAAGAAGAAGGCTGTCCCGACTCACTTGACAATTACATTACAATTATTTAATACAAATGACTCCATACAAATCAAGAAAAGACCAAGTACGTCCTAAGTCGTGCCGAAAATCCTGCAGAGTCTCCCCTATACCTAGGACTTACCCAACCTACAAAAGGGCTTAAAACACACTTCTATATTCGCAACTCATATATCCACCATTCAATCACATCACACAGCCCCTCCTGGGCCCATCAAAGTAATCATTCATCACAACATGTAAAATTTCAATTTAGTCCTCATAATTGATCATTTTTGCAAAAACTGCCCAAACAAGCTCTAAAAATTCTAAAACTTTGCCCCGCAGTCCTTAGCAATATTACTAGGCTATTGCAAAAAGAATCATAATTTTCTGAGCTACCACGAATATTTTATGGATTTTTAATCCTATTTAAGCACTAGAAAATTACGAAAAAGCAAGGTTCGGGTTTACCTTTGCCGATTCCGACTTGAGGACGCTCGGGCGTCGATAATGGGGTAGCCAAAACCTCGATCCAATTCGGAGACTTTTCCTAGCAGTGCATGCGGCGGAAATTCACAGACCTAGACAACTGTCGAATTTCCGTGAATTGAGGATACTTACACGAAGCCCACAACACGGGGGTTAGTACATAAATTTTTTAGAATTTTTTAAGCTTATTAAATGCTCGGAAAAATACTGTGAAGTTCTGTGGGACCCATCGAAAAACGGTATCGGAAAAATTTGAAATTTATGTCGCCGCGAAACTCTCGACGAGTGGAGTGCTCTGGTACTCTCGGTTTTCTCGTAGGGTTCACGGTTTGTGAGAAATCTAGCCCAAAAGTCAAAATGGGCTAAAAACTTCCCGGGCAAAAATCGGACAAACCGCTCGATGGATTTCGGTGTTCTTAGTGTCTATGGAAAGCTCTCGTCAAGTAGATGAGTTTAGATACAAGACCCGGTCCGATTGGTGGCCGGATTGGCCGGATTTCGGCCGGGAAGACTAACGATTCTTGCGCTGTCGCTAACTTCGGCGCCGTTTTCATGCGTTCAGCGTGGCGGCCGTGGGGGAGGGCTGAGGTGAGGCGCCGGCGAGGTGGGGAGGCAGGGGAGGTGGCGGCGCGGCAAGGGGAGGAGGGAGGAGAGAGAAAAGAGAGAGAGAAGGGGAGCAGGTCGGGACGCGCGGAAGAAAAGAGAAGAAGAAAAAGGAGCCGGTCCGATTCGACCGGTCTGATCCGGTCCGGTTCGATTCGAAATACAAAATTTTGAATTTTTACTCTGTCTCGGGACCGAAAACGAGGTCCAAAAATTCCGAAAAAATTTCAAAAAACTCAGAAAAATTTTTAGATTCTAAATATATTTTTAGTTTTACCACGTGGTCTTTAAATTAATTTTTAAAAATCATCAAAGTTTATATTTTAGGAAAATCGAACCCGATTTTTAAAATCCGAAAAAATCTCAAAAAAATTTCCAAAAATTTAAATAAAATTAAAATACTAAAAATGCTCATAAAATAATAAAATTTAAAATTTTGGGGTGTTACATTCTTCCCCCCTTACAGAAAATTCGTCCTCGAATTTTTACACAAGGCAGAATAAAGCACATGTTTATACATTGAACAAATAAGGGTACTTGCTACGCATGTCCCGTTCTGACTCCCAGGTGCACTCTTCTACTGACTGACTCCTCCACAAAACCTTAACCATAAGGATCTGTTTGGATCTTAGCTGTCTCACTTGATAGTCCACTATGGCTACAGGTTGCTCCTCAAATGTCAAATTCTCTTTTAGCTCTATTACATCTGGCTGTAGTACATGAGAAGGATCTGGAATGTATTTCCTGAGCATGGAGATGTGAAATACGGGATGAACGTGAGAAAGGTTGGGTGGTAGTTCCAACCGGTAGGCAACTGCTCCAACTCTGTCAGTAACCTCAAAAGGTCCAATATACCGAGGTGCTAACTTGCCCTTCTTTCCAAATCTCATGACTCCCTTCATTGGAGAAACCTTCAGGAATACATAGTCGCCCACTGCAAACTCCACATCCCTCCGTCAAAGTGCAGTATAACTCTTACGCCTCGAAAAAGTTTTGATCGTTCCTGATTAAAGGAACTACCTCTGAAGTGTACTGCACTAGGTCTACATCATGCACCTTCACTTCCCCCATTTCTGTCCAACACAGAGGAGACCTACACTTTCTTCCATATAATGCCTCATAGGGTGCCATCCCTATCTTTGGAGTGATAAGCTGTTGTAGGCAAACTCCACCAAAGCTAGGCTCATCCCATTGACCTCCAAAATCCAAAACACTCATGCAAGTATGTCTTCCGTTGTTTGGATTGTCCTTCAATTTGTCTGCATGCGAGGGTGGAAAGCCGTACTGAAGTTCAATTCTGTGCTAAGTGCCTCCTGTAACTTTCTCCAAAATCAAGAAGTGAACTGGGGCCTTCTGTCATATATTATGGAAGCCGGAACTCCATGCAATCTGACTATTTCTCGAATGTAGAGCCGGGCATACTGTGCCACAGAGTATGTAGTCTTTACAGGCAAGAAGTGAGCTGATTTGGTTAGACGGTCTACAATTACCCATATCGAGTCATATCCTCGCGTGGTACGAGGCAACCCAGTCACAAAATCCATAGTGATCATTTCCCACTTCCATTCTGGGATAGGGAGCTCTTGCAGCTTCCCTGATGGTCTCTGGTGTTCAAACTTCACCTTCTGACAAGTCAAGCACTTGGACACAAAGTCTGCTATGTCTCTCTTCATACCATTCCACCAGTAGCTATCTTTCACATCATGGTACATCTTGGTGGAACTTGGGTGGACACTGTACAGTGTGTAGTTTGCCTCTCGCATGATTTCATTCCTGAGGTTGTCCACATCGGGCACACATATCCTAGAACCCTGCACTAGGGCGCCATCATTGGCAAATCCAAACTCACCACCTTCACCTTGCTGTACTCTTTCTATGATCTTCATCAATTGTTGGTCTCTGTGCTGGGAAACTCTAACTCTGTCTCGCAAGTCTGGCCTCACTGAAAAATGAGCCAACAATACCCCCTCATCTGAAAGATCTAGGATTAAACCTTGATCCTTCAACTCATGTACCTCCTGAATCAACGGTCGCTTCTCCGCTGAAATGTGCGGCAAACTGCCAGAAGATTTTCTGCTCAAAGCATCTGCTACTACATTGACCTTCCCAGGGTGGTACTGGATGGTGCAGTCATAGTCCTTTAGAAGCTCCATCCATCTCCTCTATCTCAAGTTTAAATCCCTCTGTTGGAAGATGTACTTCAAACTCTTATGATCGGTGTATATCTCGCACACTTCACCATACAGGTAGTGTCTCCAGATTTTTAGTGCAAAGATTACAGCCGCCATTTCCAAGTCATGGGTGGGGTAGTTCTGCTTATGCCTCTTCAACTGCCTTGAAGCATAAGCCACTACTTTTCCATTCTGCATCAAAACACACCCTAGGCCAACTCTGGAGGCGTCACAATACACGGTGTATCCTTCACCACTCATAGGTAGTGTCAACACAGGGGCGGTGGTTAGACACTCCTTAAGCTTCTGGAAGCTCTTCTCACAGTCATCTGTCCAAATTAATGGAACATTCTTCCGAGTTAACTTAGTTAAGGGAGCCGCTATCCTGGAAAAATCTTGCACAAAACGCCTATAGTAGCCAGCTAAACCCAGAAAACTTCGCACCTCAGTGACTGTTGTAGGCCTAAGCCAATCGATTCTGACTTCAATTTTCTTGGGATCCACTTGAATACCTTCACTAGAAACCACGTGTCCCAAGAATGAGATGCTTTCTAGCCAAAATTCACATTTTGAAAATTTGACATATAACTGGTGCTTCCTCAAAGTCTGCAACACCATCCTCAAGTGCCACACGTGTTCTTCCTCGGTCTGAGAGTATACCAAAATGTCATCTATAAATACGATGACAAAACGGTCCAAAAATGGCTTGAACATCCGGTTCATCAAATCCATAAAGGCTGCTGGTGCATTAGTGAGTCCAAAAGACATCATCAAGAACTCATAATGACCATATCTTGTCCTGAATGCCGTTTTGGACACGTCCTCATTCCTGATTCTCAACTGATGGTAGCCTGATTGCAGGTCTATCTTGGAAAAGAATCTAGCTCCTTGGAGCTGATCAAATAGATCATCGATCCGAGGAAGTGGATACTTGTTCTTCACAGTCACCTTGTTCAGCTGCCTGTAGTCAATACACAACCTCAATGACCCATCTTTCTTTCTTACAAATAGCACAGGAGCGCCCCAAGGTGAAGTGCTCGGACGTATGAAACCCTTGTCCAAAAGCTCATGTAGTTGCTCCTTTAAATCTTTCAATTCTGCTGGTGCCATCCTATAAGGCGGCATTGATATGGGGTTTGTACCCGGCACAACATCAATGCAAAACTCTATTTCCCTTCCTGGTGGCAACCCTGAAAGCTCCTCTGGGAAGACATCCATAAATTCTCTGACAACAGGAACATTTTCCATGCTGACACCTTCTACGGATGTATCTCTCACCAATGCCAAATACCCTTGGCATCCACGCCTCAACATTTTTCTAGCACTAATTGCTGACATCAAGTTATATGGAGCCACGCTCCTGTCACCATCAAAGCTAAACTCTTCCACACCAGGTATGTGGAAATGCACCTTTTTGTTCTTGCAGTCTAAAGTGGCATAATGAGTTGCCAACCAATCCATCCCCAAAATTACATCACAATCCATTACTGGTAGAGAAACCAAGCCTGCTGGGAGGATTTTTCCATCCACTACCACTGGACTACCCAGAAAAATCATATCTACCTCTATGTTGTCGCTAAGTGGGGTAGCTACCGACAAAGGGCACTCTAAAGTTGTAGGGTTTCTACCCAACCTCATGGCAAACACAGGGGAGACAAATGAGTGCGTAGCACCCGGATCTATTAAAACACGAGCCTCATAGGAATGTACTGAAGAATACCGCCACAATCGCATTTGAAGCTCGAGCATCCTGGTGGGTCGTGGTGAAAACCCGAGCTTGACCCCTACCCCGAGTGGCGTAACCTCGACATCGACTTCTACCTCTGACCGCCTCCAAATCCACGCCCCTTGTCCTCGGCCCTGTTGGCCATCGAATCGATCGCCATCTTTGCCGAAGCACCGGATACAACTGCCGAGGAACATTTGCAATGTAACTCGTGACCCCATCCGTGGCTCATCGAACACGAGGCATTCCTAGCAAAGTGACCTAGTTGGCCACACCAAGCATACTCTGAACCCATCATACAAGGTCCAGAATGTCCTCTTCCACACCGTGCACAAGGTGCCAAGGAGGATCTGAACTGCACCAATTGCTGTACTTCGAATCGCTACCACCGCTGGATCCGCACTCGTCCGAATCTCGGGATTTGTGTCTAAAACCACTTCTCTTATTCCTGCTTCTTCCTCTGTAATTAGTTTGGCCACCACTGTCTGTAGTAGCCATGTGGGGAACACCTGAAGAACCCTCTGCTCTGTTTTTCTTTGCCCTTTCGCTGTCATCCACAGCATAGCTAATCTTTATCTGTCTGGCTCGATCAACTACCACGTCAAAAGACTGATCAGACATCATGGCCAGGTTTGAATACCTCCTGTCAAGCCCCTTTAGGAATCTCTTTACCTTCATAGTTTCTGTAGCCACTGCTGTAGGGGCATATCTGCTCAATTCTAGAAATTCTGTAGCATATTCATCTACAGACCTGCCATTCTGTCTTAAGGCCTCAAAGGCCCACTGTTTCTGATCTCTGAAGCTTTCTGGCACAAACCGATTGATAAACAGTTCCACAAACTGAGCCCACGACAAACCCTCCATCCGAGGTAACACGTAGTCATTCATTCATTGTCTAGGCATAGGCCCCATGACATGCTGTATACACTCTATTAGTCTTCTATCACCAATCGCACTCGTTTCCTCGCCTGTCTCAGAGGAATCCAAAAACCGATATGCATCATCTGACCCATCATAAATACCAGGCACCAACTTCTTGAAATTTATGATCTGTTTGTAAGGTTCTCCTCTTGGTGCGGTGGACTGCTGCTGCTGTGGAGGGTGGACCATATACTGCGCCATCATATCGATGGTCTTCTGTAACCCAGCTAGAGTAGCTGCCATGGGGTCCATGGGACCCTGTGCTATGAAAGACTGATCCTATACTAGTGGCAGCTGCTCTTCTACTTGAACAGCTCTAGGCCTCCTACCTCGCCTCCTCGGGGCAGGCGCCTCATCTTGTGCTGACACCTCGTCAGGCACATTTGGTTCTGTTGCAGTGGCAGCTCTCCTGCTTCTACGCATTTTCCTGAAATTCAGCAGCATTAGCCCATAAAATTCAAAATTACTCATTACACAGCTCTATTGACTCATATTTATACATAATTATATGAAGCAGAAACTAGAAGCAAAGATAACAATGCAAGACGAATGTGGACCCTATTTTCCCTCATGTGACTCCTAGTAGACTCTTCCCAACACTTTAGACAAACATTCCCTAATAATCTGGAGCCTAAGCTCTGATACCACATTTGTCACGACCCAACCTATGGGCCGGACCGGCACTAGGACCTGGGCCAGCCTAAAGCCCCCGAGGCCCGTAGTAAGCCTAACTATTCATTAACCCAATTCCAAGGCCCATTTGGGCCCAATTTCAAGAAAACAACCGGACAGAGTCCGGCCATAAAGTGGACCTTTCAACGGGGAGTTTTTGACTCACCCGACCTGTAAACAAAATATGTACTCAATTTGGGGAGCTCAGCTCGCCCTCCACATACTCATCAGCATGAAAATAAATGGGAGCTCAGCTCCCTCATCCAATCCATCAAACATGCATATAATATTATCTTTACAGGTCCAAAATAATAATTTAGTTTACAGACCCAAATCAAATAAATATTTCTAATACATGCAGAAATTCTAGAAGTTTATAGAATTACACAAATACTGATAAACGACCTGCGAGGGAGAAAAGCAGGTTAACCTCAAAAATATATCCTCCTGTGGCCTGAAAAATATTGAACAGGAGTGAGCGTTCGACTCAGAGAGTAAAATATCAATTTTAACCATAATCTCTATAACTATCTAAAACTAATGTACCCTGTAGAGTGAAATGCAACATCAGCAATAAATTCACATCATAACATCAAAAAGGTAATTTGGAGCACTCACGCACCCTGTAACATCAATCATAATATATAGGAGCTGATCCCCTATACAGCTCTCTTAAATCCAACCTGGTGCCAGCGAAGAACTCAGCTCGGACTTCCACTTAATAACCAAATCGGGGTCCTAGCGAAGAACTCAAGCTGTGTCTACCCCGAAGGACCGGGTCCCAGCGAATATCTCAAGCCGTGTCTACCCGTTCTATCCATAGTCCACACCACATCACACGCACGCCAACGCACGCACACTGCTCCAAATTACCACAACAACATCCATGGCACGCTAACAGTTATGAATGCAACATAAATCGTGCCTAGAGTTTAACTACATAAATATATGCATATAAGTGATGCATGGGCATGCTTGAACATATAATAATATCGAAATTACAATTAAAATTAATATTTTACTCACAGACTTAACAACGGTCACTGTGGCGGCTGGGTGGAGGAAGAAGGCTGTCCCGGCTCACCTGACAATTACATTACAATTATTTAATATAAATGACTCCATACAAATCAAGAAAAGACCAAGTACGTCCTAAGTCGTGCTGAAAATCCGGCAGAGTCTCCCCTATACCTAGGACCTACCCAACCTGCAAAAGGGCTTAAAACACACTTCTATATTCGCAACTCATATATCCACCATTCAATCACATCACACAGCCCCTCCTGGGCCCATCAAAGCAATCATTCATCACAATATGTAAAATTTCAATTTAGTCCTCATAATTGATCATTTTTGCAAAAACTGCCCAAACAAGCTCTAAAAATTATAAAACTTTGCCCATGGTCCTTAGCAATATTACTAGGCTATTGCAAAAAGAATCATAATTTTCTGAGCTACCACGAATATTTTATGGATTTTTAATCCTATTTAAGCACTAGAAAATTACGAAAAAGCAAGGTTCGGGTTTACCTTTGCCGATTCCGACTTCGGGGACGCGCTCGGGACGTCTGACAATGGGGGGGTAGCCAAAACCTCGATCCAATTCGGAGACTTTTTGATAGCAGTGCATGCGTAGGAAATTCACAGACCCGGACAACTGTAGAATTTCCACGAATTGAGGATACCTACACGAAGCCCACAACACGGGGGTTAGTACATAAATTTTTCAGAATTTTCTAAGCTCATTAAATGCTCAGAAAAATACTGCGAAGTTCCGTGGGACCCACCGAAAAACGGTGTCGGAAAAATTTGAAATTTATGTCGCCGCGAAACTCTCGACGAGTGGAGCGCTCTGGTACTCTCGGTTTTCTCGTGGGGTTCACGGTTTGTGAGAAATCTAGCCTAAAAGTCAAAATGGGCTAAAAACTTCCCTGGCAAAAATCGGACAAACCGCTCGATGGATTTCGGTGTTCTTGGTGTCTAGGGAAAGCTCTCGTCGAGTAGATGAGTTTAGACACAAGACCCGGTCCGATTGGTGGCCGGATTGGCCGGATTTCGGCCGGGAAGACCAACAGTCGCGCGCGCGCGTCGCCCAACTTCGGGCGCCGTTTTCCGGCGTTCCAGGCGGCGGCCGGCCGTGGGGGAGGGCTGAGGTGAGGCGCCGGCGAGGTGTGGAGGCAGGGGAGGTGGCGGCGCGGCAAGGGGAGGAGGGAGGAGAGAGAAAAGAGAGAGAAGGGGAGGAGGTCGGGACGGGCAGAAGAAAAGAGAAGAAGAAAAAGGAGCCGGTCCGATTCGACCGGTCCGATCCGGTCCGGTTCGTTCGGCCGGTTCGATTCGGAATACAAAATTTTGAATTTTTATTCTGCCTCGGGACCGAAAACGAGGTCCAAAAATTTCGAAAAATTTCCAGAAAACTCAGAAAAATTTTTAGATTTCAAATATATTTTTAGTTTTGCCACGTGGTTTTTAAATTAATTTTTAAAAATCATCAAAGTTTATATTTTCGGAAAATCGAACCCGATTTTTAAAATCCGAAAAAATCTCAAAAAAATTTCCAAAAATTTAAATAAAATTAAAATACTAAAAATGCTCATAAAATAATAAAATTTAAAATTTTGGGGTGTTACATAGAGGAACTTAATATGTATAAAAAAATGTTGGAAATTTATTGAGGGACCTTTACATGTCCATAAATTACATAAACAATGAAAGACCAACAAGTTTGGAAATTGCAAAAAACCTCGAAGAAACCAGGATGTCTCAAAATTGCAACATAAACAAAGAGATCGACATGTCTCAAAATTACAAAAGGAAAGTGCAACAAATGTTGAAGACGGCATTGCTAAGTCCTCCACCCTGCTGGAAGTGAAACGATGCCGTTGTGATAGCTAGAGGCACTGTTAGAATTTTGTGTTTTTCTCTCCATCTCCGGTTTCTCTTTTATCGTGTGAAGCTTATGCTGCATCATTGAAAAACCCTAAACCAGTTTATATAACGGTATACATTAGCAATAAGCTACACGTATTGTTAGAAAATTATCTCTAGCTTCTAATGTACCGTTAAGTTTTGTAAAGGTACATTAGCAATGGCGCCTTTGTTAAGTAGAAATTGCTTAATTTTAATTTGAAGATAATAACAACAACCATAATTATGGAAGAGAAGGGATTGTGAAGACAGAATGATGAAGATAACAAGAAAATGGCTCATCAAAATTGTTGACAAGATGAAACTCTAATAAACACACATAGCATAACATATGAAATTGAGAAAAATCTCTTTTGATCAATATAATCATTACCATAATTCATGATTGGAGTAAGAGGAAATTTTTGAACTTTCTGCAGAGAAAATATGTCATATCTAACTTTACTTCAAAAAATAGATCGATAGAAGGAGGTTTGACCAAATTTTATATTTAGCATAAATAGACAATATACATCATTATAGTCCAACATAAACATTTTGAATATAAAGTTTGCAAGTAAACACATTTGCAAATGATTCAAAAGTAAAATAAGTAAACTCTGATATTATGTAGAGAAAATAAATCGAATCTAACTTCACCTTAAAAGCTATCATTCTCTTAGCTAGGGAGCTTTATTTGCCGACTAAAATGCATCGCTATTTCGTCCACACAGAGAAATTATGAAAAAAAGAAGTGGTAATTTGCATACTATTAGTTAACGCGAAGTCTTATGACCCAAACAATAACCCACCCGACCCGTTTCACTTGTATGCACAATATCTATGTTCTTTCTACATTTGTCATATGCACCATCGATAGAAAATTTTTGCCACAAACATTTAAAAAAATTTAGAATAATTTCTTAGATATTAATATTAATCAAGAATTTCAAAACCAAATATTAATCAAGAATTTAGTTGGACAAGGACTATATGACGTACAAAGATGATTTTTATTTTTTAATTTCTCATAAAAATCAGAGGCTGGCATGACAAAGAAGTAATTTTAATCGTCAACATCTTTTTAAATTAAAAGGTGTTTGCTCTGTACAAGTTCTTGATTAACATCGATCTTCTACAAATTTCAGAGCAAAATGTAAATCATTCTTGGCTAAAAGAATTGAATTGAATTTGCTTCAATCTGCGTATTGAAACCATTGTTAACTATAATCCTATCTGTTTGTTCAAAAGAAAAATTGACAAGAAAAAACTTACATATATTTAGATTTCACATATTTAATATTGAAATCTCACCATATAAATTAATAATGAATAGGATATAAATAAAAATTTCCCCAACATCTTGTATATTCATTAATTTCTATTACTCAAAATACAAAGAAAATGATTGTGAATGAAAGCAAACAAATTGGAATTGTAGAAAAAGGTCATTGCTACGATTTTCTAGCAGTCCAATGTGGATCAATTGCTATAGCTTTCTCGTCTTCTATTTCTTGCCATCGCTATAAAGAATCAGAGATCCTTAAGAAGCTTTCTGACCTGCTCTAGAGTGACAAAGAGCACCACCGTGAAAGGTCCTTGCCTTGAGATTGTAGGGATAAATCCCTTGTACAATGCCATAGCTCCTTCCGCCCTCACAGTCTTCATTGCACAATCTAGTGCACCCTTGTATGGTGGCTCGGCCCCTGTTTCCACCTTCATGTTCATAACCCTAGTCTTTATCACATCTATAGGGTTTGAAGCCACAGCAGCCACAAACCCAGCGGCAAAGCTCGCCGTCACATGGGTCCCTATTCCATCGCTCATCACACCCTTTTCTAAGATCATCTCCTTTATCTGATCATAGGATGCGAGCTGCGATGCGGTGACAATCATTGCACGGTTCACCGTGAGACCTGAGCCACACCACAGGCTACCGATGCCTTCTTGCTTCGACATTTGAGTAAGAGCATCCACCACACTCTTGTAGTTGCGACGTTGTTCAATTGGAAGACGTCCATCTGCCTGCATTCGGACCATAGCCACGTCAGCTGGGTTCCCGACTGCAGCTCCGACACCGCCGGCGACTAGGCCAGCCACTATCTTGCGTAAAAGAGGCAGATTTCCTGTGTCAGGTTCAGCCCACTTTTGTTTAAGGACTTGATAAAGTCCCATACGGGTGGTGGAGTATAGAGTTTGACGGAGGATAGTGGCGGAAACGCCGGAGAAAAGGGCGGCCACGCCTTCAGAATGGATGATACGGATGCCAAGGGAAATAGGTCCTACACGAGGTGGAGGAGGGACTTCTAAGGTTTTTGGTAGTGAAATGTTAGCAGCAGAGGCAGAGCTTAATGCAAAAGCAGGACGAAAGGCTTGCAAAGTGGATGGATTTGGAAGGTGGGATTCACCGTGGAGTTGCATGCGAACCTTGATTAGATCTAGAGGGTGGGTGGAGGCACCGGCGACTATGGAGGCAATGCCACCTTCAACAAAGCCTTTCAAACCCATCTTTTTTTGCAGTATATGCTGTGTGATCGATCTAGAGAAGAGTTCAGGAAGCACGAAAACCTTTAGAAGGCCAATTTCTCAAAACGTACTTAAAAAAATGGAAACGTGTTGAAGTAATTTGGAGGTTTGAAAGACAAGAAGAGTTATATATATTTATATATATGGAGAAAATTTGAAGAAAATTCTTCTTCTTTGGCTTGATCAATTTTACACGGTATCATATTTGACTCTATCTAGGTGCTGTTTTCTGTGACCATTCTTGGCCTTCTGTGTTTGACTATGTATTGTTGGAGCAATGAATGATTTAGTTGGGTCTGTAGGACTATGCAGTTATAGTATGGCTCAGTCACATGTTCATGGGTTCCACTGATAAGACTGTGTCTGTAGGACAAGAACTCAATTTCGTTGGATAATTGACTCGTTCATTCCTGTTTTTAATTAATTTGTTTGACCTCAATGATTCTAATCAATGCATGACATATAGTTGAGTTTGTCAGACAAAATTAGGATCAAAATGAATAAGAATGGTATTAAACAATGAAAGTATTAATCTATATATTATAGTTGATTTTTTTTATTAATTATACAAATATCTTCAATGTCAGAATTAATATTAATTATTATAACTTCTAATTCATTTGGGATATATTTCTTCATAAAATTAAATTTTATAAAGTAAGTATTTATCATGCTGGAAGGTTGATTTCACTTGAAACTCAATCTCTTTCTATTGTTGTTTATCAGAAATTTTTTAAAATCAAATTAAGTAATTAAGATTTATACATCTTATTTCAAAAAAAAATAATAATAAATATCTAACCTCATATATTATATTATGGGGGTAAGCATCAAAGTTATTACTTAATTCATTGCCTTGGTGTAACAAACTTTGAAATAAACAACTTATGGGAAATTATTATATGCTTTCAGTGTATGTAAATTATCACTCACATTCACATTGATGTGACTTTTAAGCACATCGGTGCATCTTAAAATTTACTAAAACTCTAAACATCTTCTCCATGATTTTGGAGTTGGAACAATGATCCAGTAATTTTTCTTCTATTTCATTAATTATTGAATTATAATTATACCATAAGAGTAATCCTTCTCTTTTGAATTCTCACAAACCCTTACAAAGAGTGATTCTTAGTAGAAATACAATAAGGTTATATGAGAAGGATGAAATGAAATTACATAAATAAATAGTCCCGTTTGAAACAAGAGAAGACAGACATTGACACATTGTAGATGGAGCAATATAGGACATTTAAGTAAATTTTGTGAAAGCTTTCATTTTGCAATACATTATGTCAGGATATTTAAATCTTGATAGCTCTTATCTCCTAAAAATTTTCAAGTGACAAATTGGAAGAGAGTCACAACTCCTGCAACATTCCTAGCTAGTCCTAGTATTGATATGAGTTTGTATCTTGATGGGTTTAGTAAATGAACAAAGATTGCAATATTTTTACATGCTGGGTTAGTCTGGTAGGCATGTCTGTATACCTCTCAACTTGGGTGATGTCTTGATCAATTCTGTATATATGGAGCAAGTCCAACACATTAATTAAGAGAATTGATTTACATTTCCAGTGAATTCTGCAATCATATACCAAGATGGACAAAAAGAAATGGGATAAAAGACGAATTAATTTATATCAAAAATCAACTTTCTTTAATACAATAAATTATAGTAGCGGCCATGCCTACAAAAAGAATAAAGAATAAGTCTCCCAATAATGAAGCTGCAATTCACAGCTAGCTAGCTATATATAGTGTTTTCCTTCATCATCTCATGAATTAGAAATCTTTGAGTAGCTTCCTGACCTGCTCTAGCGTGACAAAGAGCACCACTGTGAAAGGTCCTTGCCTTGAGATTGTAGGTATAAATCCCTTATACAAAGCCATAGGACCCTCAGCCTTCACTGTCTTCATTGCACAATCTAATGCACCCTTGTACGGCGGCTCTGCTCCTGTCTCCACCTTCATGTTCATAACCCTAGTCTTTATCACATCTATAGGGTTTGAAGCCACCGATGCCACAAACCCAGCAGCGAAGCTCGCCGTCACATGGGTCCCTATTCCATCGCTCATCACACCCTTTTCCAATATCATCTCCTTGATCTGATCATAGGTTGCGAGCTGTGATGCAGTGACAATCATTGCACGGTTCACTGTTAGACCTGAGCCACGCCAGAGGCTAGCAATTCCTTCTTGCTTTGACATTTGAGTTAAAGCATCGAACACACTCTTGTAGTTGCGACGTTGGTCAATTGGGAGACGTCCATCAGCCTGCATGCGGACCATAGCCACGTCAGCTGGGTTCCCGACGGCAGCTCCGACACCGCCGGAGATAAGGCCAGCAAGAATCTTCCGTGGAAGTGGCATACTTCCGGTATCTTGGTCTGTCCACTTGTGTTTGAGAATATCATAAAGGCCCATACGGGTGGTGGAGTACAAGGTCTGGCGGAGAATAGTGGCGGATACACCAGAGAAAAGGGCGGCCACGCCTTCAGATTGGATGATACGGACACCGATAGAAAAGGGTCCAACACGAGCCGGCGGCGGAGGAACTTCTACAGGTAGGGAAATGTTTCCAGCACCTGCAGCAACCGTGTTGAAGGCGACTGCAGGGCGGAAGGCTTGAAGGGAAGCTGGATTAGGGAGGTGGGATTCACCTTGAAGTTGCATGCGGACCTTGATGAGGTCAAGAGGGTGGGTGGAGGAGCCGGCGACGATGGAGGCAATACCACCTTCAACAAAACCCTTCAACCCCATGATTAATTACGGATTTAAAATTGAAGAATCGAAAGAGATCAACGAGAGAGAAGACGATCGAGTGAAGCGAAGATGTAGAGTATAGAGATGGCGATGAAGAGTGAAGTGGCGATTAGGTGTTTATATAGAGAGAGAATGTTGAATGGTCTACGGCACGCGGTTACCATAATCTGCTTTGTTTGACTTCATCCCACACGTAGTCTCGGTTTGACATTGAAGCTTAATTCAACATTTTATTATTTTTATTATTATATGATTTATTTGCCACCCGTAGTCTCCTATTGCACCATTTGTCCACTTGTAAGAAAATCATGATTGGAGTCCATTTAATAATATCAAAATAAAAATATACTTAAATGATAATATAAGAATCAAATATAAATAAAAATAAAAAGTTGCGTCATGTTGCCTGTCTCGAGTCCATGGTGATTCATAATTCATTTAACGAGAGATGAGTGGCTTTCCACAACACTAAGCTTCAGAGTTCACAGCATGCTCATTACAACTTAGAAGAAGAAAAAATTTGAAATCTAAGCTAAGCTTTTGCTAATAAATTATCATATTTATGATCTCATCACAATGCGGAGAGAAGAAATAAATAAGAATATAAGTACTGAGTTTATTTAGATTATTTCAAATGGTATTCTAGAGGGTTGCCATCTACTACTAGGAGTGAGCATTCAGTTAAAACTGAATCAAATCATCAAAATCGGATTGATCGAAATTTTTAATTTTATAAACCAAACCGAATCAAACTATTAAAACAATTAAATTGAATTGAACCGTACTAATTCTACTAAAGGAATCAAATTGAACTGAACCGTACTAATTCTACTAAAGGAATCAAATTGAACTGAACCGCACAAATTTGATTCAGCTCAATTTGATTTAATGTAAACCGAATTTGTCAAAATACAACCTCAAAATTGAATCCAATGTCCCAAAATTCTCATCCAACACCCAAAAATTCAAGCATGCATGAGACACAAAAAGAAAATCCATTAGAGATGCAAAAAAATTTCAACTAATTACATCAATACAGAACACACCCAAAACAAGCTACAAGTCCAAATTCCGTTCAAAGCCTCACAAATAGCAATTACAAGCAATTTAACAAATAAATAATTCAAGAACAAAACCCATTCAAGAACTACCCAAAAGCCATAATATAACATACAAACAAAATGAGAATGGGAAGACCTAGAGGCTAGCGGCGAGGGAAGGCAAGGCTTCAGTGACGAGGGAATGCAAGAAATCCTCTAGCAAACGATCGACAGCGGCTGGAAGACATGGAGAATAGTTGGCTTTAACATAGACAAACGCTTCAACGGCGGTCAATTAGAGGGATTGTCTTCATTGACAGGAAAACATGCAAGAAATCCTTTAGAAAACAACTAACGTGATGATTGCAGATGGAGAAGAGACGCAAGATGAAGAAGGAGAGATGAGTAAAAAGGAATAAAGGAGCTAGGGATTTTGGTTTGAGGCGATGTTTTCGTAGACTGTACAAAGAAGAAGTGAGCAGAAACGATAAAAGAAGGAGGTTAGGTAGCAGACAAAGAAAAGGAGACTTACATATCAACCCTAATAACTAAAATGACTGTGTTTCAATATGATTTTGATTTGGTTCGGTTCAATTGAATTTTTTCTCCCTAAAACCATATAAAACCTAGATAACCGAAAAATCTAAAAACTAAAACCAAACCAAAATACATAAAAAACCGAACTGAATTATTAAATCAGGGCGGTTCGATTCAGTTCAAACCAAATAATGCTCATCCCTTACTATTACTAGGAAGTCACTCCACATTGAGGACCTCAATCTCAAAAGCGAGGACTGAGTTTGGTTGTGTCCCCCCTGCTGGGAATCCATTGGCTCCATAAGCACAATCCGGAGAGCGCTGAAAATTCATTAAAGAATATCATCAACCAATTGCAGATAGAATGAGCAAATGGCATTTAAAAACCACTTTGAGTGTGAGAAAATTCAAAACATGAATCCATGAGGAACTGACAGCATTTTCAACTACAGCGCATCTATTTGTCAAAGCAGCCAAAAATAAAATTTGCAGAATGTTGGAACTATTCAGCAATTTGACAAATTCATAATATCAGAATTGACGAAAGAAAATCTCATGTAAGGTGTAGATGGCTACTATCAGCAAAACACAGAGTACAACATTTTAATAATATTATCATAATGAAAGATTTGCATAAATTATGCTCCACATCTTCACCAAAAACATTTCAATTGGAATCATGACATATGCAATTATTATTTTACCCCAAGCATTATATAATAGAATTTCATTAGAATGGTAATAGTAGCACAAAAAACAATTAAGAGGATTGAGTAGCACCCCAAGACGAGCAACTTCTCCAATTTGCATTCCTAATACACCTTCATCCCATCATAAAATTGATAGAGCAGGATAAATAAGTTTTTGAAATAGAATTAGAGCACACCCTATCAAGTCTTCAGTCATCCAAATACACAGAGAGAGAGAGGGCAAAAATTCTCTCAGAAAAATAAAATAGGTGCTTCTTGCATTTTAAATTCTGTAAAAAATTATATTTATTTCTTACAAAGTGCAGAAGTGGATTCTTATTTTATTAGGCAATAGGAAACTAAAAGGCTACAGAAGCTGAAGCAGATTACTAGAGGTAATGTTGGAAAACAAGCATAACATCAACCAACAATTAGATTTTGAATATTTTCTTCCAGCTCATAACCAAATAGATTTACATTCACAATCCCACTAAATGAACAGCAGACAGAATCAGTAGCAAGGACTTCTGGTTAGGGAAGCTTTTATACAAGGGGCACCATAATCATCTATGTGAAAAGTGAAAACTATTGCTTTCTTTCATCAACTTTAATACATTATTATGGCCTCCATTGCTATAACATGGCTAAAACCAAAAATATAAAAAGAGGATAACCATTGAAAAAAAAATAAAAATAAAGAACTTGCAGTAGGCTTTCCTTTTATAGCATTTCCCTGGCCAATTTTGAATGTGAAAGGCTTCTGCCCAGGATCCTTTGTGCTTGAATAAAACAAAAAAGAACATATTAAATATCAAATTAAGGGATAAGATATATTAAAATAAAGACACCCATTTGAAGAACAGAAGTAAAGCTGCCAAAAAAAAAAAAGGAACAGAAAAACTAAAACAAAAATGGCAAAATCCTCGCCTCCAAATCTTCTGAGAGAGATCACCATTCTTCCCTGCAGAAAAGAAGAACATTAATATGCAGCTTTCGGCAAAAGTCCAACTATTCTGCATCATAGAGTACTCTAAAATAGTAATTTCTCTGTGATCCTATTTGATTATAGTTCTTTTGCTTCCAAGCAGGGGAGATTTAAAATGGATATTACTATAGGAAAGGCACCCAATTCTAGGAAAAATACGTCTTATCCTCAAATTAATTGGGCATGAAATAGTTTCTTGTTTAATTTTGCTTCAATAGCACAATAATCTCGATTCACAAAAGACCGAAAATTTCCACTCTTATGTTCACACATGGCAACTCAAACCCTAATTTAGAACATCTGAACTAATCATTCGACCAATTTCCCGCAATAATCCCATCCCATAAGCATGTTTCCCAAATGAGAGAGAGAAACAGAGGGCAAGCTGTAATCGTTTAGAATGTTAGAAAAAATACCATCAAATGCAATATAATAATCTCAATTTCTCTCGTTTCTAAGTATCAAATGTAAATCACTTGAAATTTAGCGTATAACAGAAAAGAAGAATGGCTAACCATAACCGGTGCAGTGAACGGTGACACTTTGACCGGCTGCAAGCTTGGTAACGGTGCCTGGCCTGATAAGTTGCTTCTCCACTCTCATCCTCTGGTCTGTCAAAATCTCGGTGGTTTTCTTGACGGTTCTAGATTCGCCGCTTCACCATCACTCGGTCATCCTCCGCCATGCTTTCTCAGTCCGGTTTCTTCAACCCGTGCAACGCACGTGATATGATATCATTATTATCACGTAAACTATAATTTAGGCCTTGACGTTAATAAAAACCAACAATCTAATCCTTATATTTTCAAAAATAAATAATTTAATCCTATATCTTTGATAAAATTTATAATTTAATACAATCGTTAGAATTTTATTAATTTATTTTTTATTTTAATAAAAATATTAAAATGTCATTATTTTTATTTTTATTTATAAGTAATTTAATTCATAAAATTTTATCTTCTTAATAATTTAGTCTCTAAAATTTTATTTTATTGATAATTTAGTTCATATATTTTTAAAATCTAAGTCCCATTAATTTTAAAAATTTTAAATTTAAATTATTAAGGTATAAATTAATTTGATTAATTACAAAATCATCTACATATTTTAGAGATTAATCCTTAAGTATTATAACTATTTATAAATAAGCTCTTATAATATTTTCATATGTTATATTATATTGTTATATATCAAAAAAGAAAAATAAATAAATATGGGTGCAAATTATTATTAAAATAAAACTTTAAGGATTAAATTATTTTTGGAATGAAAATAAAGTTAAACACATTTTGGTATTTTTATTAAATTTAATAGAAAATTAATCATAGTTCTAGTGGTGGAAACTAATGTAACACCCCGTTTGCATAGCCTGGTAGATTTCACTGTTCCGGTGATCGGTGTCGGTCCGGACAATTAAGGGGATTAGAACCACACTTAAGACAACTAGATAAACCATAAACACAAATAATTAGTAATATTCAAGTAGTTAAGTATAAATAAGAAAAACAGAACAAAAGAAGTTAAACGAGCAGAGAGTCACAGCGATGGGTGACCTTCTCGGGATGACTGCGAAGTCGTTTTAAACTCAAATTTCGAATCGTAAAAAGTGACGCTGCGGTCCTTAGGACCCTTATAAACACAGTGGAAAAGAGAAAATCAAGAAAAAGAACTGTTAAGCTAGTCAAATAATTAGGTCAGGGAGCCGGAAGAAATATGGAATTAATTGTAAACCGGGTTGAACCGGTGAAGGGCAATTTGGTCAATTGACCCCGAGAGCTGACTCCTAACCTAACTGTCAAACAAAATAGGAGAAAAGAAAACTTCGGGATCGAGAATTAAATTAAAGAATTAATAGAAAAATAAAAAGAAAAAAAATAAAAAATGAAAAAGTTAAAAAGGTAATGACATCATGTGGTGACACATGCATGATGCCATAAGTATTTTAATTAAAAATTTATTTAATTAAAATTATGGTCTTCCTAAGACATAAAATAACAAAAAGAAAAGAAAAAAAATTTGATTTCTTCTCCCATTCCCGTCACCTCTCACCTCTCTCTCAAAATCCACCATTGAAGCTTGATTTCAAGCTCCATAAACCCTAAAAATCTCTCATAAATCCCCTAATTTTGTTGATTAAAGCTTGTCTAGGCAACTTGAAAAGAATTTTGAGCAAGGAAATAAAAGAGGAAAAGGAAGGAATTGAGGAAGAGGAAACTCCAAGTTGAGGTAAGCATTAAATTGAAATTTAATGTTTAAATTTATATGATTTGAGTTACTTTAGCTTAGAATTTTAATTTAAAATGAAAAGAGAATTATTGTTGAGGGACCATATGGGAAATTCGTCCAGCCTATATAGGGGTGAGAATTGCATGCATTTGATTGAATTAAAAGTAAACATCAGCTTGAATGAGTTGAGTAAGTAAGTTTATATGTGTTGAATTAATAAAATGTAACAAAAATTATGAGTTAGGGTTTGGACCTAGGGTTTGGGAGGCAAAATTATGAGAAATTGGTAAATAATATGTTTGACCTATTTTGAAGTTAAAAATGGTCATTTGGGACCAAATGAGTTGTGTTGGAATGGTTGGAATTGAAATCAAATTCGGAGGGAGTGTGGTCATGCTGCTGGCAGCATGACCAAGTCAACTTTGAAGAACCAAAAATGAAATTTTACAAGTTCAATTGATATGGGACCAATTGGGGATGAAAATAGACATAAAATGACACAATTTTTATTTAGAAACCATGCCCAAAAAGTGACCAAAACCTAGTGAACAAATTGACCAAAGTTGGATAAGTGCAGGCTGCCCTGTACAAACTGACCAAATGAACAGCGTTTGTTCATTTAGTCATAACTCGAGCTAAACAGGTCCAAATGACCTGAAATTTTACCAGTGGTTAGATGAGATATAGACCTAAAACTTTCATGAAGAACACAAATCCAAATTCTGCTAGCAACCAAGTCATTTGGCCACCCTAAGTTGGTGACCCAAAACTGCCAGCACCAAATTTGCCCAGAAAATCTGGGTTGTTTCCAATCCGGCAGTCATGGTTCAAATGGCCATAACTTGAGCTACAAAACTCCAATTGAGGTGATCCAAAAATGAGAATAAACTTAAGACAATAAGGAACATTTTCTATGAAGGAAGTTTTGCCAAATTTTAACAGTAAAATTACCGATGGAACAGTGCAACTTAGGACTCCAAAACCGAAAATTTGGCAATTTTGCCTAAAAGACCTAAGTTTTGAGAAAATGACTAAAACCAACAAGTTTAGTAACCAAAATGTGGTATGTGGATGAAGTTAGAGTTCCCATACCTATTAAGCCTTAGAAAGTCAATAATTTGACTTGAATAGTGTAGTGAATAGTAATCCGAAACACAAAATTTCGAGAACGTCGAGTTTAGCACGATAGAGCTAGGTAAAAATGAGGCTAAATTTATTTTGGATTTATGTTAGGTTCTAATACTGAAACATTGTAAAATTGTGTGTTTCAGTTGAAAAGAATACCGGGAAGAACCCGAGGAACCGAGTCAAGGCCAAGAGGCGGCTCGCTTGAGGTTTGTGCACAACGTATACTTTTTGTAATCATCTTTTGCATACTGTTTTGAATAATGTGAAATATTGGATTATGGCATTCTTATGATGTTTTGATTTAAATTGTTGAAAGTTATTATGTATATTGAAATGACAATGTTTAGCAAATTGTTAAGATAAGTTTTGAAACCACAGTGTCAAGACCATATATTTGAACACCTCACTAGCACGACCAGTAGGGGTAATTAGTTTCGAATTTTGATTCCTTCTCTGGAGAAGTGTTGAGGTGTGCCAGTAGAAGAGGATGTGAATGGATATCCATATATTTGAGCTTGCTAGCCTTGTGATGTGATTTCTTTTTAGCCTCTGGCTATTGAGATTCTATTTGTTTCGAATGGCATGATCTAACTGTGGGTTTTATGAAATGTGTTTTGATACTTCGAAATGAACTTGGTTTGCATTAAAATTTCATAATTCATGTTTTGTGTTTAATGCTCATGTTTAGTCAAAATTTTGAATAAATGTGATTTTATTTTTGCATAAAGATTATTTTAGTATGTTGTGCACTACTGAGTCCTAGTACTCAGCGATGGCTTCTATTGCTGTCGCAGATACCGAGATTAGAGGAGCAGCAGACTGAGCTGCTAAAAATTGAGGATCATTCAGCTTGAAGTCTTCGGGTATAATTTATACCCCAACTGTAAATATTTCTTTTGATGTATGTATTGCATATAAATGTATGGACATGTAAATGGGTCTTGAGCAGCTTGTACAAAATTTATATGAAGTTTGTAATAAAGTTTAGTTTGTATTTCTTTTGATGTGAATTTTGTAAGGATGTATATAAATTGTTTTATCTCAAATGAAATGATTGTGGAATTGTTGAAATTGATAGAGTTTGATTGTGAAATTGAAGTAGTGGTTGAGAAAAACTTTTAGAAGTGCTTTTTACAGGTATTTGAAGAACTGGTTTCTCAAAATACAGAGGGAACTCTGTCAAAATTTTTATAAAATTTGCGGAAAAACAAAATGGACCAAAAATATTAACTAGGTTTACTTTTAACCATATGTTTTAAATTCCTATTAGAAAATGCTCACCACTTGTCAAAAGTAAGAAAATTGTTTAAAATCCCTTGTAGGGTACTTAATGAGTTATCGGTAGGTGAAGTTCGGTAGTTCATTAGGTATTCTACGGGATCATGTTATGCCTTACAGAGGGATGAGGTGTGACATGTTTTAGTGGTATCAGAGCCTGGTTTTTTGAAGTTTGTTTTAACATATAAATTTGTGTCTTTCTTGTTAAGTACAACTGCTCAATGTCCATAATTGTTACATACAGTGCATTACATCATGAATATGAACTAACGGAGGGAAATCTCCTTGTGTTATTTGTTCAGGAGATACCTTACTCCAGATTGTTATGGAAGAAGGGGATTGCTCAGTTGAGCAGTTTGTTGAAGCTGAGGCACAAGGGGAAGCCCCAACTTTGCAGAATGTTAGTGGGTCAGCAGCACCAGCCCCACAAATGCCGTAGTTCCCTGCACAGTTTGCACAGCAGATGGCGGCAATGTTTCAACAAATGGCTGGGGGTATGCCTGTTCAAACTCCACCACAACCACCTGTGGCACAACCATTGCCTCCAGCCAGACAGTATGACAAGTTATTGAAGTATGGGGCTGCAGAATTCAAGGGTACAGTGGACCCTTTAGAGGCAGAGTAATGGCTTGAAAGAATAGACAGAGTATTTAAGAAGCTGCACTGCCAAGATGAACTAAAGTTTGAGTATTCTGTGTCTCTACTGCAAGGGGATGCGTATGATTGGTGGAAGACCATTCCCCACAACTTGGTTGAACCAACAGTGCTGACCTGGGATGACTTCATCAGAGAGTTCAGACAGAAATACATCCCAGATGCATATGTTGATCAGAAACTGCAAGAATTTTTGAGTTTGAAACAAGAAAATCGATCAGTGGCAGAGTATGAGAGGGAGTTCTCCCGCCTGAGTCACTATGCGGGGAGTCTCCTTACTACCAGCAAGGCAAGATGCAAGAGATTTGAGATGGGTTTGAAGCCTAGTATAAGGATGCAAGTTGTGGGATTTCGACACAGTAACTTCTCAGAGCTTATGTCTCAAGCACTTGAACTGGAGAGAATTGAATCAGAAGCAACCCCAGTGAAAGAAAAATCAGAAAAAGCTGAGAAATCAGAAAAAGACAAGGGGGAAAAATCAGTTGAACAAAGTTCTGGTGCTACCTCTGGAAAGAAAAAGAAATTTAGTGGACCCAGCAGGGGTCGAGGTGGAAGATTTGGTAGGTGCAGATTTTTCGGATAGAGACCCCCTAGGTCTGGTCAGCAGTCGAGCAGGGGTTCACATTCTGCCCACCCCTGTGAGACTTGTGGCAAGATTCATAGGGGGGAATGTTATTGGGCCACTGGAGCCTGCTTTAACTGCGGAGGCGAGGGTCATTTAGCAAGAGACTGCACTAGTGCTCCATCTTCGAGATATGGTCCAGCTCCTACTACTGCTGAGGGATCTATTCAGAGTCCTGCTCTCAGAGGTTCACAGTCATTTGGCAGAGGAAGAGGCAGAGGTAGAGGCACTGTTTCAGGTAGTCAGGGCACAGTTGGTCAGTCGGGACAAGGAAGTGCTTCAACCAGAATCTACACAATGAGACAGCGAGAAGAGGCTGAGACTTTTGATGTGGTAGCTGGTACATTCTCTATGTATGATCAAGAAGTATTTGTGTTGTTTGATCCGGGTTCAACCCATTCATATGTTAGTGCTAGCATAGTTAGTTCACTTGCTGTTCCATGTGTACAAATGGATTTTGAAGTGCTAGTAACTAGTCCGTTAGGACAAGAAGTCCGGGTCAACAGAATTTATAGAGATTGTCCTTTGGTGATCCAAGGACATGTTTTCCTATCAAACTTGATTGAAATGCCCTTCAGAGAGTATGATATTATCTTGGGCATGGATTGGTTAGCCAGGCATTACGCCATGATCGATCAGAGATCAAGATACACTTTTGGTCTCCCTCTGTACAGTGATGTGGTAATACAAGGGGAGAGGCATTTACTGCCATCAAACATCATTTCGGCTGCACTAGCCAGAAGAATGATCAGAAAGGGGTGTGAAGCATACTTGGCACATGTGATAGACACCCAAGTGGGGTGTCCAGCACTAAGGGACATCCCTACTGTATGTGATTTTCTGGATGTATTTCCTAATGAATTACCAGGATTACCTCCAGAAAGAGAGGTGTAGTTTGAGATTGATGTTATGCCTGGTGTGGACTCAATCTCCATAACGCCATATAGAATGGCACCTGCAGAATTGAAAGAGTTGAAAGTGCAGTTGTAAGAATTGCTTAACCAGGGCTTTATCTGCCCTAGTGTGTCCCCTTGGGGAGCGCCAGTGCTGTTTGTTAAGAAGAAGGATGGCACTCTCCGCTTATGTATTGACTACCGACAGTTGAATAAGGTGACAATAAAGAATAGATATCCGTTGCCCCGCATTGATGACTTATTTGATCAGTTGAGGGGTGCAGTTGTGTTCTCCAAAATTGACCTGAGATCAAGTTATTATCAGCTGAAAGTACAAGAGCAGAGTATTCCTAAAACTGCCTTCAGAACCCGTTATGGCCATTATGAGTTCTTGGTCATGCCATTCGGGTTAACTAATGCTCCGGCTGCTTTTATGGATCTGATGAATACTATTTTCATACCATACCTCGACCAGTTTGTTGTGGTATTCATTAATGATATATTGGTCTATTCGAGGAATGCAGAAGAGCATGATAGACAATTGCGGATTGTACTGCAGACTTTGAGAGAGAAACAACTATATGCCAAATTGTCGAAGTGTGAATTTTGGCTGAAGGAAATATCTTTCTTGGGGCATGTAGTATCAGAAGAGGGCATTAAGGTAGATCCAAGTAAGATTGAAGTTGTCCTTAATTGGAGGCCACCCAGAAATGTCACAGAGATTCGCAGTTTTCTGGGTTTAGCTGGATACTACCGTAGATTTGTGAAGGAATTTTCCATGTTGGTATCTCCATTGACTAAGCTACTCTGAAAAGATGTAAAATTTCAGTGGAAGGACAAATGCCAGCAGAGTTTTGATGAATTGAAGAAATGTTTGACTGAAGCTCCAGTCCTGACTTTACCTACTCCGGGTAAAGAATATACAGTATATAGTGATGCTTCTCATAATGGGTTACGCTGTGTATTGATGCAAGATCGAAATGTCATTGCCTATGCATCACGCCAGCTAAAAACGCATGAGAGGAATTATCCAACACATGATTTGGAGCTTGCAGCTACTGTGTTTGCTCTTAAGATCTGGAGGCACTATTTGTATGGGGAAAAGTGTTACATCTATAAAGATCATAAGAGTTTGAAGTATTTGGGCACCCAGAAAGAGCTAAATTTGAGACAGAGGAGATGGTTAGAGTTGATAAAAGACTACGATTGTCTGATAGACTATCAGCCAGGGAAAGTTAATGTTGTGGCTGATGCCTTAAGTCGCAAGACTATGGCAAGTCTACGAGTTACTCCTTTGTCTTTGGTACATGAGTTAAGATCATTGCATGCCAACTTAGAGATTAATGATGATGGGCAGACAGCAGTTGCATGGCATGTACAGCCAGTGTTGATTGATCAGATTAGAATGACTGCTCAGAATGATCAGAAGTATCAAAAGTTGATGGAAGAAGTCTGACAGGGTAAGAAACCATAATTCTCAATCAGAGATGATGGTCTATTGCTACACCAGGGCAGAATGTGTATTCCTAATGATGTTGATTTGAGGCAGATCATTTTGAAGGAAGCACATGAGTCTCCTTTTGCCATGCACCCTGGTGGCACAAAAATGTATAGGGGGCTAAAGGAGCATTACTGGTGGATGGGTATGAAAAGAGATGTGGCAGAGTTTGTATCCAAATGCCTAACTTGTCAGAAAGTAAAGGCAGAGCATCAAGTACCCACTGGGTTGTTACATCCACTACCAGTACCAGAATGGAAATGGGAAAGAATAACAATGGATTTTGTGATGGGACTTCCGAGGACACAGAAGAGTCATGATGCAGTATGGGTCATTGTCGACAGACTAACTAAGTCTGCTCATTTTCTGCCAGTCCGGATAGACTACAGTTTAGAAAGATTGGCCAAGTTATACATCGATGAGATTGTGAGACTACATGGAGTGCCATTATCCATCGTGTCAGACAGAGATCCTAGGTTCACTTCTAGATTCTGGGGTAGTCTTCAGAGAGCCCTAGGAACTAGATTGAACTTCAGTACGGCATTTCACCCACAGACAAATGGCCAGTCTGAGAGGATAATTCAGATCTTGGAGGACATGCTACGGGCTTGTGTGATTGAATTTGAAGGCAGTTGGGATACACACTTGCCTTTGATTGAGTTTGCTTACAACAACAGCTACCAATCAAGCATTGGGATGCCTCCATATGAAGCTTTGTATGGCAGGAAATATAGAACCCCGTTGTGCTGGGATGACGTGGGTGAAAGAAAAATAATTGGACCCGAAATCGTTCAGTAAACTGAAGAGAAAATCAGGGTGATTAGAGGTCGACTTAAGACTGCATCAGACCGTCAGAAGTCCTACATTGATTTGAAAAGAAGGGATATTTAGTATGCAGTGGGTGAGAAAGTTTTCCTCAAGGTTTCTCCTTGGAAGAGAATTATGAGATTCGGCAGAAAGGGGAAACTGAGTCCTCGTTTCATTGGGCCATATGAGGTTCTGGAAAGAGTGGGTCCTTTGGCATATCGGTTGGAACTACCTCCAGAGTTGGAAAAGATACATAATGTCTTCCATGTGTCTATGTTGAGGAGGTATCGATCAGACCCATTTCATGTACTACCAGTAGAGGAAATTGAAGTAAATCCAGACCTCACATATGAAGAAGAACCCATAGAGATTCTGGCTTATGAGGTGAAGCAGCTACAAAACAAGCAGATACCATTGGTAAAAGTGTTGTGGAACCATCATTCGGGTCAGGAGGCTACTTGGGAACGAGAAGAGGACATGAGGAGACAGCACCCACAGCTGTTCAGAGTTTGATACCAGGTAAAATTTCGAGACGAAATTTATTTTAAGGGGGGGAGAATTGTAACACCCCGTTTGCATAGCTTGGTAGATTTCACTGTTCCGGTGACCGGTGTCGGTCCAGACAATTAAAGGGATTAGAACCACACTTAAGACAACTAGATAAACCATAAACACAAATAATTAGTAATGTTCAAGTAGTTAAGTATAAATAAGAAAAACAGAACAAAAGAAGTTAAACGAGCCGAGAGTCACAGCGATGGGTGACCTTCTCGGGAATGACTGCGAAGTCGTTTTAAACTCAAATTTCGAATCGTAAAAAGTGACGCTGCGGTCCTTAGGACCCTTATAAACACAGTGGAAAAGAGAAAATCACGAAAAAAGAACTGTTAAGCCAGTCAAATAATTAGGTCAAGGAGCCGAAAGAAATATGGAATTAATTGTAAACCGGGTTGAACCGGTGAAGGGCAATTTGGTCAATTGACCCCGAGAACTGACTCCTGACCTAACTGTCAAATAAAATCGGAGAAAAGAAAACTTCGGGATCAAGAATTAAATTAAAGAATTAATAGAAAAATAAAAAGAAAAAAAAATGAAAAATGAAAAAGTTAAAAAGGTAATGACATCATGTGGTGACACATGCATGATGCCATAAGTATTTTAATTAAAAATTTATTTAATTAAAATTATGGTCTTCCTAAGACATAAAATAACAAAAAGAAAAGAAAAAAAATTGATTTCTTCTCCCATTCCCGTCACCTCTCACCTCTCTCTCAAAATCCACCATTGAAGCTTGATTTCAAGCTCCATAAACCTTAAAAATCTCCCATAAATTCCCTAATTTTGTTGATTAAAGCTTGTCTAGGCAACTTGAAAAGAATTTTGAGCAAGGAAATAAAAGAGGAAAAGGAAGGAATTGAGGAAGAGGAAACTCCAAGTTGAGGTAAGCATTAAATTGAAATTTAATGTTTGAATTTATATGATTTGAGTTACTTTAGCTTAGAATTTTAATTTAAAATGAAAAGAGAATTATTGTTGAGGGACCATATGGGAAATTCGTCCAGCCTATGTAGGGGTGAGAATTGCATGCATTTGATTGAATTAAAAGTAAACATGAGCTTGAATGAGTTGAGTAAGTAAGTTTATATGTGTTGAATTAATAAAATGTAACAAAAATTGTGAGTTAGGGTTTGGACCTAGGGTTTAGGAGGCAAAATTATGAGAAATTGGTAAATGATATTTTTGACCTATTTTGAAGTTAAAAATGGTCATTTGGGACCAAATGAGTTGTGTTGGAATGGTTGGAATTGAAATCAAATTCGGAGGAAGTGTGGTCATGCTGCTAGCAGCATGAACAAGTCAACTTTGAAGGACCAAAAATGAAATTTTACAAGTTCAATTGATATGGGACCAATTGGGGATGAAAATAAACATAAAATGACACAATTTTCATTTAGAAACCATGCCCAAAAAGTGACCAAAACCTAGTGAACAAATTAACCAAAGTTGGATAAGTGCAGGCTGCCCTGTACAAACTGACCAAATGAACAGCGTTTATTCATTTGGTCATAACTCGAGCTAGACAGGTCCAAATGACCTGAAATTTTACCAGTGGTTAGATGAGATATAGACCTAAAACTTTCATGAAGAACACAAACCCAAATTCTGCTAGCAACCAAGTCATTTGGCCACCCCAAAGGTTGTGACCCAAAACTGCCAGCACCAAATTTGCCCAAAAAATCTGGGTTGTTTCTAATCCGGCAGCCATGGTTCAAATGGCCATAACTTGAGCTACAAAACTCCAATTGAGGTGATCCAAAAATGAGAATAAACTTAAGACAATAAGGAACATTTTATATGAAGAAAGTTTTATCAAATTCCAACAGTAAAATTACCGATGGAACAGTGCAACTTAGGACTCCAAAACCGAAAATTTGGCAATTTTGCCTAAAAGACCTAAGTTTTGAGAAAATGACTAAAACCAACAAGTTTAGTAACCAAAATGTGGTATGTGGGTGAAGTTAGAGTTCCCATACCTATTAAGCCTTAGAAAGTCAACAATTTGACTTGAATAGTGTAGTGAATAGTAACCCGAAACACAAAATTTCGAGAACGTCGAGTTTAGCACGATAGAGCTAGGTAAAAATGAGGCTAAATTTATTTTGGATTTATGTTAGGTTCTAGTACTGAAACATTGTAAAATTGTGTGTTTCAGTTGAAAAGAATACCGGGAAGAACCCGAGGAACCGAGTCAAAGCCAAGAGGCGACTCGCTTGAGGTTTGTGCACAACGTATACTTTTTGTAATCATCTTTTGCATACTGTTTTGAATAATGTGAAATATTGGATTATGGCATTCTTATGATGTTTTGATTTAAATTGTTGAAAGTTATTATGTATATTGAAATGACAATGTTTAGCAAATTGTTAAGATAAGTTTTGAAACCACAGTGTTAAGACCATATATTTGAACACCTCACTAGCACGACCAGTAGGGGTAATTAGTTTCGAATTTTGATTCCTTCTCTAGAGAAGTGTTGAGGTGTGCCAGTAGAAGAGGATGTGAATGGATATCCATATATTTGAGCTAGCTAGCCTTGTGATGTGATTTCTCTTTAGCCTCTGGCTATTGAGATTCTATTTGTTTCGAATGACATGATCTAACTGTGGGTTAAATGAAATGTGTTTTGATACTTCGAAATGAACTTGGTTTGCATTAAAATTTCATAATTCATGTTTTGTGTTTAATGCTCATGTTTAGTCAAATTTTTGAATAAATGTGATTTTATTTTTGCATAAAGATTATTTTAGTATGTTATGCACCACTGAGTCCTAGTACTCAGCGATGGCTTCTATTGCTGTCGCAGATACCGAGATTAGAGGAGCAGCAGACTGAGCTGCTAAAGATTGAGGATCATTCAGCTTGAAGTCTTCGGATATAATTTATACCCCAACTGTAAATATTTCTTTTGATGTATGTATTGCATATAAATGTATGGACATGTAAATGGGTCTTGAGCAGCTTGTACAAAATTTGTATGAAGTTTGTAATAAAGTTTAGTTTGTATTTCTTTTGATGTGAAATTTGTAAGGATGTATATAAATTGTTTTATCTCAAATGAAATGATTGTGGAATTGTTGAAATTGATAGAGTTTGATTGTGAAATTGAAGTAGCGGTTGAGAAAAACTTTTAGAAGTACTTTTTACAGGTATTTGAAGAACTGGTTTCTCAAAATACAGAGGGAACTCTGTCAAAATATTTATAAAATTTGCGGAAAAACAAAATGGACCAAAAAATATTAACTAGGTTTACTTTTAACCATATGTTTTAAATTCCTATTAGAAAATGCTCACCACTTGTCAAAAGTAAGAAAATTGTTTAAAATCCCTTGTAGGGTACTTAATGAGTTATCGGTAGGTGAAGTTCGGTAGTTCATTAGGTATTCTACGGGATCATATTATGCTTTACAGAGGGGTGAGGTGTGACAACTAATAAATTTATTAAAATGTCAATTACTAAATTACTTAATTTTAAAATATCAGAAATTAATTTATAAGTTTAACCAAATCTTATAAAATAAATAACCATTAAAATAAAGTCTCAAAAATTAAATTATTTTCAAATTGAAAATTGAGTTAAAAATATTTTAGTTATTTTCATTAGAATTAATAGTAACTTAATTAAAATTTAAAAGTAGAGACTACGTTATAGATTTTATCAAATTTTAGAGATGAAATTGTATAGTCTTAAAAATACAGAGATTAAATTATAAGTTTTATTAAATTTTAAAAACTAAATTATAATTTACTTGTATTATTATTTACGATGAATTACATTAAAGCTCCTAAATTATAACTATAATTACAAATTAGGACTATTTTTAGGACTGCTATAATATACTTCAAGTTTTAACACATATGACTTGCTGCAAGAACTTCAAATTTGCGTAAAAGTATTAAATTTTTATTTTTCTTATTAGCCATATACCATGATTACTCCAGAAGTCAAGAATATTACTTCCTTGAAGATAAGAGAAGTAACTTGCTTTCTTTGAACCAATCAAGGCCTTGTTCTCTTAAGTGAATTTTATATTTTACTCATACTTATATTAATTTAAGCATTAAAGAGATTATTCAAGCATTAAAAATATTAATTTATATAGTAATTTATAATAAAAATATTTAATAAAAATAATAATTAAATATAAAAATAATTATATAATTTAATGAAAATGTTTTCCCAGCTTTCAAAATTAAGAGGATAATTTTTTATAAATTATATATTTAATTTTTAAATATTAAAATATTACATCGTTAAATAATATAAATAAAAAAAATATTATTTTAACTAATTAAGAAATTAAATACTATTTTAAAAGTTATTATAAAATTGGATATAAGAATCAAACCTTTAATTTTGCATGTAAACTTCGAATGATGGGATCAGACCCAACCACTTTGTTGATGATATTTAAATTTTTATATATGGTTAATTGTATTATATAGTTTGTGAAGAACTATAGTATTGGGCGTAATTTTGATGAAAATTTTCCGACTAATCCAAAGCCAAACCCAAGGCAAAAACATGGGAATTTACGATCATGGAAAATCCAAAAGTGAAAGTGACGATTGATCCCAAGATGCAGACACTGTTCTGACACGCCATGAACAAATTCTGAATCTAATTAAAGCAAACTGACACACTGCCATTCACAGCACATCTTTTATTTTTAACCCACCAATTTCTGCTCTCTTTATCTTCATCTGTATATAAGTTGATAAATTTCTCTTTACGCTACTCACCCACGAGAAATTTTATCCTAACACACTGCCTGGTTCACTCATTTTCCTCTCTTTTCTCTGCTTCTCCCCAAGCTCTTGTTTTTATCGGTGCTTGCTTTTCGGATTCTGGGTTTTGAAAAACCATTCCTGGGTAAATCTGAATTGCCAATGGTTTGATCTGGGTTGGTGAGAGAAGGAGGGAGGGAGAGGGGGAGGAGGAGGGCAGATACACAAATACAAACAATGGAAATTGAGAGGATCAAGGAGCTGATGCTCCTTTGGTGTAGAACCAAAAGGACCTGTGGCGCTCTCGTGGGTGGAAACCACACCGCATCCAGGTTTTGTACTCGCTAAATTATATTTTTCTTGCGTTGTGTTGGATTCCTTTTTTTCCAGATCTCTTGATTCATCATCATCTTTTGGCATCTGGGTACTTGCCAAATCGGCCGACAAGTTCCTTTTTTTTTTTTTTTCGCGTGATTACGATTGAAATCCACAGATTTGAAAAGTTTTCCCTTGAGAAATTCAGGTGGAAAGGCAAAAAGCCATGGAATTTGCTCGCGGGTATCGAGCCAAGGAACAGAACAAGATGAAGCATTCGCTGGATGGTGGCATTGATTTAAATTCTGATTCCATCTTGGTAATTAAGCTTCCTGATTCACAGGTTCTGCGTATTGTGTCTCGCTCGTTGTTTTTGGCTGTTGTTATTATTATGCTACCTTGCATTGGTTCCATTTTAAGGGAACTTTCTTCAACTTCTAATTACAATCTATACGCAGAAGATTTGGATTCTTATTTGATTGATGTTGAATTCTTGGACTCACTGCTGCTAGATTTGGCTGATGAGGGCCTTATCGAGAAGGGCGATAAAGCTCTCTTTGTAAGCTCCGGCATTGGGGCTGTGATTGATAATTCACGATTCTTGAATGCCAATGAAATTGATTTGGTATTGGGATCTGATCTGGGGCAGCCATTGTTCCATGATGCATCATTTGATTTTGTATTTGCATTTGGAATTGAAGATATTGGATTCCTAGACCGCATTGTGAAAGTTGGCGGTGTTCTGGTTACTCAGTTGAGTGACCTTCCGAATGCTCTCCAAAAGAAATCAAATTATAAAGTTGTTTATCTCAGGCGATATAGTTCAACCATTGTGGCAATGAGAAAGACAAGTTTGGCAAATGAACTGGTCGACTTCTCTTCGAGGAGGCAGCTCTGTGAGTTAGGATTGGAGGCCAAGAAAACATCATTGGATGGCTTGGAAGATGTTCTGCTTGAGCCCCCAACAAAGGTTCTAGCGACATCTAGAAAATTCTTGAAGAAATTCAACTATCTTCCTGATTTGTTAGGGGATTCTTTAGAAGATTATCCACGTCGAGTTTTTGTTGATGTGAGCTTGCAAGAGGAGAAGGATAGTGTAATGACTTGGTTTAATGAGAGCTATCCAACTAGGAATCGAGAATTTGAGATATACAACATCGAAGAAGGAGTGTCAAAGGCAGTGGCGCCAAGTGTTGATGTTTCAAATTGGTTGATGAAGAATGTGAGGCAAGATGAGTTTGTTGTGATGAAGGCAGAAGCAGAAGTGGTGGAGGAGCTGATAAGGAGGAGGACTATTGGTTTGGTGGATGAACTATTTCTAGAGTGCAAGAATCAGTGGCAGAATGGGGAAGGGAAGAAGAGCAAGAGGGCTTATTGGGAGTGTTTGGCTTTGTATGGAAGGCTGAGAGATAAAGGAGTTGCTGTTCACCAATGGTGGGGTTGAGAAGAACAAAGAAAGCTATAAAGAGAAGAGAGAGAGAGAGAGAGAGAAAACTCTCTTGCTCATGTTAGATGGCTTGTTATTGCGGGCATTTTATGTGTGAATGAATTCGTGTTTGAATTTCTGTAGCAAAATCTTTTTATGGGTTTACACTACTGAATGAAGAATGTCAGTGGTGGCTTTGTTGGTTTTGTGTTGTTTGAACTGTGTGATATCTCATATTTAGGGTTGTTATGCCGAGGAGGATCATGTGAATGTTCCTCTCCCTTGAGACTTGTTGGAATAAAGTCACATTTCTGTGTTTTTTGCTCTTCTGATATAAAATATTGATTGGCTATTTCTATTTTCTAAATTGCTTCTTGTTTCTCCAGGCTTTTTGCTTTGCAGTTCCTTTGCTTTCTGGGATTGGTTTAAATTGCCTGAACAGATTCCCCATCAACTTTGAAATCAAATAAAGTAATTCATTTAATTTGTAGAAGATGGGTTCTGCAAACCAATTGTAGAAAAATGCAAATAAGGTTTAATAACAACTCTGTGACTTACATTTGAGTAAAAAAAATCACTGAAAAGAGAGAATCACTAGATGGGTTTATATGCATGTATTATTGTTCAGGTGTACAATTTATTTGCAAATTTATTAATTTTGAGGGAATTAGTGAAGTTTATTTAATCAAGGAATTGAACATGAACTTTTAGTTGAGTTATGAACATATTAAGCATAAAAATAACAATTGAATATTACAAAATTTTATGGGATTCATTTATTTTGAGAAACTAAAAATATTATTGAATTAAATCTCTATCATGCAACATGCAGAAAAGATACGTGAAAATTAAACTACTTTTCTGAACAACAGATGAAACAATAATCAACTTCCCTTATTGTTGTGGTAGTGGTTGCAAGAATTTATTTATTTATTTATTTTTACCCTTTGTGAAAAGGGCAATGCAATTATCATGTAGATGCAAATTCAAAATGGTTATAAAATGTGCCCATTATTATGATATTAGCTTGTTCATCATCTCCGTATAGACTATGCCCTCTTCTCTTTTTTCTTTGGTGGTGGTGCTTGATTCCTTTCTTTTGCTTTTTTGATCCTTAACTTCTTTCTTTTTTGTTCCTCCTTGATATGGGTTTCTTCTAGGAATACTTGGCTTTTGCCCCTCTCAAGTCTCTCATTCACTCTTCTGCATTTGGATTCCTTTATACACACAACACAAACCAAGATGTCAATTAACATCTAATTGAGCTGATTTTTCATGTTTCCTTCGGTTATGAGGAGGCTTACAATTTGAAGATTGTATGGATTACTTCAGAATTAACTGTAATTAGCCATAAGATTGTTGTTTTGGCCAAATTAGAGACTATGTGAACCCATTTACAGAGCAAAGTATAGTAATAACAAGTTGCAATGCAAGTGGGAATTAACTAAAGAATGGATGGAGATACAAACTAAATAAACTTGAAAACTTGATTATACCTTTGGGATACATTTCTTGCAGAGGCACATTAATCTCTTAATTGAAGGGATACAACAAATACATCAAGGCTTTTCACAAGCCTACAATAACAAAATAGATGCACAACCAATTCAAAAAAACAGAGGTGATTTACTTGCTTGCTGCCTTCTTGGATTGCTGACAACAATTGTTACTGTTTCTATAATGTTGGAATACTTGATATTAGGCTAGTGCTTTGAAGGGGAAAAAGGATGGAGTTCAAGAATTTCCAGTTGGGGTTTTGGAGATCAGGGGATAAATGTTGGAAATTTGATTTTTGGGAATGCTCTTGGATGTAATGCAGGCTTAGGAGCCAACAGTTGTTTCTGGGGTGCTAGAGCTGGTTTTGGAGGTTCTGTAGGCACCAAGAAAGTTTCCGGAGGTAAGCCTGTTGAGGTTGGTGGCAATACTGGTGGTTTGAAGGGGACTAAGAATGTTGGTGGAGCTGCTATTGGTGGTATTATAGGTGTAAATGCAAATCCAGGAGGAGGAGGTGGTGGTGGTGGTGGCGATGCTTCTTGAGGTGGTGGCGATATGGGTGGTATGGAAGTTGGGATTGGTGGCAGAGGAGGCAATTTAGGCCTAGGCAAGGGAGGCAGATCCAGCAACTTGGACACAGGTAATGGTCTCTTGGCCTTGTAAGGAAGAAAACGAGTAGCTGTAGCCACATTATTGTTAGTGCTTAGAAATGGAGGAATAAAGAGGAAAGCTATGATCATTACATAATGGAAACAACCCATTGTTTTGGAGGTGGATGAACCAAAGTGCTTTTTGAACAATTCCCAATAGAATGAGCTGAAACAGTGGAAGAGAGTAGAAATTGAAGTCTAAGCCATGGTTTGAGAATTGGCCAATTGGGTATTTATACATATTGACTAATGAGGTTGTGGGACTTTGGCAATTGGGTTTTGATTATTTTGTGTTCTATGGTTTGGTTGGGTTTTGCTGAAGTTAGTACAATAGAGGACCACTGTTCTAATTTCTTGATATTAATCGTGTCAATTTTTTGTTGTGGACTATTAATGGTATGTACATTTTAATCAATATTTTAATTTTTTTTATTATTAGTTTTTTGATATTTGAGGATCATAAGTTACATATCAGTAGTTTTATTATAACTGATGCTAGATTGCTATTTCAGTTATATCCAATTGTTTGTTAAATAAGTTTCAAATGGACTCTTGAGATTAGATAAACTTTTTTATAATTAAGAAATTGGATAAAGTTCAATATCTATCACTAAAGACACTCATAATTTTCTTTTCTCTGTGATAGTGAAAAAAAATAATAATTATTTTTTTCATAGCTCAATCATGAAATAATATCAGTAGTATAAGATAATGAAGTGCTAGATATATTATAAATGATAGAAAGGTTTTATCTTAAAAAATAATAGTAATTATTCACATTATCACTATTTTGGATTGTTTACGTTAACATTATTTATAAACTGGCTATTTAGAGTTATAATAATTTTATTATGTAAAATTTCAAAGTTTAGCGAGTTTTGTTGTTACTTTTTAAATTTAGGAATATTTTTATTACAAAGAAATTAAATATTATTATTATTGGGTGGGAGTTTTTTTTTTTTTGGAACAGTTTCAAGAGCCTTCACATTGATGCCCATTATCCCATGAACTTTTCCTAATTAATAGAAGTAAAAGAAAGAGTTCAATCATGTATGAATGCTGTAAGTTCTTAAGAGAAAGTCACTCCCACTTTTGCTACTCATTATTGATGGTGCCCTGTTGGGTAAACTGCATTTCATCTTTATCACTTACTTTTCAAGGCATCCTGATTTTCATATTTGAAATTTTTCATTTTCAATTTTTTTTTTTTGATAATTAAGTTGCCATTTTAACGCATTTTGAAGTTTTTAAAATAAAAAAAAAAACAGTTTCAGAAAAATTTTCTGTATAACTAAAATTCAAAGGGGAGAAAAATATTCATATGATTATTAAATAAGATTTTCAAACTCAGTCCAATCATTGAATCAAAATAGGCAATGCTCAAGGGTGAGGTTTAGTACAAAGGCCTCTGTTTGGAAACGCATACCATGCAGCTACTTTTAGCTACCCATTAAAATGTTAACAGATGTGGTGCCTCTCCTTAAAAGTTTCATGTGGCAAGCAATTTTGGATGACTTGAATCTTTACCCTGCTGTAAGGGGCAACTCTCTTTGAGACCATCAATCTAATAGTCTTTGCCAATGGACTAACACCCAGTAATTAAATACTTGCCTTATAATACAAAATAAAATTTCAACTCTTCAAAATTTCTAATGTACCAACAAGCAAAATTTAATTTGTTTCTTTTCTACGTCCATCAATTTCCATTTTCAGATTTGCAACTTAATCATGTTCATCATAAGATCATTTCCATGAAGTTATATACACATACACGCACTTTGATCAATTTGGATTAACAGAAAACAAGTGAAAATGAAAGAAGAAAAAGGTTCAGTATTTTCAACTTGTAGAGCACAAACCAAATATTCAGTATCTTAAGTAAATTTCAAAGATTCAAAGCCAACTTATGCAGCTAAAAAGCCTGTACTCTTTTTATCTGTCAAAACTATATATGCAGCTTTCTTTCTTAGCAGGTCATTGTTTGTTGAAGCTGAAAGCTATGAAGGGGGCAACTGAAGTGAGAAGTAATGCTAAAGGTTTGAGCACAAGAAAGGGGAAAAATATTAATAAAACAAAGGTGAAAATTTAAATTAACATATTTTTCAATGAAAAAGTTGGCGGAGGATGAGTATGCTTTGGAGTTAATCGGAATGTCTGCTGCCCTGCACCATTGTAATGGAACAATATCAGCTATCTCAAGAAAAGAACGGAAAAAAAAATGAAAAAGTTCTATCTTTCTGGATGCAGGTACCTGCTTGATGATCTAAAAGACTTCGTGGATTAGCTTCTACTTCCCTATTATTCTTGCACAGTTTAGTTGAGTTCAATCTATCACCATATGAGGGATGTGGGCTATGATGGGCCAGTATTCTCCTTTCTCCTTCGAGCACCGCCGTTTCAGAAGAGGGCAGTTGCCGATGTAGAGTTGTCCAAGTGTGGGAGGGAGGCCTTCTTTTGGTAAGGACCAGACATTAGGACAGTTTATGATCCATAATTGCACAAGAGAGGTAAGCTCCTGGATGCCTCTGGATAAAGATTCCAGGTTCTGGACTCTTTCGAGAAAAAGAAAGTTCAGAGAGGTGGGAAGCAAGAGCCCACCTTCATCAGGAAAGGAGCTCATCTCTGGAGGACTTGTCCCAACAAGATGGAAGCATTGGAGAGAAGTAAGTCTGTGCATGCCCCAGTCTGACATTGGCTGCTTCAAATTCTCACAATTCCATATCTCCAGCTTTGTTAAGTTATGGGGCAAGCCCCCATCTGGAAAGGAAGTGAGACTTGGACAATCCAGTATGATTAATGATTCAAGAGACTTAAGGTTATGCATCTGATTGGGTAGGGACTTGAGAGTCAGACAGTCCTCAATCTTCAAGGATTTAAGATTGGGGATGGAGAAGCTGCTACCTAAAGACTTTAAACTAGGACAACAACTAATTTCCAGTTCACTGAGATGCATCAAACTAGCGTGGTATTCAAGCTCCAAGATTTTCAGAATTGGGCAGTTCCAAATACTAATGCATTCCAGCAACATATTACTTCGAAACATCCATCTTGAAAGTGACTCCAATTGGTTGAAATCCCAAACGTGAAACGTCTTAAGTCTAGACGGAAAAACCCCTGCCGGAAATGTTGTGAGTGATGAACATCCACTAACTGTCAGTTCTTCAAGAAGAGGCATAGGATTGACATCATTATCAATACACATGATTCCCTCAGGCAAACTCAGCAGATTTCTACAATCTCGAATGGCCAAGGACTTTAAAGTGCTAGGTAACTTGCCCTTTGGAAATGATTTGAGAGAAGGGCATGACTGAATTTCTAACTCTTCAAGAAGACACTGGTTGCTTTTGTTAGCATGCATCAACACTGTGACCCCTAAAGGTAGAGACATGAGAGTATCACAATTTATTAACTGAAGATGCTTGAGGGAAGACGGCAAGCATGTTTCTGCAACTGAGATCAGTCTTGCACACCTTCGGATGCTCAAACTTCTAAGGCAGGTGAGCATGTGCAACCCATTTGGCAGTTTCTCTAGGGCACCACCATTAACTAGGTTCACAACTTCAAGACTGCAGGGCAAAGACTCTTCATTTTCCAAAGACACAAGCTGGGAACAATTATGAATCTCTAAACGCCTCAAAGAAGCAAGTCTTTCTACACTAGCTCTTTCCTGCCACAAAGATATCATCTCATGGCAATCTTGAATCTCCAAAATTTCAAGTGATTCCAAGCTCTGTATCAACACATTTGGCAAGGAAGTAAACCTTGAAATTCTCCCAATTCTTAAGGTGGTGAGTGATGTGAGATCAGTCAGAATTTTGGGAACCACCTCATTACATTCTCTTATATTTAACTCACGCAGAGAAGGGAGGCTTATTAGTGGACCTGTCAAGCTTGGGCATTTAAAAATATGAAGACTATATAAGGACAGAAAGTGGCTAGGTAAATTTCCATTCAATTTGGGACAGTTCTTTATCGTAAGCTCTAGAAGATTAGGGTAGATTCCTTCTTCAGTGACACCATGGAAAGACCATTCGTGCCATTCTTGCATGTCTTCAAATTTGAGAATTTTCAAAGATGGGAAATATACAAAAGAAGGAGATAAATCCCCATAAAACTCAATGCCAACATATTTCACAGCATTCATGCCTCTTATGCTCAAGTCTTGGAGAGAGGGCAATTGACCAAGTGATGGTAATGATGTGCTCTTTCTGCAGTCACAGAGTTCCAAGTGTGTTAAATTAGAGAAAGAGGAATCACCTAGCCAGGATGGGAATTCTGTGCCACAATAGAACTTGATTGTGAGCCTTTTTAGATTCTGATGGGGTTCTAGAAAGTTGAGGACCTGCATTTCATTCCTTTTGCTTCGTGAGTCATAAAAATCATCAATCCATTCAAAAGCTAACTCATCAAGGCCCTGCTTCTGCTTTAAATTAGCAACTCTGGCATCTCTAACATCCACCACATGATGCAGCCCTGTAATGGAAAGGCCCTTTTGAAGTTGCAACAAATCCTTCAACTCTTTTATCTTGAGGCCACCACATGTCCCCACAATAAATTTTGGCAAGAATTGGAGGTCTGTCAATTTGCCTATTCCCAGTGGCATCTCTAGCAAATTATGTGTACAAGTAATGTCAAGATGACGCAAATTGATTAGATTCCCAGTTCCTGCAGGCAGCTTAGAAAGCTTACTACATCTACGTAATATCAACGTCTGTAAGTTTGAAAGAGCACTCACAGATTCAGGTAGGCACTGGACTGCACAGTGAGAAATATTAAGGTGCCTTAGATGCTTTAAATTGCTGATTGAATCTGGTATCTCCTTTATCCTATAACCACTCAAAGATAGTATCCTTAAGCACTGTAATCTTGTCAGCAAGTCCTGTAACACCTTATAAGGTAAGTAGCACCAATCTGAATCTGAAGCAAGAAGAGCTGGTAATGCCAGGAATGTTCGCAAATTTTTCATTTTGTAGAAGACTTCAAACCTCTGCGAGATGTCATATCGATGATGATTGAATGAAGCATAGCGAACCTTTTCAAAATTCATAACAAATTTGTCACTCTCCAATCTATCCTCCAAACTGAAACACACGTCTTCTGCAATCGATTGAGCAAGATCATGAATCAGGTCATGCATTACAAACCGTGAACTGTTGCTACTTGATTGTTGAAAAAATGATCTTGATAATAAATCACCAAAATACTCAAGACCTAAGACTTCCATTTGCTTCTTTCCTTTTATTTGTTGTAAGAAACCTTCAGCCATCCACAACAAAACTAATTCATTCTCATTGAATTCATAATCTTTGGGAAATATTGCACAGTAGGCAAAACATCGTTTCAAATGAGAAGGAAGGTGATGATAACTCAATCTTAGAGCTGGAAAAATAACACTTCTCTCTTCTGGTAAATCCCATATCCTGCTATTCAATATATCTTCCCACTCATCACAATTTTGTTTTCTGCGCAAGAGTCCTCCAATTGCTTTTGCAGCCAATGGCAAGCCCTTACACCTTTTCACTATTTCTTCACCAATTAATTTAAGATTTGGGTATGAATCAAAATTTCTTGTTCCCAATGCATGTTGGAGAAAGAGTGACAAACATTCATCATCCTCTAAAACTTGAAGAGAGTAAGCTGGAACATTACCCATGATTGATGCAACTCCTTCATTGCGAGTTGTAACGATTATTTTACTTCCAGGTGATGCTGTCACGAAAGGCCTACGAACAATATCCCACAGATCATAATTCTCATTCCAAACATCGTCCAAGACAAGAATAAATTTCTTCCCAGATAACTTCTCCTTTAACCTCACTTGAAGCAAATTCAAATCCTCCTTATCAAAACTCTCCAAAGTTATTGCCTGCAAAATTGCTCTTGTTATTTTAACAACATCAAACTCTTCAGACACACAGACCCATGCTTTTAGTTCAAAACTCTTCTTTACTTGTTCATCATTAAAGGCAATTTGAGCCAAAGTTGTCTTTCCCACACCGCCCATCCCAATTATGGGAATCACACATAAATCATCCTCACTAACTTCAGCTCTTAGCAATAACTCAAGAATAGCTTCCTTATCCTTTTCCCTGCCATAGACATGACACTCATTCACCACAGAAGTAGAAGGTATTCTTTCTTTCCGTTCATAAGACTTTGCTCCACCATATTCTTTCAGTTCAAGGTCATCCTTTTCCGAAACCAGTTGCTTTAATCTTCTAGTGACCTCCTTTATTTTAGATTCCATTCTAAATTTAAAGATGGCGATATGTGGATTCAAACTAGTAAAGCAACTAGGAATAAATTTCCGTGTCTTACTTGTACTAGCGTGGGGTTTTACCATTGCCTTGCGCTGCAGAGCTTCAGTTGTGAACTCATCCAGTAAGTCCTCCATGTCATAAGCCAAGTCTCTTAGGTCTCCAAGCCAAATCTTCACAAACCCATTTGTCATCTGCTTCTCCTCTGCATCTTCAAGAACTGCATGGATTTTCTTCAGCAGCCTCTCCCACTTCTTGAGCTCAGCAAAGACTTGCTCTTCTTTTGCAAATTTGAGCAAGTCATTTGAAGTCAACTTCTTGAACAACCCTTGTAAGGAAGCAGATAGAATGGCCTCTCCAACAACAGCAATGGCTTCCATCACATCACATAAACAAAGGAGTTGAAGTGGAAATGGAATTAAAAGAAATTCAAGGATAACCTAACCAGGGGAAAATCATCTTCTTCAGTAGAAGTTCTTCCACCTCTATTTACTATGGTTGACTCTCGCTCAGTGAGGCAGTAGACTTCCATGAAAGAGTGGGGAAAACTGAAAAGGATAGGATGGAAAATAGAAATGAGAGAACAAAATCGTAACCTTTGAGCCTGTTTCTAGAGAATGTGCTTTCTCTGAGCCCAACTACAAGCCCATATACAACATGGCTGATTGCTTCCCAACCCCATATTCTCTTGAAATAAATTTTGCTTCTCTTATTTTCTTGCAAGTTGGATTGTTTCTCAGGACCATGTTAGCATTTTTCACCTTTTTCTAGTGTTTAAGTTTTTCTTTTTAAATTTTATTTGCCATAAAGAAATATATATGTATATATATAGGCTTTTCTAGCATCCATTAGGGGTTCAGTGTGTAGGCTTTTTGCCATGATGAACAATCCTGTGCTTCATCGGTTTCCTTTGCTGCTTGGAAGGTCTTGTTTGGCTTTGTTTGGGAGAGTCAGCGATGCTCCCTCTACAACCATGTTCCTGCCACTTTCAGGTCATGCCCATATTACTAGGGTTTGGTTTCTAGCTTGGGGCAACCTTGTTAGGTGCTTTTTCATATAGGACTTGATTTATTAGCTTGGGTTTTAATTGCGCCGTTAATATTAGAAATTTTTGTTTAGACCTGATTCATCGTGAGCTCAAAATATAATTATATGAAACACATATATTTAATAAATGGATCTCATTATATATTTTATATTTTGAATTCATAATAGACCGAGTCTACACAAGAAGAAAAATTCTATTAATATTTAGTTTAGTTAATTTACTGTTAGATCTAAATTATTGTCACTTGTATAAATTGATAATCAATATTATAAGTGGAGGACTAATTTCATGAATGATTATCCCTTAAAAAGTCTTTAGTACTTGAACATTATACACTTGAAGTAGGCATTAGCCTACAAAAATACAAGCGAAGATAAATTGGCCATATTATAATACATCACATTCATGGACCTTTATTAATTGAATACATTCTTTTTTATTTGCATCATTATTGCAGCTAGCCACGAACTACTTCCTCCATAAGTAACATAATTTTCCAATCTCATGGCCCATTGAGAATGAAATAAGGAGCAGGTGGAGTTGGGAGAGAAAAAGAGGGGAAGAAAGGTGGAGGAAGTAGCTCAGGAGGCAACTTCACAACTGGTGGCACAGGAAAATCATTTGGAGTTTTAGGCAATCGAGGAAGATCCAATGGAGGGAACATGCCAAATAGTTGCTGCAGCCGACGACCTGCCGACGCAACTCCTATGCTTGAAAACGACAATGTGATCAACAAAACCAAGATCAAGAAACGGGAAGAAGCCATTAAAGAAAGGTGTAAAAGAAGAGTCAGAAGAGGAGTGAAGGGAGTGGTGCTTCTCTTATTAGGTATTTATAGGCATAAATATGTTAGACATGCTTGGATGAGTGTAAATGCACTGTTAGCTTAGCCTCTAGGTTTGGTGATGACCATTCCAATAATAAAAGTTAATATTTGTGTAAGACAATAAGAAATAAAGAGGAGAAGAAAAAAATCCTTTTCACTTTAAGGTATGATTACATATATAAGAAAAGTACTTATCACCCATAAGGGTTGGTTCAGATGTAAGGAAAATTTATTCAATTAGAGATACAAGTTCAAATGCTACCATTGGCCTCTTGGTGCGATAGTATACCTATATTTAATTAGTTGGCTCCATCCATGAAAGTAAATGTGTTAGGATGTGAAAAAGCACAATATTCCCTACTAAATATGTAATCAGCCTATTTATACACTCAGTATTTAGCGTATCTATATTTAATTAACTCCATTCATGAAAATAGATTTATGTGAATGCGATTAGCCTATCTATATGCTCAGTATAGCCTATCTATATGCCGAATATAACAGCATATCTATATCCAATTAACTTCGTTCACAAAGATATATGTGTGTAAATGTGAAATGTTCAATACTCTCAGTCAGTTGTGTGATTAACCTATTTATAATACATACATTTAAAAAAAAATAAATAAGATACACTTGTCAATAATATAATCTTATCCTTTCTCTTAATTTAATACTTAGGTATATATATTTACTATATAATGGATCATTAAATTTAATAAATATGAAAAATTAATGATAAATTGATTTATACAATATACTCACTACTATATTAGCATAGCAAACAAATTATACATCAATTTGAATCCAAATCCAAAAATAAAATTAGAAATATTGGAAGCAATGAATCTTGAAGAAA